>NC_135328.1:192537292-193186928 GCF_023851605.1 Tamandua tetradactyla | reverse complement strand
CGCCTCCCGGGACCGGCCTGGGGTGGGGGCCGTTGATTGGCGCTTCCCAAGCCCGCCCGCCCCCAGACCTTCCTGAACTGTCTTCCTCGCCACCCTTCTTTCCCGATGGGTCCCTCAGAGGTTTCTGAACTTAGGGGGCTTCCGCAGCCCCCAGGAGAGCCCCTTCTCAGAAGGGTCGCTCCTCCTGCCGGCCGGCCGAAGCGGGGGGCAGGGTTTGGGGGCCTCACGGGACCCAGCACCCTCGCCCGCAGGTGTCTGGAGCGTCCGCCGCAGCTGGCGTTCCCCCATCCCCACCGCGCGCCCAGCCGGCACCCTCGGAGCGCTGCGCCCGCAGCTGTCGCGCAGGGTGGGGCAGGGCGTGGGCTGGGAGAAGAGGGTTAGGGCCACACCCCGTGCGTTTGGGGACAGCCTGGAACCTGTGAGCAGGGTTAGGGAAGGGCGGTGGGAGGGATTTAAGCCTGTAAGGTTGAGTCCATATTTAACACGCGTCTGCCCCCAACATGCCTGGTTTCCTGGGCCCTTCTCTGCTTGCTCCACCTGTCACCCCCGCCCAGCTCTGCTTCTATCACCTCCAAGGCCCTTCCCCTCCCCCAAGCACTCAGTCCATCAGTACCAGGGTCAGAATTCAACACTGACGTCTCCCTCCCCAAGCAAGAAGCTGCTGGCCCCCTTCCCAGAGCTGGGCCTCGGGCATTCTCCTTCTGATTCCTTTTTTTTCCATTTAGGCTCCCCTGTCTAGGGAGGTTTTTTACTCAATCGCAGAAGAATGCTGTTCCTATAACAAACCCTGGGAAAAATTAGTCAGTCCTTGAGCGTGGGGTGGGGGTGGGGTGGTCACATGATGTGTGTGTGTATGCGTGTGTGTGTGTGTGTGTGTGTGTGTGTGGCCTTGTGTGTTGTGATTGGTGTGCCCACAGTGGGCTATATGAGCATATGTGTACGGTTGTGTGTGTGTGTAGTGTGGTGTACGGAGGGGGAGGTATGTGGGATTGGGTGCGCAGGTTGTACCTGTAATGACTGTGGGATACGCATCTGTGTGGATGTGCGAAATGTGATTGTATGATCCTGGGGTGAGTGACCATGCATGTGAGTGATTGTGCCCAGTGGAAGTGTCTGTGGGGCTGGCTGTTGTAACAGTGTTTGTGGGGGTGTGTGTGGTCATGTGTATGACTGTATGACCGGGGGACGAGTGTCTGTGTATATTGGCGATTGTGTGTCCTTTGTAAAGTGTCTGAGCATGAGTGTGTGACTGTGTTCATGGGGATGCATGGTCATGTGTGTGAGTGTGTGCCTGTGCGCAACTGGCAGCTGGCATGTGGAGTGTCCTGTGGGTGTGCCTGGGGGCCTGTCTATGTGCCCATGAATCCATGTGCTTGCGTCTGAGCACCGCCTGTGGCTGTATATTTATATCTCTCTGTTTAACGCAGGGGATGGAGGATTAACACCCGGGCAGCCAAATATACCCTTGTAAGGTATGAAGGAGAAAAAGACAGGGTTTGGAGGCTGCTGGTCATTTTCTGACTTAGCCCTGAAATATTCCAGGGGAGGAGGTTGGCAAAGCTTGGCTAGCTGCTGCTCACTTGACAGTTGCTGCCAGTCAGAGGGGAGCGTGCACGCGCGTGCATGTGTGTGTGTGAGTGTGTCAAGGACAAGTCCTGCCAAACAGCACTGTTTGCTGCAGGTGCTAGGCAACAGGCAGCAAGGGTGGCCTTTGGAAGGGCTGTCCCTCCCCCCCCCCAGCCCCCCAGCCCAGGAGCTGGGCCTGGGCAACGCCCCAAGACTGAATCCCATAACCCTAACTAATCTCCCCTAAGCCCTTCTTTAAGCTGAGCCACTGAATCTTCCCGGCAACTTCTCCACCTCCAGGACTTGGCTCTTGCTGTTCCTTCAGCCTAGAACCCGGATCCCAGATCTTTACTTCCCAACTTCTACTCTCCTTGCCGTCTCAACTCAAATGGCATCTCCCCGATGCCATTCCTCCTCCCAGGAAATGTCCACCCATGTACTGTGGATCCTGTCATCCTGTTTATTTTGTTTTCTGTATAGCACTTCCACAGTCTGCAGTGATACAGTTTATTTAACATTCCTTCTTCCTCTGCTTCCCTAAGGAGAATGCACGGCCCACAAGGACACGGACTGTGTGTATCTTGCTCACTACTGTTTCTCCAGCACAGGGACAGGCACATAGTAGGACCTAAAAAAAGAACTTGAATGAATGCAAAAAAGTAGCATGGTCCCACCTGAGCCAGTTTAGACAGCGTGTGAGGTCTCTGTGTGCGAGGTCTGTGCTGCTCACCACCAAGGAGGCCAAATCTGCTTAGACAGCCAGACATAAACATGCGACCAGAGAGCAGATATGAAGGCAAAATGTGCAAGGCTGAGCACTCAGTTCACTTGGCCAACGCTGGCCCTTGGTGTGCGCCGGTCTCTGCATTGGAGCAAACAGCTGTTAGCTCTGGTCCCTGTCTGTGAGGAGCTCACAGTTAGAGGAGGACTGACCTGTCTCCTAGAGAGATAAACTTAGGCAGAGAATAATGCCAAATCACTGGACTCAGCGATGGGATAGGCACTGAGAAGCAGGGAAGCCAGGGATAGGAAAGACAGCCTCGTGGAAAAAGTAAGCTGGGTCTGGAAGGATGAGAAACAATGTTCCAGGGTCAGACACAGACTCTGCTTTGAAAGACAAGCGCAGCCCTTGGCCTCTCAGCCCCTCCCCAAAGCTGAAGAGGAGAGAAGACTCTGAGCTGGCCAAGGCATGAGCCGGGAAGGGCAGGGGATCAAGAGGGCAGCAGGGGCAGTGTCAGAGACAGAGGTGGGGGCCAGAACCTTGGCCACAGTCTCTACCACACCCCAGAACGTGTCCCACATGGCCTTGGAAACCCATCTTCCCTGAACCTCAGTTCCTTATGGGTCATTATTGCCCTCTCTACAGAATTGTTGTGAAAAGCAATGAAATGCGAGGTTCAGCACATAAACTCATGGACGTGAAGCTACCCTGCAGGCTGAGAAGAGCACATTCCCCTATGTTCTAGTTTGCTAGCTGCCAGGATGCAATATACCAGGAACGGAATGGCTTTTTAAAGGGGGAATTTAATAAGTTGCTAGTTTACAGCTCTAAGGTCAAGAAAATGTCCCAATTAAAGCAAGTCTATAGAAATGTCCAATCTAAGGCATCCAGGGAAAGAGACCTTGATTCAAGAAAGCCAATGAAGTTCAGGGTTTCTCTCTCAAGCGGAAAGGCACATGGTGAACACTGTCAGGGTTTCTCTCTCGGCTGGAAGGGCACATGGCGAACACAGCGTCAGCTGCTAGCTTCCTCTCCAGCTCCCCGGGAGGCGTATTCCTTCTTCATCTCCAAAAGTCGCTGGCTGGTGGATTCTTTACTTCATGGTTCTGCGGCATTCTGCTCTCTCAGAATCTCATGGCTTTTTCTCTTGCCATTCTCTAGCTTTTTCCAAAGTGCTGCTGCTTTTAAGGATTCCAGTAAAACCAATCAAGACCCACCTGGAATGGGTGGAGACATGTCTCTACCTAATCAGATTTAATACCCACACTGATTGAGTCACATCTCCATGGAGAAAAGCTAATTAAAGTTTCCAATATACAGCGCTGAATAGGGATTAGAAGAAATGGCTGCCTTTATAAAATGGGATTAGGAATAAAACATGGTTTTTCTAGGGTACATACATCTTTTCAAATTGGCACACCCTATGACTGCTACAGTGGAGGCCTTCCCCGCCAGACACTAGGCTTGGTTTCTTTGTGCCAAGAGCTTCAGCAACATCCAGAGATGGAAGGAGGGTGACACGGACCTGCCCTGGCAGGCCTCTTTTTTGGGGGGGGAAGGGGGGGTTGCATGGTCTGGGAATCGAATCCCAGTCTCCTGCATGAAAGGCAGGCATTCTAACCACTGAACTACCCATCTGGTAGGCCTCTTGTACCCACTTCTTAGACGGAGTTTGAAATCCGCCTTGGCATATACTTTTTGTGTGACCTTAGGCAAGTCCTTCCACATTGTAGATACTGTTTTCTTCTCTGTAAGATTAGAATAACACTTTTTATCTCCCTGATTTGCATGAGAATGAACTGAGAACACACAAAGTTTTTAATCAAGTGACTGACACATTAAAACTCCCCCTTTTTTCTTTTACTCTCCCAGAAGCTGCAACCAGAGACTGTCTCCATTCATTCATTCATTCCAATATTTATTAAACCAGACAGCATGTTAGGTACTAGGAACACCAAGACTAGTAAATCATTAGGGCAGGAACAACATCTGTATTTCTTCATTGCTCTATCTCCAGCCCCTGGGTTTTCAATAAATACTGGCTGAATGAGTGAATGCTATTAGTTATTTTCTTGAGCACCTACAAGATACCGGGTGCGAAACCAAGCATTTTATGTGTATTATCACAATGGATCCTCCGCACAGCCCCATAATGCATGAGGCCCATAATAAAGTTCATTTTATTGATGAGAAAACTGAGGCTCAGAGATGTTAAGCAACTTAGCTGCCCAAGGTCACTCAGGGAGGGAGTGGTGGAGCCCAGATTCAATGCACTGACTCCACTAATGAATGATTATTCACCATTATCATTGTCATTATCTCTGCCCTTCAGAAGCTTCCAGTCTAGAGGGGGCCAAGTGGTCTTACCCTCCAACAGGCCCAGGCACAGCCACCGACTCTGGTACAGCTGAGTTCAAATCCGGTTCTTCCGTGTACACTCTGCATCGCCTGGGAAATAATGTCCCTGAACCTCAAATTCTCCTTCAGGGAAATGAGGTTGAGTGGGCGTTAAAAGAGACATTGTGGAGGAAATGCCCAGCACCTTGCCCAATATACAAGAAGTGCTCGATAAGTTTTATCTTCTTTATCCCCTCCTTCCTCCTTGTCTGTTGAGGCCGCTGTCTGGGGGCCGTGGGCCTGGTGCTGGACGGCGGCGCCGACCACCCACGCAGAGGGCGGCGCGCTCAGGGACGCCCCTCCGGCGATGGGGCTTCCGCGGCGGTGCGGAGAGCTGCCTCTAGGGGGAGCTTCCACGCCCACCCCGCGCCCGGGGACTGTAGTTCCCGCCGAAGCCACGCGGGGCCGCGAGTCTCCCGGGACCCAGGGCGCGCGGGCGTTGGGGAGGTCTGAGCTTTGGCGGAATCAAGGATGTTATTTGGCATCACGGCAATAATTAATAATAAACGACAATACTAGTAATAGATCTATCCAGCTGCTCCCGATTTAAAAGGCACATTCGCGTGCGGAAAGGCCGTGTGACTCAAGAGAAGGAGCCAGGCTTTAACCCAGACCGGGTACGAATCCAGACCACTCATTCCCATTTTCCACTCTGAACGGTGAGCTTTTCTGAGCTTCGATTTCCTCGGTTTTAAGATGGAAAATACAATATAGCTCTGTATGAACTCCTGGAGAACAACTTGGAAAAAGTGCATTTTTGTAATTCTCACTTCATTAAATCCATTTCACACGTGAAGAGCCATTGGGGACCCTTCCCAGGCTCCCCGAGTCTCTCCCTCCCCTAGCCCAGACCATGAAGCTGATTCAGGAGCTTACCCCCTAGCCCCACCACCAACTGTGTCCCCACTCCCCTCACCCACTAACCCCCACCCCCCCAAACTGTGTCCCTACTCCCCTCTGGAATTACCTGTTCACCTTTAGACCCTCAAGCTCATCTGGGCATTTGCCCTCCATCTCCAGGTGCAGGCTCAGAGCCAGCAAACCTCCCCACTACACCCCCACTCTCACCCTGGAACTGAAGCCATTCCCCCTCCTTCCTGCCCACCTATGCTTTCAAAGCCCCACCCAGCCACCTCCTGCAGGAAACCTTTCCTGCGTGGTGCTCTCCCTCCCTAGGTCTGCAGCCTTTGCCATTTCCTCTGTCTGGAACACCATTTCCCTGAGTCCTAAAGCCTGTTACTCAGGGCGCCACTTAAATATCACTTCATCCAGGAAGCAGCCTTCCTCTCTGTTCCTGCAGCCCCCCCCCCCCCCACTTCTTCTAAACATATTGCAGCATGAGGGATTGTTGTTTAATGCTCAGTCTCCCCCATTACCTAGTGATGCCCCTGAGAGCAGGAACAACATCTACTGAAGGTGCCATTGTAAACCCTGGGCCAAGTCCACTGCCTGGGACAGAGTGGACACTCCACAAATGTGTGCCCAGTGAATGAATGATTCGGCCCATCTGGGTCCATCCACTCAGCCTTCTCAGGGCACAGAGGCCCCCACAGCCACACACACGGTCACCATACAGAGGCCCCCACACAGTCTCACACACATAGACACTTGAGTAGAGTCTGTATTAGTTTGTTAAACTGACAGAATGCAATATACCAGAAATGGAACAGCTTTTTTAAAGGGAATTTAATAAGTTACAAGTTTACAGTTCTAGGGCCGAGAAAGTGTTCAAACTAAGGCACCAACAAGAGGTTTCCTTCATTCAAGAAAGGTCGATGCCATCCAGAACACCTCTGCCATCTGGGAAGGCACCTGGCTGACATCTGCTAGTCCCTTACTCCTGGGCTCTGTTGCTTTCAGCCTCTGTTTCCTGTGTTGGTTCTTCACTTGGCTCCTCTGGGACGCAACTCTGGGTTCTGGTTTGCTCAGCATCTCGCGGAAAGGCACATGGCGACATCTGCTGGGCCCTGCATCTGTGAATGTCTGGGTCTCCTGTTGGCTCTATAAACTCTGAAGCAACTGTTCTCCAAGTGGCTGCCAGCTCTAAGCTCTCTCCAAAATGTTTCCTCTTTTAAAGGGCTCCAGTAAACGAATCAAGACCCACTTTGAATGGGTGGAGTCACAGATCCATCTGATCAAAACGTCAAGCCACAATTGGGCGTGTCATGTCTCCCTGGAGATAATCTAATCAAAACTTTCTGCCCTGCAGTACTGAATTATTAAAAGAAACTGCTGTCCCCACAAGATTGAATCAGGATAAAAACATGGCTTCTCTGGGGTACATAATAGTTTCAAACTGGCACAGAGTACACACACACAGGCACACATAGTCACACAAACACAGAGTCACACACAATCACATGCACAGAGACCTATGGACAGCCATACACAGTCACAAGCACAGGGGCCCATGCACTAAGCTGAATCTGTCTGTGTCCTTTCTTCTTCTCAGGCTCTGCGTACCTTTACGTCCTAGGTATGTCATTTGTTTTCTTGTAACTCAGACTCCCTGAGCACAAGAGTTGTTTCTCTTTTACCAGCCTGGTAGTTCCCTAGCAGATTGGGAATCCCAGCGGAAGTGTTAGGTCTCCCCCACTAGTTTGGTGTTCAACACCAGGAAGAGTCACCCCTACCAGCCTCAGGGCTCTTGGATCAGGCTCTCCCCACATCCGACCTGCAGCCTCCAGGGCTGTGTCTCCTGCACTAACTAGCCTTGGGGCCCCAAGGCTGATTAAGCTGGGGACTCCAGGAGCATTGCTGAGCAGGACTGCCCCCATCAGACCGGCCCCTCTCCCCGGCAGGGCTGGGTCTCCCTTGTCAGACTGGACTGGCTCCTTTCCACCCTCCCTCTGGCTACCCCTGCTGCCTGCCCACTGTGACACAGCCCTTAGGACTGCCCTGGGCTGCAGGGGCGTGGAAGCAGCAGCCATCCTGGCAGCTGACTGCACTGTGAGAACCTGGTGCTGTGGGATCCCCTGAGAGCCAAAGGGACCAGAGAAACTCCAGCTGGAGTGAGGGACCTCGGAGGTGACCCTGGAGGCTCACAGCTCCTCGCTCACTTTCTGTGGGTGTCCGTTCCTTAGCACCATGGGCCACCTAAAAAGCTCGGAGAGGTCCCCTGGCTTATCTAAAACAGCAGGGCTTTCAGCATGCCGCACCCCAGCCTCATATTGTCCCACTAGCTGCAGAATGCAGTCTAATCTCTTAGCAAAGCATCCGAGTCCTTTATGACCAGGCTCAAGGCAATGTGCGCCTATCAACTCACTCACCAACCTGTGCTGGGGGTCCATGTGCTCTCTACCCACATCCTGTCGTTAGTTCACTCACCAATCATTTGAGGTAGACGTGATGATCACCCCCATTCAGAGACGAGGAAACTGAGGCACAGAGAAAGGGAGTCATTTGTCCAAAGTCACACAGCTGGGAAGTAGCAGAAGTGGGCTTCCCTCCACGCTGGCTGCCTCCCTCCCAGGTTTTGCAACATACTTGGGAGAGAGATGGACAGATTGGACAGATTGCAGTGGGAGACTGGTGCTGGGGAGGGAGGGTGTGTTAGGGCCACCCGGGCTCAGGGCCAGCCTGGGTGGTGCTGGCTACGGAGATGGGGGAAAGGCGAGGAGGAGCTTTGACAGGCAGCCAGCCAGGGTGGGCAAGAGTCGGGCTTGGGATCCAGGCCACCCCATTCCCAGCTCAAGTATCTCCCCACTTAGCTCCTGGCACTGGGGTCCTGGGGTCAAGTCCCATTCACCATCTGACCCTTCTCTGGGCCTCCGTTTCCCCAACTAAGAAACAAGGGTGGGGACCTGGTGAGGTCTGAGCACTTGGGCTTGCTGCTCCTTTAAGCCCTTCCCAGTGGAGGGTGTGGCCCGGGCTGCAGGTGAAAGGAGTTGCCACATCAGCAGGGGGAGCCCCGCCTATTCCCCCCCCTTCCCCCCCCACCCCCGCCCCCAGCTCTGGGGGAGGCCCCAGAGGCCTCAGAGCATGGTGGGAAGTGGGTGGGGAGAAAGAGCTGAGTCCGGTTGACTGGAGAGAAGGAGCTGGGCTCCGGGGCGGGCAAGGGAGACCATGTGCCCGCAATTTTATCTGATTGTACTAACCTGTGTGTCCATGATGGGTTTTGTGAATGTTTTCCGAATGCACAGGAGTGTGGAATGTGTCTGTGAGTGCATTTCCAGAGTACCTTTGTGTGAGCACGTGGACAGGTATGTGTGACAGTGTGGTGCTAACAGAGCCCTCTCGGAGGCTGGCTGAGCGCTTGGGAGCCCTCCTCACCCAGTGCTTCTCCATCTGGCCTGGAATCTCGCTGCCAGAAAGTAGCTGAGCAGGATTTGAACCTGGGGCCCTCTGGCTCTGGAGTCCAAGGGCTTTCTGCTCTGCCATTCTACTAGCGGCAAGGTGGGGGTGCGGTGCCAGTCCAGAGCTGCCTGGCCTCTAGACCCAGAGAGAAACAGGGAAAGCATGACGAGACATGGGCAGAAACAGAGAGAGGGGGCTTGAGACAGTTCCCATGTGACATCGCACTCAGAGCCGTGGTGATACAGCCTGGTGTCGGCCCCCACAACTGCCCTGGAGAACTTCCCGTTCTAACCAGTCCGGCTCTCTGCGCAGTGCCCCTCCCCTGGACTGAGGGGGGCTGGCTGGGTTGGGGGGAAATGTGACTAACTGAGCTCAGGCTTGAGCAGCCTCCCCCCTGGCCGGTCACAAGGTCTGAAATGCCATCATTCTGCTGACCTCTGACCCCTTGAGGCTCCTCTTGTAGAACAGGACCCCAGGCTCCCGGGAAGGTGTCCAGAGACCTTGACCCAGCCTGGTGGAGTGGAGGGCCCCAGATCAGTGGGAGTCCTGGATACTCTAATGGAATGAGGCAGGAAGCAATCACTGTGTGCAGGAAACTGAGGCTCTGAGAGACAGCGACACGATACAAGCAGGACCTGAATCTCCTTGGGCTCCAAGCCCAGGGCTCTTGCTATTGGGTCATGTGGCTTCCTCTGGACCTGGTGACGTCTGGCTTCAGCTGGGAGAGGAGGCCAGAGACAGTGCCCCTCGCAGAGCCTCCACGGACGCCCAGGGAGCAGAATGACCCTGCTGACCTGGACGTCGCACCTTCACCTCGGCTGCAGGCACCCGGTGCTCCCATGTCCGAAGGTCGCTGGTCACAGAGTCTCGTCGTTCTGGGTCCCTGCTTCTGTTCTTCCTGCACCCTCTGCCTGCCAGGCATCCCTGCTTCTCTTGCTCCTACTGCCTCACGACTCCTATTCACGTCTTGCTTGGTTCAGTAAATCTGGATGGTGGAAGGCAGTCTCAGGCCAGACCATGTCATGGGCCGCTGACCAGCCTAGACAGGGTCAGTCCCACCTCTGGCCCAGTTGGTGGCAGAGCAATAGGGTCACTGGGTTCAGAGTATGGTGACCTAAGAAAGTTCTTAGAAAGGATTGTGGGCAAGGCGGGCACTTAGAGCATAGGTGATTGCCTTTAATCCAGACCCTGATTTCAGCAGTTTCCATGAACTTGGGGGTTGTGCTTCCCATCTCTCTGTCTGTGGTGCCCAGCCCAGGGCTGACAGAGTTGAGTCTCAGTGGCTGTGCTGATACACGTGTGAATGAAGTCTGCTGAGGGGCTCTGGGACTCTGCTGAAGGCAGTGATGGGACCTGCGATTCTTCTGTTCCCATCTGAGCAGCTCTCCAGGACAAACCCAACAAGACCCACCATCACACCTGAACCTCCCTGTTTCCACTTCTGTGGGCTCGGGGCTGCCCCACATGTGTCATGGAGACACGGGGACACCTGGAGCCCTCCAGAGCCGTCCCAGACTCAGGGGTGCTGACACACAGCCCACAGGTCCGATGGATGTCCTGCCCCTGCATCCCGCAGCTTCTCTCCCTTGCTCCCTCACTCTCTGGGTGTCCTTCCGTTTCCGGCCTCCATTGGTGACCCTGCCTGACCCTGGCCTGGCCTGCAGGGGGGTGGGTGGGAGGGGTGTGCACAGAGCCGCTCTTGTTCAGGGGATCAGGGTAGGACCAGCGCCTGCCTTTGTGTCCCAGCCCCTGGCTTGAGTTTTGGCAGGCTGGAGGGGGAGCTGCCTCCCTGCCGGCAGCGTCATGTCAACATCCGTTCCGCTGGCAGAGCGGGCCCGGAGCCACCATGGAAGCTGCCCAAGAAAGCCCTTAGCCAGACTCTCCTTGCAGCTATCATTGATCTCCTTACCTCTGGCTCCTCCATCTCACAGCCTGTGTCCTGGGCCATGACAAGGGCGAGGATGTCATCGGTGTGGCTATGGCCGTGGACTAGTGGGACACAACACTGGCCCAGGGCTGCAGTTTCAAATGCCCCCGTCCTGGAATTGGAGGTTAAAGACCACCAGGCTCGATTAGGGAGACTGGAAATCAGCGAAGAGGTGGGGGCTCAGTCACGGGAATGGAGTTTCCGTAAGGGCTTGGAGTAAGAGGCGTGGGTAGACAAGGCTCTGGGGTGAATTAACTTGATCCCTTTCTGCTCCGGCTCGGCTCAAGTCCCTCGAGCCTAGGCCCCATCTATACTCAGTTTGGCTGCGCCCTTGGTGTGATGGGATTCCCCTGAACAGCTGCACAGACACTGGGCAGGGTCTGCCAAGGAGGGAGCCAGGCAGGCAAAACCAAACAGCCCTGACTAGCAAACAAGGTAAGGACCCAGGCACCGGAGCAGCTGTTGGGGCTGGGGCTGGGAGTGAGTTGCTGAAAGACAGAGAGAGCTGGAGGCCCGGTCTGGGTCACTGGACTGAAAGTCACTGCTGTCTGCCTTGGGCCATGGAGAGGCCGGGAAGCCCTTCCCAGGTTTCTTATCTCCCCCACGGGGTTCCTCACCCCTTCTGCGGCCCTGCAAGCTGGAGGCAGCTTCCAGAAAGGCATTTGGAATCCTGAGAATGGAGACGGCCCCTCGCCGGCTCGAGTTACAGCCCTTCAGGACGGGGAGGGAAGGAAGAGGCAGGCGGTGGGACCACACCTTAGATTCCTGGGGGCCCGCAGGAATTCATGAATACCAAACTTGGCCCCTTGCTGACTTCCTTTCCCCCAGTGAGATCCCTCCCCCCGCACCCCAGTGATCGCCTTATCACTGAACCCGCGCCCCCCATCTCCCTTACCTAGGACCTGGGTGAGCCCACCTCCAGCACCAGAGAATCTCCAGCTGCCTCTGAGTCACTGAGACCTGATTGAACCCAATCCTCCCTCCTGGAGCCCTCACTCCAGACCTGGAAACAGTTTTAAAACTATAAATTGAACTCTCCCATAGTCGAGAAACTTTCTCGCATCTCAAGACTCAGGTACCAACACCTTCTCACCTGTGCATGTTCTGACCTAACCTCTGCCCTATCCACTTGGCTGTCTGAGGTCCTATTGCCTGTCACAGCTATTAATGTTAGAGGATTGCTCATTTGCATGGCAGCTATTTAATATTCAAATGCCCAAGCCTGGGCTGAGGAGGAAAAGGTAATATTATGCATGTAATTTACATACTTCCTTTTTAGTGATGAAAACACCCAAAAAACCCTCCTTCTCCACTTCCCTAAGATCACCCTGTCTGGGACCTGACTCGAGGAGAGCCTTCTGTTGGCTCTCCTAAGAAGGTAGAACAATGCAGAACATCCAATAGGAGCTGGTTTGGTACTAGAACCCAGAAGTATACTGAGGACAGACTTGGGGCAGAGTCCTTTTCTCCTTCCCTGAGGGAAGCTAGGATCTGCAACAGGGAGTAGACTGAGAAAGGAAAAGTTTCTTAGGATGGTAAAGGGACGGATGGGAAAATGTTAAACTGCTTGGTGGCTACCACCCCCAGCTCTGCAACCCTGGCTGACATGACTGATTACAGCACCCTTTCCCTCTGAACCTACTTAATTCAAGGGAGCATTGGGAAAGGAGATTAAATCAACGTGTCTTCCCTGACTAGTTCAGTCATTTCCTCTACAGTCAGGGAAACTGAGGCCCAGAGAGGATGCAGAAAACACAGATTATATCCACCACTAAAGCACCTCACCAGCCTGGATGTACCTGGGCCATTCCCCTGAGGGGTGGAAGAGTTCTACTCTCATAAGAAAATCATGACAAAAAGGTATTTCTGGGTAGCATCACAGGTGATTTTTATTTATGGCTGTGTTTACTGCATTTCCCAAATTCTCCTTGAGCATGAATTGATTTTATAGTCAGAAATCCTTTAATAATAATACTAGCTAAAAAAAATTTTTTAACACTATGTGGTACTTGCTTTAGGCATTTTCTGAATCAAGCTTGACAATCACTCTGGGAAAGAGGAGCTCTTATTGTTATTCCCATTTTAAAGAGGAGAAAACCAAGACTCAGGGACTCCAGACATTTGTCCCAGGACCATACACACAGCAAGTGGCACAACTGGGATTCTAGCCACATTATATGCAATTAAATAAATCAAAAGTGAATACCAGGATGGCCCAGGTCTATATAACGTTTGTGGGAAGCCCTTTTCTGGAAGGAGGGAAGTGACATCCCCAGTGGGTGTTGTGTGAAAAAACAGAGCCTTGGCTCTGTGGGAGGCTGCCATGCAGGCAGCCTGGGGACTGATGAGAGGCCCTGGCATGGATGGCCCACTGCGCCCCTCCCCATAACCTGGGCACCTCTCTCTGCTCAGGACAATGGGAGCACTGTGCTCGGGCAGAGTTCAGGAAGGCGGGAGATCAATTACAACCACCGCCACCTCCTCAGCTCTGCCAAGGCCCCTGCTATCAGAGCAGGGAAGGGTAAAAGCCACGGAGGAATGGGTGGGGGGGGGGGGGTGGGAGAACCCAAGGGGCAGGGCTGGAGTGGGGAGGGAAGAGACATTTCTCTCCAGTGGGATCTTGGGAAAAGGCCATTTGGGCAGGAGCTTGGGCCCATACCTCCCCCCACCCACCCTTAGCACTCATCATCTCAGGATCCTTCCTTCCACTGTCTCCAACACTGTCCCCTCTTGTGCACCAAGAGCTGAGCCACTGAGCAACCCACCTGGTCTCAGATCTTGATACCCAGCTGGGGGGGGCAGGAAGGAAGTGGGGTCCACGCCCACAGCTCTCCTGGCCACCCTGGCAGGGTGGATCAGCAGGCCAGCCCTCACTGTCCTGTGGACCAGCTCTGGAAAGCTGCGTGATCTTGGGCAAGTCACTGCATTTCTCTGAGTTTCCCCACCTGCGAAATGATAAATGCTACTCCCTAGGACTGTTCTGAGCATTAAAGGCAATCACAGGAGTACAGGCCCCTGGAGTGGGTGCTGTAGACCAGCCAATGCAGGTTGTTTGTTCAGAGGACAGGGGACCCCCTCTCCCAACCTGCCCCACAGGACAGTGAGGGCTGGCCTGCCGATCCATCCTGCCTGGGTGGCTAGGAGAGCTGTGGGGGAGTAAGCCTCTTCCTTCCTGCCCCCTCCAGCTGGGTATCAAGATCTGAGACCAGATGTGTTGCTCAGTGACTCAGCTCTTTCCTGCCTGGAAACTCCTCCCTGCCTGCCTCATCAGGCTGGGCCAGGGAGGGTGAGACAGCAGACTGGGGGCAGGGGTGACTGACCCTCTGGGGAGCTGTGGGGGTGGGGAAGGAGGATGTGCGTGGGGCTTGGCCTGCAAGATGGGAATGGGATGGAGGAGGTGGGATGCTGTCTGAGGATATCAAGGAAGAAGCTGAGAATGTCCTCGAGCTACCCACCCACCCTAGAAGGCTCACCCCCTCCTCTCCCCATCAGCTTACCTCCCATCTCCAATATTTCCAGGCTAGCCCAAGCCCGCTTGCCCCGGCCCTCCGGGTCCTGCATGCCCACACATCCGCCCAGTGCTCCTTCCTCCCCTCTTCTCTCCTCTTCTTCCCAGCCGACCACCTCCACTTCCTCACCTCCCACTCAGCAGATCGGCTTTCCGCCTCCTAGAAGCACACCGAGACAGCTTTCTGGAAGGGGCCACCTAACTGCAAAATCCCTCACTTGAGCCATCCCAGCTGGATCTCTTGGGGCAACAGGCACCGCTGACCTGGCGCTTTTTGAAGCCTTCTCCTTGGCCTTCGTCTTGACCTCAGAGACCACCCTCCTGGTTTTCCTCCTGTCTCTCAGACAGTTCCCTTCCCTGACCTCCTCTATTAGCGCAGTCTTCATGCTCTACCGTTTGGAGGAGGGTGAAGTGCATGAACTTTGGCATCATGTGGACCTGGGTTTAAATCCTGACTCTGCCTTTTACTAGCTGTGCTACTGCAGGCTCCCTCCTCCCCAGCATCCTCTGTCATGGCCTGGCTCTGAGCGGAGCAGAGTGAGAAGCAGTAAATATTTGATAAGGGACTGGCCGAGGCCTCGCTTCTTTGAGCCTCAGCTTCTGCCTCCCTCAGATGAATTGATATTATATACTTCAAATGGGATAATGCATATAGGGCATTCAGCACTGAGTGTGGCACACAGTAAGTACTCAGTTGATGGCAGTTGTTATTATCTTTTCTCCCTGGTCAGTCCCCCTTGCTCAGGTGGGGTCTCAACTCCCCTCTACTGGGCATGTCGAGTGGAATGTCCCCACAGCAATATCCCTTCTCTTTTTCTCCCCAAACACCAGCTTTTCCTGATACCCCTACTTTTAGTGATGCCCCAACATCTTCCACTCCAGCCTAGCCCTCAGGAACAGGATTCATTCATTCAACAAATACTGAGAACCCAGAGCTGTGTGTAGGGGAGATGGATTTGAAAAATCAGTGTCTTTGCCCTTGAGGAGCTCACTGTCTGGCAAGGGAAACAGACAAACAATTAACTGTAATGAGATAATTGCTATATTAGAGATTTGAATGGAGGGCAATGTGTGCTTAGAAGGAATACTCAGGTCTGGCTGAGTCAATCTAGGAAGGCTTCCTAGAGGAGGTATTATTTGGGTTGCACCTTGCAGGCTGAATAGGAGCTTGAAAAGTGGACAAGTTGGGCACAGCATCCCAAGCCAAGGGAACAGACACATGCAAAGTGTGGCAGTGTGAGATTTGAGGGAAGGGACTGGCCAGGTCCTCAGAGATGGAAGTTCATGTCTGTGATTTAGAGAGCTCCCTTGGGGCAGCAGGGAGGACAGCTGGGAAAGGCGCAGAAGCAGAGGCAGCAGAGATGCCCAGGAGGAGGATTAGGGTCTGAAAATTTACTCCTGCCTTGCCACAAGGTTGGCTGTGCAACCTTGGGAAAGTCACTCGACCTCACTGAGCTTCCGTCTCTCGTCTCTCATCTGTCAAACAGAGATAATAATAGGCACCCGCAGGGAAGTTGGGGAGGGCAGAGTGAGCTAATGGAAGGGAAAGTGCTGGACAAATGCAAGCTGTTGTTATTGTCGAGAATCCACCAGGGCAGGCTGTGTTCCAGCCAGAGCCCCACCTCAAAAATGGCCTCCCTGAGCCTCCTCTGAGCGGGGCCACATCCTCCCAGGCTGGGGGTATGGCCGCTGGATGCAGGATGCGGGGGGGGGGTGGGGGGGTGGGTGGGCGGGGAAAGCATCGCATACACCTGCCTCTGAATCCTGGTCTTACCAGCTGGGTGACCTGGGGCCAGTGATTCCCCATCAATGAGCCTCATTTCCCCAGCTGCAAACTAGGGCTGGGAGCCCAACCTTCAAGGGCTTTGGGGAGGATTCCATGGTACCTGGTAGGTGATCATTAACTGCAGACACTTCACTGCCCCCTCCTTTCTGGTCTCCTCCTTTAGGGCCTGGCTCAGAGCTGAGCCAGGTAGGAAACAGTAAATATTTGATAACGATTGGCTGAGAGCTCCAGACTGGAAGGTGTCGTGGAGCAGCCGGAGGACACTTGCTTCCCCTGCAGGGTGTGTGCCGCAGGTCCTGGGCTCCAGGGGCAGCCATGACCAGATCTTGGGGGAACTCTTGGGCTTTTGGTGACTTTCTTGGAGGGATCCCAGCTCACAGAGGCCCTCCCAAGGAATCCCAGAACCCCAACACGCCTCTTCCTTCCTCTCTCACTCTGTCATTCAAGGGGACAGCAAATGCGAGGACTCTCCATTCACCAACCATTCCCTGAGCCCCTCCGCACTGTGCCCAGCCTTGTGTTGCCACCAGAGTGTCAGGGATGAAGGAGGCCTGTCCCTGCTCTCCAGAGCCTCTATAGGTAGCTGGGAGAGTGGGGGGAAATGTGTGTGTGGTAATATAACTGGATGTGGCTTTGGCCAAGGACTGTCTTCTAAGGAAATCAGACCTTGAGGAAGGGACCAAACCTCTTTGGGCCTCCTTTTAACCACCTGCAAAATGGGGACAATAGTTCTTATCTCTTTAGGGCTGTTGTGAAGATTAAGGGAGGCGATTTTGTAATGCACTTATCACAGCTTCTGGAAGATGTTTAGCTTAAAAATGGAGATGCATTGAAGGTTATGATCATAAATCCTGGGATTGAAATCTGGAGAAACTGTGGGACAGCGTGGGGAGGGGGGTTCTGTATGGGAAAGTCGGAGAAGGCTTGACAAAAGGGGCATTTGAACAGAGTTCTAAAAGATGAGGTTTACATATGGACAATGGGAGAGGTGGGTCCAGATCGAGCTAAGACAGCGAAGGGCCCTACATGCCCTAGATGCTTGGGATTTCTCCTAGACACAACAGGAAGGGATTTAAGCAGTGGAGGTACAAGGTCCAGATTTACCCTCTAGGAGCCTTTTCTGGAGAATGGATTTAGGGAGAGAGGAGTTTGCAGAGTCCCTGGGGTTGGAGCTGAGCATGTATCACTGAGTCACCTGCCTGTTCTCAAATACCAGTCAATGATTCAAAGGTTCCCAGGAATATGTCTGCCCTGAACCGGAACTTGCAGGGACAATGCCTCTGGTCAGAGTAGCCACTCAAGAGACCGAAACCCCAGAGCAAGCAGGCAGAGACTGCGCTGCTTCCCTTCTGTTCCAGCTCTGAGGTGCTGCTGCCCACCTCCTGACCCCCGGCTCTGCCTTTTGAGAATTTGTGTCCCTGTGGTTGTCTTCTGTGGGCTGAAGTAGCAGAAAGGTGCATTATGAAAAGAGCTCAATTCAAATCCTGGCTTTACAACTAACTAGCTGTGTGACTAGTTGGTCAAATGTCTTAACCTCTCTGAGTCAGTTTTCTGGAAAATGTTAAAATTTGCAGTATCTTTATATGCTTTTCCTGGAAGGGTGTATTTACTGCCCACTGACATTAGTAGTGGCTGGGATGAGGTGGGAAATGTGTGTCTGAAAAGGAACATTCACTTTTTTTTTTTTTTTTTTTTTTTAAAGGAAAGACAGAGAGAAGGAAGGAAGGATAGAAGGAAGGAAGAGAGGAAGAAAGGGAAACATCTTTTAAACATTTTCTTGTTTTATTGTATTTTGTTTCTCCGTTTTCGTTACATGGGCTGGGGCCGGGAATCGAACCGAGGTCCTCCGGCATAGCAGGCAAGCACTTTGCCCGCTGAGCCACCGCGGCCCACCGGAACATTCACTTTTTATTCTATTTACTTCTGTATTGTCTGGGTCTATTTCACATTATCATATTTGTAAAAAGCATGGGTGATACTACCAACCTCACAAACTTTAGGAACATCCTACAGATCAAACTCTTACCACGGTACTAGCTGAGGCTTTAGCCCTCCCCACATTTTAGTTTCCTTCTCTTTGCTTCTCTTTGCTTGGATCTGTGTTGAGTATTTGCGTATCTGTGTTTCTCTTTGTTGTTGGTCTCTTTCTATCTATGCTTGTGTACATATCACTCTCTGTGGTTTATGAACAGTGAGTGTCTGTGTGTATTCCATGTTTGTATCAAGGAATATCTGAGTGTCTGTGCATCTTGGAATGTGTACATTTCTGTATCTATCTATGTGTGTCTGTGTGTCTCTGGGTTTGTGTATCAGTGTGTCTATGTATAACAGGGTGTGTGTTTGGGTGTTCAGTGGGGGTGTAGGTATCTATGCAGTCGAGGCTATGTTTTAGTCTATTGCTATTCCTGTTGGTTTACATGTGTTTATATGTCAGTTGTCTTAGCATACCCGAGTGTTCAGAGGTATCTACACGCATCAGTGTGTACTGGTGTGCGTATCCACGTATCTGGGTGTGCCAGTGTGAACTGGTATGTTTGGAGGTGTGTCAAGCTGTATTTGTGGCTTGCTGAGTTTGTGTATGCCCCTGGGTGGTTGGGGGCTCTCTGAGAATCCGTGTCTAACTGTTTCCCTCTGACCAAGGAAAGGGGGCTCTGCCCACATTCCTTGGCTACTCCCCCAGCTTCCAGAAGGCCTTGAGTGTGGGCATATCCTTCCCAGCCCTACCCCTGGGCAGGGGCCAGCCTTGGTGCCCAGGATTGGTGGAGTTAGTATCTGCATACATCTAGAGAGGCAGTCCCCTGACTTGCAGCTTTACCAGCCAGCAGGCCGGGCACATCACCTCCCTGTTTCGGAGCAGAACTGAGCCTCTCTCCTTGGAGTCCACTAAGCCCTGTGGATCTTGGAGTCAGGAAATCCCTGCTCTCTTGGCCTAGGTCAGTATCCATCTGGCCAGTCTTTTTGTGCTTGTCAGATGCAGCCAGATGACTGGGTAAACAAAATGTGTCTCCATGGCAACCCGCCTCCGCCTACCAATCTGGGCAGTACAGTGGGTTTGTTGGGCCCCCTCTTCAGGACCTGTACTAGGATGGGGAGGGTGAATTAATGAAGTATCTGTTTCCTTGGGCTGTACTTCCCACTCCAACACACTCATACACACATGCATAGGTACCTATACACACACACACACTCCTTTCCTAGGTAAAGTTGGATGTTTAGATGGGGAAACATGGGCCCAGAATGAGCAAGTGTCTTCCCTAAGGTCACGCAGCAAATCAGTGGCAGGACTGAGAGGAGAACCAGGTCTGGTTCTTGGGAAACTCCTTGGGAAAGCTTCCTTTCTTTGAGTGCGAAGTGCTTTTCTCCAAGATTCAACAATCAATTCATCCAAATTTCATTTGAAAAAATAGATATGGATATACCTACTTTTATATATACACAAATATTACATATTTTTATATATACATATCCCTATATATATGGAAACATTTTTTAAAGTAGTTGGGCTCTTTGCTAACTTTCAACAAGTAATTAATATGGGCTGGCTGGATAGCTCATTTCTGTTCAGACCTCAGAATAAAGCTTCTGACATTGCTTCCAAGTTGTTAAAACTCTTGGCATTTGCTCCGGCTTGTGTATAAGACTCAGTATTTTCTAACTACTGAACAACCAAAATAAACTGCAGAAATAAATTGGATGCTGGAGCTCAATTAATACCGTAACCATCACCTATGGCTCACTGTTTTAATTTTTTAGTTTATCAAAATGTTCCCACTGATTTTAAGTTATCTGGCTCTAACTTTTGATTTGTAAAATAAATTTATATGTATAAAATACTGCTTTTATCAGCTTTATCTATCAGAGTTCCAGGATGGTCTATGTTTGGAGAAAAAAATCCAAAACATGACACAATGAAAAGAAAAAAGTTTGGAAAACCACTTTTATACACTGTACAGCACAGAGAATAACAATCTGATTTTAAAAAAATTTATATATATATATAGTCATCCTCAGGAAGCCTGGAGCGCAGAGCTGGTGCTCAGGATATGTTTGTTAAAAGGATGAAGGAAAATAAACTTTTTCGACATTGGAGACTGGGTAGCAGCCAAAGCTACTCCTCCCTCCTCCCTCACCTCTTCTCCCTCCTCCCTCATCTCTTCTCCCTCCTCCCTCACCTCTTCTCCCTCCTCCCTTGCCTCTCTTTCTAGGAGCTGGAACAGATGAGCAAATAACCCAGAAAACTCCACTAACAACCTATCTGGCATTACCTCGGGTCAGTTATTTTACCTCTCACTCCAGCAGGGAAAATGGGTGGAATTAGGCTGGGGCCTGATTTGAAAAGATGCTGGGAGGATCAAAGATGACCTCAGCGGGGAAGTTGTCTGAAATGTGAACATGGCTGCTCCATCTGCCAGGAGCCACAGATAAGGGGAGGCAGGAATGCTGCCTGCCACCAAAACTCATTCCTTCTGCCCCCGTTCCTTCTGGAGGTACCCTGTGGAGGGTTAGGGAGGAGAGAGGAGGAGGGGATTGGGTGCAAGGAGCCCCTTCCTACCTTCTCCTCCCACTGAAAAGGCCCTGAATCCCCAGAGGACCAGAAGATAGATTTTTAGCCTGTTCTGGAACAGAAACCCCTTTGAGAATCTCCTTAAAATCATGGGGCTGTTCATAGGCATGTGCATTCAAAGTTAAGCAGACGACTTTGAGAGGTTCTTGGAAGCCTGGCTGTGGCCCTTGGATAAGTCCTCCCTGCTTCAGGGTCTTAAGGTGCCAGCCCTTGGGAAGCAGGTGGGGTGGGGGGGAAGGCATTGCCTAGCACAAAGTCAGTGCTCGATTAGGAAATGCATACACACAAACAGACACGTGAACACAAATCAGTTTTAAACTCTGGTTCTGCCCACAGGTAGCCTTGTGACTGGGCAAGTCATCCCACCTCCCCTGCAGCTTTTCTGTCTGTGGAATGGGAATACTATTAAGTTCACAACAGGCCCAGTTTTGCAGGACTACCCCTCCCTCCATCACAGTTCTTGGCCCTCCAATTGGTCTAAGAACTGAGGTGCTCCCACCCTCAGCTGGTCTCCCCTCTTGGTCTTCCCTGTGAAATGAAGGAGGCTCAACCACACCTTGTCCCAGCCTGTCCAGGCTGGAAGTGGGGAGTCTGTGGGGGAGGAGGCCAGGCCTGGGAGGGGGCAAGACTGGGGCCCATGGGAGATGGGGTGGGTGTGAGAACAACATCGGGGTGACTGTGAAATTTCTAAGAACAGAGGAACAAAGCTGGACGCCGGGGGTCCCCTGCCCTAAGCCTGGTTGTCAGTGGTTCCTCCCTGGGGACAGCCTGGCAGCTCCCTGCCTGGTCAGCTGTCTGGTCGGGTTGGACTTTGGGCCTGGCCGACAGGGGCAGCTGAGAAGACGGATCCCTCAGCTGCCTGTAGGGCCGGCATAGAATGCAGCCGAGCTGAGCAATCATTAATCCAGGCAGGATTCCAGCTGCAGTGGGGGGAGGGAGGTGGGATGCACACCCAATGTACCTCGGTAGCCTAACTGGTCCATTAGGCCAGGGGAAAAGAGGAAGCAGCTAAGGTTGCTGGTCTGAAGGTGGCCCAAACTGGGGATGGCAGGTAAGAATGTATCAGAGTTGGGAGCAGTGACCTCTTCCCACTTCCTTCCTCTCTTTCCCCTTCTCCAAATCAGGGGACCCAATTTAAGGATTTATTCCCCATACTTAGGTTAACGCTCTGCTGTTGTCCTCTTGAATTTTTAAAGAATTTTTGGACAAGGGGCCCTGAATTTTCTTTGTATTGGACTCCATAAATTACGTAGCCAGTTCTGGCCACTGGGAAGAAAGAGGTGCTGAGAGGGTTTGGGGTGGGGGGGCAAGATTGGCCAACATTCATCTCCCTCCACCCCTTCCAAGAGCCAGAATATGTTTGTCTTCCTTCCTGGCCCCTCCGTCCCCAGTGGATCCAGACTTTATCCAGCAGGCCAAGGCTGCACGCATCACCCTCTATGTCTCAGCCCTACCTTTGACACTCATCACTAGCAATAGGAGAGGCGAGGACCTGCAGGATAGTGTTGGGCTTGGCCTCGGTCTTGTACCAAAAGCTAAGGCCAGTGTGATCCCTGGGCAAGGGATCTGAATGAAAGGCCGATTAGAAGGGAAACTGAGGTCCTGTAAGTACGGTGATCTGCCCCAGGTCCCCCAGATGGGGGTTGTCAGTGAGGGCTCGGGCTAGCCACAGCTGAGCCCCTGGGGGCCTGTGGAGAGGTCACACTGTGTACCCCAATTTTCCTGCAATACTACAGTGAGTGTTGTCCATGGTGTGCTGGGGCTCACTGGGCTGTGGCGCCCCAGACACCCTTAAAGAGACGAAGATCAGGAGTGAGCTGGGTCACCAGGGTCAGGTTGGGTGATGCTGACAAACTCCAGCTTCTGGGGATCCAGAGAAGGGGGTCCAGGGATGCTGAGCCCACAGCTGGCCCGTAGGGCTTGGCGCCTCCCACCAGGCAGAGAGAAGACCCAGATGCTGGCCTTGGCTCCTCTGCTGACTACCTCTGTGCTCCTGGACAATCATTGCCACCTCCCAGCCTCAGTGTCCCTTCTGTTCGGTGGGGGTAACACTTCTTGCCTTGCTTCCCTCACAGGCTTGCTGTGGGATCGGATAATGTAAAAGTGCTCAGTCAGCTACAAAAATGAGCCAGAAGCCAGGAGGGAGAGTGCAGAATTCTCAGGATTTCTAAAGGTTTCACGTCCTCAGTCACCCTTCTCACCTGCAGAGGGTCTCAAAAACACCTTAGAAACTGTTAGTTCCTCAGGCCCCAGGATCCGCCGGATTCAGTGTTGAACAGCTCAGTAGAAACCCGGAGCCCGGCAGGGGAGCCTCAGGGCCTCCCAGCCTAACCCAGGAGGAAACGGAGGCACGACTCTCCCCATCCCAGGCACCAAAGGATGAACCGGTAGCCCAGGCGGCCTGGCCCTCGCCTCCACACCAAAGATTCTTGGATCCTGAAGCAAGGTGTGAGGAGGAGGGAAAAGGAGCGAAGAGGTAATTATCAGTGGCCGGGTGGGAGGGGAGTGCCAGCTGTCGATCACAGAGCTTGGGCGGGTCTGGGAAGCCACAGTCTCTAGGGCAAATGCCCCAATACTGTCCGGGTCCGGGAAAGAATTCTCAGAATTCCTTTATTCCAGGAAAAGAATTCATGAATCCCTCCTTCTCTTACCTGATCAAACTCGGGACACCTAGGTCTCCTGGGGCTCACCCCCCAGAATTTCTCTTGCTCTCCCCCGAGCCTCCCCACCAGTGCCGCCCTCTTCCGGGCCGAACCCCGTATTGTGTCCCCTCTGGCACCACCAGTGCCGCCCCCTCCCGGACCCGCCCCGCTCCACCGCCCTCCGGGCCGCGGGCAGCCCGCACGACCGCGGCGTCTCAGCACCAGACCTCGCCCTCCCCCAGCCCAGCCCCAGCCCGGGACCCGAGCCGGAGGAGGCGGGGAGCGGCCGGAGGCAGCGCAGCTCCCGCCCCGCGGCCGCTCCCTCCTCTGGCTCCTTCCCTCCCGGCCGGCCTCCGCGCCCCGCCCGCCGCCGGGCCGGCCCCTCCCGCGCTGCCGCTCCCGCCGCCCGCACCGTCCTCGCTCGCTCTGCCTCCGCCGCCCAAACTTTTCTCCCGGCGCGTCTCCCCCGCGGCGGCCGCTCGTCCGCCAGCCCCCGCCGCATGGGCGCCGCGCCGCAGGGGGCCTGACCCCCGCCTCCAGGTCCGCGTCCAGCGCCATGGCCACCCGCGCGCCCCTCGCCGCACCTGCGGCCGAGGAGCCCGGGGGCCCCCCGCGCAGGAAGAAGTCCCGCTCGGGCGCGTCCAGCCTCCGCCGCGCCTTCAGCTGGTTGCGGGGCAAGCGGCGCAAGAAGAAGGCAGCAGGGGCCGAGGGCGCCGAATCCGCCGCCCCCCGGGCCAAGAAGGCGGACGACAAGGCCAAGAGGGCCAAGGGCAAAGGCCGAGGTAAGGCGGCGGGCACCTGGGCTGGGCGCTGGGCGGTGCTGAGGGTGCGGCCGCGGTGGTTCCGCCGGGGGTCCCGGGCGTGTTGGAGGCCGGGGAGACTCCCAAGGCGCTGGTGCTGGAGGAGCGAGGAGCCGAGAGGGGCCGGAACGTCCCAGACACAGCTCCTCTGCTCCACTCTGAGGGCAGGGGACCCCCGGGTGGGCAGGGATTCCTAGTTTCAGCAGGAAGTGCTGGCAGTCTGGCTGGTGAGGCAGTGAGGCAATTCCCCCCTCCCCCAGGCGCACTCAGGTCCTGCTCTCTGCTGAGTCAGGGGGTCAGAGACTTGACTCTGGCCTGGGGCCAGTAGGAGAGGCAGGTGGCCCTGGATCTCTCTAGGTCTCGTGTGGGTCCCTCTGGGTCTGGAAGATCAACTGCACTCAAAAGGGGTTTCAGTCCTCTAGGTGGGTGTGGGTTTCCAGCCCCAGAAAGGAAAGCACCCTGCACTAGGTCCTTAACAGTGTTAGTTTTTTCCCACCTGGCCCCCTTCCCACTCACCTGGGCCAGACTGCAAACATCCACCTCCTGAGGTGGTGAGCTCACTGACAGGAACCAAGTGCCCTTCCCCACCACTCCTCGCCCCACCGGTAGAATTCACAAAAATGTCACTGTCGGAAGTATAGTTGCATATGGGGAAACTGAGGCCCAAATTAAATGGAGAGGCTGAACCCGGGCTGGAGTAGGGACTTGGAGGAATTCGGTGTTGTGTTTTTTTTTCTCTGACAGCCTCTGGCCTGATGGTTGGGCAGCCTGAGGGCAGGGGAGGCCAGTCTGGCTCTTCCCTGATGGGGTCACTTTTCTTTTGACCACTAGCTTGGTTTCTCCCTTATTCACCGTCAGTCCCCATCTCCTGTTTAGGTTGGGAGGGAGGAGGGCCTGAGGCTCAGCAAAAGGGTGAGGCACCCTTGGGGCTTGGTGTCCCCAGAAACCTACCTATCTACCCTTCTGCTGCAGTGCTGGAGGTGAGGAAATGGTGTAGTGTGCGGGCCCATCCCATCCGCCTGTGTTCACCCTCTCAGTGTCCTCTGAAGGAGAATTAGAAGGAACACTTTAGGGATCAGGAAGTGGGTGAAAGAGTCTCTTGTGTGATTGCATCTGGCCCCTTCTTCCTTTTGGATAAGGTCCCTGCTCCCTTGCAGCCCAGCCACAAATAGAAGTCAGGGTGCTGGGGCTGGGGTGTCTGGCTCTCAGTGGGGCCAAGGGCTCTGCACTTCTCAGACATGAAATCTGTCCCGGGGCTGCCTCACTAGTGTTCCGTCTGAAGATACCTCCATCTCACTCAAGAGGTAATGGGTTGGAATTGCAGCAAGTTGGATTATGGTCAGACTGTCAGGATTGGCAGGCAGAAGTCTAGTGGTATACTCCAGGGCAGTAGACCCTTTTTCCCTGGCAGATCAGCCTGGAGGCAGGAGCTGGAAAAGCTGATCCTGAAAGTACCTACTCCAACAGCCTGGGTTGGGTTCACTGGGTCAATGGCCAGGTCTCCCTCCACCCTGATGCCTGGTATCAGGTGGCACTGGGCTTTCCAGGCAGCAGGTCAGCCTGATTTGAGCCCACGTGTGTGAACAACACCTCCCTGCCCCTAGCTGTTGTTTCCCTGGGTCTAGGGATGGCTCAGGTACAACTGGAGGAAGTCATGCTCCATTCTGCTCCAGCCTCCTATTATTCCAATTGTTTCCTTGTCACCTGCCCAGCCCAACTTCTCTGTTTATTAAGAGAAATAAATCTGATCTCTCTAATCTCCGTTGGCACTGCTGGCCAGGGAGGGGAAGCCCAAAGAAGGCTTAACTCTTTCTGGGGAGAATGTCCAGAATGGAGACTGGGGAGAAGGAGGGGAGTATAGACAGAAAATTCTTGGAAGGTCAGGGGCCTTTTTGGGGGGAGCTCATTATCTCCCTCACCTCAAGTTCTGAACCAAAAATCCAAGGGCTATGCAGTTAGTTCTAGATGCCCCTAGCTGACTCCTCCACTCCAAAGACGGCAAAGCTTAGCTTGGAATACAGTTCCCCAGTTCTTGTCTTTCAAGACTCCTCTGCTCCCTTCACCACCCTGCACATACTTAGGAAAAAAGAGGAAATTTGACGTTTATTGATTATTCTGAATGTCAGGCATCCTGTATCCATTATCTCATTTGATCCCAATTACGAGTAAAACAGTTGAGGTTCGAGGTGAGTAAGTGGATTGACTTTCCCAAACTGGGATTTAAACCAGTTCGATTCCCGAACTGGTATGCTCTTATGACCAGTACTTGGTCATAAAATTAGTATTGTTTTTATTTTCCTGCAGACATGGAACAGAGGGCTTAAAAGTTGGTTCTCATCCAACCCATTCTATAGATGGGAGAAGGCCCAGAGTGTTGTGGGAACTTGATAGAGAAGAAGAGTATTGGAGTCAGGCAAATGGGAGTTTAAATATCGGTTCAGCTGCTAGCAAGCCCTGTGACATTGGGCTAGTCATCTCCTCCCTTTGGGCTTACTGATTCTGTTACTGTCTCATGGGGAAGAGAGGGTACCTTTTCTCAGGGGTGACCCTCTGGCTAGACATTGCCTGGATGGATCTGTGACCTCTCTATCTCTCTAAGATGCTCACAAGAGAGGATATGAAAATTTTATAAATTGGAGCCACCACAGAAATGCAGGGGTTGCTGTTGTTGTGTTTATAAGTTTAATCACCTGAGCTCCAAGGACCCTGCAGGAAGAGGAGTGGGCCCTGAGGCTGACAGAACAACTCTGCTGCCCTGGTCTGTCCCTCTGAGCCTCATGACACGGGCAGGCTCTTAGCCCCTCCAAGCCTCAGTTTTCTTATCTGTAAAACAGGAATAACAAAATACTGGCTTTACAGGAGTGTTTCAAGGATGAAATCAGATAACAGATATGCAAGGGCTTTGTAGACTAGGAGGCATGGTCCAGCCAGGTAGTTTCTGCTGTCACGATGCCGAGGCCTTGGGCATTTGGGAAGTTCATCCTGGTGATGTCTGGAGACCCGCGTACTTGGTTACTCATCATATACCCGTGATGGTTATTAGTGAGCAGGATCACACAAAGTGCAGTCTTATCTTTGTCCAGTGGGAGATCATAAGAAAGAGTAAAAATAAAACAAAACAGGAATCCATATTCTCCAGAAATATCAGCTGGACTCTAGACAAATGTTTGGGGAGGAAGTGTTTCTGGGACAGAGGCCAGGACTGGAGGCTGCTAAACAATCAGGGGAGGCTTTTTGGAGGAGGTGAGCAGAGAGTGGAAGGAAGGCAGAGTCCTGGCTACTTTGAAGAAGAGAAGTAACACGAAGGCTGCTATGGCCTGGCCAGGCATTTTCACGTGAATGTCTTTCCCTGTTGTCCTCATGAACACCTGTGAGGTAGGGAGTGATCATCATTTATAGGTGAGAAAATAGACCCAAGGGGTGCAAGTAAGTTGCTCAAGGTCACTCAGGTTCATTCATTTGAAAAAGAAAGCATTCTCTACTGTATGGTGCCAGGATACCTGGGGACCGGACAGGCAAGATCCCCGCCCACGTGTCAGTGGTGTTCGCAGCGTGGCAGCGCAGAGTTTGCCTCCAAAGGCCACACTCTTTCCAAACATAATAACATGATGTTGGATGTGTTTCTCACTACGGAGAGGAGTCATCATTGTGGAGTTTTTGACAAGACAAGCTTTGGGGAAGAGGTAGGCATCTCTCTTGAGGGTTTCTCTTGAACAGTGGGCAGTAGCTAGGGGGGTGGGACTGGAGATGGCTCTGATACTGAGAATTCAGGAACAGGGGACCTGCATGTGGTGTCTCTCTACCCTGCTAGACCCAGCGCGCTTAACCCCACGAGCTCATGTCTGGCTGGAGTTGTGGACAGACACTTGAGCTCCACTCTCCTGGACAACCTTGGGCCAGACACCCCCCTACCCTGTGTTGACAAAGAGGGGGCATTAATGGCTTCTGAGACCCTTTCTTGTTCTAGGATTTTATGGGTTTGACAGTGGAGAAGCAAGCTGGTAGGGGCTGGGTGCTGAACAAGGGTGGGAGCTATATCATGACTTTGGGACCCATTGCCTGGATGTCATAGGGAAGAGGGTGAGGAGAGTCCAGCATGAGTGATGCCATCGCTTCTTGCTGAGAAAGGGGAGTGTGGCTGTAGAGTAAAGCAAGGACCTATAGGCACTTTGGGTAGAGGGCACTTTGCTTCTCTGAGGTCAGAACTAGGTCTCCCTGCTACGTGGCAGCTACTAGGACTGTTTGCTTTTCAATATATACGAACCAGTGCCTGTGCTGTTCCCCAGGTCCAGGGTATGTTTCTGTTTACTTCTGTATCCGCTGAACTCCTATACATCCTTCAAGGTCCAGCTCCCATATCATTAACTCTGTCCCAGGGGAAATTATTGTGTCCAGGCTGTACAGCAGGATGCTTAGATATGGAGTTGGACAGTATGTGTTTCCCTCGTCACTTTCTTGGGTAGGGGCATCTCAGTGTCCTCAGCCTGGGATCTGGACCAAAGTGATGGTTGCTGGGTCCATTCTGCTATGGGACACATCCAGTGGGGGAGAGGCTTCCAGAGGAGTCTGGGGCTCCTCAGTGAGAGTGGCTCTCTGTTCATCTCCTCCATGGTGGGAGAGTGAGCCGCACTCATTTATTCCAAACAGATTCATGAAGTTCTCCTAGGCACTGTCCTGGAACCAAACAAAAGAGACAACATTCCATTTCTCACGAACCTCACAACTGTAGTGGGGTAACCAGACATTGAAGTAATGAAGGATTGGGAATAGTAACAAAAGAGGAAGCACAGTGATTTGGGGAGTACCAGGGAAGGCTTCCCTGAGGCAGGAACACTTGAACTAAAATTGAGAGGAAGCAGGGGTTGAGAGCACCTGCAGCCCTGAAATCTGGCAAAGCACTTGTTAGGGGCTGGGGACCAGCCAGTCATCTGGGGATCTGTAGGCCACTGGGATTGCAATATTGTATTCTTCTGAGGGCAGGAGCTGGGTTGACTGTCTCTCCTGTCTGATCTGCCCAGTGCTGGGCCTGGCACTATATGACTTTAATAGATAGGTTGGTGATCTGAGCTGGGACCCCAGAGCATGGGCATCTCTGAATCCTGGCTGCCCTCATGGCAGGTACAGATAGATATACAGATGGACAACTGAGGCCCAGAGGAAGTGACTTCTCAAGGTCACACAGCTGGTCAGCATCAGAGGCAGAACCGGAGCCCACACCTTCCAGGCCGACCTCAGCTTCCCCACTCCTTTGTTCAGATGGAAAATCCCATCCCGGAGAGGTGCCTCTGTGGAGGTGGGGGGCTGTGGGAAGAGATGAGCAGGAAGCAGTCCAAGAGAACCTCCCATCCTCCCCCCACCCCCCTCAGATACCTTCAGGGGCTCATTCCAGCTGCTCACATCCTAGCATTCTCCTGGAAATTCCCCTTGGGCCTGGGAGGAGCACTCAGCATGCCTGCTCCCCGTCATGTCCTCCCAGCTGCAGTCCCAGCAGCAGCATCTGAGAACTGGCGTGGCTGAACCCTGTGGCCAGAAGAATCTTGACTCTATTTTCAGCTGAGGTCAGAGGGAGAGCCTCCCCTCACCCACCTGCCCCTTGGAAAAACCCTCTTTCCCTGGACCGTCAGGGCTGTCTCAGCTGCTCATGATCTGTCACATGTTGAAGAAAACTAATGAGGGGAGGCATTGTGTGTTTTCTGAGCCACAATGTGGATGTGGCGGGGTGGGGGAGTGAGTACACAAACCTCCACCTTCTATCTGCAGACTCCAAGGCCACTTCCAGCTCCTTGGCTGACTGGGGATGGAAGTAGGTAGTGGAAACAGCTTCCTTGGGCAGGAGAGCTGAAATCCCCCATCATTTAACCCCCCGTCACTGTACTCTATGCTCCTGTGTTCCACTGCCTGTGGCAAAGTGCACGACTCCCCAGAGTCTCCTGGTTGTGTCAGGTCCAAGGAGGGCCTCCTCTCTGCCTAGGACACCCCCTCCTCCCAAGCCTCACCAGATGAGGACTTTACCAGTGTTCCCTAAGAGGGCCACACGGCACTCAAGCCTAGTGCTGCAGTTCTACAAGTTCTAGCTCCTATGTCTTTCTTACCCCCTATTTCTCACCAGCCTTATCCCAGGCTCTCTCAGGATCCTGAAGCAAGCACAGCTTTTGTAAGGAAGATATGTAGGATTAGGAGAGTGCCCTGGATGCTCCTGCTTGTCCCTCTTCACCACCTCTACCAGTTTGCAAGTGCCACCATCACCACTTTTGTCAATTTACAGGTACCACAGTCACCACCATCACCACCTCCACCAGTTTCCATTTAACACATATAGTACACCTACTATGTGCCAGACACTATGGTGAACCTGGGGTAATGAAGAGGAATGAAACAGTCAGTGCCCGTGAGGAATTTGCTTTCTGGTTGGAAAGGCAGATACCCAAACAAATCAACCCTTTCAGTGTCTCAAGGCAACTGCTGGGATGGTGGTACACTGGATGCTGGGGAGTGCTGAGTCCATCCTGGCAGTAATTGGAGAAATGGTTGTGTAGCTGGATGATCCCCATGGGACAGTGTGATCAGTGCTGTGTCAGAGGGCTGTGGGAGGACAGAGAACTAAGAGGGGGAGGGGGGGTGTTAGAAGACTTCATGGAGGAGTAGACCATTGAGCAGAACCTTGAGGGATGAAAATAAATCCTCCACTTAAAGGTGGAAGAAAGAGAATTCCAGGTAGAGGAAACAGCATACCTAAAGGCCTAGAGGTATTCACTGGGAAATGGGCAGCAGTTTTGTGTGGCCGGAGTTCTGAGGATGAGAGGGGTGTGGTTGGAGATGAGGCTGAAGTTGTGGGCAGGGACAGCTCATGCAGGACCTCCTGTGCAGGCTGCACCACAGCTCTTTGCACACTTATCCTCACTCAGTTTGTGCCAAGACTTGGACTTTACCCTTGGATGTTCCCTCCGCACCCCCATACCACCTGTCCCCTTTATGGCCCTCTATTTCCCCATCTATAAATTGAGGGACTTGAGATAGTAGATTTCTGAGATATCTTCCAGCTTCGACAATAGGATTTTATTCTTTGTGTAAGTGGGGAGACTGGTACACCCAACTTGCACCTCATGCCTAATAATTATTTTCTGGATGGATGAATAAAATACCAGCCCTCAGGGAGTACACTGTTATCAACCTCAGCTCAGACTCTTAGCAGGAGACCACTTCAGGGAAGTGTCAGGATCAGCCTTGATGGTCTCATTTTGCAGGGAGGGGACCTGCATCCTGGAGCCACTGGGCATAAGAGGCAGCTTGGTATAGTGAAGGGCCTTTCCTAGGTAGCAGAAATGATGGGCAATGTGGGGACTAGAACTGAGGGCTCTGGACTCCCAGCCTAGCAGTCTCTCTGCTACTTCACACTACCCCTAGTTGGAGAGAGAATGCAGAGTATGGTGAAGGGGAGTCACTGCCCAGTTGGTGTGGCCCTGGGCAGGTCCCTAGGCACAGTGGCACCTGTGGTGATAGACAGGTGATAGCCTGGGGCAGCCTGGAAGGATTTCAGAAGAGGTGAACTTGACCTGGCTTTGAAAAACAAAGTGGAAATGAAGTGATGGGCACACAGCTTCATAGATGCACAGACATGGGTGGTTTAACATATATTTACCTAATACTCCATCACACACACACACTCCCCAAATGTAGATATGGGCATACAGTCACCAAAGAAACAATTGCACAGTCAGACTGAGACACAAAAGCACATACAATGACACAGTCATGGACAGACATATTTACACATATATGCATATAAGCAGACTGTTTAAAAGTTAATGATATTCAGCTTACTTTTAGATGCAATCACAATTATATAGGCAGACACACAAAAGCACACATACGGAAACAGACTATTAGATACAGCCATATACGGATGAGTACACAGAGAGAAGCTACATGTTCAGAGTCATATATACATACACAGGTACACAATTACGTCCAAATCCACAATTACACAGAAATGCACAATTACATGCCCTCCTTCATGGTCATGCAGAGACCTGAATAAGCTGGAAGAGTGGGACCATGGAGCAGTGGCTGTTGGTGTGGGTCTGGGGTTAAGTCCTGGCTCTGTAGCTTAAAGCTCTGTGAGCTTGAGCAAGTCAGATGGAAATGGAGATGATCAAAGCAGCTACCTTACTGGACTGTTGTGCTGATTGAAATGAAGTAATGCATGAAAGCAGTTAGCACAGTGCCCGGCACATAGTAAGCACTAAATAAATGGCTGCTGCTATTATTTTTAACACCATTACTACAGAAATACAGTCAGATCGATACATTTGTACACACAGGCACGTGACACTCACGGGTTGGTGGCTGGTGGGCCCTAGCAGCAGCCGGGCTATGGAGCCCCGCCTGGCCAGTCAGGCTCCGGCTTCTTCCAGCTCCACTGCAGACCCTGGACTGGGAGAGCCGGCGACCCCACCGGTCTCACCTGCAGGGGGCGGGCCTTTCCCGGAGCGCTCTGGGCGGGGCGGCTCAGCAGGTCTCCCCGGTCCCCGGTGGGCGGTGGGGGCGGAGCTGGCGAGTCGCGCACCAGGCCCCGCCCCTTCTCCGGCCCCGCCCCCGGCCCGGCCATTGGCCGCAGAGTCCGGGGGCGGGACCGATCTGGGGCTGGGGGCGCCCGCGGTGGCCGCCCGCGCGTCCTGCTGCCTCCCTCGCGGGGCTGCGGGCTGGCTGGGCCGCGCTCGGCGCCCGCCATGGGCAACTCACACCACAAGAGGAAGGCCCCCAGCGGTCCCCGGGCCCGCAGCTTCTGGCGGTTCGGGCGGTTGGCGAAGCGGCCGGCAGGTAGGGGCCGGGGTGGGGGCGGGGCGGGCGGGGAGCAGGGTCCCCAGCTGCAGCTGCTGCCGCCGCTGCTGCCCCCTCCCGGGGCTTGGTGGGTGTGAGTGTGGGGGGCCGGGTTTCCCCGTACAGATCCCACCCCTCACACGCACACAGCTACATACGTACACGCAAATACCCATGGGCAGGCACACGTACATGCTCACAGTTTTCACAGTCACACACAACACCCACTCAGACGTTCGGACATGCAGACACAAAATCACATTCACGGTCACACCCACACCCCCGCACCATCGCTGCAGGTCGCCCAGATCCTGAGACACAGGTACATATATGTACCTAGGCATACAGTGTACACAGCCGCAAACCACACCACAAGCGCAGAATCAGACACACAGGCACACATATCGGGCACACACATCCGTCATGTAGGTACAGTGTGTCCAGCGTCTTAGGCACACAGATATACACCCAGGTTCACAACTGCACAACCACCCAGACTCACCCGCAGTCTCAAAGACGGACCCTACGGTACTTGTACACACAGGCACGCTTGCTCCCTAGGCTCAAGCCCCCAACAGGCAGAAAGTTTGCAGGAGGAAGGGGAGACAAAGGTAGAGGGAGAAGCAGGAAACCAGAGGTTACCGGAGGCTGTAGGCAAGGGGCCGCCTCCATCTGGCGCGATCGGGAGTCAGACTGGTTCTCTGGGCTCTTTCCACCCCCACCCCCCAGGCCCGCCGGCCGCCCCCCGCTCAACCGGCCCCCCACCCCCCCCCCACCCCCGCGGTCTCCGCGGTCGCCGCATCTTTCCCCTTTCAGTGCAGCCACCGAGCTGGAACGCAGCTTCCCGGGCGTGCTGTGGGATCCCTCCGCGGGTCACATTCCAATCCCCAAGTGGGGAAATGGGAAAGGCTTCCCACACCGGGGCTGGAAGACGGGGCTCCTCGTTTCCCCTCCAGCGGGTGCGACAACACAGGGTAACCCCGGGAGCTGAAGGAGGGGCCCTGGAGGGTGCCTTGCCTAGTCCCCTCCCCCTGGTGAATCCAGCGTGGGGGGAGGGGCAGGTGGTAGAGCTGCACTCCCATCATCCAATTCCTCTCCCCCCAAGCTAGAGGGTCACACAGAGGCGGGTACCCTAGGGATATCTGCTGGTCTTGGGGAATGAGGGAAGCCCCCTGCTGCAGTGGGAGAATCCACCAGTGTCTTTCCAGGATGGCTCACATTCCTAGAGGTTCAGAACTGAGCCTGATGATCTCATCCCTCCAAGCAAGGGGCAATGGGAAGAGCCTGGGTGGGGAATTAGGGACCCTGGTTCTTAGCATGGCTCTGACATGGGTCCTGGTGACCTTGAGCAGATCCTTTCCTTTCTCTGGACCTCTTTCTCCTCCCCGGCCTATCCGGAAGGGTGTGAGGGTTCTCCCAACCTTAGCCGTTTCAAGAATGATGAGACGGAGGTCCAGAGAGTGGGGGTTGCCCAAGGTCATTTACCTGCAGTGATGTGAGAAATAATAATGACAATAAAAATAACAGTAGAGAAAGGGCTAATGAAATTCTGGGAATCTCCCTGAGGATTCTCCAGAAGGGGGTGTTGAGAGACTCCAGGACCTTCTAGTACTCTCCTTGTCCCAGACCCTGAAGTCCTGAAATCCCGCCTGCCTCTCCTAGACTCTGCACTGAGGGGCAGGGTTGGATCTCTTGATCCACTGTCTTGTGGCCCCTCTGATCTGATCGTTTCCTGAGAACCAACTGTGGGCTCAGACTACTTGTGACCATTTGTGGTGGGGGAGAAAGAAGATAAGAGGCTGTATTTACAGTCTTCTGGCTTCGAGAAGGCAGAGAGGGTCCTCATACTGCAACCTGGGACTTCTAACAATCCTGTGTTCCTCCAGCCCCTGCTGCAACGCAGGGGTCAACCAGACTTCAAGGTGTAGCTAAAAAAAAAAGCAACAACACAGAAAGCAATGTCAAGGCAGCACAGAAGTAAGTGTGGAAACTGGGGAATATTCTAGGATATATATCAAAAAGCCTCAGGGTTGGGAGCGACTTTAGAAAGCTGAGGAGTTTTGGCCTTCATTTGGTCTTTGAAGTAACTGCAGGGTTGGAATCAGGGCTGAATTGTTGATTAGATGAGAGCAGGAGGGTGGGATGCGTTTCAGCTGCAGAGTATGGTTGTGAGCGAAGTCATGGAGTTGAGATCCAGGATAGAGGTTGGAAAGAAAAGTAGCGGAGGCTCCTTCCTTGTGCCTGGGGGAGAGGTACCATTGTGAATGCAGATTTCCACCCTTTTGGTGGTTCTTGTGCTGAGGATTCTAAGGCCTGCCTTTGCTCAGCCTCTGAGGTCACAGGACCAGTTGTGGGGATTTGGGGTTTGAGTACTACCCATTTGATGGGTCTGTGAGAGGATGAGAGAGAGAATGCAAGTTGGGCGGGGAGGGCTGGAGTGTACAGGCCATAGGGAGCCACTGAAAGTATTTGAGCAAGGGAGGGGCCGGCAAAAGTGATGTGTTTAGGGAGATGGCTGCAGGGCCGGGACAGGTGCAGGCAGGACAGGTTGGGGAGAGCAGGGTGTTGAGAGTGAAGGCTCAGAGAACAGTCTGGAGGCTGTTGCAGTAATCCAGGGGAGAGGTGATGAGGTGAAGGCTGGGGCCAGGGTGGAGACTGCAGGAGTGGAGAGGTGGCAGCTGCAGAGGCAGTGTGGAGAAGGTGGCAGAATTGATAGGACCTGGGATTGATCAAATGTTGGGGGTAAGGACAGGAAAGATCTGTGAAGACTCTGCTTGAGGTTGCTTGGCTGGGGGATGGTAGCAGATAATAAGATAATAATAAGGTCCTTTCTTTCCATCTGTTAGCTAGGCCTGTGCTGTGCACTTTACAGTGATTGATTACTTGTCCTCTAATAGCCCAACAGTTCAGAAGCAGTTATTCTCCCCATTTTATAGATGAGGAACCTGGAGTCAGAGACGTGAAGTCACTTTGCCCAAGGTCACATGGCAAGGAGGTGGCAGAACTGAGATTCAAACCCAAGCCAATCAGATTCCAAACCCTGTGCCCTTAACCAGTTTAGTGGGGTTTGGGTTTCATTTTATGACTGAGGGTCCTACAATCCCTTTGGACAAAGAAAGCCTGAGGCCTTGGAAGATCTGGACTTTGTAGGGAGCACAGTGGAAAAAGTGCTATAGGGAGGGACAGAGGTTGATGACCAAGTATTGAAGCCCCCATTGGCTCAAAGAGGGAGCAGGTGGGAGGTGAGAGAGGGAAACAAGGCGGGTTGGTTGGCTTAAATGCCCTGGGAGGATAGAGGAGGATGAGGGTGAACTAGAAGAGGCTGACAGCTGAACACACGAGAACCTGCTTGGATTGTTTGGCCTTGGTTCTTGGGAGTCCAACCCAGCCCTCCCCTCTCCAAGCTAGCTGGGTGCTTGTCCCTGGGCAGTTTGGGGGAATGGTGGAGGATATACATTGGGAATCCAGGAAGACACTGCTCACCCCTCCCTCTTCTCCAGTCCTCATGCAGTACAGTGCCAGCTTTACATACATGGCCCACCTTGAGGTGGGGTTTGTTCTCTTGTCTTGCAAGAGGAGAAAGAGGCTCAGTGAGAGCAAAGGACTATGTTGGTGGAGTCCAGCCACCTAGAATTCTTTTCATCCCTCCCTCTGCCTCTGGACCTGAGGGTTTTTTGTAGATCCCATAGCCGGGAGAAGGCCCCTCCGCCTCAGCTGGTCCTATGTCTCCACCCTTTTCCCTGGGGGACGCTTGTGATCAGCTGTGTTTCCGGACTTGCTTGTGGGAGCCCTGGGCTTCCAGATAAGGGGGCTGGCCCAGCCCTCACTGGTGTGAGAGATCTGAGATAAGCTGAACCCCCTTGCTGCCCCAGTCCCTGACCCAAAGTGGGGAACCCCTGCCCTGTTTCTAGGGGGAGAGTTATAGCTGCTGAGGGCTCCTCAGATTGTTTCTCCAACCTTCTTCCCACATCACAGATGAGGAAACAAGCCCAGAAAAAGGCAGTGTCTGTCTCAAAATCATACTGCAATCAAGGGGTAGCTAGATCTCCAACCTAGGATGCCTCACACCCAGGTAGCCCTCCCTCCTCTTTACCCCCCTGGGGATATCTACTCTGGGCCAGCAATCCCGTTTGCTCCCAGACAGAGGAGTTAGGGTTGCCAGATGGGGGCGAGGTCACTGATAGGGAGAGAGAGACTAAGCGTTTCTTGTCAGACTTTATCTTAATGGTCCTTAACTCCACTTGAGATTCAGAGAGAGCTCTGGAAGTGGGCTGGAGAATAGGCCTGTACTGGCATGGAAGAACATGGGTTTGCAGCTGATCAGAGCTGGGCTCATTTACTGACTCTGCCATTACTGGCTGGGTGGCCTTGGGCAAGTTCTTGACCTTTCCGGAGCACCTCGGTATGGCTAAGAGGATTTAATGAGACTGGGAGTGTTTCAATCAAATTTGTTCAGTAAATGCTAGTTTATTATCATTACGTTGTAAGGGGAAAGGCAGAAGGCAAGGAGAGGACCCTTCACCTACTCCCACACCCTGCAGAGGCAGAGGCACCTTCTGATTACAACACTTTACATTTATGCTTGGTTGCATGCCTTCCTGTAACTTTCCTTAGTGCTCTGTGACGAGGGTTTTAGTCCCACTTTACAGATGAGGAGATTGAGGTCGAGAGGCTGATTCCAGGCTGTGGATTTCAGATGACCTACCTAACTTCTAGCCCTTTTCTCTCTGAGTTGAGTTTCATGGTGGCTGCCTCTCTGGCATAAAATGGGGATAATCATGCCTCTAAGGAAGAAAGGAAAGGGCTCTGGAAAGTCAGAATTGCACCCTGACCAAAGAGATTATTATGTCATTGTCAGGAGCTAATTCTGCCCCAGAAACTCATTATGACATTTATTAATATTATTGTAGCTAATTCCTCTTGTGCCATTGCCCTTTCCTGGGGCGCCCAGTGACATGGGATCCTCCCCTCCCTGCACCTGGCACTCCCTGCCCCCCAATATTTACCTTAGAACCGGCTTGTCAGCTCTGCCCCCAGTGGGGTGGAGCTCAACACGGAGGCAGAAAGGAGGGGGATTCCCCTTCTGGGCGGTGGGGTGCAGTGCTCACCCATCTTTGGACAGGAGCTGAGGCCATGACCCCCCCTTGCCATTAATTTCCCCAGGCTCCGGATCACCAAGGCTGTTTGGAGCCAAATCCAAGTTTGAATCCGGTCTTGGGCACTTCCGGCCTGGGTGACCTTGAGCAAGTCACTTTCCTTTGAGCCTCCTTATGTTCCTTTATAAAAAGGGAACTTCACATGTACCATGTAGGTGTTCTGTGAGACAGAAAAGAAAGTGTTTTGGGGACTGTAAAGCATTCCACCTGAAAGCTTTTTGTTACGCTCATTTCCCTTCCTCCTGCCTCTGTGAGAATAAAATGCACATACACTTTGCATTCTGCTCCTGCCTGTAGAATTTGTGACCTTGGGAAGCCCTGGCCCTCTCCAGGCCTTCTTTGCCCACCTGTGCTTTGAGGGGTTGAGACTGAGGATCTCTGAACTCCCCAGAGTCCTGGCTCCTGGGCTGGCCGGAGGCAGTTAAGACTGGAGCAGCGGCTGGGGGGCAGGGGCAGCCTAGGCCCGAAGGTTCCAGCTTCTGAGCGCGGCCACCTGGGCAGCTGTGGCCTCCCTCCTCATTCCTCTCCCCTGAGTCAGGCCTGCCAGGCCGTGGGCGCGCCACCCCCACCCCTTGTTCTGGAATAGGGCAGGTTGAGGCCTCACCCGGTGGAGGATGTTGCCAAGACAGTGCCTGCGCATGTGCACAAGGCATGTGCACCACATGGCCTTGGGGCCTGGGTTCCTTCCCCCATGTCTCCCCTCTCCGGGCTCAAGAAAGCCCCAGAGTGGTGGGTACCCACACCTGCCTCGGTGTACATGCAGCCACCAGGCTGGGCACAGCGTGGTCTGAGCTCATGGTGAGGAGGGCAGGGACTAAGGTGACCTGGGTGTACTTTAGGGGCATGGCCCTGAGAGTGCCCACCTGTGGAAGTGGCCTTAGTGGGGCATTCTGGGGGTTCGTGCCCGTGTACCTGCCCCATTGGACTCTACTTGAGCTCAGGAACTTGCTTATGTGCTTCCTGGTGTGTCCTGAGTATTGGGGGACTTGGCCAGGAGCAGGGTGTCTTCTTGGATTCAGGAAGCCTCCTGAATCCTGCCTCAGGCAGGTTGGGGAGAGGAGGAGGCTGAGGGTGTGTGGCCAGCTTTCCTTAAGGCTTCAGCTCCTAGTTGCATCTCTGGACTGCTGGGGCAGAAAGCCATGGCACACAGGCTGTAAGTGTGGCCTTAGGCAAGGCCCCTACCCTCTGTTGGCCTCCATTTCTTTCACCCCCAAAATGAGACACTGAGGTTGCTAATCTGCTCCCTAAGCAAGCCACAGGTGTTTAGGCCTGAGCTTGGGATGGCTCAGAGAGGTGGCAGAAGGCTCTGGCCAGGCTGTGGGTGGGGAGGAGGGAGGGGCGTTGCTGGGGCAACCAGATGATATCAAGTATAAGGGCTTGGATCCATCTGGGGAATTTGCAGCTGTGGCCCTGACTGCCAGCCATGGGCCTGGGACCTTGGAGAGCTGATGTTCACCCACCCCCAGCTTAGCTGGAGTGCATCCCTTACTCACCCTGGTGCAGGGGCAGCTGAGGGTGACCATGCCCTGAGTGACTAAAGCCTCCGGTTCTGGAGTCAGCCAGAGGATGGGAAGTCACCTAACTCTGAGCCTCACAAGTCTGTAATCAATTAAGAAAGTACCTTTGAGTAGCTGCTTGGAAGAGCTATTGTAAGACACATGAGGGCAGGGGCTGTGCTTTGCCCTCTGCCAACACCTTCACAGTGCCTTGAATGAATCTCCCTGGGAGAGAGGGGAATCTGCTGCTCTTTCTGTGTATTTGGGATTAAGCAGGGTGGATGGGTTTGGCCTAAGAGGGGTAAGGAGGTAGGACACAGGAGCCCTCAGTGAGGGGTCAGGTTGGAGCTGGCATGGCCAACAGAGCGTGGCTTCTGGATTCAGGTTTTCCTGTGGGCAAATCCTGCCCTGCCGCTTACCAGCTTTATGATGCTTGTCCTCTCTGTCCTTCATTTCTTCATCTGTGAAATGGGGATAAAACCACCTACTTAGGATTTTTGCTCAGATTTCAGGAAGATTGTAGATGTACATTACCGAGCTCCACAAATGTTTGCTCTCCAGAATGCTGGGGGCTCTCCCATCTCCAGAAGCGAGTCTCAGTGCTAAGGTGGGGCAGCTAATGGGCAAGGGACTGCCACATGGGAGCCACTGTGAATACTTAGGTTCCTAGGGACTCAGATAGAAGGGTGCCGTGAGGAAGGGGTGTCCTCAAGCAAGCTCAGATTCAGCACTTTGCAGATTACAGACCTTCTCTTCCATAGACTCATCTACTCTTTTCAGAGTTGCCAGAGGGATCTTTCAAACACTATCACTACCAAGTTTAAACCCTCAGTGACTGACCTTCTGGGGCTCTTTGAATGAAATCCAGACTCTGCCAAGGTCCATAGGGCCTTGACTGGCCTGGCCGCTGTCCTCCGGTGACCCCATCACCTGCTGTTCTCTCCCTTGCCCACCTTCTCCAGGTACTCAGGCCTCCTTTCTGTTCTGGGAAACCCACCACTCCTGCCTCAAAGCCTTTGCACTTGCCGTTCCCTTTGCCTGGATAGCCCCCCACCCCCAAACATTTCCTCCAGCTGCCTCCTTCTCATGATTCAGATGTCAATTCAAATGCTTCTTTCTTAGAGAGGCTTTCCTTGACTACTATCTAAAGATTCCCCCTTCCTGTCAGTTTGTTTTTTCAGTCTTCACTATCTGAAATTACATTGTTAGTTCACCTCATTCATGTATTCATCAAATATTTATTAAACTCATAGCATGTGCCAGACACTGATTTAGGTGCTGGGGACTAATGGTGATCAAGATAAAGTTGTCCTCCATTAGCTGTAGCCCCCACTACTAGCTTAATAGATATTTGCTGATTGAATGAATGGATACAACAAACTTATATAAAGGAGTTACTGGCTTTGTTTTCCAGAAGAGGTCTTGACTTTGTGTGATGGAGCTGAGATTTGGACCTGGACCTGCATTCTTCTCAGTCCCTCTTCCTGCACCCTGCCCTCACCTATGAGCTATTTCTCAGCTAATTCAGTTCTCCCTGGCTGGTGATCTAGCCCAGTCATCTAGTCACAGAGAAGGGCTAATGGAAAGAACTCCAGGCTAGGGCTGCAGAAGGTCTGCATCAAGTTCTGCCTTTGCTGTGTGACCTTGGAGAGTTTGCTATGCTTCTCTGGACCTCTGATGTCACATTGACAAAGTGGGAAGAAAGTTCTTTGAAGCTTGGGACTGAACATACACAGAAGAGGTAGTTACCACTAGCCACTGTGATTGCACGCAGAGCATCTCCCTAGCTTCCTAATACCCTGCACTCCTACCTGGTTGTTCCACTCTCTCAGCTCCTTCCACAGGGAATACATCCACCAGCAGGAAGGCCTGGTGGGAGGCACCATACCGAGTCCCGCCTCCACCCACCCTCTGGTAGCTGGTAGCCTTAGCTCTAGCTTGTGAATATTTAGACAGGGACTTGGGACCTGGTTAGTGGGCCGCTGCTGGAATTGAGTATCTTCAGCCATCCAAGTCATGTTCCCCACCCAGAGCAGGGCACGTACTGACTAGGGGTCTCCCTTTCCCTCTCTGGGTCTGGGGTCGTTCCTGCCCCTCCGCCCCGTTTGAGAGGCGGGGTCGGTGGGTGGGCGGGACCAGTGGCGAAGCCCCGCCCCCTCCACTGCCGGGAGCCCGGCGGCGCACTGCCGGGAGCCCGGCGGCGCTCTGCCGCGGGGCCAGGGGGCGGGGCTCGCATCCTTTCTGGTGCCGGCTCTTGGCGAAGGTGCCGCGGGCATTCGTTCTGGAGAGGTTGGGGTAGGGGGCTGGCCCCGGGTGGCGCCTGCAGCCATGGTGGTATTCCTGGGCCGCCACCTCCCTGTGCTCCTCGGGCTCTTTAAGAAGAAGGGTGAGTGGGTGTGGCTGGAGGGTGGGGGGCAGGGATCCCCGACACCCCTATTTGCCCTACCCTTATGTAGAATGGGGGCGGGAAAGGGTATTGGGGCGGGGAATGGGGGGATAGTGATGCGGCCAGAGTCGCGGGTCTGCTGCTGTGCCTTTGTCCAGCTGCTTTGTTGTTCCCTTTGTCTGGGCCCTGCTGGCGCTGCGAGGATGGGTCCAGGTGTCCCTGACCTTGGAAATCTGCAGCCCTTGGAGGAGGCTGCCTCCTCCCAGGGTGCCCACACCTTACTGGGTACAGCCCCATATGCCCCTTCCAGAGAGGTAGGGTGGCCCCTTCCCAGGCCAGCCCAGTGGTGGGGCTGTGGGGTGAGGAGGATGGGATGCGGAAGCAGGGATGAAGGAAAGAGTAATGCTTATCCCTGGAAGTTGAGGAGTGTGGTCAGTAAAGGTCTGTGTTTAGAGCTCTCAGGTATGAACAAGTTTTAGAGGCATCTACTTCTCCCAGGAACTGGGCTTTCAGGACTGAGCTAAGACATGGGGCCAGAGCTTTTTGGGTTTTGGAGGGAAGGCAGGGCGTTCTCAAGGCAGAAGGCCCCCTTTGAACCCTAAGTTTAGTCCTGGCTTTGACTCAGATTTATTAGTTGACCTTAGGCAAGGCCCTTCCCCTTTCTGAGTCTGTTTCCCATTTGGCAGGTCAGGGGATTGGGCGAGAAGATCCCCTGGGAGACCTCCTAGTTCTGACCTTTAGGTTTCCTGAGGATTTTCTGGGCAGGAGCCCTGGTGGTTGAAGAATGAACTAAGGGAGGAAACTGAAGCCCTGGTTCTGTGGTGTGGCCCTTTAAAGGGCTTGTTTTGTTCCTGCCCCTCTGCCAGGCCCTGCCAAGGTCACGTGACCTCCCAGAGCTTTTGCTTCTGTTGTGGGTTCCATTTCAGGGGGATTTGGGGCTGCAAAGTGCTGACACAGCCCCCACCCGCCATGGGCGGCCGTAATAGGATCCTTTGTAATGGATCCCTGGCTCCACTGTGCCAGGGGCCAGGCAAGGCCCCTAGGAGAGGGAGCTACCTGGGGCTGCTCCCTCCAGAGAGGCTGGGGCTGCCTTGACTGGGTGGTGGGGGAACTGACACCCTCTTCTCCCTTCCGCTGCCCATCCTTCCACCATGTAGCCACATGGGTAAGTAGGGGACCCAAGAGGCAGATCCCTGGTCTGTCCCTCCCCCCAGGAATTTCTGGCAATCTGGCGTGACCCTTACTAGCCCCCACCCCTTCCCAGTTTCCCTTGGTGTCTTCTTCCTGGACCCGGGCCAAGGGTTTGTGCGGAAAGAGTGGTTTGTTTTTCTGTAAAGCGGGACTTGGGGGTCTGGAGACAGTGAAATGTAATTTTACGGGCTGTGTGTGTCCTGGGGGTGTCTCAGTGGGGCCTGAGTCAGGTGTGGGTTCACGGTTGTGTGTGTATGTAGGTGTTGTTTGTGTGCTTACAGAGTGGGGGCTGTGGGTGTTGTGGATGTACGTAGGGGCTGGATGTGTCCTGTGTGGGCCTCTGTGTGTGGTATGGTACACAGGATGTGTTTATATCCAGTGCTGTTTGTTTGTATACGGACTGCAGCCTGAGGGTATTAGGAGTATATAGGTGGGCCTCGGGTGCTTCGTGTGTGGCGCCCTGTGTGCTGTGGGTACTCAGATGTATACACACTTGGGATAACTCATGCCGTACGGGGATGATCGTTCATGGGGCTGGTGTACTGAGTGAATACCCCAGGACTGTGTGTGATGTGTACAGATTGGGAGCCGTGGGTGTTGCATGGCTGTGCAGGGGCCGTGTGCAGTGTGGGGACTATGGGTGCTTTTGTGGCTCTGGGTCGGCCTCACCGCCCTTCCTCCTGCATCCCACTAGGCTCTGCCAAGGCTGAGAGTGACAAGCGTCTAAGTACAGGGCCCGGCCAGGGGCCAGGGTCTGTGGTGGATGAGCACCAGGACAATGTCTTCTTCCCCAGTGGGCGGCCGCCTCACCTAGAGGAACTGCACACACAGGCCCAGGAGGGGCTCCGTTCCCTCCAGCACCAAGGTAACCCTCTCCTCCCCCCAGTGCCGCCCCTCTCAGCTCCAAGGTTGGGGGCTTAGACCCACACAACCTTCTGATACCTTCCAGAAAAACAGAAGCTGAACAAGGGTGGCTGGGACTATGGAGACACCCAGAGCCTCCAGGTGAGTCCTAACTCTGCTCTTTCCCCTCTCCTTGGCCTCTGGGAAGTATGTCTTTCACCCTTCTGGGTCTCGGTTGCCTCCCCGTATCATGAAGGGGCCAGAGTTACGCCAGCTGAGGCTTGCTGGGGGATGTTGGGAGGGGAACTCTGTGGGTCAAAGGCTCGGATGGGGAGCCCCGAGGAGGCAATGTCAGCTCCCCCCAGGCCTCTGGAGTGGTCCTGGGTCTGAGGCCAAGGCCTGACCTCCTTCTTTCTCTCATAGTCCTCCCAGACGAGGCCGGATGAAGACAGCATTTCCTTCTGCAGCCAGACCACATCCTACACGGCTGAGAGCTCCACAGCGGAGGATGCCCTCTCTGTCCGCTCGGAGATGATCCAGCGCAAAGGTGTGATCTCACCTTCCGGGGCTCCTGGCAAGGGACTGGGTGGTGGCACCATCTTGGTCCCAGTGCCTGCAGTTTCCCCTTTTCCTTCTAATCCATTGTCTCCCAAGGCTCTGGGATTCATTGAGCTCAGGAAACACAGTACCCAGTGTTTCTACAAACCCAGAATGATCTACATTCACTGCAAAGCAGGACAGTTAGGGTGGGCTTGGGAGTCGGGAAACCTGGGTTTGAGACCCGGTGTTGCTACTAGCCAGCAAGTGACCTCGGGCCAGTCCTTAACAGCCTGAACTTCAGTTTGATGTTCCTTAAAAATGGGGATCAGAGTGTTTACCTCATTGGAATGAATGTCAAGGATTTAGCATGTTGAATAGCATATAGTAAGCACTCACTAAATGTAAATTATCACAGTTTGACCTAGTAAAGCCTTCCAGAAGTCTTACATGTAAAACATTTCTAGTTTTGTTTAATCTAGCTTTGCCCATGCCTAGTTGACTACAGAAATCGTTTTTCATGGAGCTCTTATTAATATTCTACAAAAAATAATGCTCTGCAGAACATGTCCTGAGACCTTCTGCTCTAATCTCCTCTCTCTCCTGGACTGGCCTCAGGCTCTACCTTCCGACCCCATGACTCATTTCCCAAATCATCTGGAAAGTCAGGGCGGCGGCGGAGAGAGCGGCGAAGCACAGTGCTGGGATTGCCACAGCACGTGCAGAAAGAACTCGGTGAGCCTGGTCTGGGGGTCTGGTGGAAGCGGGATGGGGGGACCTGACTAGCCCCTCTGCTGACTCCTGCCTCCTCCTTGTCTGTCCCAGGCCTGCAGAATGAGCGTCAGGCACCAGGTACTCCCCGTCCTCCTGGTCCCCGGGATGCTGTACGCATCCCCACAGTGGATGGCCACCCTGGGCACCTGGCAGCAGGGACAGGGGCCCGGGTGTCCCTGCAGGCACTGGAGGCAGAGGCAGAGGCTGGCACCGAGACAGAGGCCATGTTGCAGCGCCACATCGACCGCATCTACCGGGATGACACTTTCGTGGGCCGGTCCACAGGGGCCCGGCCTTCGCCATTGACCAGGCCCATGTCCCTGGCAGTGCCTGGTCTGACGGGAGGGGCAGGGCCTCCGGAGCCCCTGAGCCCAGCCATGTCCATCTCGCCCCAGGCCACCTACCTGTCGAAGCTGATTCCTCATGCCGTTCTGCCGCCCACAGTGGATGTGGTGGCGCTGGGCCGCTGCAGCCTGCGCACTCTGAGCCGCTGCAGCCTGCTTTCGGCCAGCCCGGCGTCAGTCCACTCCGTGGGCCGCTTCTCCTCAGCCTCCAGCCCGCGGCCCCGCACCCGTCACCCTTCCTCCTCCAGCGATACCTGGAGCCACTCTCAGTCCTCCGACACCATCGTGTCTGATGGCTCAACTCTCTCCTCTAAGGGTGGCTCTGAGGGCCAGCCCGAGGGCTCCGTGGCGAGCAGTAGTGTGGTGCCCCTTCCTCCGGGGGGCAGCGGGAGGGGTTCCCCTAGCGGGGGCAGCACTGCCGAGGCCTCCGACACAGTCAGCATCCGCAGCAGTGGCCAGTTGTCCAGCCGGAGCGTGTCTCTGCGGAAGATGAAGCGGCCCCCACCGCCTCCCCGCCGGACCCACTCGCTCCACCAGCGGGCCTCAGCAGCACCTGACGGGCCTCTGGGCTTGCCTCCCAAGCCCGAGAGGAAGCAGCAGCCACAGCTGCCTCGGCCGCCCACCACTGGTGGCTCAGAAGGGGTGGGGGCAACCCCCTGCCCACCCAGCTCCATGGGCAGCTGGGTGCCCGGCTTGTCTCCAGGTGGCTCTCGGCGCCCCCCGCGCTCCCCAGAACGGACACTCTCACCCTCTAGTGGATACTCAAGCCAAAGTGGTACCCCCACCCTCCCTCCCAAGGGACTGGCCGGGGCCCCTGCTTCCCCAGGCAAGGCCCAGCCCCCTAAACCAGAACGTGTCACTTCCCTTCGCTCTCCTGGGGCCTCGGTCTCCTCTTCCCTCACATCTCTGTGTTCTTCATCCTCTGACCCGGCCCCCTCAGACCGCTGTGGTCCACAGATGTCCACTCCCCTAGGTGACAGGTTTGTTATACCTCCCCACCCCAAGGTGTCTGCCCCTTTCTCCCCACCCCCATCCAAGTCCAAGGGCCCCAGTCACGCTGCCCCTGCTGTGGTCCCTGGACCTGTCTCAACCACTGGTGCCAGGCCCGAGTCACCTCCCACTCTCCAGACATCCCTGACCCCACCACAGGAGTCTCCTGTGGTCTCCCAAGACCAGTCACCCCCGCCTTCCCCACCCCCATCTTATCATCCCCCACCACCACCTTCCAAGAAGCCAGAGGTGGTTGAGGAGGCTCCGTTTACCCCAGAGGCTGCTGAGGAGGTCCTCCTCCAAGATCCCAGCTGGCCCCCGCCCCCGCCCCCCGCCCCTGAGGAGCAGGACCTGTCCATGGCTGACTTCCCCCCACCCGAGGAGGCCTTTTTTTCTCTGGCTGGTCCTGAGCCTTCAAGCTCTTCTGACCCTGCAAAGCCTGTCAGCTCCTTGGCCACGTTGCCCTCAGATACCATCTCTCCCCAGAGCCAGCCCCAGGGTACCCCAGAGCCTCCTGCAGTTCTCCCAGCTCCACCTCCTGCTAGTTCTTCCCCAGGGCTTCTGGCCAAGCTCCCTCCAAAGGAACCAGCAGGCTGCAGTAAGAGCAGTGGGGTTTCCAGAGAGGACACTGGTGCACCCCTGGTCACGCCTTCGCTCCTGCAGATGGTGCGGCTGCGCTCGGTGGGGACTCCCACAGGGGTCCCAACCCCAGCATCGGGGCCATCGGCACCCCAGAAGCCACTACGAAGGTCCCTGTCAGGGCGGGCCAGCCCAGCTCCTGCCCCGTCCTCGGGGCTCCATGCTGCTGTCCGACTCAAGGCCTCCAGCTTGGCTGTCAGCAAGGGCCTCGTGGGTGCCCAACCCAGTGGACCGCCCGACGCAGAGTTGCGGCCTCCCCAGTCTCCTGCCTCTACAGCCAGCTTCATCTTCTCTAAGGGTACTAAGAAGTTGCAGCTGGAGCGGCCCATGTCACCTGAGACCCAGGCTGACCTTCAGCGGAATCTGGTGGCTGAACTTCGGAGCATTTCAGAGCAACGGCCACCTCAGACCCCAAAGAAGCCACTTAAGGGCCCTCCTCCTGTGGCACGTAAACCCTCTGTGGGAGTTCCCCCACCCACCGCCCCTGGCCTTCCTCAAGCTGAGTCCCTAACTGCTCCTCCCACCAATGGGCTCCCTCATGCTGAGGACAGGACTAAGGGGGAGCTGGCAGAGAATGGAGGTGTCGTGCAACTGGTGGACCAAGAGAAGAGGAAATTAGGCCCACCTGGCTCAGGTATGGTGGGTAGCAGTGGGGTGGGGGTCCTGTCACTCATGATGGGAAACGGGTATAGGTGAGGCTGCAGTCTCGCCTTAGGGATTTGCTTCTTGGATCTTTTAAGGCCTCAGGATGGTCTTAGGATGCCTGGGAAGGGTGAACTTCCCCCTTGGTGAGCTCTGGTGAAGGGACCACAGTGTGTGGGGCCTTTAGAGTCAAACCTATTCAGTTGAATTCCAACTTTGCCGCTCTGTTGACCCTGGCCTAGCCTCACGTTCCTTACTGTAAAGCATGGGTAGTGGTACCTATATTACTGTGTTCTAGAGCACAGACAAGTTTTTAAAGCCTTTGGCCTGGTGCTGCTGGCATGGTCATGCTCAGTAAATTGAGGGAGTGGGAACAGGCTGGGCAAGGAGGTGCCTGCACCTCTCGGTGGCCAGAACTAAGCTGGGAGGCCCCCTGTTAAGTGTGGCCTTTTTTTTTTTTTTCTACCACAGACCCACAGAAAGAGCTGGTCTGACTCACTGGCATTGCTGACCCACCCCAAGAACACAGTTTCTCAGGGACCTGAGCAGCTCCAAGGATGAGAGGATATGGCAGACATCTACTAAGAGAGGACGCCTGCAGCCTTAACCTCCACGGCCTTCGATATTTATGCAAGCCTGGTGTTGCTCCCTGTCCTCTAAGTCATCCAGCTGTCATGCCTTTTCCCAAATGGACTCATCTCTGGCAGCTGCCACTTAAGTTTCGGCCTTAGCCTCACCTTGAGAGGGAGCTGGTAGGAATGGGTGGCTGCGCCCCCTGCTGGCCCTGAGGCTGCAGAGCTGGGATGAGAACACCTCACTAGTTTTTTTTCATGTCAGAGTGAACTCAGAATCATGCACATACTGTAGTCCGGAATCAAAGCACTTTTGAAAAGTGACTGCATGTCCATCCTCCAGGGCCTGTGAAGCCACATTCCAGAGGGCCTGTTTACATGGCAGCAGCATTCATTCTGTAGCTGGGACCAATCTTTCTCCCCTCCTGTCTCCAATCTGGTTTATTCCATTCCTTAATTCTTGGAGGTGAACTAGCCATTCAGTTGTATTCCCATAGGCTTCCCCAGGCTGGCGGCAGGGGCTGGTGGTGGAATTCCAAAGCACAAAAGGTACAGCAGGGGTTAACCTTCCTGTATCTCAACTTACCACCAACCATCCTCCAGCCTTCAGCTCTGCCAGGTGCTCCAAGCAGGGGACAGGAAGTGGGAGACTGTGAGGGCCCAAATGGGTCAGGGGAAGAAGAAACAGGGGAGTGTACAGCTTCTGTCCTCAGAAGGCCAAATGAGTAGGGTGTCATCTCAGTGGGCACTTGGCAAAGCCAAGTATCTGCCCCACGCCTCACTGGGCCAGGTTGGGGTGGGAGGAAAAAGTACTCCCAAAGCAGGAGCCCATGAACTGCGGCAGGGCTGTGCCCCCTTTGGCTCAGCTGGAAGTAGAGGAGGTTGATGGAGGGGAGGGTCTGCCAGTGGGGGAGAACTTAATTAGGTAGTGGGTTCAGACCTAGCCTCACAGGCTATAGTCTCTGTCCTTTTCCCTTTTCTTGGTGTGTGTCCTTTCTGCAGCTGCAGCACAGGTGGTTCCAGTGGGGAGAGTTGATGCTGAGGGACAAGGATGGGAAGCTAAGGTGCATTTTACCCCGAACTCTCCCCTGTTCAATGAGGAGGGTGCCCAGTGCTCCTAGGGAGCTCCCTAGGTGTCAGTCTGTTCTGATTTCTCCTCCAGTTTTAACAACCTTTCTACTTTCAGCTTGTACCACCTACCTAGGTAAGTGGCTTCCCCCATTGGCCCTGTGGCTCTGCAAGGGTGGCCTTGGTGTCTCACTATGCAGCAGCTTGGCTGCCCTGTTTTCAAAACTAAGCAACCTAACTAGTTCCACAGAGTTCCAGGTGAATGCCACCCGGGGCACCTCTTCTTTTTCAACATCCTTTCCTTGACAGTGACTTGAGCTTGAGCCTGGCAAGGAACCTAGCTTTTAGTCTCTCTTCCACCAAGAACAGAGACACCCCACTCCCACCCTCTGAACAAGAGCTGTGAACACAGGACATGGTGTGAGAGTCCAGGTTTCTCTGGCCTGCTTTCAGGTTTCTTCAGTCACTTCTGTCTTCTCCCTGCAGCTATAAACCAACGTTCTTCCCTTGCCCTCTGGGCACTGGAGAGCCATCACTTGGGTATAGGTTGCACCTGCCCAGTGAGTTGGGGAAAGGACAATCAGTAAGCACTTCTTAGTCCAGAGCCCCAGGAACCAGGACTGGTCAAAGTCTCCATAAAGCCAGGCCCTGGCAGCAGCCTTGGAGCTGCTGGAGGTGGGAGGGAACCCGATTTCTGTGCCCTTTTCCTCCCCGCTCCTCCCAAAGCCACTCCAGCTCCTCATTCTCAGTAGGGGCCTTCTTTGCTTGTTTTCCCTCTGGGTGGGACAGAAGACAAAAGAGAAGGGAGTGTCTGAAAGAAGCAATCCTTTTTCCTCTGGGGTAAATGAGCTTGATCTAGCATAAATGGAGAGACCAAAAGCCTGATTTTTAAATTCTATAAAAATGTTAGATATATATATATATATATATATATTTCTTTAAATTTTTGAGTCTGATATATCTATACAGATAATACATTCCCTCTGCCCTGAGTGAGACGCAAAGAAAAAGCTCTGTATGTGTTTCATTTAAAGGTGTTCATTAAATGATTAAAACTGAATTGTGGCTGCTGCTTCTTGACGGGGAAGAACAGGAATGTAGTTTGGGCTCACACTGAAGGGAAGTTGTTTTGCCTGCTGCAAGCATTAAACCCAAAGTCAAGGTGTCTCATCCTCCCTTATTTCCCACTCCCCCTCCCTCCCATTTACAGGGTTAAAAGTCCAAGATCCAAGCAGCCTCAGGCTCAGCGAGGTTCCCAGCACCTGCTTCTGCTTCGCACCTGTGTTCCTCTCTCCCGAGACGGTCCAGCTCATAGGCCCCAGTCAGACACCTTGTTCAGACATTTTATTTCAGTTCACAAGTGATGGTAATGATTTTGATTTTGAAAGGCCTTACGGAGATGTCCCCACACCTTCTCTGGAGAAAGAGCCACGGCTGTGTGCCATTCACCCCACCCCACCCACCCTTGATGCTATCAACACACAGCTGGTTTAGGGAGTGTCCCACTAGCAGATCAAGGGAAATTCCAGGAGCCCTGGAGCAGGCCCTGCCCCCTAGTACCAGGGGCTCCCTAGTACCAACCTCCCAGGGTTGGCAGGCGTAAGGGAAAGGTGCCAAACACTTGGTGGTAGGCCATGATATTCTCTTTCCCCTTTCTCTTCCTTTTGAAATCCCTCAATTTCCTGTTGGAAAGAAGTTATAATTAGCCCAGTTCAGGCCCCAGGACCTAGGCCCCAGCCAGAGGCAGAACTGCTGGGACAAATCCAGGAAAACTTGGAAACCAGTATTTTTCCAATTAGAAGGACTGTGGCATCGTGGTCTCTGTGAGTTATATTGAAACCAGATTTCTCAAGTCAGCCGCCGCTTCCCACCCTCATTACCACCTGGGAGGTCAGCCTCCCTTGGCAGCCAGACTGATGATCCCGGATTGTGGGGTGGGTGAGCTGGTTCTTACAGAGCGCTACACCTAATAAGGAGTTCCAGACCTGCTGCTTCAGTGTCCTGGGACATGGGTACATGGGTGATGGACAGACAGACTAAAGAGACAGTAGATGAGTCAGGGCGATGGAGGAAGGAGGAAGATGTCGGGCTGGCTAGCTAATGCTCCCCCCTTTCAGCGATTTACAGGAGATGGACCCCAGCTTGGTCATGAAGTTGGTTTGCCTCCACTGTGCAATGCAGTCCTCAGAAATTTTAAAATCAGCCTGGAAAAGACATACAGAAACGGATTATAGTGATGGTGGTGGGACTCTTACACTATTAGCAGTGTAAATGGGTCAACTTTACTAAGACAGCTGTTTCTCAAAAGCCTTAGTGCTCATATCTTTTGATTCAGTTAAGTTCATTTTGGGGATTTAGTTTAAGAAAACGATCAGGGGTTCGTGGAGAGTTCTAAGGACACACATCATAGCATTCTAGTGGTGAAAAATGGAGGACAACCTCGATGTCTAAAAGTTTTGGTTAAATTACGATAATTATGATAGAATAATACACAATGTATTCTTCCCTTCTCAGTATCCAACATGGGAAAAATTTTTAGGCATAAAGTTAAACACAAGTAGAATAGTGTTTGGTATGACTCAAAATGTAAATTTAATATAATTAGGTATCTCTATGCATAGAAAAAAGCCAGATGGAAATAATCACTGACATTTTTTTAGTATCTCTAGGTGGTGGAACTATGGGTATTTTATTTTTGTCATTTCCCCCTATATTTTAGACATTTTCTAAATGAAAATTTATTTTATAGTTAGAAAAAATGATTTGATAGGTCAGCCTGGAAAAGCAGGAAAGGAAGGAGTGGGCAAACCATCTGCCATGTGCAGGAGGGTGGGGGAGAGGCAGAAACTAACCTAACTGCCCCCTGTCTAATTGAGGAAACAAGTTATTACCTAGAAAAAGTCATACATGTAGTGTTAGGTCCACAAGGAGAAGGACTTAAATTATTTTGCTGCTTTATTCACTGATAAAGCCCAGGCACGTAGAACACTGCCTGACATCTATATTAAGGGACTCCAGTTGTTGAATGAATGAAATTTGGGATTGCAGGGGTAAGCCATAAGAAGTCAATGCCCAGACGTTCGAGAGTGAATACTCTAAGATCAAGGTGGGCAGGACGGACCCTGGGAGGGTTTGGGTTCTGGCTCCATCAATTCTGGTGACCCTGAATGGCTTTGGCAGGTAATCTGCCAGGTAAAATGGGGATAATCTCCTGTCACAGACTGCCAAGATCAAATGAAATGTTTGAAGTCCCTCACACAGTGCCTCAAACAGCCTGTCAGTGTTCATGTCAGATCCTTCTAAGAAACTCCCTGTTCCTCAGGCACCTCTCATGCAAAAAGGACTGGAATGAAGAAGGAAAAGAGGAGCTTAGATGTAGGAAATCCCAACCGGGAAAGGAGCAGCTGTGGACTTAGAGCAGGCTGGGGTACACAGCCCAGGCAGCCCAAGGAAGAAGGGAAACAGCTGTGGCTTTTTACCTGCAACTTCTCAAAGATTTTCTTCTTGGGCTTGAGCTCTTCGTCTGGATGGCCCTTCTCATAGCCCTTCACAAACACTCGTTCTCCAGGAGCAGAGCCGGCAGGAGGGTCCAGAGGTTCCACCTTGCGGCTTACCCCTTCTCTGGGAAGACAAACAGGACAAGGACCGGGTGCAGCTATGGAATGCCTTGGATTGTCTACTGCTGCCAGGGAGACAGGTCCAGACAGTTTGGACCTTTACCTAGGGGCTCAGGTGGAATCTGGGGCATTCTTTTTTTTTTTAATTTTTTTTTCTTTTTTATTTGCATATGGGCAGGAGGCACCAGGAATCGAACTTCAGACCTCCAGAATGGCAGGCGAGAGCTCTGCCTGCTGAGCCACGGCAGCCTGCCCTCTGGGGCATTCTTAATGCCAGACTTCCAGGAGGTCCTCATTACTTTACTACATCTCCAGATATCACCAGGGGTGGACTAACCCAGTTGATAATGAAATCCTAGGTCAGAAGTGATTCCAAGATCTAGGGGAGATGGCATCACATAACAGAGAGTTGTAAAGACTTTATAGCCATCAGAATCGGGTTTGAGTCCCGGCTCCACTTCTGACTGGTAATGAAACTTGGGCATGTATTCACTGCTTTGAACCCTCAAGTAACAAAACTGACTCTAGGTAAAGTGCTTCATTCACAGTATGTGCACAATAAATAATTCCTTCTTACATCATCTTTTGGCATCAATGAAGAAGTGTTCTCAGGGCTTCTACCTGTCATGTGGAAGGCATCCTATGGGCCAATTCCACTCTCTCCTTGGCCTCCCCAGGTCCTGCATCCCACCCCAAGCCCTCACTCACGTAGAAGCACACAGAAGCATGCCTTGGGACTCAACTCCTCTCATCTTCTGGGGTTTCAGATTGCACAACAGCACCACCAGTCTATCCTGCAGCTCCTCCTTGGGCACAAACTGCACCAGGCCGCTCACCACAGTCCGTGGCTCTGCTTCCCCCACGTCAATCTTCTCCACATACAGGCTGTCTGCATCTGGGTGCTGCAGGTAAGGGGGTCAGGCCCAAAAAGCATGAGTGGAGTAGGGTATGGGGCCTGCTTCAACCCTCTCACTCCAGAAGAGGCATCCAATCCCTAGAGCCGCCGCCCCCCCCCCCCCCCCCCCCCCCCCCCACCTCATGAAAGGGACTCTCTATAAGTAATTCTCTTTCCAGGTCCAGACAGCAGTGAGGAGAATGGAAGGTACATTCTACTCTTAACAAGAGTAAAATGAACTTAATTGCTTGTGTAAAAGGTGGCAACAACTGCTAACAGGGATTAAGTGGTCTGTCCTGTCTGGGTAGCTACCATTAGGGCCCATGTGCTTTATCAGACGGGTGCTAGGTGGACTAGAAGAGGGGGGAGGACAACTGCTGGCCTCTTCTGAAGCTGGAGTATCAGCAGCTATCACAAAGTAGTTTTGGTAGTTAGAGCTATGTAGTGAAAAACAAATCAATGCTAGGGGGTTCCAGGCCATTGGCTGCATAACTTTCTATCTTTGGGGAAAAGGAAATCTTCCTCATACGTTCTGGGGAAGCTGACAGTGAGTGACTGATCCAAGCAAGGTAATAAGGGCTGCGGCTAGCCCAGACAAGCTGGTAGAGACCAGGGGAGACCTATCAGACCTGATTTAATGGATAAAGAATTTCCTCTAAAATCCCCCTCCATCCCACCTGAGTTCCTGGCTGTGTTTGGTTTTGTGTGAGGGCCAGAGGCAGCAATCCCCAGGGAAAGCTTAACTCCTGGAATTAGGCACCTGGGTTCTGACTTGCAGTATAACCTCAGGGATGTTACTTCTCATCCCAGGCCAGATTTCCTCCATCTGGAAAAGACAGACCAGAACCTGATCTGCCTTTCTGGGATATGGTGAAAAATAAATACCTTCTCCACACTGATGACTTTCCCCACACGGATATCCAGCCGGGATGGGATGACTTCGTCTGGTTCTGAATTCTTGGTAGGGCCTTTGGCCATTGGCTCTGAAATGAGACCCCTAAGGGATCAGACCTCTCCTACTTTCCCATGGCATGGCAGCTGCTGATCCCACCAAATGAGGTCACTGAGATTAGGCAGGATTTAGCGCAGAATCTCCAGAATTTACCTACTGAGTTATACCTTCTTTAAAACAGGGTCAGCAACCTTTCAGAAGCAACAGGCCAGGTATTCATCTATTTTCTCCCTCAGGTTTTGGGCTGGGGGAGCTGGGGGCAGCAGCGGCTTTGCCACTTTTAGGTATACCCATTCATGTATTCCACATATACTTATTGAGTCTTCTCTGGGAGGGTAACATAACATCATGGATAAATGCACGGCCAACTAAGAGCCAGCCAGAAGCACATGGAAGGGAACTGGGAGAACCTAAAATGAGTTTCCCTAACAAGCTGTTCAGGCAGATAGTCTGTACAACAGATTGTCACCACGATGGTCTAACTCAACTGGTCTCTCCCTTCATGAAGAAGGAGATTAGTGAACACAGACTCAAAGGATCAAAGTACGTGTCCTGCACCAGCATCTCTCAGCAGCGCCATAACAAAAGATGTAATCAATTCATGGTATCAACCAAGCTCAAACCAAGAGTAACTCAAGTTCCATTCCAAAAAGCTATGGGGTATGCCGTTCACTTCAATCCTCTGGGCTCTTGGACCTGAATTTAAGACAGACATTTTGCTAAAGTTCAGGTTTCATCTCTCTCCTTATGATGGCCAACCCTCCCAGACCCTTCCCCTGTCAGCTGGCTTTACTCTGCTTTGAAGGATCTGGATAGGCAGCGTTGGCTAGTTTCTTCAGTGCAGGGGTGTCAAACTTTTCCCTGATGGGATCCAGCAACTTGTTCAGGGCGACTTCAACAGAATTCTTTAGGTCTCCAGGGTGTACAATCTGTGGAAGAGACCAAGGCTAGTGAGATGAGGAACTCAAATAGGGCACAGGACACTTGAATCTAATAAGAATATGTGTACAAAAAGCAGTGCTTTCTTAGCAGTTTTATTTGATCCTCACACAACCTTGAAGGCAGGTAGTGCAAAGAAGGGGAACAAGTTCAGAAAGGTTAACTGACTTGTCTGAGATTCGGGTCTTCTTTTGATTCTGAATTTCATACTAATTTGAGGGTTTCTAGAGTCCAAATGTATTAGATCAATTCTTCTAGTCCTTCTATTTATGCTTAGAGTAGTGGTAAAACCTAAGTGTTATTTATAGGCAGAGGAACAGACTCAAATAGGTGATCCCAGAGCGAAAGATAGCTTGGGGGAGAGCTGAGTGATATGGAAGAAAGAACAAGGACTTTGGACTAAGACAGACCTGGGTTAGATTCCCAGCTAGTTGTGTGAACTAGGCACTGAACCCCTCTAAGTTTTGGCTTCTTCACTTATAAAATGGGGTTAATGATTCTACATTTCATAAGTTCATAAAAGGAATTAAGTGAGATAATGTGAGTAAAATTGGTGAGTAGTGCTAATAAATAGTAGGAGTTCAGTAATTCAGTATTTCTTCCTGAGTACTGTGACTACCACTTTTATACCCAAGTCTGTCTTGGGGGGATCTTACAGGAATTTTGAGGGGCTCTCCCTTAGGTGTGAACGCCTATAATACAACAATGCCTACGCTTTGTTTCTGATGCTACTTTTTCATTTCCTTGCAACTATTTACTTTTAATAACCCAAAGGCTTTAGACCTATACAGCCCATACGGTAGCCACTAGCCTCATACGGATATTGGAATGTAAGTTTATTAAAATTCAGTTCCGCAGTGGCAGCAGCCACACTGTAAGCACTCAACAGCCGTATGTGGCTGTGGCTATCGGAGCAGGCAGACAGACAGAACATGTCCATCATCACAGAAAGTACTATTACTTAATGCTGCTCTAGACCCTTTTCAGAGGCATTTCATCTATTTTTTTTTCCTCATTATTCTCAGACAGGACTGTTTATAAGGTTCAGGAGTGGAATGTGGGGCTTGTGGCTGCCTCAGATTGCAGACAGAAAAGCTTCAGAGCAACAGTTGTGAGACATTAAAAAAAATGTGGGGGTGGGGGGGTGGGAGGAGGGTTGGGGAGGGGCCAGAGAGGTGTTAAAAAGGACCCCCACAAAGGTTCCATGCACTAGGGTTAATTTCCAGAAACCTATAACCTCCAGATGGGTCCATGGACCAGATAAGTCCTGAAGCCTAGGGGGCCCAGCCTCTCCAGAACATTGGCTAGTTCCATCTTCCTACCCTGTATTATTGACAGCCTCTTCCAACATGAAAAATTTAGAATGGCCATAGGCCAAATACCCCTAAAGAGTGGGATAGAAAGATCAAAGGTGATGGTGGAGTTTAGAAAAGGTAGGGTTTATCAAACAAATATGATTGCTGAATCATCAAATTGCTATTTCTTTTAGCCTCCAGTATCTTAGAGCAGCTAGGAGTAAAAACCTAAAATTGTAGAATTGTAACCCATACCAAACTCTGAAATCTGTTCTACAACTAATTGTTGTGCTGTACTTAGAAATTTATTGCTTTTTTGTATATATGTTATTTTTCACAAAAAAAGAAAAAAAATGTCGATTCAATGATAAAAAGAAAATTACTCCTTTTAGCCTTCAATGTTCTGGAGCAGCTAGAAGGAAAAATCTGAGATGATAGTATGGTAGCCCTTGACATACTCTGGAATCTGTCCTGTAACCACTTGTTGAAGAGTGCTTTGAAAACTATTGCTTTTTTTTCTTTGCTTTTGTATATATGTTATATTATACGATAAAAAAAAGTTAAAAAAAAAAAGGGCCCTCAGACTGCAGAGGTCACTTTTCTTCATTTGATGCTCAAATCTTCATATGGCATTGTCTCTAAGTGGTCCCCTAGCCTCTGTCTGAATACCTCCAATGATGGGGAACTCAAGGTCAAGTGAGGCGGCCCAGCAGTCCACCGTCAAAACAACTGAGGTCATTTGAAAGTTCTTTCTGATGCTGAACCTAGACATGTTCTCCTGGGGTCCACACACTCTAGGGTAGCCCCCTGGGCCACAGGAAGAAACCTAACCCCTCTTCCCTGAGGGTCCTTCACAGGATAAAGGATAAATGAATACATATTTGCTTTCCCCTTAAACATCCCCAGTTTTTTCAACTGTGCCTTTTGTGACATGGTTCTGAGCCTGTTCCCTAACATTGTGTCCCTACTCTCCCCACCTGTGCTGGTTTGAAGGGATGTATGTCCCCTAGAAAAGCCATGTTTTAATCAAAATCCCATTTTGTAAAGGCAGAATAATCCCTATTCAATACTGTATGTTTGAAGCTATAGTCAGATCCGAATCCCTGGAGATGTGATTCAATCAAGAGTGGTTGTTAAGCTGGATTAGGTGACGACATGTCTCCACCCATTTGGGTGGGTCTTGAGAAGTTTCTGGAGTCCTATAAAAGATGAAACATTCTGGAGAATGAAGGAGATTCGGAGAGAGCAGAGAATGCTGCAGTACCACAAAGCAGAGCGTCCACGAGCCAGCAACCTTTGGAGATGAAGAAGGAAAATGCCTCCCGGGGAGCTTCAAGAAACTGGAAGCCAGGAGAGAAAGCTTGCAGATGATGCCATGTTTACTATGTGCCCTTCCAGCCAAGAGAAGCCCTGAACTTCATTGGCCTTTTTGAACCAAGGTATCTTTTCCTGGATGCCTTTGATTGAACATTTCTATAGACTTGTTGTAATTGGGACATTTTCTTGGCCTTAGAACTGTAAACTAGCAACTTATTAAATTCTCCTTTTAAAAAGCCATTCTGTTTCTGGTATTCAGCTAGCCACTCAGCTAGCAAACTAGAACACCACCAATTTGCCCCAGGCTGTCAATAAGTCTCTTGAAAATTTAAGTCCAAAGCTGAATGCACAACCTCAAATGCACTCAGAACATGGAGAACAGAATGAATGAGCACCATCCTAACTACATTTCTGATGAGCCCAAGACTTGATTAATGTTTCTCACAGCCCCATCACATGGCTTTTCAACCCGAATTCAATCAAAATCCCCATTTCACTTGCCATTGATAAAGTCCCCACTATTATACAGTCTTCCTGTTATGACCTGGCTCTGCCTATCTCTCCCACAATGTCCCACGTCACTTTATGGACACTGGTCAGACCAAACCACTTGCAGTTCCCATATATACCATGCTGTCTCATCTTACCATGTCTTTGCACAATTTATCCCCTTACGGATTTCCTTATGAACTCCTCTGCCTCAAATGAAACAGGGCTCGGATGTTGTCCCCTCCACAAAGCCTTCCCAGGCAGCCAGCCAAAGTTAATCACTCCCTATTTTATTTCTGGAATATATATATATATATCTTCATTGTTCAGAAACACAGTAAATGATGCTTGTTAACATGTCTGCCTCCCCTACTAGACTATGAGCTTCATGAGGATTTAACCCTCTTTGTAATGCCAGTTCCAGGCATAGTGAATCTTTTGCTAAAACTGTTTGTTGAAATGAACTGTATCCTCTATTTATATTTTCATAGTTGCGTCTTTTTTTGTTTTTTTTTTAACCCTTAAGTACTTCATCTTGTTGAGTTAGGTTTTTCATTCCAGGCTGTCAAGCCCTTTGGAGAGTGATCAGGATATTAATATTACTAGTCCCTCCTACCTTTATGCCTTTGTCCATCTAATTTGTGAATCACCCGACTCCTCATCTGAGCCATTAACGAACTATATAGCCCAGAGAACATCAAGGCAGAGACCCATGGTACAGAACTAGAAATCTGTATTGGCCAAGATGGATATGATGGTTAAAAGGAGTTCAGTAGGGATTAGTCATCCTCTACTATTACCTCATCAGCAAAATCCTTTTCCAGGTCAGAGTAAGCAGTGTAGGTTTTGTTTCCTCCCCATTTCTCATCTCGAAGGATCACAAACTCTATAAGAAAAAGTATTCCAAAAACAATCTCAATGGCAGAACAGGTACTCCTAATTCAAATGCATGAGTATTTGAAGTTCTTGCCATACATTTAGAACTTTATGTTATATGGCAATGTTGTATATTGAGTTAGCATCTAAGCTTCTCAAGGGAAGGATCGTGCCTTATACAGTCAATTCTCATTATATATGTGGATTCTATATCTGCAAATTTGCCTAGTCACTAAAATTTATTTGCAGCCCTATAATCAATACTTGTAGTACTTTTGTGAACATGTGCAGAGTGGTGAAAAATCTGAGGTACCCAATGTGTATGTTTCCAGCTCTCATACCGTAAACAAGTATTCTCTTTGCAATATACTGAGTGCCACATTTTAACACATTTTTGTGCTGTTTGGTGACGTTGCCATTTAAAATGTCCCCTAGGTGTAATACTCAAGTGCTGTCTAGTGTTCCTAAGCACAAGAAGGCTGTCATGTACTTTATGGAGAAAATATGTGGGTTGGATAAGTTTCTTAGAGTTTGAATCATATGTTGTACAGTGAGTTCATTGTCAACGAATCAACCATATATATATATATATGAAATAAGGTACCTTTACCCAGAAACACACATAAAACAAGATTATGTACTGATGTGCTGATGAAAATGCTGTGAACAATTAACCCTGTACTTCCCTTAGGAACAATAGTTCAGTATTTGCTAATTCAGTGTTCATTGTGACTTTATAGAAATTACCACAAATAATAAGGCTGGACTGTATTTCTTTTGTATTCCCCTAGTTCAACATGTCTGTCCCCACCCTCATTTCTGCCATCCGTGCCCATCGTGACACTCTTTAGAACAACTAAATGACATCCCGTACACTGATACATGAGTGATTACAGCAGAGAATCCGTGAAGCTTGCCCCTGGAGGAAGGGTATGTGACAAATCACAAGTATGATCTCGGCAGCAGTTTTTTTTTTTTTTTTTTAAACATGGGCAGGCATCGGGAATTGAACCCGGGTCCTCTGGCATCGCAGGCAAGCATTCTTGCCTGCTGAGCCACCGTGGCCCGCCCTCAGCAGCAGCTTTGCTATTCCAGCCTGGCCTCTAAGAAAACAAGAAGTGTCTTACCAGACTTGAGGGGAAAGAGGACATGTTTGATGAAGGACAGAACCCCATTGTTTTCCACATTCCCTGGCTCACAGAAGGCCTTCTTCAGTTTTTTCCTCACATCCTCCTTCCGATCAAGAAGATCAATCTTGGACTCCTAAAAGCCAGGGAGAAGGAGAGGACCTCTTGTGGTTGAAAATGAGAATATGCTCAACTAATTTCTATATTTTTAAAAATGTTTTACAAAGATCATAACATTAAGCAACCTTATGAAAAACAGAACCACTCACAATCCTACTATCCAACTAATAAAGCTATTTTAATTTTTCTGTGTTCTCTCAGACCTTGTCCATACACGGAATTGTTACAAATGCATAGTTAGAGAATAAATGTCTATTTTTGGAGTTTTTTACTTGAGCCTATATCGTAAGTATTTCTGGGTGGCTACCTAGCTTTCACTTATAATTTTCATGTTGTATCATTTTCCCACTTATCAGTAGCAACATAATTTACTTAATAATTTTCAAACCATGACATTATGTCCTAACTTTTACAAATTTTAAATAATGCTACTTTGAACATCTTTGCAGAGGTTTTCCACCTTTTTTAGGATTATTTCCTTAAGCCACCTAAAACTGATGGGGGCAAAATTATTTTTGGAAAGAGGCATACTAATTGCCATCAGCAATGTGTGAGAGTATCTATTTAACAGAAATCATCAATACTGGATATTATATATTATTTAGAGCCATTTTTCCTCTTAAGGTCAAGAGGCTTTGCTTTCTATTTTAGAGTAAGTGAGCTCATGCTCATTTGAGTTCAATGGCTATCAAATTTTGGTCCACATATGACTGTATATGAGTCACCTGTAGTGATTTAAAAATATATAAATTACTAGACTCTACCAAGACCTAATGACTCAAAATCTCTTGGGATCAGAACAGGAATTTGTAGTTCTTACAAGTTCTCCAAGTGATTCTTAATGCAGTCATATTTGAGAACTACTGCTGGGACCAATTTTCAGGGTTAAGATATGGTAAATGTCACCAAACAAGATGAGTGGTGAGATACTTTGTCAGAGGAATAACTGACATAGAAAAGAATGAGTATATTCCTTTAAAAATAATGATCATGTATATATGCACATATTTCCTAACCTCTGAATAGACAAAGATGGAGAAACTGGACAAAATAACTAGATCAATGCCCTTATGTGACTTAAATCAGAATTAATCTGTAGGTTTTGAAAGAAAAATCAGAACCAATGAATTAGAATCTCTAAGGACAGAGTCCAGTCAACTCTTTTTTGTTTTGTTTGTTTATTTCATTCCCTAAGTGATCCTGAAGATCAGCCATATTTGGGAACATAAAACTGAACCTTTAATATCTTTGAGTTTCACCAATTCCTCTACTTTTTGCCCCTAGTGATTAGAACAAAAGTGTACTTTCCTTAAGAAGGATTCTCAAATGTTAAAAGACATTATTCTTATCAATATTAGTTATATCGAATATAACTCTAAAAATCAAGAAGCTAACTGGTGAAGGAACCACAGCCTTCTCACTAATAAGGCTAGATTTTATCATAGTTCTATGAATGTGAAATTACTTTTGCTTGTGCTTTTTATTACTAGCAGAAACCCTGTTAAACTTATGAATTGATCCTATCAGGACTATTTCTGGATCCTTCAATACTCAAAAACCAATGAATTAAGTAAATGACTAAAGGTCCCTTATAACTCAAATATTAGATAATTCTAGTTAGCCAGGTTACTTTTCTTCTGAATCCACAATCTTTCCATTGCTTGCTCCAGATTTCTAAACTCAAAGACAGAATTGACAACCTACCTCTTCTGAAGAGCTCATTTTGCTGCCAGTTAATCCTGGGACCATAGGATTCATCAGATGGACCCTTTTGGAGTAGCCCAGTGCAGGGAGGTACTAAAGAGGGGAGCAGGGTCATAAAGAAACACACAAAAGTAGATATTAATATAAATTCCTCCTTGGTGCTTTGATCTCATGTAACTTGGCCAGCAACTTAATAGCCTAATATACTCCTTCCAATCTTTTCTTGTATTGAAGAATTCTAATTCTTTTTTTTTCATACTGTTCAATGGTGTTCAAAATAAAAAAAAAGTTTTTCTTACCTAATGTTTTTGTATTAGTATTACACTGTGAGGTTCTTGGACTTTCCTTCCCATCATAAACAACTAGAGAAGCTGAACAAAGTACATGAAACAACTACTTCCAAGTGTTGGACAGCAATCAATGTAGGGCTACAAATCTCCAGAGAAGGGAAGCAAAAGTGGCCCTTCATTTATTCTGGCTTTCTCCCTGAGGGCATTCTTTTCAAACTAGGTGCTGAGAAAAAGAGACCAAATAAAGAGCAATAGTCTCACTAAACAAAGGAGACAGAGATGGGAGTTCAGGAGGCTGGGATTTGGGAAAGGTTCTAAAGAGGAGGGAGCACATCCACCCATGCCAATCTATATAAAAAGTTCCCTTGATTTCTTGGCTGACTCATAAACTGTAAACACAGTGAAACTATAGGAGGCCCAACAAAGAACAGGTTCGAGGAAGCTGGACACTTGAAGAGAGATTTAAAAGGTTGCACAGAGCTGGGGAGACAAAAGTTGAAGTGTCGATCTAAAGTTGAGAACGCTTTGTGAATATGCTGAAATTTCAGTTTAAGACCCCAGAAAGGCCACAGCCTTAGGAATAAGGATCACACTGCAGGAGTAAGGGCAAAACTGAAATAAATTTGTTCTAACAATGTCTCAAAACAATTTCTGACAGGATTAGTGCAATCAGTCAGTAATTTGCCTATAGAACAAAACCTAGCACTCTTTAACTTAAGATAACATAATCCAGAGCCTTTATGATATACCTGTGCTATATATGATTACAATGTAAACATATTAGGAATGTGAAGCAGCAGAAAAAATAAGTGACTCACAGGAGAGAACAGAAACAGACCTGCAATGTATCCAAATACTGGAGTGACTAGACCAGGATGTCAAAGTAACTATGACTGGTATGTTAAAGAAAATAGAGATGGATCATTGTAAAGAGAAATGAAATATAAAATGAATCAAGTGGAAGTCTAAAATAACACAATATAGTATTTATTGTGGATTTAATAGAAGACAGGATTAGTGAACTTTAAGAAAGGTCAGTAGAGGAACAAAGAAAGGAAAATAATAGAAAGGGATATTTGAGATATGTGGGACACGATCAAAAGATGTAACCTATGTGTAACTGGAGTCCCAAGAGAAAAGAGAGAATAGGGCAGAATTACTGGAAGAAATAATGGCTGACAACTGTCCAAATTTCATGAAAATATCACCCCATAGATTGAAGAAGCTGAGCAAAACCAAAGCAGGATATATTCAAAGAAGAGGACAGCTGGAAACATCATAGTCAAATCATGAAAATTAGAGGTAAAAAAAGTGGCCAGAGAAAAGATATATTAACTTCAAAGGGGAAAAATTAATACTTACAGGTGATATGTCAATGGAGACTATGAAGGCCAGGAAGCAATGGTTGACTCGTTCAAAATGTTAAAATAAATAAATAACTGCAAACCTAGAATTTTACAGCCAGTAAGGTCAAAAGAAAGATGTTCTCAGGCAGAAGAAAGATGAAAGAACTCATCACTATGCTGCACAACAGATTTAAAACATGAAGTGGGGCCCTTGAGGCGGAAGGAAAATGATCTCAATTGGAATCATAGATGACAAGAACTGTAGGCAGCAATCAAAGAGTATTGAAAGGTGGTGACATCACCAATGTGAAACAGTGAGATGATCCGGGACTCTAACCACCCCTCACAGAAGCTTTAAGCAACAAGCAATAACTGGCAGAAACATCTTCCTCAAAGTTCCAGAAAATAGTGAAAAGAGTTTCAGTAACAGGGAGACTACCAAATCAAGAAAAAGCCCACTTAAAAATGGTGGAGAAATCTTGAAAAATCTCATGTGTCCTTGCTGGCCCATCACCTACCCCCTCAATGGCTCAGCATGGAACTGGCCCATGCTCTCAATGTGGGTTCTTGCACATATTAGGGTGCATGTATGTCTGTGCCAATCTGTATGGTGGCAACCTGAAAGACTGAACCAGGAAGCTCATCGCAGGCTTACCATCCTAGAACTTAGCCTGTGTGTAAAGGTACTACATATAGCTTATAGCTCTCCTAGAGAAGACATACATAAAACCCCCATAAAACTGTACAACTCAAAGAGTGAATGAAATGTCAGAAACAAAAAGGACAGATATTATCATGGCTCAGTGATATAGATAGGTATAATAAACAAACTCAGAGAACTGAAATTGAGAGCACAGGTTATCAAGTTAATGCTTATTGTAAAGATTCCTAGATTGTAAGCTCTTACAGCAGTCATATCTATTTCCGAGTTGTAACTGTTATTTCTAAATTCTAAAACATTAAGCTATTTGTGTATAACCAGGTCATTTCCTGGATCAGTGGTAATGTGACACCTGAGATTCAGAGTTAGAGCCCTGAAGATATGAAAGTCAGCATTATCCTATAAAGCAACTGCTAAAAAAGTTGAAAAAATGATCAGATTTCAACTAGAGATATGAATGAAGCTGATCTGGATAGGACTAAGGTAAATCAGAACACCAGATAAAGGATGATATATTCTATATTTTAAAGTTCAACTTCTGTGTGAAAGCAAAGGAAGAGATGTTTATTTAGTGCAATATCTTGGTAGCACAATATTTAATTTAACCTGTATAGTCAGTTTATTCGAACAACATAGACTCTTAAATAGGAAGTGAGAGCTTGTTGGTTTGTATAGGTCAGTGTGATGCCCCGATATATCCCAGAGTAATTTGGGCAGAGAATTAAAAAGTATTTACAAAGGCCCTTCCCTGGAGGGATTGGGGAGAAAGGAAGAAATATTAAACTTTCCTACCTGGGGAATTTCTGATATTCTCGCAAGCAGTGGAGACAATCAATTTAATGGGTTAGTCCTTGATCTTGGGATCTTGGGGCTCATCTCTATGAAATTTATTCTTGCAAAGGAGAAGCTAAGCCTACTTATAGTTATACCTAAATTCAACCCCAGAGAACCTCTTTCGTTGCTCAGATGTGGCCTCTCTCAAAGCCAACTCAGCAGATGAATTCACTCACTGCCCTCCCTCTACATGGGACATGACTCCCAGGGGTATAAATCTCCCTGGCAATGTGGGACCTGACTCCTGAGGATGAGCTGGGACCCGGCATCATGGGATTGAGAAAGCCTTCATGACCAAAAGGGGGAAGAGAGAAATGAGACAAAATAAACTTTCAGTAGCTGAGAGATTTCAAACAGAGTTGAGAGGTTATCCTGAAGGTTATTCTTAGGCATTACATAGCTATTCCTTTTTAGTTTATGGTATATTGGAGTGGCTAGAGGTAAGTGCCTGAAATTGTTGAGCTGTGCTCCAGTAGCCTTGATTCTTTTTTTTTTTTTAATTTTTTTAAAAAAATATAACAAAAAACACAAATATTCTTAACATATGATCATTCTGTTCTACATATATAATCAGTAATTCACAATATCACCACATAGTTGCATATTCAGCATCATGATCATTTCTTAGAACATTTGCGTCAATTCAGAAAAAGAAATAAAAGGACAATAGAAAAAATTCATACATACCACACCCCTTACCCCTCCCTTTCATTGATCACTAGAATTTCAATCTAAATTTATTTTAACATTTGTTCCCCTATTATTTATTTTTATTCCGTATGTTTTACTCATCTGTTGATAAGGTAGATAAAAGGAGCATCAGACACAAGGTTTTCACAATCACACAGTCACACCGTGAAAGCTATATCATTATACAATCCTCTACAAGTAACATGGCAATAGCCTTGATTCTTGAAGACAACTATATAACTATATAGGTTTGACAATGTGACCGTGTGATTGTGCAAAACTTGTGGCTGGCATTCCCTTCATCCAGAAAATGGACAGATGAGTAAATAATAGGAGAAATAAATAAATAAATAATGGGGGGGGTTATATGGGTGAAAAATTGGGTAGATTGCAATACTAGTGGTCAAAGAGAGAGAGGGATAAAGGTATAGGATGCATGGGATTTTTCTTTTTATTTCTTTTTCTGGAGTGATGCAAATGTTCTAAAAATGATCATGGCAATGAAAATACAATTATGTGATGATACTGTGTGCCACTGATGGTATACTTTGGATGGGCTGTATGGTACATGAAGACATCTCAATAAAAATAAAAACAAAACAAAACAAAACCCAAAGTCTCTTTTTGCAGCAAAATGTAAAGACAAAATATTAAATCAGCACTTCCAGGAAGACAGCAAAATGACCGGGACAACAGTTCCCGGGTGCGAGTGACCAGAGAGGGACTTCTATACTATATATGGAGATTCTGGATGAAAAAGTGGAGAAATTGGGATGGAGAGAACAGAGTGAGTGTGCTTCGTGCTGACTCCACCTGGGGCAAGTGGCACTGTGCATGCAGGAGGGGGTCCCACAGATGCGGGTGCCCCTGAACTCCTGCCTGCCTCTGCAGCTAGCTTGGGAGATTTATTCTCTCAGCTCCGCAGCTCGGAGCTCCAGTGGGGAACCTGGAAGCCACAGACTTGGTTTGCCTGCCCCCACCCCCTGAGACAGGCTACTATGAGAACCTGGTTTTTGGCAGAGACTGGCGGTTCCTCCTTTCAGGAGAAGGGGAAGACGCAGAGTGGAGCTGGTATGACAACTGGCCAGCAAAAAAGAGTCACTGGATGTGAGAATGATAGAGGGAGGAGGGCTGGGGGCACAAATGAAATCAGAAAGAAAGACAGACGATAAAGACTGAGATGGTATAACCTAGGAATGCCTAGAGTGTATAATGATAGTGACTAAATGTACAAATTATAAAAATGTTTTTGCATGAGGAAGAACAAAGGAATGTCATTACTGCAGGGTGCTGAAAATAGATGGTAATTAATATTTTAAAATTTCAACTTATGTGTGCAACTGAAGCAAAAAATGTGCATTTGGTACAAAATTTATATTTTGACTAGTGCATTTCCTAATATAACTTCTGTAGACAGCTTAATTGAACACCATAAGTACATGGAACCTTGAGTAGGATAAGAGATTTTGTTGGTTTGTCCAGAGTGATGCCCTGATAAATCCCAGAGTGATTTGAACAGTGAATAAAAAAGTATTTGCAAAGTGTCCTTCGGGGAATGGTGAGAAAGGGGGAAAATTTAACTTCCCCAAATTGAATTCTTGATATTCTCACAAGCAGTGCAGACAACCAAAGCTATAGGCTGAGCCCCCAATCTTGGGGGTTGTTCATATGAAACTGAACCCCACAAAGGACAGGTCAAGCCTACTTAAAATTAGGCCTAAGAGTCACCCCCAAGAGAGCCTCTTTTGTTGCTCAGATGTGGCCTCTCTCTCCAGCCAACACAACAAGCAAACTCACCACCCTCCCCCTGTCTACATGAGACGTGACTCCCAGGGGTGTGGACCTTCCTGGCAACGTGGGACAGAAATCCTAGAATGAACTGAGACTCAGCATCAAGGGATTGAGAAAACCTTCTCGACCAAAACGGGGAAAGAGTGAAATGTGACAAAATAAAGTGTCAATGGCTGAGAGATTCCAAACAGAATCGAGAGGTTATCCTAGAGGTTATTCTTATGCATTAAATAGGCATCACCTTGTTAGTCAAGATGTAATGGAGAGGCTGGAGGGAACTGCCTGAAAATGTAGAGCTGTGTTCCAGTAGCCATGTTTCTTGAAGATGATTGCATAATGATATAGCCTTCACAATGTGATTGTGAAAACCTTGTATCTGATGCTCCTTCTTTCTACCTTATCAACAGACAAGTAAAACATGGAATAAAAATAAATAATAGGGGGAACAAATGTTAATATAAATTTAGATTGAAATGCTAGTGATCAATGAAGGGGAGAGGTAAGGGGTATGGTATGTATGAATTTTTTTCTGTTTTCTTTTTATTTCTTTTTCTGAATAGATGCAAATGTTCCAAGAAATTATCATGATGCTGAATATGCAACTATGTGATGATATTGTGAATTACTGATTATATATGTAGAATGGAATGATCAAAAGTTAAGAATGTTTGTGTTTGTTTGGTGTTTATTGATATTTTTAAAAAAAATTTAAAAATTAATTTAAAAAAAACAAAAGATTCACTGGGTCCTGCCACTGCTTCACCTTTCCCCATGGAGGCCTGGAGCCCTCAGGTGTGCACAGGCGGTAAGGCATGGCCCAGGGCCCTCAGGTGTGTCCGGGCAGAGAGGTACAGCTGAGAAAGCCAGCCCAGCTATGCAGTGCTGCCAGGCTTTTCCAGGTTGGCTGAGGGCAGGGGCAGTTGAAATAATTAGTCCCACAGCCCAAGTGAGTGCCTGGCAACCACCAGACACACTGGGCCCCCAAGTAGATTCTCTACCAATGTGCATGCTGTCCAGCCCCGAGCCCCAGGGTTGGTGGCTTTCAGCATGAACCAAAACCAGCGGTCATGGCTGGAACTGCATCAGGTTTCCATCCCGCTCAGCAGGCTGCCACAGTCAGGAAGAGGTGGGCCTGAGGGGAAGGTGAAGGGCAAAAGTGACATCTGTAGGGAAGATGTGCAGTCTGGCAAACTGCCTGTCTGCTTAGTTTTTAACAGATCTTCAATTAGAGTTGCAGCTCCTACATGAGTCTAGGCCTTGGTTAGGCAGGGAATTACTGACAAACCAAGAGCAAAAAGAGAACTTCAATGCAAACCAAAGCAAATACAAAACCTTAGACAAGAGTGCGAAATTAACTGTCAAAATAACCTTATCAAGATAATCAAATGTCCCACAGCGAAAAGAAAAACAAAGCACATGAAGATGCAGGCATCTTCCAGTCAGCCAAATGACCAAATTAAAACACTGGAGGAGACACAAACTCTGAAACAACTAACCAAAGACATTCATACAAATCTCCTAAATAAATTCAGTGGGTTGGCTAATGACATAAAGGATATCAAGAAGACAGTAGAAAACATAAAGAATTTGAAAGAATAAATAGAAAAATAACAGATCTCACAGAGATGAAAGATACCGTAGACTAAATTAAAAATAGACTAGAAACATACAACAGCAGAACTGAAGAGGCTAAAGAAAGAATAAGTGAATTAGAGGACAGGACAATTGAATTTAAAGGCACAAAAGAACATATGGCAAAAAAAGATGGAAAAATTTGATTGGATCTCAGGAAAATGATGGACAACATGAAGCTCACAAATGTAAGAATCATCAATATCCCAGAAGGAGAAGAGTAAAAGGCTAGGATGATTAGTTGAGGAGATAATGGGGAGAAAAGTTCCCAACCCTTATAAAAGACATAAATATGCAAATGAAAGAAGTCCAGTGAACTCCAAATAGAATATATCCAAACAGAACCACATTTGGGATCCCAGACACATACTAATCAGACTCTCAAATGCTGAAGATAAGCAGAAAATCCTGAAGATGGTAAAAGAAAAGCAATTTACCTCATACAAGGGAAGCCATATAAGACTAAGTTCAGACTACTCAACTCAACAGTCACCATGGAGGTGAGAAGGCAGTGGTATGATATATTTAAGATTCTGAAAGAGCAAGACTTCCAGCCAAGAATTCTTTATCCAGCAAAGCTGACCTTCAAAACTAAGTGAAACATTAAAATTCTCACAGACAATTGCTGAGAGAATTTGTTAACAAGAGACCTGCTCTACAAGAAATGCTAAAGGGAGTCCTATAGGCTGGAAAAAAAAAAAGCAGGAAAGGGAGGTCTGGAGGACACAGAATTGAAGAGTATCAGTAAGGATAACTTACAAGGGTATAAAGAAAGAAAGGGAAAAGAACATATAGATCTGGGTCAACTAAAAACCAAAGGATAAGATGGTAGATTAAAAAACTGCCTTTACCGTAATAATTTTGAATATAAATGAACTAAATTCACCAATTAAAAGATACAGATTGGCAGAATGGATTAAAAAATAGATTCATCTATATGCTGCCTACAAGAGACTTTCCTAAATGCAAGAGTATAAATAGATTGGAAGTAGAAATAGATGTTCCATGCAAGCTGTAACCAAAAGAAAGTAGGAGTAGCTATATTAATATCAAACAAAATAGACTTTTAAAAATGTAAAGATTACCTAAGAGACAAGGACACTACATATTAATAAAAGGGACAATTCACCAAGAGGAAATAACAACCATAAACGTTTATGCTCCCAATCAAGGAGCTCCAAAGCACGAGGCAAACACTGGCAAAACTGAAGGGAGTAACAGACGTTTCAACAATAACAGTGGGAAACTTCAATGCACCATTCTCCTCTATAGATAGAACAACCAGACAGAGGATCAACAAGGAAATAGAGAACTTAAATTATTTAATAAATGAATTAGACCTAATTCATTAGATTGTTACACCCCAAAACACAAGGATATACATTCTTCTCTAGTGCTCATGGAACATTCTCCAGGATAGGTCGTATGCTGGAGCACAAAACAGGTCTTATAAATTTAAAAAGACTGATATTATTCAAAGTACACTCTCTGACCACAATGGAATGAAGCTGGAAATCAATAACCACTAAAGAACAAGAACTTTCACAAATATATGGAGATTAAATAACATACTCTTAAACAATCGGTGAGTCAAAGAAGAAATTGCGCCCTTTTAGAGCCACAAGAACCACGAGAGCCCATGCAGCCAGAGACCTTTGGAAATGAAGAAGAAAACCCCCTACGGGAGTATCATGAAACAGGAAGCCTGGAGAGAAAGTTAGTAAATGTTGCCATGTTTGCCATATGCCTCTCCAGTTGAGAGAGAAACCCTGAACGTCATCTGCCTTTTGGAACCAAGGTAACTTTCCCTGGTGCCTTAATTTGGGCATTTCTATAGATTTGCTTTAATTGGGACATTTTCGGCCTTAGAACTATAAACTAGCAACTTAATAAATTCCCCTTTTTAAAAGCCAAAACAAATAAATAAATAAGAAGAAGAAGAGGAAATTGCAAGAGAAATTGGTAAATATCTGGAGACAAATGAAAATGAGAATACAACATATAAGACTTTATGAGGGCAGGCCACGGTGGCTCAGCAGGCAAGAATGGTTGCCTGCCATGCCAGAGGACCCGGGTTCGATTCCCGGTGCCTGCCCATAAAAAAAAAAGAAAAAGATAAAGAAAAAGAATATATGAGATGCAGCAAAGGCAGTGCTAAAAGGGAAATTTATTGCCCTAATTGCCTGTATTGAAAAAGAAGAGCAAAATTGAGGATTTAACTGATCACCCGGAGGAACTGGAGAAAGAACAGCAAACTAACTCCAAAGCAAACAGAAGAGAAATAACAAATATTAAAGCAGAAATAAATGAATTGGAGAACAACAACAACAAAAAAAAAACAATAAAAAGAATCAATAAAACCAAATGTTGGTTCTTTAAGAAAATCAACAAAATCAATGGACCCCTGGCTAGGCTGACAAAGAAAAAAGGGAGAGGGTGCAAATAAACTAAATTAGAAATGAGAAGGGGGTTGTTACCATGAACTAAGGTAAATCAGAATACAGGGTAAAGGATGACAACACCTGTATTTCAGAACGTCATTGTATTGACTATTGTATAAGTCAAGGAAGAGAAGTTTATTTTGTACAAAACCTAAATTTCCTGTAGCACATAATCTAATTCAACCTATCTGGATAGCTCATTTAAGCAACTCAAACACATGGTGCCCAGAATGGGAATGAGTGCTTGTAATTCTGTATAGTTTAATGTAATACCCAGGTCCATCACAGAGTATGTTGGGCAGATAATTAAAAAGTACTGGCAAAGTCCCTTGAAGAACTGTAGAAAAAATATGGAACTATTAAGCTTTCTCCCAGGGAAACCCTTGATACTCACTCAAACATTAGGGACTCCCAAGTCAACAGGCCAAGCTCTTGATCTTGAGGCATGTTCTTATGAAACTTATTTCTGTAGCAGAGAAGCCAAGTCTACCTATAGTTATGCCTAAGAGTTACTTCCAGAGAATCTCTATTTGCTCAGATGTGGCCTCTCTCTCTCTCTCTCTCTCTAAGCCCAAATCTGCAGGTAAAATCATTACCCTCCCCACTATGCAGAACACTGACACCCATGACTTCCAGGGATGAGCCTGGCCCTGGCATCATGGGATCAACAATGCCTTCCTGAACAAAAGGGGGAAAAGAGGCATAACAAAATAAGATTATCAGTGGTTAAGAGAATCAAATAGAGTTGAGAGGCTATTCTGGAGGCTACTCTTAAGCAAGCTTCAGCCAGATATTGCTAATTGCCAAGGCTTGTCAAACCCCAACCAACATCATTCCTGTTAACTCTAAAGAGCAGCCAGGGCTCTGTCTGAGATCCTACAAAAGTTTCACGCACTAAGTTTACTTTTCAGTAAATACTTCAGATGGTCAGATGGTTCCTAGGCCAGATAAGTCCTGAAACCCAGAGGTACCAATCTCTCCAAGAACATCAACCAGTTCCATCCCCTACCCCATATTTTCAACATCCCTTTTCAACATGGAAAACATTAGAATGGGCATAGCCCAAATATCCCTAAAGACTAGGAGAAGAATTAAAGGATAAGGAGGCGTTATAACAGAAAAGTTAGGATTTAACAAATGAGTTTGACTACTGAAACATTATACTGATATTTCTTTTTAGTCTTCAGTGTCCTGGAGCAGGTAGAAGGAAATACCTGAAATGGTGGAACTGTAACCCATACCAAACTTTGAAATCTGTTCTATAACTAATTGTTAAAAGCACTTAGAAATTTATTGCTTTTTGTACATGTTTTATTTCACAATAAAAACTGTTAAAAAAAAATCCACAAGATACCTTTTCTCATTGGAATGGCTCCTATTTAAAAAAGAAGAAAATTACAGGTATTAGAGAGGATGAAGAGAAATAGGTACACTCATTCCTTGCTGGTGGCAATGTAAAATGGTGCAGCTACTGTGGAAGACAGTTTGGCCGTTCTTCAGAAAGTTAAGTATAAAATTACTATATGACCTGGGAATCCTACCATGAAGAATATACCAAAACAAACTGAAAGCAGGGATGCAAACACATCTGCACCCTGCTGTTCACAGCAGCATTATCCACAATTGCCAAAAGATGGAAGCAACCCAAATATCCATCAACTGGTAAATGGATAAACAAAATGTAATACATACATACAATGGAATATTATTCAGCTGTAAAAAGAAATGAAGTTCTGGCACATGTGACAATGCAGATGAACCTTGAAGAAATCATATTGAGTGAAATAAGCCAGATGCAAAATGACAACTATTGTATGCTCTCACTGACAAAAAGTAATTAGAATAAGCAAACTCACAGAGTCAGGATCTAGAATATAGGTTACCAGGGAATGGGGTGGGGATAGGGAATGGGAAGTTAAGGCTTAACAGTACAGGGTTCCTATTTGAAATGGTGAAAATGTTTTGGTAATGGATGGTGGTGATGGTAGCACATCACTGTGAACGTAATTAACAGCACTGAAATACATATTTGAATGTGGTTAAAAGGGGAAATGTTAGGTTGTATGTATAGTAACAATAAAAAAAAAAATCCTTGGGGTTGTACTATACAAACAGTGGACAGTAAATTAAATCACCATTAATAGTACAATTATAAAAATGTGTATCATCAATTGTAACAAATATTTCACACCAACACAATATGTTAATAATAGGGTGGCATATGGTAATCCTGTATTTTATGTGTGATTTTTCTGTAAACCTACAACTTCTCTAACAAAGAAAAAAAATGTGGGGGAAATTTAAATCAGTCGTGTAGGATTTTAAACTTGCAGTTCTGAGAAGCATTTAAAATGATTAAAATTTGACTTAGACCAAAGATTCCTTTGATGGAAGCGGCAGCAAAACTGTTCATAAAAAGAGACCAGCTGGTCCTCAAAACAGAAGCACCATTAGTTACTGGAAATGTCCTAACCTACAGTTTCAAATACTTCTATTTCTAGTTTCTGACATCCCTAAGAGGTTTAGAAAACATCTCAAAGAGAATAAGCTAATAACTCAATATATTTACAGCTAAAGGAAAATAAGTCCAGCCATAAACTGTAATAAAAGAGTTTCTCAGTGAGATGAAAGGCCAGTTTTACAGAAATACAATAGTTGCTCTAATTTCTATTTTGAATATGAGTCCCTTGTAAACAGTTTACCAACATTACTGTTCTAAAAGGGTACAAAAATGGGACTGTATGACCAGTAAATCTTGTGGTGGACGATGACTGATTAATCATACAAATATAAAACATTTCCTCCATGAACTGGAACAAATGTACAAAACTATTACAAGGAGTTAATAGTAGAGTGCCATATGGGGGAAAATGTACCTATTGCAAACTATGGACTATAGTTAACAGTAATATCTTAATATTCTTTCATCAACATTAACAAATGTATCACACCAATGCTAGGGATCAAAGATGGCAGGGCTAAGGGGTATAGGGTATTTTGGTTTTTCTCTTTTTTTCTTTTTTTTTTCCCCTGGAGTAATGGAAATGTTCTAAAGTTGATTGTGGATGAATGCACAACCATGTGATAATGCAGTGGGCTGCTGATGTATACTTTGGATGGATTGTATGGTATGTGAATATCTCTCAATAAAACTGCATTAAAAAAGAAAAAAGTGCTGTAAATAACATAGACTTTATGGAAGTGTACAAATGCCATAGACTTTATCCTACATTTGAATAGTATGTTTTAATTTCATTAGATAAGAAGGAATCATAGGAACCAACAGGAATAAAAAGGTCTAGCCCTTAAGGTTTCTAACTGAATTTATATAGCAAAATACAAGTACTAACATATATAAAATGAAATTTGAAAACCAATTTTCAAGTTTTAGGATTCTCAATTATTGTATGCATGATGTGCCTAAATTAATTTAATGGTTAACCCAATTAAAATTTTAGTAGGTATTCTAACTTAATAGATATAATATTTATTCATTATATGTGTTAAATATTCTAAAAATAATACAAAAGATAATTCTTATCATAAAAATACTTAAAATACAACATAGCATTCATTATATAAATTTGTGTATTTGTATATTGATGTGGGGCATTCATAAGTTGGTATCTGTATAATATAGGGGGGAAAACCTCCCAACAAAGCAAACCCTGTACCAGAAGGCTTCTCTGGTTAATTTTACCCAACATTCAAAGAATCAACACTAGTCCTTCTCAAACTCTTCCAAAAAATTGAAGAGGAAAGCCTTCCTAATTCATTCTATGAGACCAGCATCACCCTAATGTCAAAACCAGATAAAGACATCATAAGAAAAGAAAACTACAGACCAATATTCCTTGTGAATATATATATAAAAATTTTCAACAAAATACTAGCAATTGAATCCAACTGCACATTAAAAGAACTATACACCATGATCCAGTGGGATTTATCACAGGAATGCAAGGTTGGTTCAACATAAAATCCACCAAGGTAGTACATCATATAAACAGAATAATAAAAAAAAGATAATCTTGTTACAGAAAAGGCATTTGACAAAATCCAGCACACTTTCTTGATAAAAGCACTCAGAAAACTAGAAATAGAAGGGAATTGAATTTTTCCAACATGGCACTTATGAAAACCCCACAACTAACATCATATTCAATGATAAAAGACTGAAAGTATTCCCTCTGAGATCAGGAACAAAACAAGGATTCCCCTATCACTACTGCTATTCAACACTGTACTAGATGTGTGACCCAGAGTAATTAGGCAAGAAAAAGAAATAAAAGGCACCCAAATTGGAAAAGAAGAAGCAAAACGTTCCTATTCACAGATGACATGATCCTATGTATAGATTATACTATCTATACATAGGATTATCTATGTATAATAGATACATAAATTATGTATCTATTACATAATATATATACACATATTTACATAATATAACTATAGATACATAGTATATATAATATACATCCTATTATATATAGGATTTCCTTTGTATCAAAGGAAGGCTACTAGAGCTAAAAAAAAATCAGCAAAGAGGTGGAGTACAAGATAAATGTGCATAAATCAGTTGTGTTTCTATATACTCATAAGGAATAATCTGAAATGGAAACAAAGAAAATAATTCCTTTATAATAGCAACTAAAAGAATAAAAAAATCTACAAATAAATTTAACAAAGGCGATGTAAAGGACTTGTATGTGGAAAACTAGAGATTGTTACTGAAATAAATTAAAGAAGAAAAAATAAATGGAAAGATATATTGTGGACATGGATTGGAAGAATTAAAATCCTTAAGACATCAATACTACCCAAAGCAATTTACACATAACACAATCCCAATCAAAACCCAAACAGCCTTTTTCCACAGAATTGGCAAAGTTAATCTGAAATTCATCTGGCAGGGCAAGGGATTCCAAAGAGCGAAAAACATATCGAAAAAGAAAAAGTTGGATAAAAACTTTTTTACACTTCCTGATTGGAAAACTTATTAAAAAGCTATAGTAATCGAAACAGTGTGGTACTGGCAAAAAAGACAGACATGGAACAATGGAACAGAACAGAGAATGCAGAAAAAAACACACCCATCTATGGCTAATTGAGTTTTTTCCATTTATTTACTTAATTCATTTTTACTAGAGAAGGTGTGGGTTTAGAGAAATATCATGCATAAAAATATTGAAAGTTCTACAAATCTGCACGTCATCCTTGTGCAGGGGCCATACTAATCTTTTCTGTTATCATTCCAGTTTTGGTATATGTGCTGCTGAAGCTAAGCACTAATTGATTTTTTTTATGCTGTGACGTAGGGGATCATATTTCATTCTTTTCCATGTGAACATCCCATTATTGCAGCACCATTTGCTGAATGTTCTTTTTCTCCCCCTGGAGTGCATGGGCCAGGAATTGAACCCAGGTCTCCCACAAGGCAGGCGAAAATTCTAACACTGAACTACCTACCCATGCACCCCTATTAATTGATGTTTTTTTTTCACATGGGCAGGCATCAGGAATTGAACCCGGGTCTCTGGCATGGCAGGTGAGAACTCTGCCTGCTGAGCCATCATGGCCCACCCACTAATTGATTTTTGTCAAAGGTGCCATGTCCACTCAATTGGGAAATAATAGACTTTTAAACAAATAGTGCTAGGCAAACTGTATATCCACCTGCAAAAGAATGAAAGTCGACTTATGTCTCACACCATATACAAAATTTAGTGCAAAATGGATGAACCACCTAAATATAATAGCTAAACTATAAAACTCCTAGAAGAAAATATAGAGAAATATCTTCAGGATCTTATATTAGGCAATGATTTCTTAGAATTTATACCAAAAGCACAAGCAACAGAAGAAAATATAGATAAATTGGACTTCACTGAGATTAAAATGTCAAAGGACAGTATCAAGAAAGTGAAGAGATTCAACATTAAGGGAAAAAATATTTGGAAATCATACAACTATAAGCGTTTAAAATCCAGACTATGTAAAGAACTCCTACAACTCAACAACAAAAAGACAAACAACCTGATTAAAAAGTGGACAAAGGATGTGAACAGATACTTCTTCATGAAGGTACACATATAGTCAATAAGCACATGAAAACAAGCTTATCATCAGCCATTAGAGCTACGAAATTTGAAACCAAATGAGATACCACCTCACACCTACTAATATGGTTTTTTAAACAATGGAAAATAAGTGTTGGTGAGAATGTGGAGAAACAGAATCCTGAAACATTGTTGGCAGGAATGTAATATGTTGCCATTGCTGCAGAAAACAGTTTGGTAGTTTCTCAGAAAGTTAAATATAGAAATACCATATGACTCAGCAATCCCACTTCTAAGTATATATCAAAAGAACTGAAAGCAGGCACTCTGATATCGGTACACTGATGTTCAGGGCAGCATTATTCACAATAGCCAAAAAGGGAAAGCAACCCAAATGTCCATCAAAGGACGAATGGATAATCAAATATCCATACTTACAATGGAATATTATTCAGCCATAAAAAGGAATGAAGTTCTGATATATGCTACGATATGGATGAACCTTGAAGACATTATGCTGAGTGCAGTAAGTCAACTGCACTCAAAGTTGATTTTTTTTGTCCCTTTTGACACTTTTTTGTCCCTTTTGACAAAGGGACAGATATTTATAATTTCACTTACATGAAATAACTAGAATATGCAAATTCATAGAGAAGATAATAAAGTAAAGGTTACCAAGGGTGGGGATACGGGGGAATGGGAGATTAATGCACAATGGATGTACAGGTTCTATTTGGAGTGATGGGTAATGGATGGTAGTGAGGGCAGCACAAATTCTGAATGTAATTAATCGTACTGATTAATTGTATGCTTGGAAGTGGTTGTAGTGGGAAATGTTATGTTGCATATATATTTCTTCAATTAATAAAAAAAGGAGAGACAATAACAATTAAACACAATATATAATCTTTGGTCAGGATCTAACAACAGAGGAGAAAATGCCCAAATGGACATTATTAGCATATATGAAAAAAATTGGCATGTAGACTGTAAGCTTTACATCAATGTTAAATTTCTTGAACTTGCTAACTCTACTGAAGCTGGTGAAATGAGTGAATATCTATGTTCATAAGAAATACACGTGAAAAAAGTGTTCAAGTGTTCAAGGAGCATGAGGTATACAACCTGTTCACAAATGTTTACAAAATATGTAAAGAGGTAGATAAAGAGATAGACAGATGAAAGGGTGGGTTCATGGATGAAATGGATAGATGATGGATGGTTAGAATGGTACAGTAAATATGTCAAAATATTAATAGTTGGTGGATCAAGGTATCTGGTTGGAAGGTGTGTTGAATGTCTGTATATGGGTTTTGAATTATTTTTGCAACGGTCCTGTAAGTTTAAAATTATTTCCAAATAAGAGGCTAAAAAAAAAAGGGAGTACTGAAAGGATAACAAGTGACAAATACATATGAAAAATATTTTAAAACAATTATAATAATGTGCTCTGGGATTTACAATATGTGTTCATGTAAAATATATGACAATAATAACACAAAAGGGCAGAAAGGAGTTAAACAGAGTAGAATTATTGAAAACTTCTTACATTGTTTGAGAAGTTGTAAAAAAAAAATCTAACTTGAACTGTAATAAATTTCAAGGATACATGTTGTAAACTCTAGGGCAAGGTGGGGAAAACTGTTCTGTATAGCGCCAGATAGTAAATACTTTAGGCTTTTGAGTCACATATGGTCTCAGTTGCATATTTAGTTTTTTAACAACTCTTTAAAAAGGTAAAAAACATTCTTAGCTCATGAGTCATATAAAAACAGGCTATGGGCTGCATTTTGCTGCCTCCTGGTAGAATAATTAAAGGAGGTTCAACTAAAAAGTTAATAGAATAAAAAGGAATACGTAATACTTGATTAACCCAAAAAATGACACCGTGAACATGTCCCCATTCATTAAATATATACCAAACCCATCCTTTCAATACCATTTAATATTGCATTGTGAAGAGTTATCATAATATATTTAACTGATTTCTTGCCAATATAAATTTCCAGATTTTTGGTTTAACTGACAATGTGTTAAAATATTCTTGTATATAACTTTACATGCACATCTTTAATTTATTTACTTAAGCCAAATTTCTAGAAGTAGAATTACTGGGTCAAAGGTAGGAACATTTTAGGGTTGTTAAATCACTCTCCAGCAATTTATATTTCCACTAACTGAGCTTTCTCCATACCCTTGAAAACATGAGGTTTTGGGAAGTTTTGAAAACTACAACCACTTCTTTTCACACATTTTTTATTGTTAAATATAACCTATATACAAAAAAGCACGATAAACTTCAAAGTACATTTTAACATGTAGTTTTAGAACAAGTTTCAAAGTATGGTATGGATTACAGTTCCACCATTTCAGGTGTTTCCTTCCAGCTGCTTTAAGACACTTGAGACTAAAAGAAATATCCATTTCTTTCCAGTAGTCATATTCAATTTTTTAAAATGTATTTTTTATTATCAAACCAAAACAACATATAATATGAACATTCTTTTTTTAATATATTCATCATCATGATAATTTCTTAGAACATTTGCATCAATTCAGAAAAAGAAATAAAAAGAAAACAAAAAAATTCATACATACCATACCCCTTACCCCTCCCTTTCATTGATCACTAGCATTTCAATCTATTAAATTTATTTTAACATTTGTTTCCCCTATAACTTATTTATTTTTAATCCATATGTTTTACTTGTCTGTTTATAAGGTAGATAAAAGAAGAATCAGACACAAGGTTTTCACAATCACACAGTCACATTGCAAAAGCTATATCCTTAAACAATCATCTTCAAGAAACATGGCTACTGGAACACAGCTCTACATTTCAGGCAGTTCCCTCCAGCCTCTCCATTACAACTTAACTAAAAAGGGGATATCTATATAATGCATAAGAATAACCTCTAGGATAACCTCTTGACTCTGTTTGGAATCTCTCAGCCATTGACACTTTATTTTGTCTCATTTCTCTCTTCCCTCTTTTGGTTGAGAAGGTTTTCTCAATCCCTTGATGTTGAGTCCCAGCTCATCTAGGTAATCATACTCATTTGTTAAATTCTATCTTCTCTGATACAACTTTTCCTTCTCATCTGATTCTTCTTCCACTCTTTAGGGATATTTGGGTAATGGCCATACTAACTTCTTCATGTTGAAAGGGGATGCTGACATTATGGAATAGGGAGATGCAACTGGCTGATGTTCCTGGAGAGACTGGTAACTCTGGGTTTCAGAGCTTATCTGATTTAGGAACCCTGAGGATGTTATAGGTTTCTGACAAATAAACTTAGTGGGCAAAACATTTATAGAGTCTCAGACTCATAGGTATTCTCTAGGATTTATAGAAATACTGCTGGTTGGGGCTTGACATACCACACCAATTAGGAATATTTAGCTGAAGTTTGTGTAAGAGTAATCTCCAGAATAGCCTCTCAAGTCTATTTGAACTCTCTTCATCACTGATACCTTATTTTGTTACATTTCTTTTCCCTTTTTGGTCAGGTAGGCATTGTGGATCCCACAGTCCAGGGCCAGGCTCATCCCTGGGAGTCAATATCCCACACGTTGCCAGGGAGATTTACAATGGCCAACCACTTCTTAAGCGCTCTTCTCAATTTATTCCAGTTCTTTCTCAGAAAAAACTAGTATGGGTTTGTGTTGATTTCCTGTTAAAACTTCATCTCAGAGATGAACAGCTTATGTAAGATCGAGGGCAATACAGACCAAATACTCTGGAAAGGAACAGTGGTTCCAAGGGATAGTTCCTCTCCTTGGAAACTACATTACTAGGAAAAAAACAAATCCAACAGGTCCCGAGACAGTGTCCTCGTGTCATCAGGTGTGGTAGCAAGAGAATGGGTTTTATAAAGTTAGACAGCTCTGGGTATTAATTTCTGATGAGTCACAAATAGCATGACACTGAACAACTTTTTTACTCTTTCTACCCGAGTTTTCTCAACTATAAAAGAAAGAGAACAATACCTACCATACAGTAAGGTTATGATTGGCGAGACCTAGCACATTATAATTGGATAAACTTTGGTTGCACACCTCTGAGGCTCAAATGAAACAAGATAGGAAAAAGGGCACTAACCTTTTCTGCAAAGGTGAAAATTTTTCTCTGATCAACACCTCCAAATTGGGCATCTACTTTCAAATATTCTTCATCCAAGGACTGTGGAAAGAAAAACATGAGCATAAATTCCTACTATATTTCTTCAATAGAGGGCTGAGAAACACGAAACTTTTAATAATCACTAGATTTTCAGAAGGTAGAGCCAGGAAGCAAATAAATGGCACTCAGCTTCCCTGTTGGCCTCAAGAGCTGTAGAAACGTTTGCTGAGTACCTGCAGCGAACAGCTGTGGGGGAAACAAATGGAAGAACAGCCTATGCCCTCAGGAAGTTCACAACCCAGTGTGGACTAGAGAGAAGGAGGAAGACAAAACCACAGGCATGTTAAAACTACCCCACTGAAGTCACCCACAAGAGAACCTCTTTTGTAGCTCAGATGTGGACTCTCTCTTTCAGATAACACGATAAGCAAACTCACTGCCCTCCCTCTCTCTACGTGGGACATGACTCCCAGGGGTGTGGACCTTCCTGGCAACATGGGACAGAAATCCTAGAATGAGCTGGGGTTCAGCATCAAGGGATTGAGAAAACCTTCTTGACCAAAAGGGGGAAGAGCGAAAAGAGACAAAATAAAGGGTCAATGGCTGAAAGATTCCAAACAGAATTGAGAAGTTATCCTGGAGGTTATTCTTATGCATTATAGAGACATCATATTTTTAGTTAAGGTGTAATGGAGAGGCTGGAGGGAACTGCCTGAAAATGTAGAGTTGTGTTCCAGCAGCCATGTTTCTTGAAGATGATTGTATAAGGATATAGCTTTTGCAATGTGACTGTGTGACTGTGAAAACCTTGTGTCTGATGCTTCTTTTATTTACCTTATAGACAGATGAGTAAGACACATGGATTAAAAATAAAAAATAATAGGTGGAAACAAATGTTAAAATAAATTTAGTCGATTGAAATGCTACTGTTCTATGAGAGGGAGGGGTAAGGAATGAAAAATTCATGGTATACATGAATTTTTTCTGTTTTCTTTTTATTTCTGTTTCTGAATTGATGCAAATGTTCTAAGAAATGATTACGGTGATGAATATACAATTATGTGATGATATTGTGAGTTATTAATTATATATCAACAATGAATGATCATATGGTAAGAATGTTTGTGTCTGTACGTTGTTATGTTTAATAAATATATAAATAAATTAAAAAAAAGTACCCCACTGAATAAGGCACCCAATGACAGATGCCAAAAAGTGGCATAGAGACGTAAGTAGTATAGGAGCTCAGACAAAAGGCAAGACTCAACTGGTGAAGAAACACTACGTGTCAGACCTGTGGTTGCAGAGATGAATCAGACCCAGACTCTGGCTTCAAGAAGCCTGCTTAGCCAGTTGGGGAGAGAGACACATAAACAGATAATTGAAATACAGTGTGATAAAGGCTACTTCAGATGTGCATACCAGAAACAGTGCTAACACAAAGGAAGAAATGATCAGATGGTTATTTGGGAAGACTTTCTAGAATCAGTTTCTGGGTTTTGAACAATACATAGATGTTTCCAGGTGCAGAGGAAATGGAACGTAAGACAGCGCAGAAGTGTGAAGCATTTAGGGGAAATATAAGTGATTTTGGTCAGTACAAGCACAAACTTTAAGAGAAATGGGGAGTAGTGAATGATGAGATCAGAAAAGTAGTTAAGGACACCAAATGTCATGATAGTGTGCTAGTTTTATTCTGCCCAGTAAATGGTTTTAAGGAGGGGAGAAACAGGACCGTGGACCTGTGGGCTGGAGACAGGGAAAACTGTTGGAAGGCTGTATGAGGATGAAAGACGATGAGGAACCATGGTAGTGGGGATGCAGAGCAAGAATGAACTAGAGATTTTTTTAATAATTAAAATTAAAAAAGAATAAATAAAACAGGAGTAGCTACACTAATATCCAAAAATTAGACTTCAAATGTAAAACAGTTAAAAGAGACAAAGAAGGACACTATGTATTAATAAAAGGAACAATTCAACAAGAAGACATAACAATCATAAATATTTATGCACCGAGCCAGAATGCTCCAAAACACATGCAGCAAACACTGAAAACACTCAAAAGAGAAATAGACACATCTATCGTAATAGTTGGAGACTTCAATTCCCCACTCTCATCAATGGACAGAACATCCAGACAGAGGATCAATAAAGAAACAGAGAATTTGAATAACACAATAAATGAGCTAGACTTAACAGACATTTATAGAACATTACACCCCACAACAGCAGGATACACCTTTTTCTCAAGTGCACATGGATCATTCTCAAGGATAGACCATATGCTGGGTCACAAAGCAAGTCTCAATAAATTTAAAAAGATTGAAATCATACAAAACACTTTCTCAGGTCATAAGGGAATGAAGTTGGAAATCAATAATAGGCTGAGTGCCAGGAAATTCACAAATATGTGGAGGCTCAACAACACACTCTTAAACAACCAGTAGGTCAAGGAAGAAATTACAAGAGAAATCAGTAAATATCTCAAGGCAAATGAAAATGAAAACACAACATATCAAAACTTATGGGAGGCAGCAAAGGCAGTGCTAAGAGGGAAATTTATTGCCCTATGTGCCTATATCAAAGAAGAAGAAAGGGCAAAGACTGAGGAATTAACTGTCCACTTGGAAAAACTAGAGAAAGAACAGCAAACTAATCCCAAAGCAAGCAAAAGGAAAGAAATAAAGATTAGAGCAGAAATAAATGAAATTGAGAACATGAAAACAATTGAGAAAATCAATAAAACCAGAAGCTGGTTCTATAAGAAAATCAATAAGATTGATGGACCCCTAGCAAGATTGACAAGAAGAAGAGAGAGGATGCAAATAAGTAAGATCAGAAATGGAAGAGGAGACATAACCACTGACCCCACAGAAATAAAGGAAGTAATGACAGGATACTTTGAACAACTTTATGCTAATAAATACGACAATGTAGATGAAATGGACAACTTTCAACCTAGAAAGGCATGAACAACCAACTTTGACTCGAGAAGAAACAGACGACCTGAACAAACCAATCACAAGTAAAGAAACTGAATCAATCATTAAGAAGCTTCCCAAAAAGGAAAGTCCAGGACCAGATGGCTTCACATGTGAATTCTACCAAACATTCCAGAAACATTAGTACTAATCCTGCTCAAACTCTTCAAAAAAAACAGAGAGGAGGGAAAGCTACCTAACTCATTCTACGAAGCCAACATCACCCTCATACCAAAGCCAGACAAAGATATTACAAAAAAAGAAAACTACGGATCAATCTCCTCTCTAATGAATATAGATGCAAAAATCCCCAACAAAATATTTTCAAATTGAATCCAGCAGCACTTTAAATGAATTATACACCATAACCAAGTAGGTGTGTAAGGACTGTTCAACATAAGAAAATCAATTAATATAATACACCATATCAACAAATCAGAGCAAACAAACCACATGATCATCTCGATTGATGCAGAGAAGGCATTTGACAAAATTCAACATCCTTTCCTGTTGAAAACACTTCAAAGGATAGGAATAGAAGGGATTTTCCTCAAAATGATAAAGGGAATATATGAAAACCCCACAGCCAACATCATCCTCAATGGGGAAAAACTGAAAATTTTCCCCCTAAGATCAGGAACAAGACAAGGATGCCCACTATCACCATTGTTATTCAACATTGTGTTGGAAGTTCTAGTCAGAGCAATTAGACAAGAAAAAGAAACACAAGGCATCAAAACTGGAAAGGAAGAAGTAAAACTCTCACTGTTTGCAGATGACATGATATTATACATCAAAAACCCCCAAAAATCCACAGCAAAACTACTAGAGCTAATAAATGAGTACAGCAAAGTGGCAGGTTACAAGATCAATACTCAAAAATCTATAGTGTTTCTATATACTAGTAATGAACACTCTGAAGAGGAAATCAAGAAAAGAATTCCATTTACAATTGCAACCAAAAGAATAAAATATTTAGGAATAAATTTAACTAAAGAGACAAAAGACATATACAAAGAAAACTACAAGAAATTGTTAAAAGAAATCACAGAAGACCTAAATAGATGGAAGGGCATATCATGTTCACAGATTGGAAGACTAAATATAGTTAAGATGTCAATTCTACATAAATTGATTTACAGATTAAATACAATATCAATTAAAATCCCAAAAACTTACTTTTCAAAAATAGAAAAACCAATAAGCAAATTTATCTGGAAGGGCAGGGTGTCCCAAATAGCTAAAAGTATCCTGAGAAAAAAATGAAGTCAGAGGTCTCATGCTACCTGACTTTAAGGCATATTATGAAGCTACAGTGGTCAAAACAGCGTGGTACTGGCATAAAGATAGTTATACTGACCAATGGAATCAAATAGAGTGTTCAGATATAGACCCTCTCATATATAGACAACTGATCTGATAAGGCAGTCAAGCCAACTCACCTGGGACAGAGCAGTCTCTTCAATAAATGGTGCCTACAGAACTGGATATCCATATGTAAAAGAATGAAAGAGGACCCATACCTCACACCCTATACAAAAATTAACTCAAAATGGATCAAAGACCTAAACATTAGATTGAAAACCATAAAACTGCTAGAAGAAAATGTAGGGAAATATCTTATAAATCTTATACTAGGAGGTGGTTTCCTAGACCTTACACCCAAAGCAAGGGCATTGAAGAAAGAAATAAATAAATGGGAACTCCTCAAAATTAAACACTTTTACACATCAAAGAATTTCATCAAGAAAGTAAAAAGACAGCCTACACAATGGGAGACAATATTTGGAAACGATATATCAGATAAAGGTCTAGTATCCGGAATTTATAAAGAGATTGTTCAACTCAACAACAAAAAGACACTCAACCCAATTACAAAATGGGCAAAAGACTTGAACAGACACTTCCCAGAAGAGGAAATACAAATGGCCAAAAGGCACATGAAGAGATGTTCAACTTCCCTGGCCATTAGAGAAATGCAAATCAAAACCACAATGAGATATCATCTCACACCCACCAGAATGGCCATTATCAATAAAAAAGCAAATAACAAATGCTGGAGAGGATGTGGAGAAAGAGGCACACTCATCCACTGTTGGTGGGAATGTTAAATGGTACAACCACTGTGGAAGGCAGTTTGGCGGTTCCTCAAAAAGCTGAATATAGAATTGCCATATGACCCGGCAATACCATTGCTAGGTATCTACTCAGAGGACATGAGGACAGGGACACAAACAGACATTTGCACACCAATGTTTATTACAGCATTATTTACAACTGCAAAGACATGAAAACAGCCAAAATGTTCACCAACAGATGAGTGGCTAAACAAACTGTGGTATACACACATGATGGAATATTATGCAGCTGTAAGACAGAATAAAGTTATGAAGTATGTAACAACATGGATGGACCTTAAGGACATTATGCTGAGTGAGATTAGGAGAAACAAAAGGACAAATACTATATGGTCTCACTGATATGAACTGACATTAGTGAATAAACTTGGAGAATTTCATTGGTAACAGAGACCATCAGGAGATAGAACTAGGGTAAGATATTAGGTAATTGGAGCTGAAGGGATATAGGTTGTGCAACAGGACTGAATGTAAAAACTCAGAAATGGACAGCACAATACTTCCTAATTGTAATACAATCATGTTAAAACACTGAATGAAGCTGCATGTGAGAATGATGGAGGAGGGCTGGGGGCACAAATGAAATCAGAAAGAAAGATAGACAATAAAGACTGAGATGGTATAATCTAGGAATGCCTAGAGTGTATAATGATAGTGACTAAATGTACAAATTTTAAAAATGTTTTTGCATGAGGAAGAACAAAGGAATGTCATTACTGCAGGGTGCTGAAAATAGATGGTAATTAATATTTCAAAATTTTAACTTGTGGGTGAGACTAAAGCAAAAATTTGGTACAAATTTATATTTTGACTAGTGCATTTCCTAATGTAACTCACGTAGACAGCTTAATTGAATACCATAAGTACATGGAACCTTGAGTAGGACATGAAGTTTTGTTGGTTTGTCCAGAATGATGCCCTGATAAACCCCAGAGTGATATGAACAGTGAATAAAAAAGTATTTGCAAAGTGTCCTTCGGGGAATGGTGAGAAAGGGGGAAAATTTAACTTTCCCCCAGTTGAATTCTTGATATTCTCACAAGCAGTGCAGACAACCAAAGATATAGGCTGAGCCCCCAATCTTGGGGGTTGTTCATATGAAACTTAGCCCCACAAAGGATAGGTCAAGCCTACTTAAAATTTGGCCTAAGAGTCACCCCCAAGAGAGCCTCTTTTGTTGCTCAGATGTGGCCTCTCTCTCCAGCCAACATGACAAGCAAACTCACTGCCCTCCCCCTGTCTACGTGGGACATGACTCCCAGGGATGTGAACCTTCCTGGCAATGTGGGACAGAAATCCTAGAATGAGCTGAGACTCAGCATCAAGGGATTGAGAAAACCTTCTCGACCAAAAGGGGGAAAGAGTGAAATGAGAAAAAATAAAGTGTCAATGGCTGAGAGATTCCAAACAGAGGTAATCCTGGAGGTTATTCTTTTTTTTTTTTTTTATTAATTAAAAAAAAAATTAACTAACACAACATTTAGAAATCATTCCATTCTACATATGCAATCAGTAATTCTTAATATCATCACATAGATGTATGATCATCATTAGTACAATTGCATTGATTTAGAAAAAGAAATAGCAAGACAACAGAAAAAGAAATAAAATGATAATATAGAGAAAAAAATAAAAAATACAAAAATATATAAAAAATAAAAAACAAACAAACAAACAAAAACTATAGCTCAGATGCAGCTTCATTCAGTGTTTTAACATAATTACGTTACAATTAGGTAGTATCATGCTGTCCACTTTTGAGTTTTTGTATCCAGTCCTGTTGCACAGTCTGTATTCCTTCAGCTCCAATTACCCATTATCTTACCCTATTTCTATCTCCTGATGGTCTCTGTTACCAATGACATATTCCAAGTTTTTTCTCTAGTGTTGGTTCACATCAGTGGGACCATACAGTATTTGTCCTTTAGTTTTTGGCTAGTCTCACTCAGCATAATGTTCTCTAGGTCCATCCATGTTATTACATGCTTCATAAGTTTATTCTGTCTTAAAGCTGCATAATATTCCATCGTATGTATATACCACAGTTTGTTTAGCCACTCGTCTGTTGATGGACATTTTGGCTGTTTCCATCTCTTTGCAATTGTAAATAATGCTGCTATAAACATTGGTGTGCAAATGTCCGTTCGTGTCTTTGCCCTTAAGTCCTCTGAGTAGATACCTAGCAATGGTATTTCTGGGTTGTATGGCAATTCTATATTCCGCTTTTTGAGGAACTGCCAAACTGCCTTCCACAGTGGTTGCACCATTTGACATTCCCACCAACAGTGGATAAGTGTGCCTCTTTCTCCACATTCTCTCCAGCACTTGTCATTTTTTGTTTTGTTGATAATGGCCATTCTGGTGGGTGTTAGATGATATCTCATTGTGGTTTTGATTTGCATTTCTCTAATGGCCAGGGACATTGAGCATCTCTTCATGTGCCTTTTGGCCATTTGTATTTCCTCTTCTGAGAGGTGTCTGTTCAAGTCTTTTTCCCATTTTGTAATTGGTTTGGCTGTCTTTTTGTTGTTGAGTTGAACCATCTCTTTATAAATTCTGGATACTAGACCTTTATCTGATATGTCGTTTCCAATATTGTTTCCCATTGTGTAGGCTGTCTTTCTACTTTCTTGATGAAGTTCTTTGATGCACAAAAGTGTTTAATTCTGAGGAGCTCCCATGTATTTATTTCTTTCAGTGCTCTTGTTTTAGGTTTAAGGTCCATAAAACCGCCTCTAATTATAAGATTCATAAGATATCTCCCTACATTTTCCTCTAACTGTTTTATGGTCTTAGACCTAATGTTTAGATATTTGATCCATTTTGAGTTAACTTTTGTATAGGGTGTGAGATACAGGTCCTCTTTCATTCTTTTGCATATGGATATCCAGTTCTGTAGGCACCATTTATTGAAGAGACTGTTCTGTCTCAGGTGAGTTGGCTTGACTGCCTTATCAAAGATCAAATGTCCATAGATGAGAGGGTCTATATCTAAGCACTCTATTCGATTCCATTGGTCGATATATCTATCTTTATGCCAGTACCATGCTGTTTTGACCACTGTGGCTTCATAATATGCCTTAAAGTCCGGCAGCGTGGGACCTCCAGCTTCGTTTTTTTTCCTCAACTGGAGGTTATTCTTAACCATTAAATAGGCATCACCTTGTTAGTCAAGATGTAATGGAGAGGCTGGAGGGAACTGCCTGAAAATGTAGAGCTGTGTTCCAATAGCCATGTTTCTTGAAGATGATTGTGTAATGATATAGCTTTCACAATGTGACTGTGTGATTGTGAAAATCTTGTATCTCATGCTCCTTTTATCTACCTTATCAACAGAGGAGTAAAACATATGGAATAAAAATAAATAATGGGGGAACAAATGTTAAAATAAATTTAGTTTGAAATGCTAGTAATCAATGAAAGGGAGGGATAAAGAGGATGGTATGTATGAATTTTTTTCTGTTGTCCTTTTATTTCTTTTTCTGAATAGATGCAAATGTTCCAAGAAATGAACATGATGATGAATATGCAACTATGTGATGATATTGTGAATTACTGATTATATATGTAGAATGGAATGATCAAAAGTTAAGAATGTTTGTGTTTGTTTGGTGTTTTTTGGTATTTTAAAAAAAATTTTAAAATTAATTAAAAAAATATAACAACAAACTACCACAAACATTCTTAACTTATGATCATTCCGTTCTACATCTATAATCAGTAATTCACAATATCATCACATAGTTGCATATTCATCATCATAATCATTTCTTAGAACATTTGCATCTATTTTGAAAAAGAAAGAAAACGAAAACAGAAAAAAAATGTATACATACCATCCTCTACCCCTCCCTTTCATTGATCACTAGCATTTCAAACTAAATTTATTTTAACATTTGTTCCCCCTATTATTTATTTTTATTGCATATGTTTTACTCGTCTGTTGATGAGGTGGATGAAAGGAGCATCAGACACAAGTCTGATCACACAGTCACAATGTGAAAGCTGCATCATTACAGAATCATTTTCAAGAAACATGGCTACTGGAACACAGCTGTACATTTTTAGGCAGTTCCCTCCAGCCTCTCCATACATCTTGACTAACAAGGTGATATCTGCTTAATTTGTAAGAATAACCTCCAGGATAACCTCTCGACTCTATTTGGAATCTCTAAGCCATTGACACTTTATTTTGAGAGAGATTTTTGAGAGGCAGAATTGATAAGATTTGGAATTAATTAGGTTGGATGGGGGTAAAAGGAAGAAGTAGAGTGGAGGAAGAGAGACGTGAACAAGCAGGAAGAATCCAGAACAAACACTGTCCAAAAGAACTTTCTGCAATGAACATGTTCTAAATCTTTGCTATTCAGTACATGAAGCACTAGTGAACACTTGAAATGCAGTGTGACCGAGGGACTGAATTTTTAATTTCATTTAATTTTAATAAACACATTTGACTAGACTAGGGGCTACCATATTGGACAGGCAGACCTAGAATGACTCCAAGTTTAACCTTGGGAAAAGTCATTTTGAGATAATGAAAAAACTTTATTTTCTCTTCAATTTCTTCTTCATTTTATTATTATAATAATTGTCATTTTAATGATTAAGGAATCCATGCTAGCTGTAATATAGCAAACACTACAGAACATACAAAGAAAAAGTTAAGTCTACCCACATTCTCATCCTCCCTCCTTGAGGCAAACCAGCATTAACAGCATGGCTTGTATGTTTCCATCCTCTTCCTTGCTCATGCAAATGCATCAACACACATGGCATATGAAGCATTTGTTTTATTTCATGGAAAACAAAATCATGCCTGAAATTCATTTTCACACATTACTTTGAAATGTTATTGTCTTCATTTAAGGGGTTATGGATGCCCTAAAGAAAAAACTTATCTTCTTCACCTAAGGGATGACGGTTGCCCTAAAGAAGATGTCTGGGACGAGCAATGTCTGAAGGGACAGACAGGGAGGGAGGATGCAAAAGTGAAGAAGTAAAAAAGCATCCCAGCGAGGGGCAGTGGGGGTGGATAGTGAGAGGGAGGCAAGAAGGAAGACCTACGGCATGACAGAGAAGCAGTGTCAGTTCAGTAGGAGCTGAGAGGGAGGTTCGTGACCGGCAGAAAAGGTACCTGGGGCCACTCCATCTCCCTTACGTACCTGCAGCCCAGGGTAGAGCAGGCCGCTCAGCAGTGGGTGTTCCACCTGCTTTACCACCTCCGCTCCAGCTTTCTTGGCGTCATGCTGGGTGACCACGGAGGACAGTCTGTACACATCTAGCGTGTACTCTCTGAAGAGGAAAGGAAAAGGGGACAGCTGTTAGACTGGGCTCAGGCCTCAGTTTTCCAGGGCAATCCCGAAGCACATTAATGTTGCTTTAGTCTGGTAAAAGCTGCCATGTGGGGACGTACTTTCTTTTTCCAAGAGCTAGAAGGCATAAGTCCCAATTTGCTCCTCCAATCCTAGAACCCTCAAAGGGAGTACTACCAGGTGGCTTCTAAAATGTGAGAAATCCATCCTCTCACTCAAAATGTCATTTTATTTTAATGTTTTGCCTTTAAAAAGATGGCTGGAATTAATCTTTCTCTTCACTTCTGGAAAACTTTCAGCTGCATTCCTTCAAATACCACTTCTCTGCCATTCCCTTTCATTCCCTCCTTTTGGAATGATATTAGATAAATGTTAGAAATTCTCAATCTATCTTCCAAGCTTTTTTTCCCTTCATTTCAATATATGTAAGGATAACGAATATTGAGAACATCACGCAGTTTAAGGAAAAGGACTAACAACTATTTCTGAAGCTCCTGTGAGCCCCTCCTCGATTTTATCCCACTTCCTTCTCCTTCAGAGTAACGACCATCCTGACTTTTTATGTTTCTTTGCAGTTTTATGCTATATTTATATCGCTAAACAATGTGCTGTAAATATTCTTGTTTGTGTGTCCTAGTATACATGTGTGAGTTTCTTAATACGTCCCTGCGAGTACAATTTCCAGATCACACAGGGAATTTTCATTTTGAACTTTACTGGAGAATGCCAAATTATTTTTCAAAGTGATTTTTATCAGTCTTTTTTACTAAACATTGTTATTATTTAAAACTTTTGCCAATCTGATGAGAATGGAACAGTTTCTCTCTGTGATTTTAATCTACATTTCTTTTCTTAATAACCAAGGTGGTGCAACATCTTTCTACAAGCTTACTGCTCATTTTTTTTCTTCAGTGAAATCTTTTTCTATCAGATTGACTCATTAAAATAAAACTAACTTTTCAGTTTTTAAAATATAATACTGGATATTAATCCTTTGCCAGTTATATGTGTTATATATCTTCTCCCAGTTATAGCTTGACTTTTTACTTTACTCTGCTTTCGATAAGCCAAAGGTCTTAATTTTAAAGTAGTTGAATTCATTAATCTTTTCCTTGATTTACGCTTTTAGTGTCTTGTTTAACTTTCCCTACCCTGAAATGATAAAGATAGTTTCATAAAATGTCTTTTAAGTGTTTTATAATTTGGCCTTTCTGATTAAATTTTCAGTTCACTTGGAATTAGGGGATCTTTTTTTTTTTTTTCTCATCTGGATAACGAATTGTCTCTGCATTATTTTTTTTTTTCCTTAAAAAGTTCATTCTTTCTCTACTGATAGGCAGTGCTGGCTCTGTCATGAATCAAGTTTCCAAAGTTTGTGAGGATCTATCTTAAAACTCGCTATTTTGTTCCACTGGCTAATTATCTAACCCTATGTCGTTACATATTCTGAAACGACAAAGGGTTTGGTATCCAGAATATACCAGGAATTCCTAAAATAAAAATAGGAAATAGGTAAAAACATTTGCATAGGAAATTAACAGAAAAGGAAACCTAAATGGCCAATAAAGACATGAAAAGATGCTCAACCACCTTGGTAATCAGGGAAATGCAGAGCAAAACCATTTATAACTTTATAATAATTCTTGATATCTGCTAAGACAAACTTCTCCACCTCATTCTTCTCCAGGAGTTTCTTGGATATTTGCAGCACTTTTTTCCACACAAATTTAAAAATCAGCTCATCAATGTTTAAAATAAAAACTTATTATGATTTTATGGGAAATCACGTTTACTCTATGAACCAATTTGGAGAGAACTGCTATCTTAATAATACTGAGTCTTCAAATTTATAAATGAGGAATATCTCCCCATAGATCTATGTCTTTAATAACTATTGATAAAATTTTCTAATTTTTTGATAAAGATGTTATACATTTTTCATTAAGATTCATTACTTCAAGAATGACTATTTGCCTTGCGTGGATGGCCTGTAAATTTCCTTCATCACACTGTTCTCATCAGGTTTTGGTATCACAATCTTTTTCTGCCAGACTACTGGAAACAAATGTTCTTATCCACATCTAAACTGACCTCACGTTTTTGGTCCATCTTCTCTGGGCTGCATTCTGGATGAATTTCTTAGTACTATGCTTCGAATCTCTAATTTTATTTTTAAATGTGTCTGGTCTGGAGTTGATCCCATCCTTTAAAGATTATTTGTTTTTATTTTAATGACTAAAATTTTCATTTCCAAGATTTTTAAATGATTCTTTTTCATTTTTATATGTTCATGTTTCATTCTGCCTCTTTTTGTTTTAATAATTTATTTCTCTCTTTTAATGGGTGTTATTTCTTAGCATTTTACAGCTCATGTCTTTTCTTTTGGTAATATGAGGAACATAGCACCTCAAAAATGGTGAACAGCTTGATTCAATTCTTGCTTTGCACACAGTCCCGTCTTCAGAGGCCTGAAGCTTGATAAAAAAACCACTGCTTAATAAGTACAGAATTTCTGTGAGGGATGATGAAAAGTTCTGGAAGTAGATAGTGGTGATGCTTATACAATATTGTGAATATATATATATTTTTTAACATAGGCAGGCACCGGGAATTGAACCCGGGTCCTCTGGCATGGCAGGCAAGCATTCTTGCCTGCTGAGCCACCGGGCCCGCCCAACATTATGAATATTGCCACTGAATGGCACCCTGAAAAATGATTAAAAGAGACCCTGCCCCCCTGAAGATGGTGGTAAGAGATGATTCAGGGCTCCATCCCCCACAAGCTTTGAACAACCAGCAAGAACTGGCAGAAAAAAAGTTCTAGAAAACAGTTAAAGGACTTCAGTCCTGAATCAAGACTGCGAGCTTGGAATCAAGAAAAAGATTACTTAAAAGCGGGAGTATGTTCTGGTGCCCTGACTGGCCCCTTCCCCACCCCTTATCCGCTTAGCCAGAGCCAGCTAATGGTCCTAAATATTCTCAAAAGGCTAAAGGAAAACACAGACAAAGAACTAAAGGAAATCAGGAAAACAACAGATGAGCACAAAGAGAATATCAACATCAAGAAGGAAATTACGAAAAAGAACCAAACAGAGGTGAAGACCACAGTACTAGAAATTAAAAATCTTCTGGAGCAGATTGGAGCTGACAAAAGAATGAATCAGTGAACCTGAAGATAAGGCAATTGAAATCATTCAGTCTAAGGAACAAAAAGAGAAAAGAATGAAGAAAAGTGAAGAGAGCCTGAGGAAACTGTGGGACACCATCAACTGTGTCAATATATGGCACTGTAAGAGCACCAGAAGGAGAAGAAAGAGAGAAAGGGGCAGAGAGAGTATTGAAGGAAATAATGGCTGAAAACTTCCCCAATTTAACAAAAGACATGACTCTACACATTCAAGATCCTCAATGTACTCCAAACAGGATAAAGCCAAAGAGACCCATGCCGTGGCATACTATAATCAAATTGTCAAATGCCAAAGATAAAGAGAATTCTGAAAGTCAGAAGAGAGAAGCAACATGTTGCATACAAGGGAGACTCAATAGGATTCAATGCCAATTTCTCACTGGAAATCACAGAGGCAAGGAAGTAGCATGATATACTTACAGAGCTGAAAGTAAAAATGTGCTAGCCAAGAATTCTATATTTGGCAAAACTGACTTTCAAAAATGAGGGAGGAGTCATCATCAACATGGCAACATGAGACATCCCCTGATGTCTTCTTCTAATCAGCGAATAAAACTTGATTAGAACTCTGGAAGACAGCAGAGAGTGGAGAAGGACCCCACAAATGCTGACTCAAATAAAGAGAAAAATATCAAGGAGGAAACATCGACCTCGACCCGCAGAGCCTCTTCCTTCCACCTCACTCAGTCCTGCGCAGCTCGGGAGTTGCTCACAGGCAACTCCCAGATCCCTCCCTCCCACCAGGGACATGGACTATAAGCAACTTATAGCAATGAATTAGAGCTCCATGCATATTCAGGCATAGGGACCCAAGTCCACAGAGAGCCAAGGCAGAACATAAGCCATCAAGGAGTGTTGTATACAACAGGGTCCCAAGAAGGATAAAAGACAAAAATAGAGAGAGACCCTGGCTGCTGCCAAGTGGTACACTCACTCCATACAGTTTCTGTCAGCTGGACCATCTACATGCAAAACAGACTTTTCTGCAGAAAAAAGACCACCTTTCTGGATTGACACCATCTGGTCTTCCTCAGGATGGGATACTCTAATGGAGAAGAAACTAGAGGCAGAAAAGCCTCACAGAGGAGAAAAAAAGGGGGAAGTTAAACTGAACTGAAAAGTTTATAGAAAACAGGGCACTAAGACAGAAAAGGAGTTAAACAAATTATAGGAGCTGGGGAGAATATTTTGCACAAAAGTAAACAGAACAGATCAAGTTTCCAGAGGAGCAGAGGAAAGGAAGCTTCCTCGTGGAAGTGAAACAATTACACAAAAAATGCAAACTTAAAAATTGCATCCAGGGCAAGAATCAAATAAAGAGGAGCATAGAAAATCTGATCAGTTAAACTCAGGCTATTCTAAAGCTCCTAAGTAAGTTAGACCAAATGTCAGAGAAGAACCTTAACACAAAACCCAGTAACAATAAACCCTAGACAACAGGGAGAAATTGACCTTCGGAGTTAATTCATCAAGATAATCAGATGCCTAGACATCAGCAAAAAAAATTACAAACCATACTAAGAAACAGGAAGATATGGCTCAAAAAGAACAAATTAAAACCTCAGAGGAAACAGAGAATTTGGAACAACTAATGAAAGAAGTTCAAACAAATCTAAATCAATTTAAGGAAATGAAGGAAAATATGTATGAAGAGATAAAGGATATTAAGAAGAAAATGTGTGAGCATAAAAAAGAATCTGAGAGACCTGCAGGAGGCGGCGGCGGCAGAGCCCAAAGGAAGATGGCGGACGGTGTGGACCATATAGACATTTATGCGGATGTGGGCGAAGAGTTCAACCAGGAAGCTGAATATGGTGGGCATGATCAGATAGATCTGTATGATGATGTCATCTCTCCATCTGCAAATAATGGAGATGCCCCTGAAGACCGTGATTATATGGATACTCTCCCACCAACTGTTGGTGATGATGTGGGTAAAGGAGCAGCACCAAATGTTGTCTATACATATACTGGAAAGAGAATTGCGTTATATATTGGAAATCTAACATGGTGGACAACAGATGAAGACTTAACTGAAGCAGTTCATTCTTTGGGAGTAAATGATATTTTGGAGATAAAATTCTTTGAAAATCGGGCAAACGGCCAGTCCAAAGGGTTTGCCCTTGTTGGTGTTGGATCTGAAGCATCTTCAAAAAAGTTAATGGATCTGTTACCTAAAAGAGAACTGCATGGTCAGAATCCTGTTGTAACTCCATGCAATAAACAGTTCCTGAGTCAATTTGAAATGCAGTCCAGGAAAACTACACAGTCAGGACAGATGTCTGGGGAAGGTAAAGCTGGTCCTCCAGGAGGCAGTTCACGTGCAGCATTTCCACAAGGTGGTAGAGGACGGGGCCGTTTTCCAGGGGCTGTTCCCGGTGGGGACAGATTTCCTGGGCCAGCAGGACCAGGAGGGCCACCCCCACCTTTTCCAGCTGGACAGACTCCACCACGTCCCCCTTTAGGTCCTCCAGGCCCACCAGGCCCACCAGGCCCTCCACCTCCTGGTCAGGTTCTGCCTCCTCCACTAGCTGGGCCTCCTAATCGAGGAGATCGCCCTCCACCACCAGTTCTTTTTCCTGGACAACCTTTTGGGCAGCCTCCATTGGGTCCGCTTCCACCTGGTCCTCCACCTCCAGTTCCAGGCTACGGGCCCCCTCCTGGGCCACCACCTCCACAACAGGGACCACCTCCACCACCAGGCCCCTTTCCACCTCGCCCACCTGGTCCTCTTGGGCCACCCCTTACACTTGCTCCTCCTCCACATCTTCCTGGACCACCTCCAGGTGCCCCACCTCCAGCTCCACATGTGAACCCGGCTTTTTTTCCTCCACCAACTAACAGTGGCATGCCCACATCAGATAGCCGGGGTCCACCGCCAGCAGACCCATATGGCCGACCTCCACCATATGATAGGGGTGACTATGGGCCCCCTGGAAGGGAAATGGATACTGCAAGAACACCATTGAGTGAAGCTGAGTTTGAAGAAATCATGAATAGAAATAGGGCAATCTCGAGCAGTGCCATTTCAAGAGCTGTGTCTGATGCTAGTGCTGGTGATTATGGGAGTGCTATTGAGACATTGGTAACTGCAATTTCCTTAATTAAACAATCCAAAGTGTCTGCTGATGATCGTTGCAAAGTTCTTATTAGCTCTTTGCAAGACTGCCTTCATGGAATTGAGTCTAAATCTTACGGTTCTGGATCCAGACGTGAACGATCAAGAGAGAGGGACCATAGTAGATCACGAGAAAAAAGTCGGTGTCATAAATCCCGTAGTAGAGACCGCCATGATGATTATTATAGAGAGAGAAGCAGAGAACGAGAGAGACACCGAGACCGTGACCGAGACCGTGACCGAGAACGTGACCGGGAGCGCGAGTATCGCCATCGTTAAGAGAAGAAGCCGAAGGAAGAGGAACACCTTCCAAGACAAAACAGTCTTCATGGGGGAAAAATGACGCTTGTCCAGCAGATTGCTTCTTGTGATTGAACTGAACCTGTAAGGATTCATGGATAAAATGAACAGGAATAGATCTGAATAAAGCAAATCTGCATAAATGGTAACCAGTAGCTCTACTTTTACTTTTTATGTTGCTTAACTGTTTTATTTGAAGGAAACCTGTGTGATTTAAAAAGTTATAGCTTTTGCAACTTTATTACTGGTTATATACATTTGGTTATTACAATGTGCAAGCAATTGGAAAAGTCAAGTAAATGCTTGTTTTTATAGTAGTTTGTTCTTGTTAAAAATGTTCATATGATAATGTCTGTAAACAGCACCACTTTGATTACAATAGATGTAGTGTTGTAATAAACTGTTTAATGGGGAAAAAAAAAAGAATCTGAAAGTAGAAAAAGAAACAGAAATTATGGAGATGGAAGGTACAGTAGTAGAGATTAAAAATATAATAGAGGCATACAGCAGCAGATTTGAATAGGTAGAAGAAAGAATCAGTGAACTAGAAGACAGGACAATCATAATCATATAATCAGAAAGAGAAAAGAATAGAAAAAATTGAGCACTGTCTCAGAGGGATATGAGTGACAGCATAAAGCTTACAAATATATGCATTATTGGTGTCCCTGAAGAAGAGAAGGGAAAGGGGACAGAAAGAATATTTGAGGAAATAATGGCCAAAAATCCCCCAACTCTTATAAAAGACAAATATATATGTCCAAGAAACACAACACATGCCAAAGAGAAAAAATCTTAGTAGACCTACTCCAAGACACATACTAATCAGAATGTCAAATACCAAAGACAGAGAGACTTCTGAAAGCAGCAAGAGAAAAGTGATTTGTCACAATCAAGGACTGTTCTGTAAGACCGAGCCCCAGTTTCTCATCAGAAATAATGGAAGCAATACGGCAGTGGTAAGATACATTTAAAGGGCTGAAAGGGAAAAATTACCAGCCCCAAATTCTTTATCCAGCAAAACTGTCCTTCAAAAATGAAAGAGAATTTAACATATTCACAGATAAACAGAAACTAAGAGAATTCATCAACAAAAGACCTGCACTACAAGAATTACTAAAGGGAGTTCTACAGGTTGAAAGGGAAAGACAGGAGAGAGTGCTTGGAGTAGTGGGAAGAAATGAAGATTATCAGAGAGGGCAACGAAAAGGTAAATGCAAAACACAACAGTACTGTAATCCTCAATATACAACTTTATTATTTAATTCCTATAAGAACAGAATACAAAGAAAAGGCATTATTTCTTGATAATGGACATGAAAAACATAAAGTGGGACAAAAGCAACATAAAGAGGGAAAACAGGGATATGAGAGCTTAGAAAGTGCATGCTATTGAATCTGAATTGGTATCTTTTCAAACTAGTAGGTCACAGGTATAGGTTGTACCATATAAACCACAGGGTAACCACAAAGAAAGTATTTTTAAAATAAACAGAAACTGAAATGAGAAAAGGATCAGTTAGATAGATCACAAAAAGTCAACTGCACAGAAAAATAGGTTGCAATAAAGGAGAAGAAAGACCAAATAATAATAATATGACATATAAAAACCAAAGGACAAAATGGATGAAGTACTGACTTTATAGTAATAAAACTGAGTGTTAATCAATTAAACTCCTGAATCAAAAGACACAGATTGGTAGAATGGAGAAAAAAGCTTGATCTAACTATACGTTGTTTGCAAGAGATATACCTTACACCCAAAGATAAAAATAGATGGAAAGTAAAGTTTGGAAGAAGATTCCATGCAAATAGTAGCCAAAAGAAGACCTGTGGTAGTTACACTAATAGTGGATGAAACAGACTTGAAATGTAAAACTGCAATAAGAGGCAGAGAAGGGATCTATAGAACACTGCATCCAAGATAGCAGGACATACATTCTTTTCAAGTGCACGTGAATCATTCTACAAGATAGACCACAGGTTGAGTCACAAAACAAGTTTCAATAAATTTAAACAGAATGAAATTATACAAAGCATCTTCTCTGACCATAAAGGAATAAAGGTGGAAATCAATAACAGGCACGGAACTGGAAAACCCACAAATATATAGAAGTTAAATAACATACTCTTAAATAATCTAAGAAATTACAAGGAAATCAGTAAATATCTTGAGACAAATGAAAACATGGACACAATATATCAAAACCTATGGGATGCAATGAAGGCAGTGCTGAGAGAAAATTTGTAGCCCTAAGTGCTTACATTAAAAAAGAAGAAAGTGCTAAAATCAAAGACCTAAACTGTAGGAACCAGAGAAAAAACAGCAAACTAATCCCAAAGCAAGCAGAAGGAAAGAAATAACAGAGATCAGAACAAGCAATAAATGAAATAGAGACCCTGTGTGGGACCTAACTCCCAGGGGTGTAAAACCCCCTGGTAATGTGGGACATGACTCCTGGGGATTCACTGGGACAAAGCCTTCTTGACAAAAAGGGGAAAGAGAGAAATGAGGCAAACTGAAATTTCAGTGGCTGAGAGATTTCACACAGAGTTGAGAGGTTATCCTGGAGGATGTTCTTATGTATTATATAGATATCCTTTTTTAGTTTGTGGTGGACTGGAGTGGTTAGAGAAAAGTACTTGAAACTACTGAGCTGTATTCCAGTAACCTTGATTCTTGAAGATGACTGCATAACTATATAGCTTTTACAATGTGACCATGTGATTATGAAAACCTTTTGTCTGATGATCCTTTTATCCAGGATACGAACAGATAAGTAAAAAATAAAGACAAAAAATATACAAATTGGGTGGGGATAAGGGGTTAAAAAAAAATTGGGTAGATTGCAATACTAGTGGTCAATGAGAGGGAGGGGTACGGGGAATGAGCTGTATGAGTTTTTTTCCTTTTTCTTTTTATTTCTTTTTCTGTGGTATGTAAATGTTCTAAAAATGATTATGCTGATGAATACACAACTATGTGTTGATATTCTGAGCCACCGATTGTATACTTTGGATGAACTGTGTGCGTGTGAAGATATTTCAATAAAAATATTTTTCTAAAATGAGTAAACAAAAAAAAAATGAAATGGAGAATAAAAAAGCAACAAAGAGAATTAACAAAACCAAAAGTTGGTACTTGAAAAGATCAATAAAATTGACAACCCCTAGGCTAGACTGATAAAGAAAAAAGGAGAGAAGACACAAATAAATAAAAAATACTTGCAAATCAAATTTAACACCATAATAAAAAAATTACATACCATGATCAACTGGGTTTTATCCCAGAAATGCAAGGATGACTCAACATAAGAACATCAACGTAATATACCACATTAACAAATAGAAGGGGTATTTATACATGATCATTTCAACTGATACAGAAAAGCCATGTGACAAAATCCAGCATCCTTTCTTCATAAAAACACTTCAAAAATTAGGAATTGTTAAATCCTTTTTATTTTGGAAAAAAAAAAAAAGGAATAGAAGGAAACTTCCTTAACATGATAAAGGATATATGGAAAATCCGCAGTTAACATCACACTTGATGGTGAAAGGCTGAAAGCTTTCCACCTAAGATCTGGAACAAAACATGGGTGCCCACTGTCACCAGTTATTCAACATTGTGCTAACAGTTCTAGTTAGAGCAGTTAGGCAAGAAAAATAAATGAAGAGCATCTGAATTGGAGGGGAAGAATTAAAACATTCACTATTTTCAGATATGATGCTATACAGAGAAAGTTTCCAAATATTGACAAGAAAGCCACTTGAGCGTATAAATGAGGTCGACAAAGTGGTGGGATACAAGATTGTTCTAGTTTGCTAGTGGCCAGAATGCAAAATACCAGAAACAGAATGGCTTTTTTTTTTTCCTTTAGAATTATTTTATTAAATCATAAATGTACAACAGCTTCTTAACTCTACACACGCACTTAAATTTTTTTAAAGGAAAACGTTATGTCTTATTACACCATGATCCTGGCTAATAGCTTTTCAAAACTTTGAGAAAAATCTTAAAAAAGGTTTCACATGTCACCTGAAACTTACAAATTTAACATTATCAAAGAAGGAATGCTTCTACACTCTTACAAAGACCACTAGAAAGAAACAACAATTAAAAAGCTAAGAAACTGTCTCAAAGGCATTTTTTTTTTTTTACAATCCTTCCTCCACAGTAAGGTAATGTTATTAAATAATCCAATCCATTCACAAAATGGCTCTCTGCATCTGCTCTGGTGTCTTCTGCCATATCACTGCATATTTATGCATGACTGAGATAAGAGTTTCCTTAACATTGTTATTTCGATAACCTGAAGCTGTTCTGTTACCTCTGGGCTCTCATCCTCTCCTATTTATACAGTGAAGCCCATGGCAAATAGGAAGAAGCTCAATATCGGCTCCTTCCTCCATAACCCCCACTCCCTCCACTGCCTCCTGGACCATAGTTTCCTCCACCATATGGTCCCCCCATGTTCCTGCTACCACCAAAGTTTCCACTCTTCATTGGACCATAGTTAGAAGGTTGCTGATTATAATTTCCAAAATCATTGTAATTTCCACTTCCATAATTTCCTCCAGGTCCTCCTCCATACCCGTTATAACCATCTCCAAATCCACGACCACTTCCATATCCATCAGATCCTCCTCTAAAGTTACTTCCTGGTCCTGGTCCAAAATTTCCACCACCACCACGTGAATCTCCAAAACCAAAGTTACCTCCTCTTCCACTCCTAGAACTTTGGACTTCCTGCATTTCTTGTCGAGACAAAGCCTTTCTTACTTCTGCATTATGACCATTGATGGTATGGTATTTTTGCAATACAATTTTGTCAACAGGATCGTGGTCATCAAAAGTAACAAAGCCAAAGCCTCTTTTCTTTTCAGACTGCCTATCAGTAATTATTTCAATGGTATCAATTTTTCCGTATTCCTCAAAGTAATCTCTAAGGTGATGTTCCTCAGTATCTTCTTTAATTCCACCAACAAACAGCTTCTTCACAGTTACGTGAGCCCCTGGTTTTCCAGATTCCTCTCTTGCTACAGCACGTTTGGGCTCAACCACTCTCCCATCAACTGAATGAGGTCTCGCAGCCATTGCAGCATCAACCTCAGCCATGGATGAAAAAGTTACAAAACCAAATCCTCTTGATCTTTTACTTGCAGGATCTTTCATCACCACACAGTCTGTAAGTTTTCCCCATTGCTCATAGTAGTTCCTCAAACTTTCTTCTGTGGTTTCAAAACTTAAGCCACCAATAAAGAGTTTACGGAATTGTTCCTTTTCTCTCTCCATCGCGGACTCAGTCGCTTCAGCCCGATTTCCCACAGCCGAGCGAGATGAGAAATATCTCCGCGGACGAACACGAACCGGACTCGTCCTGGCGCTGTTGTGAGAACTGCCGCTGCTCAGGAAACAACGCCGCTAGGAACACCTCCGCACGGGCCCGAGCGCTGCTGCTACTCCAGAATGGCTTTTTAAAAGAGGAATTTAATAAGTTCCTAGTTTACAGTTCTAAGGCCAAGAAAATGTCCCAATTAAAGCAAGTCTATAGACATGTCTCATCAAAGGCATCCAGGGAAAGATACCTTGGTTCAAGAAGGCCAATGAAGTTCAGGGTCTCTCTTTCTCAAGTAAGAAGGCACATGGCGAACACAGTCAGGGTTTCTCTCTTGGCTGGAAAGGCACATGGTGAACATGGTGTCATCTGCTAGCTTTCTCTCCTGGCTTCCTGTTTCATGAAGCTCCCTGGGAGGCGTTTTCCTTCTTCATCTCCAAAGGTTGCTGGCTGGTGGACTCTGCTTTATGGCACTACAGCATCCTCTGCTCTCTCTGAATCTCTTTCATTCTCCGAAATGTTTCCTCTTTTATAGGACTCCGGCAACTAATCAAGACCCACCCAAATGGGTGGAGATATGTAGTGACCTAATTTAGCTTAACAACCACTCTTGATTAAATCACATCTCCAGGGAGATGATCTGATTACTGTTTCAAACATACAGTATTGAATAGGGATTGTTCTACCTTTATGAAATGGGATTTTGATTAAGAGAGGGCTTTTCTAGGATACATAAATCCTTTCAAACCAGCACAAAGACCAACATACAAAAATCAGTAGTGTTTCTATACACTAGTAATGAGAAATCTGAAAAGGAAATCAAGAAAAAAAGTCCTTTTTACAATAGCAGCTTAAAAAGTCGAATATCTAGCAGTAAATTAAATCAAGGATGTAAAGGAGTTAAACACAGAAAACTACAAAATAGGGCTAAAGAAAATCAAAGACTTAAATAAGTGAAAGGCTAGTCTGTGTTCATGAATAGGAAGACTAAACATCATTAAGATGTCACTTCTACACAAATCAACCTTCAGATTCAATGCAATCCCAATGAAAATTCCAACAGCCTACTTCTCAGAAATGGAAAAGTCAATTATCAAATTTATTTGGAAGGGTAAGGGGCCCCAAATAGCCAAAAACATCTTGAAAAAAGAACAAAGTTGGGTCTTACACTTCCTGACTTTAAAGCATACTACAAAGTTACAGTAATTAAAACAGCATGGTACTGACATAAGGCTAGATATATTGAACAATGGAATCAAATTAAGAGTTCAGAAATAGACCCTGACATCTATGACCAATTAATTTTTGACAAAACTACAAAGTTCATTCTATTGGGAAAGAATAGTCTCTTCAACAAATGGTGCTGGGAGAACTGGTTATCCATATGCAAAAGAATGAAAGAGGATCCTTATTTCAGACCACATATAAAATCTAACTCAAAATGATCAAAGACCTAATTATAAGAACCAGAACTATAAAACTCCTAGAAGAAAATGTAGGGAAACATCTTCAGGCTCTTGTGTCAGGCATTGATATTTTAGAATTTACACCCAAAGCACAAGCAACAAAAGAAAAAATAGATAAGTGGGACTCCTTAAAATTTAAAACTTGTGTGCATCAAAGGACTCTGTCAAGAAAGTGAAAAGACAACTTACACAATGGGAGAATATATTTGGAAACCACATATGTGATAAGGGATTAATATTCAGAACATATAAAGAAATTCTATAACTCAACAATAAAGACAACACAATTAAAAAATAGACAAAAGACTTCAATAGACATTTCTCCAAAGAGGATATATAAATGGTTAAAAAGCACATGAAAGGGAGAGGGCCAAGATGGCGGCTTAGCAAAGTACGAATTTTAGTTCACCCTCGAGAACAACTACTAAATAACCAGAAACAGTACAGAACAGCTCCTGGGGCCACGTCAGTGACTGGACACACAGCGTACCCCAGTCTGGACCAGCTGGACCGGCTGCGAGCCTCCCCAGAACTGTGAGTTCCCCAAGCCGTGGCGGCCGGCGCCACTCCCCTACAGGCTGCTTCCCAGATGGGAAAAGAAAGAGACTTCACCAGCAGCAGGGACTGAGCACAATCAAACGCCAATTGTGGAATTAACTAACAAATTCTGACTACTAAAAATAGGCCCCCAGCTCAGGTGAACCTGGTCAAAGCGGAGGTCGCTTATTTTTACTCTGGCGCCAAGGGGGCAGGGCTGACAGAAAAAGAAAAAAAAAAAGGAAACAGGTTTTTGTGGCTGTGTTTCTACAAAGGCTTGACTGCCTTTGGATTCAGAGGCAGGACTTCTCAGGCTGCAACTGCCCCAGGCATAGGCAGAAACAAGCTCCTTTGAGGGCTTGTCTGGAGCCTGTGCCTTCCCCAGGGGAGGGGTGAAACCCAACTCAGGTGAAATCCCTCCTTTAAGGAACTCAGACACCAGGGCTTTGTAATTTAAAGCCATTAAAACCAGCCTACAACCTCTCCTCTGTCTCCACCATGCCCCCAGCAGGGAGAGTCTGCCAAAGTTAAAGGTACTGCATCATCTTATGCTGGTGGGACCTGCAGGCTGGCAAGCACCACATACTGGGCAGGATAAGAAAAACAGAGCCCAGAGACTTCACAGGACAGTCTTTCAAACTGCTGGGTCTCACCCTCAGCAAAAACCGAAGCAGGTGACTGTTTCCTCCTGAGAGGAGGCCAGTTTGACCTGGGAAAATCTGGCTGAGGTCTATAATACCTAAGTAGACCCTCCTAAGGGTGGGCGGAAAAAAGCACCATACAAGCAGGGCAAGTGACAAGAAAACAAGAACTGAAAAATTATCCTCTGTTAAACAAAACCTAAGCTAGAGGTCCAGATAAAACTGAACTGAATGTCAAAGAACAGATAGACAACAAATTTATCCAGCAAGAAAATACCAGGTAAAAGAAGTGAGAGCAATTGGCAGAATAAACTAGTTAAGGTAATTAAATGTCTAGATGCCAGCAAAAAATAACAAATCACACCAGGAAAATTGAAGATATGCCCCAATCAAAGAACAAACCAACAATTCAAATGAGATACAGGAGCTGAAACAATTAATTCAGAATATATGAACAGACATGGAAAACCTCATCAAAAACCAAATCAATGAATTGAGGGAGGATATAAAGAAGGCAGGGAATGAACAAAAGGAAGTAATGGAAAGTCTGAAAAAACAAATCACAGAACTTATGGAAATGAAAAGCACAGCAGAAGAGACGAAGAAAACAATGGAAACCTACAATGGTAGATTTCCAGAGGCAGAAGATAGGATTAGTGAACTGGAGGGTGGAACATCTGAAATCTGACAAGAAACAGAAACTATGGGGAAAAAATGGAAAAATATGAGCAGGGACTCAGGGAACTGAATGACAATATGAAGCACACAAATATACGTGTTGTGGGTGTCCCAGAAGGAGAAGAGAAGGGAAAAGGAGGAGACAACTAATGGAGTAAATTATCACTGAAAATTTCCCAACTCTTATGAAAGACTTAAAATTACAGATCCAAGAAGTGCAGCTTACCCCAAAGAGAACAGATCCAAATAGACGTACTCCAAGACACTTACTAATTACAATGTCAGCAGTCAAAGACAAACAGAGGATCTTGAAAGCAGCAAGAGAAAAGTAATCCACCACATACAAGGGAAACCCAATAAGACTACGTGTAGATTTCTCAGCAGAAACCATGGAGGTGAGAAGACAGTGGGATGATATATTTAAATTACTAAAAGAGAAAAACTGCCAACCAAGAATTCTATACCCAGCAAAACTGTCCTTCAAAAATGAAGGAGAAATTAAAACATTTTTAGACAAAAAAATCACTGAGAGAATTTGTGACCAAGAGACCAGCTCTGCAAGAAATACTAAAGGGAGCACTAGAGACATACGAAAACACAAAAGAAAGAGGTGTGGAGAAGAGTGTAGAAACGAAGACTATGAGTAAAGGTAAAAAGAAGGAAAATTAAAAATGACATATAAAATCCAAAAGGCAAAATGGCAGAAGGTACTACCCGTACAGTAATAACACTGAATGTTAATGGATTAAACTCCCCAATCAAAAGACATAGACTGGCAGAATGGATTAAAACACAGGACCCATCTATATGCTGTCTACAGGAAACACATCTTAGACACAAAGAAAAACATAGGTTGAATGTGAAAGGTTGGGAAAACATATTTCATGCAAATAACAACCAGAAAAGAGCAGGAGTAGCTATACTAATATCCAACAAATTAGACTTCAAATGTAAAACAGTTAAGAGAGACAAAGAAGGATACTATGTACTAATAAAAGGAACTTCAGCATGGAGACATAACAATCAAAATATTTATGCACCGAACCAGAATGCTCCGTATACATGTGGCAAACACTGAGAAGAGAAATAGACACATCTACCATAATAGTTGGAGACTTCAATTCCCCACTCGCATCAATGGACAGAACATCTAGACAGAGAATCAATAAAGAAACAGAGAATTTGAACAATACAATAAATGAGCTAGACTTAACAGACTTTTATAGACCATTACACCCCACAACAGCAGGATACACCTTTTTCTCAAGTGCTCATGGATCATTCTCAAGGATAGACCATATGCTGGTTCACAAAGCAAGTCTCAATAAATTTAAAAAGATTGAAATCATACAAAACACTTTCTCAGATCATAAAGGAATGAAGTTGGAAATCAATAATAGGCTGAGTGCCAGGAAATTCACAAATATGTGGAGGCTCAACAACACACTCTTAAACAACCAGTAGGTCAAGGAAGAAATTACAAGAGAAATCAGTAAATATCTCGAGGCAAATGAAAATGAAATCACAACATATCACTTATGGGATGCAGCAAAGGCAGTGCTGAGAGGGAAATTTATTGCCCTAAATGCCTATATCAAAAAAGAAGAAAGGGCAAAAGTCGAGGAATTAACTGTCCACTTGGAAGAACTAGAGAAAGAACAGCAAACTAACCCCAAAGCAAGCAAAAGGAAAGAAATAACAAAGATTAGAGCAGAAATAAATGAAATTGAGAACATGAAAACAATTGAGAAAATCAATAAGACCAGAAGTTGGTTCTATGAGAAAATCAATAAGATTGATGGACCCTTAGCAAGACTGACAAAAAGAAGAAGAGAGAGGATGCACATAAATAAGATCAGAAATGGAAGAGGAGATATAACCACTGACACCACAGAAATAAAGGAACTAATGACAGGATACTATGAACAACTTTATGCTAATAAATACAACAATGTAGATGAAATGGACAACTTCCTAGAAAGGCATGAACAACCAACTTGATGCGAGAAGGAATAGACGGCCTCAACAAAACAATCACAAGTAAAGAAATTGAATCAGTCATTCAAAAGCTTCCCAAAAAGAAAAGTCCAGGACCAGATGGCTTCACATGTGAATTCTACCAAACATTCCAGAAAGAATTAGTACCAATCCTGCTCAAACTCTTCCAAAAAACTGAAGAGGAGGGAAAGCTACCTACTTCATTCTATGAAGCCAACATCACCCTCATACCAAAGCCAGACAAAGATATTACAAAAAAAGAAAACTACAGATCAATCTCCTCTCTAATGAATATAGATGCAAAAATCCTCAACAAAATTCTAGCAACTCGAATCCAGAAACACATTAAAAGAATTATACATCATGACCAAGTAGGATTCATCCCAGGTATGCAAGGATGGTTCAACATAAGAAAATCAATTAATGTAATACACCATATCAACAAATCAGGGCAAAAAACCCACATGATCATCTCGATTGATGCAGAAAAGGCATTTGACAAAATTCAACATCCTTTCCTGTTGAAAACACTTCAAAGGATAGGAATAGAAGGGATCTTCCTCAAAATGATAAAGGGAATATATGAAAACCCCACAGCCAACATCATCCTCAATGGGGAAAAACTGAAAACTTTCCCCCTAAGATCAGAAACAAGACAAGGATGTCCACTATCACCACTGTTATTCAACATTGTGTTGGAAGTTCTAGTCAGAGCAATTAGACAAGAAAAAGAAATACAAGGCATCAAAATTGGAAAGGAAGAAGTAAAACTCTCACTGTTTGCAGATTATATGATACAATATGTCGAAAACCCTGAAAATCCACAGCAAAACTACTAGAGCTAATAAATGAATACAGCAAAGTGGCAGGTTACAAGATCAACACTCAAAAATCTGTAGTTTTTCTATACACTAATAATGAACAATCAGGGGGAAATCAAGAAACGAATTCCATTTACAATTGCAACCAAAAGAATAAAATATTTAGGAATAAATTTAACTAAAGAGGCAAAAGACCTATACAAAGAAAACTACAAGAAATTGTTAAAAGGAATCACAGAAGACCTAAATAGATGGAAGGGCATACTGTGTTCATGGATTGGAAGACTAAATATAGTTAAGATGTCAATTCTACCTAAATTGATTTACAGATTCAATGCAATACCAATCAAAATCCCAAAAACTTACTTTTCAGAAATAGAAAAACCAATAAGCAAATTTATCTGGAAGTGCAGGGTGCCCCGAATAGCTAAAAATGTCCTGAGGAAAAAAAATGAAGTTGGAGGTCTCACGCTGCCTGACTTTAAGGCATATTATGAAGCTACAGTGGTCAAAACAGCATGGTACTGGCATAAAGATAGATATACTGACCAATGGAATCGTATAGAGTGTTCAGATATAGACCCTCTCATTTATGGAGAATTGATCTTTGACAAGGTAGTCAAGCCAACTCACCTGGGACAGAACAGTCTCTTCAGTAAATGGTGCCTAGAGAACTGGATATCCCTATGCAAAAGAATGAAAGAGTACCCATATCTCACACACTATACAAAAATTAACTCAAAATGGAGCAAAGACATAAACATTAGGTCTAAGACCATAAAACAGTTAGAAGAAAATGTAGGGAAGTTTCTTATAAATCTAATACTTGGAGGCGGTTTTATAGACCTAATACCCAAAGCAAGAACACTGAAGAAATAAATAAATAAATGGGAACGCCTCAAAATTAAACACTTTTGCGCATCAAAGAACTTCATCAAGAAAGTAAAAAGACAGCCTACACAATGGGAGACAATATTTGGAAACGACATATCAGATAAAGGTCTAGTATCCAGAATTTATAAAGAGATTGTTCAACTCAACAACAAAAAGACAGCCAATCCAATTACAAAATGGGAAAAAGACTTGAACAGACACTTCTCAGAAGAGGAAATACAAATGGCCAAAAAGCACATGAAGAGATGCTCAACCTCCCTGGCCATTAGAGAAATGCAAATCAAAATCACAATGAGATATCATCTCACAGCCACCAGAATGGCCATTATCAACAAAACAGAAAATGACAAGTGTTGGAAGGGATGTGGAGAAAGAGGCACACTCATCCACTGTTGGTGGGAATGTTAAATGGTACAACCGCTGTGGAAGGCAGTTTGGTGGTTCCTCAAAAAGCTGAATATAGAATTGCCATATGACCTGGCAATACCATTGCTAGGTATCTACTCAGAGGACATGAGGGTAGGGACACAAACAGACATTTGCACACCAATGTTTATAGCAGCATTATTTACAACTGCAAAGACATGAAAACAGCCAAAATGTTCACCAACAGATGAGTGGCTAAACAAACTGTGGTATACACACACGATGGAATATTATGCAGCTGTAAGACAGAATAAAGTTATGAAGTATGTAACAACATGGATGGACCTTAAGGACATTATGCTGAGTGAGATTAGGAGAAACAAAAGGACAGATACTATATGGTCTCACTGATATGAACTGACATTAGTGAATAAACTTGGAGAATTTCATTGGTAACAGAGACCATCAGGAGATAGAACTAGGGTAAAATATTGGGTTAATTGGAGCTGAAGGGATACAGATTGTGCAACAGGACTGAATGTAAAAACTCAGAAATGGACAGCACAATACTACCTAACTGTAATACAATTATGTTAAAACACTGAATCAAGCTGCATGTGAGAATGATAGAGGGAGGAGGGCTGGAGGCATAAATGAAATCAGAAAGAAAGATAGACGTTAAAGATTGAGATGGTATAATCTAGGAATGCCTAGAGTGTATAATAATAGTGACTAAATATACAAATTTTAAAAATGTTTTTGCATGAGGAAGAACAAAGGAATGTCATTACTGCAGGGTGCTGAAAATAGATGGTAATTAATATTTCAAAATGTCACCTTATGTGTGAGAGTAAAGCAAAAAAATGTGTATTTGGTACAAAATTTATATTTCGACTAGTGCATTTCCTAATATAAGTTATGTAGATAGCTTGATTGAACACAATAAGTACTTGGAATCTCAGGTAGGGCATGAGATTTTGTTGGTTTGTCCAGAGTGATGCCCCGATGAATTCCAAAGTGATCCGATCAGTGAGTAGAAAAGTATTTGCAAAGTCCCCTTCAGGGAATGGTGAGAATGGGGAGAAATTCAGCTTCCCCAAGTTGAATTCTTGATATTCTCACAAGCAGTGCAGACAACCAAAGATATAGGCTGAGCCCCCAGTCTTGGGGTTTGTTCATATGAAACTTAACCCCACAAAGGATAGGTCAAGTGTACTTAAAATTTAGGCCTAAGCGTCACCCCCAAGAGAGCCTCTTTTGCTGCTCAGATGTGGCCTCTCTCCAGCCAACACAACAAGCAAGCTCACCACCCTCCCCCTGTCTACGTGGGATATGACTCCCAGGGGTGTAGACCTCCCTGGCAACGTGGGACAGAAATCCTAGAATGAGCTCAGACTCAGCATCAAGGGATTGAGAAAATCTTCTCGCCCAAAAGGGGGAAGAGTGAAATGAGACAAAGTGTCAATGGCTGAGAGATTCCAAACAAAGTCGAGAGGTTATCCTGGAGGTTATTCTTACACATTGAGTAGGTATCACCTTGTTATTCAAGATTAATGAAGAGGCTGGAGGGAACTGCTTGAAAATGTAGAGCTGTGTTCCAGTAGCCATGTTTCTTGAGGATGATTAAATAATGATACAGCCTGCACAATGTGACTGTGTGATTGTGAAAACCTTGTGTCTGATGCTCCTTTTATCTACCTTGTCAACCGATGAGTAGAACATATGGAATACAAATAAATAATAGGGGGAACAAATATTAAAATAAATTTAGTTTGAAATGCTAGTGATCAATGAAGGCGAGGGGTGGGGGGTATGGTATGTATGATCTTTTTTCTTTTCTGTTTTCGTTTTACTTCTTTTCCTGTTGTCTTTTTATTTCTTTTTCTGAATTGACTCAAATGTTCTAATAAATGATGAATATGCAACTAGGTGATGATGTTATGAATTACTGATTATATATGTAGAACAGAATGATCACATATTAATGTTTTAGTTCATTTGTTTTAATTTTTCTTAATTAACAAATAAATAAATATAAAAATTACAATAAAATGAAACTATTTATGTCCCAAAAAAAGCACATGAAAAAATTCTCAACATCACTAGCTATTAGGAAAATGCAAGTCAAAATTATAATGAGATATCATTTCAACCCAAGAGAATGGCTACTATTAAAAAAACTGAAAACTACAAGTGCTGGGGAGCATGTAGAGAAATAGGAACATTCACTCATTGCTGTTGGGAATGTGAAATGGTACAGCTACTATGAAATACTGTTTGGCACTTCCTCAGGAAGCTAAGTGTAAAAATAACATACGGCCTGGCAACCCCACAAGAATTGCAAGTAGGGACCCAAAAAGATATTTGCACACTGATATTCAAAGCGGCATTATTCACAACTGCCAAAAGATGTAAGCAACCCAAGCATTCATCAGCCAAAGAATGGATAAACAAAATGAGGTACATACATACAATGGACTATTTTTCACTTGTAGAAAGAAATGAAGTGCTGATGCATGAAACAACACAGATGAACCTTGAAGATTCTAAACTGAGTGAAAGAAGTCAGACACAAAAGAACAAATATTATATGATTTCACTGATATGAACTAATTATAATAAGCAAACTCATAGAGTTAGACTCTAGAATACAGGTTACCAGGGGATAGATTGGTGTTAAAGATTGGGGAGTTGATGCTTAATTGTTACAAAATTTGTATTTAGGCTAATTGCAAAGTTTTGGAAATGGAAGGTGGTGACGGTAGCATATTATTGCATATTATTGCGAGTGTAGTAAACAGCACTGAATTACACAGGTGAGTGGGTTAAAAAAGGAAACTTTGTCACGTTACTTGAATAAAAGTTAAAAGATAAAACATAGCACTGTATAACCTATTACAGATGACAGACTATAGTTAACATGTCTTTCATGAATTATAACAAATTACGACATTAATAGAAGGTGCTAATAGGGTGGTATATGGGCAAAAATATACCTCGTGCAAACTATGGATGATAGTTAATAATATTATTTAATAATTTTTCATCAATTGTAAGAAAGGTAAATACTGTTAAAAAAAGTACAATTATAAAAAAGTGTTACCATCAAATGAAACAATGTTCCACACCAACACAAGATGTTGGTGGTAGGATGCTAATGGGAATCCTATATTTTATGCATGATTGTTCTGTAAATCCACAACTTCTAATAAAAAAATGAGGAAGAGATTAAGACATTACCAGAACATTTGGTGAGGCAAAATAAGCCAGAAACGAAAGAACAGTTATTGTATGTTCCCCTTTAGAAAATGCTTATCAAAAAACAGGGGCCTAGGTAAGGGGTATGGTATGTAAAATTTTTTTTTCCTGTTTTTGTTTTATTTTTCTGTTGTCTTTTTATTTCTTTTTCTCAATTGATGCAAATGTTCTGGGAAATAATTATGATGATGAATATGCAACTATGTGATGATATTGTGAATTGCTGAATGTACGTGTTGGGAATGTTTGTGCTTCGTTCTTGTAATTTTTTTAATTAATAAAAAATTAAAAAAAAAGAAAAGAAAACAGGGGCCTAGACTGTAAGCTCTTATAGCAGACACATTTAGTCCGGAGTGGTAATTATTATTTCTGGATTTGGAGACGCTGTTTTACATATCTATAATCTGGTACTTAGAGATGAGAACAAAGCTAATCAGGTCAGGATTAAGGTAATTCAGAACACAGGGGTAAGGAAGACATTGTCTATATTTTAGAACCGCACCTACTCTTTGAGACCAAGGAAGAAAGGTTTATTTTGTCTAGAACCCAAATTTTCTGTAGCACATAATATAACTCAACCTGTCTATAGCTCATTTGAACAACTGAAACACAGGGAGCCCAGAGTAAGAATGAGGGCTTTTAATCCTGTATAGCTTAATGTAATTCCTGGCTACATCCTAGAATATAGTAAGCAGATAATCAAAAGGTATTGGCAAAATCCCTTGAGGGATGGGAGAAAAAATATGCAACTATTAAACTTTACCATCAGGGAATCCCCTGATACTGTGTCAAAAACTGGGGATACCCAACTCTATAGGCCAAGCCCTTGATCTTGAGGTTTTCTCTTGTGAAACTTATAAAGGTAGTGGAGAAGCGTAGGCTACCTATAGGTATGTCTAAGAGATACCTCTGGAGGACCTATTTTGTTGCTCAGATGTGGCCTCACTCTAAGTTCAACTCTGCAAGTGAAATCATTGTCCTCCCCACTACATGGGACGTGACATCCAGGGATGAAGTTCTCCCTGGCAATGTGGGAGATGACTCCCAGGGATGAGTCCGGCCCTGGCACACTGGGATCAATGATTCCATCCTGACCAAAAGGGGGGAAAGAAGTGTAACTAGTAGAATATCAGTGGCTGAGAAAGTTCAAATAGAGTCAAGAGGATACTCTGGAGGTCACTCTTATGCAAGCTTCAGTTAGACATTGCCTATCATAACCTGCCAAACCTCAATCAAAACCATTCCAGCCAATTTAGAGGAAAATGTAGGGAGATATCTTATGGATCTTACAACTGGAGGTGGTTTTATGGACCTTAAACCTAAAGCAAGAGCACTGAAGAAGGAAATAAATAAATGGGAACTCCTCAAAATTAAACACTTTTACGCATCAAAGAACTTCATCAAGAAAGTAGAAAGACAGCCTACACAATGGGAGATAATATTTGGAAATGACATATCAGATAAAGGTCTAGTATCCAGAATATATAAAGAGATTGTTCAACTCAACAACAAAAAGACAGCCAACCCAATTACAAAATGGGAAAAAGACTTGAACAGACACCTACCAGAAGAGGAAATATGGATGGCCAAGAGGCACGTGAAGAGATGCTCAATGTCCCTGGCCATTAGAGAAATGCAAATCAAAACCACAATGAGATATCATCTCACACCCACCAGAATAGCCATTATCAACAAAACAGAAAATGACAAGTGCTGGAGAGGATGCGGAGAAAGAGGCACACTTATCCACTGTTGGTGGGAATGTCAAAGGGTGCAACCACTGCGGAAGGCAGTTTGGCAGTTCCTCAAAAAGCTGAATATAGAATTGCCATATGACCCAGCAATACCATTGCTAGGTATCTACTCAAAGGACTTAAGGGCAAAGACACAAACGGACATTTGCACACCAATGTTTATAGCAGCGTTATTTACAATTGCAAAGAGATGGAAACAGCCGAAATCTCCATCAACAGAAGAGTGGCTAAACAAACTGTGGTATATACATACAATGGAATATTATGCAGCTTTAAGAAAAGATAAACTTATGAAGCATGTAATAACATGGATGGACCTAGAGAATATTATGCTGAGTGAATCCAGCCAAAAACTAAAGGACAAATACTGTATGGTCCCACTGATATGAATGGACATTCGAGAATAAACTTGGAATATGTCATTGGTAACAGAGTCCAGCAGGAGTTAGAAACAGGGTAAGATAATGGATAATTGGAGCTGAAGGGATACAGACTGTGCAACAGGACTAGATACAAAAACTCAAAAATGGACAGCACAATAATACCTAATTGTAAAGTAATCATGTTAAAACACTGAATGAAGCTGCATCTGAACTATAGGGTTTTTTTTTACTATTATTACTACTTTTATTTCTTTTCTCTATATTAACATTTTATATCTTTTTCTGTTGTGTTGCTAGTTCCTCTAAACCGATGCAAATGTGCTAAGAAACGATGATCATGCATCTATGTGATGATGTTAAGAATTACTGAGTGCATATGTAGAACGGTATGATTTCTAAATGTTGTGTTAATTTCTTTCTTTTTTTTTTCTTTCTTTCCGTTAATAAAAAAATAAAAAATAAAAATAAAAAAAAAAAAAACCATTCCAGCCAATCCTAAAGAACACCTAGGACATTATATAAGGTTCTATAAAGGTTTCATGCGCTAGGCTAACTTTCCAGAAACCTACAACCTCCAGATGGTTCCCTGGACCAAATAAGCCCTGATACCTAGACGAGCCAGCCTCTCCAGAACATCACCTAGTTTTGCCTCCCTACCCCATATAACTGGCAGCCCCTTCCAGCATGAAAAAGTTAGAATGGCCATAGCCCAAATACCCCTAAAGAGTGGGACAGAAAGATCAAAGGTGATGGTGGAGTTATACAGAGAAGGGAGGGTTTAACAAATGAATCATTAAATTGATACTTTTTGTCTCCAGTATATTAGAGCAGCCAGAAGTAAAAACCTAAAATTGTGGAACTGCAACCCATACCAAACTCTGAAATCTGTTCTATTAATTACAACCCATACCAGACTCTGAAATCTGTTCTATAACTAATTGTTGGGCTGTGATTTGTAATTTATTGTTTTTTTAAATTGCTTTTTTGTATATGTTATTTTCCACAAAAAAGAAAAAAAGTGGTGATAAATATATATATATTCCTTCTAGCCTCCAATGCCTTGGAGCAGCTAAAAGGAAAAATCTGAGATGATGGTATGATAGCCCATGACAAACTTTGGGATCTGTCCTATAACTACTTGTTGAAGAGTGCTTTGAAAACTTGCTTTTTTTATTTCTTTGCTTTGCATATAAATTATATTATACAATAAAAAGTTAAAAAAAAAAAAAGACATTAACAGATAAGCAAAAGCTGAGGGATTTTGTCACCACTTGACTGGCCCTACAAGAGATTCCAGAGAGAGTTCTGCAAGTTGAAGGAGGACAAGAGACAACAGATTGAAGACACATGAAGAAATAAAGATCTCTTGTAGGGGTAATGACATGGGTAAATATAAATGCCATACTACTATAATGTGTGTTTGTAACTCCACTGTTTATGTCCAAAGACTCTAAAAGGCAAATGTATAAAATGTAATGATAAGCTAGTGGTTTGGGACTCATAATGAATAAACGTAATTTGTGACAAGAATGATATAAAGGTGGGAGGATGGAAGGTATAGGAACATAGTGTGTGTATACTGTTGAAGTTAAGCTGGCATCTAAACAAAGAAGATTGTTACAGACTTAGGATGTTAAATTTAAGCCCCATGGTAACTACAAAGAAAATATCAGAGAATATGCAAGTTCTTAGAGCAGAATAGAGTTTATTAGGGTACAAGTTGCCAGAGGTGGCAGTAGGGAGAATAAAGAGTTATTTCATAATGGATGCAGGGTTTCTGTGTGCAGACGTGGTAAGGTTTTAGTGATGGAAGGTGGTAAACACACTGTAATATTGTGAATATGATTAATACCATTGGATGGCATGCTTGGGAGTGATTGAGATAGGAAAGTTTACGCTGTATTTACATTCCTAAAGCTAAAAAAAAAAGAGTGAGCAACTAGAGACAATGTCAATTAAATGGAATAGATGATCAAGAGAGGAGAAAAGGCTCAAAGGGACATTGCTGGGACACATGAAATAACTAGAATATGGACTGTGAGCTTTATAACAACAACTAATTTCTTGAACTTGATAGGTGTACTTAAAGTGGTTACATAAGTGAATACCCCTGTTCTCAGGAAATGTACATGGCAATATTAAGTCTTCAGGAAACGATGTAAACAACCTATAATAAAATAGGTTCAGAAAATGGATTGATAAATAGATAGACCGACTAATAGGCCAGCAGATGAATAGATAGACGGATGGATAGAGAAAGAAAAGAAAGAGAGGAAAAGAAAGAACGGGAGAGAAAAAAATGATATGGCAAATGTGGCAAAATGTTAAAACTGGTGGATCTGGGTATCTGAGGGGTATATTGGAGTTCTCTGTATGGGAATTGTATTACCTTTACAACTATCCTGTAAGTTTAAAAGAATTTTAAAATAAGTTAAGAAAAAGTTTAAAATGGTAAAATATATATGCATATTTTATTATAATATATAATACACAATAATAAAAAAAGAATCCCCAAGAATCCAGGTGGGTTGACAATAGTGCCCCATCCCCCGGTTCCAATTTTCTTGAGGGATAGCATGGGGATGGGAAAAGGGGAAAAGCCCCACTTTGTAGGCTCGGGCTCCTAGCAGTAAACCTGATTTGCCCCAACTGCTGGCTGCTAAACTGGAGTCCAGCAGACCTATAACTTCGGCCCAACTCGTCAATTTGCATTTCAATTGTGTTTCTCTTACTGGAGATATTTTATCTTGTTTTTGAGCCTGGTTTCTTACTTTTATATTTTTATCTACCATAATTATGTGTTTGAGGCAGAGGGAGTGCATCAAAGTGTGCACTTACAAAGCCAACTTCTTTTCATTATACTTTTGTATATATATGAAAGCTCAAGTGACTTTGAAGGAAGATAGCTTTATTTATTTACCCCATCTTCCCATGCCCGGAATTCTGTTCTAGGAAAATAAAACCTTGCTTGTTTTATTCACTGTTGTAACTCCAGGGTCTAGAACAGTACCCGGCGTATATTAACAGTTCAATAACTATTTTCATGACTCACTCGCTCACCTTCTTCAAGTCTTTGTCTAACGTCATCTAAACAGGGAGGACTTCCCTAATTATCCTATTTAAATAGAAACCTCACCCCGTTCCCTCAGTTTTCTCTTCCCCATCTGCCCTACTTTATTTTTCTTTGTAGCACCTATCACTCATCTGATACACCATGTATATTAAGGCGTTTGTTTACCATCTGTATTCTCATAAATACAGGCATTTTTGTTTTAGTTTACTTTTGCATACCCAGCATCTAGAACAGTGTTTAGCATATAATAAGGTCCCCATAAATACCTGTGGATTAAATGTAAAAAGAAATCTCAGGTACTCTACCAAGGCTGTAGAAGCAAGAGACCTTGGTTCACATTCTGGCTTTTTTACTGGCTAGCTGTATGAACCTGAGAAAGTTAAATCTGACTTTATTTTCTTATAAGTAAAATATCAGTGAATAATTTTCCTTGACAAGTCATTGTGAGGGTTGAAATGCAAAGGTGCCTAGGACATAGTATGTAGTTACAAAGGCTTACTTGAAAGGTTTTACAAATTTTTTTAATGTAGAGACAATGAGGTAGCATGGGAAATTACTTAGGAAATAGGAAATTTAAAAATTAGGATACAAAATTATAACTGGTGACATTACAAACATGAATAAAATCGACGGAGATAAGCAGTAATAAAGGTTGCTGTTGGGGGAGGTGGGAAACAAGTGTAATATTTTTCTTTTGCATTTCTTTTAACATTATTTGCTGAGGTTGGAAAGAAAAGGGGAGGCTGAGCTGTTTGTCATCATTCTCTCATATACTGTGAGCTCTTCAAGGCCAAGGATTTTGTTAAACTTACATTTATATCTCCAGTAAATAGGACAATACATAGGCATTTATTAGTCAGTACATTGTTGATGGATGAAATAAAGGATAGAGGCTATAAAGAGTTTAATGGTTCTTGATAGGTAAAGCAAACAGCTTCTAATCCAAATTTAAGGAGTACCTGAACTCCACAGGCCTGTAATTAGCTAGAAGCACCAAAGCCATGAGGAAGGTGGATGATCAAGCACTTACTTGTTAAACTGGTAATCAGTGCCTTTGACAAACTTAAGCTTCTCCAAAGGCACACCAATGCTCTCCAGCATTGCCTTGATCACATTCTCATAGTAGCTGGTTCTGAGTTCTAGAAGTTCCCACGGGGCTTTCATGTTATCCAGATATGCGTGAAGATCCGCAAACAGAATTGTTACCTGGACATAAGGGACATCAAAATGTGAATTTGCCCTGAATCCCGCTGTGCCAAAAGCCTACTCCTGGATCTTTCCTTTCAGTGAAACAATAAACCCTAACTTTTTGGCTTACAAAAAAAAAAAAAAAAAAAGGATGAATTTGTTCAAGTAGCCTCACCCCATTGTCAAGTTGCTCTTCTGGCTGTTCCCCAAGGACAACTGCTTGGCTTATGGCATTAGTCCTTACCTCACAATCTGCCTTCAGGAAGTCTGCGATCTTAGATATCGGCACAAAGTAAGCCACATGTGGCTTGCCTGTGGTTGCCGTTCCCCAGTAAACTTTAAGTTCCCGCTCCTTCAGTATCTCCTTCAGCTTCTCTTCTCCTAGAACCTCCTGTTGTAGAAACAGAAAAGCAGTTCAATGCTGGTACCCCACCTTGGTCAGAGCTGGTGATGAGTTTAGCATCCTTTACTCTAGGACAAGAAAGGCAAAGGCATGTACCAGCAGGGATCCAGGCCCACAGCCAGCAGGGAGGCCCAGCTATGCTCTCAATGCTGATTGAGAGCCAACCTAATTTGGTGCTGCTACTAGTACCACTCCAGTGAAATGATGGTGATGATGGAGTGATGGTGATGATGGAGGAGTGTGGTGGCGTGTGTACGTATGTCACTAACCATACTCCCCTAACCACATCTTCCTTTCCAGCTCCCTCTAACACTCTCCTTCCTTTCACAACCAAACTTCTTGAAATGGTTGTTTTCTTGTTCTGGTCTTCATTTCCTTATCTCCCATCCTATCCAAATTCCATACCCCCATCAAACCACTGAAAATGCTCTTCCTAAGATGTCCTCTATGTTACTAAAATCAATGAATACTTTTTAGCCCTCACTCTCTCCATGAAACACCCTCTTCTTTTGGTCTCTTTTATTACAATATGTTGGTTTCCCTCCTACTTTTCTGGCTACTGGGTCTCAGATTTCTTTGCTGCTGCTACTCATCATTATATATTAGCAATCCTTAAGGCTCTAGCCTCTTCTTTCTCTACATTTTCTCTAAGTGACCCCGTTCAGTTTCTTCAATTATTACTCATGAGCTAGAACTCCCCAATCTCTTGCCTATACCTATGTATAGAATGATGTACTTGTTAACACAGTTAAATTCAATCTCAACATATTCAAGCTTAAACTCATGTTCTCCCCACCCCCACCTCATTCTCTATCTTTTTCATTTATAGTTTAACTCCTACTTTAACAGATGGAACTGTCATTCACCAAGCTGCTTAAGCCACTCCAAAGCAGTTCTTAAATTCTCCTACATCTATCTGCCTTTACACCATCACCCTAATCCAGGCCACCATCCAGATAACACAAGAATTACTGTAATAGCCTCATATATTTATCTTTGTTCCCTCCAATCCATGCTGCAAAAAGTAGCCAGAGACAAAGTCTCTTGAGGGATGGGAGAAAGAATATGGAACTATTAAACCTTACCATCAGGGAATCCCCTAATACTGTGTCAAACTTTAAGGACATCCAAATCAATAGGCCATGCCCTCAATCCTGAAGCTTACTCTTGTGAAGCTTATGTAGGTAGCGGAGAAGCTTAACCTACCTATAGGCAAGCCTAAGAGATACCTCTGGAGGACCTCTGTTGTTGCTCAGATGTGGTCTCACTCTCTCTAAGCCCAACTCTGCAAGTGAAATCATCGTCCTCCCCCCTATGTGGGACATGACATCCAGGGGTGAAAGTCTCCCTGGCAATGTGGGAGATGACACCCAGGGATGAATCCAGCCCTGACACCATGGGATCAACAATTTCATCTTGACCAAAAGGGAGGAAAGAAGTGTAACAAATAAAGTATTAGTGGCAGAAAGAGTTCAAATAGAGTCAAGAGGGTACTCTGGAGGTTGCTTTTATGCAAGCTTCAGTTAGACATTGCTACCTATCATAACTTGTCAAACCCCAACGAGGACCGTTCCAGCCAATCCTAAAGAACACCTAGGACAATATATAAGATTCCACAAGGGTTCCAGGCACTAGAATAACTTTCCAGAAACCTACAACCTCCAGATGGGTCCCTGGTCCAGAAAAGTCCTGCAACCTAGAGGACCCAGCCTCTCCAGAACATCAGATAGTTCCATCTCCCTACCCCATATTAGTGACAGACCCTTTCAATATCAAAAATTTAGAATTGCCATAGCCCAAACATGCCTAAAGAGAGGGGTGGAAAGATTAAAGGTGATGATGGAGTTTTACAGTGAAGATATGAAATATGTTCTATAACTAATTGTTAGGCTATGCTTTGAAATGTATTGTTTTTTTTGTATATATGTTATTTTTCACAAAAAAAAGAAGGAAAAAAGTCAATTGTGATGATAAAAAAATATTTAAGCCTTCTAGCCTCCTATATTCCAGAGCAGCTAGAAGGAAAAATCTGAGAGGATCATATGATAACCCATGACAAATTCTCGGATCTGTCCTGTAACTATTTGCTGAAGAATGCTTTGAAAACTATTGCTTTTTTATTTCTTTGCTTTGTATATATGTTATACTATACAATAAGAAAGTTTTTTTTTTAAAAAAAGGTAGCCAGAGAGGGCAGTGCGACAGTGGCTCAGTGGCAGAATTCTTGCCTGCCATGCCAGAGATCCGGGTTTGATTCCTGGTGCCTGCCCATGCCAAAAAAAACGTAGCCACAGAGATCTTCACCCAGAATTTGATTAACTCATACCCCTGTTTCAGACCTTTAAGGGGGCAAAATGGCAGAGTAGGAAGTCCTACAGATCATTTCTCCACAATAACAATGATTGAGCTGGAAAAAGAGATTAGAGTTAATCAGCTCAAAATTGTGGAACCTAATTGGACTTTTAGGACAACCATGGGAATGCTGGAAGAAGTAAAAGGCTGCTGAGCTTTCACGTCTTTGTGAGTGCACGTGTAACCCAGTGACCATCCTTCACTCCTCTGCCCCACAGTGGCTGCTGCAGAATTGGCAGCCGACATTCTGGGAAAGGTCAAGTGGAGCCAAGGTGGGCAGAGGAAATCTTGCCCTCCAGATAGTTGGGGTTACAAGTCAGACTGGTGGATCTATGAGGGACCAGGGCAGACACTAGCCTCTGATTTGGCCTTCTTGGCAGCAGCAGCTTCCAGCTTCCAACTGGCATCTATCAGGAAACTTAAAGAATCGGTGTACGTTCTTTTTTTGGGGGGTGGGAGTGGGGGTCTGGTGGATCCCTGAGGGACTAGCTCAGACACTAGCCTCAGTTTCAGCAGCAATGGGTTCTTACCTACATCTCCTGGGACACTTACAGAGGTAGTGTTCATTATTTATTTATTTAGTGAAATTCATGTCAGCTCATTGGATTACTACAGTGGTAAAGAAATAGAAAGTTCATACAATAAAATTAAGGAATTAATACTCTGCAAAATAATTTAGAAAAGTCAAACATGGGCAGTTTCAGTCCTCAAGAGTGAAAATCACAAGTCCTTAAAGACTGAGGAGTAAGAGAACTATTATTTTCAGAGTTACTATTATATAATACTTGGAATGTTTAGTTCTCAATAAAAAATTATAAAACATACAAAAGACAAGAAAGTATGGCCCACTCACAGGAAAAAAAGAATTAGAAACTATCATGGAGGAAGTCCAGTCACTGGAAATAATAATCAAAGATCTTAGATCAATTTTCTTAAATAGGATCAATGAACTAAAGGAAAACATGGACATAAGGAAGATGATACATGAACTAAATGAGAATTTCAATAGAGACAGAAGTTATAAAGATGAATCAAGTAGAAATCTGGGAGCTAAGGAATTCAATAACTGAAATGAAAAATTCAATAAAGGGGTTCAATAGCAGATAGGAGCAGGCAGTAGAGAGGATCAGCAAATTTCCTCAACAAAATACTAGCAACCTAAATTCAACATCATGGTAAAAACATCAGACACTCTGACTATAGTGGGATTTATCCCAGGAATGCAAAGCTGGTTCAACAAAAAAAATCATTAAATGTAACATATCACGTTAATAGAATAAAGGACGAAAACACACACAATCATCACAATAGACAAGTGTATTAGTCAAGGTTCTCTACAGAAACAGAACCAACAGGAGATATCTGTAAATATGAGATTTATAAAGGTGTCTCATGCAACCATGGGAATGACAGAGTCCAAAACCTGCAGGCAGGCTGTGAAGCTGGAAGCTTCTGATGAAGGGTCTAGACAAACTCCATAGGAGAGGCTCGCTGGCTAAAGAAGCAGTGAAAAAATCTCTCTTCTCCCTTAAATGACTTCAACTGATTAGATTATCTTGGTGGTAGGAAGCGTGCCTTAGTTGATCTCAGATGTTATCAGCCACAGATGCAATCAACTGATTGATAATTTAATATAACAGCCTTCTGGTTTATCAACCAGCCATGAAATATCTTTGCAACAACAGTCAGGCCAGTGCTTGCCTGACCAGACAACTGGGCATCGTCACCTGGCTAAGGTGACATTGGAACCTAACCATCACCAAAGTAAAATGTATATGACAAAATTCAACACCTATATATGATTTAAAAACAAAGAACAGTAGGAATAGAAGGGACTTTCTCCATATGATAAAGACCATTCATGTAAAACCCACAACCAACATCATACTCAATGGTAAAAGACTGAAAACTCTCTCCAAGATTTGGAAGAAGACAAGGATTTTCCCTTTCACCACTGATAGTCAAAATTATACTAGAAGTTTGAGCCAGAGCAATTAAGCAAGAAAAAGAAATAAAAGGCATCCAAATTACAAAGGAAGAAGTAAAACTATCTCTGCAGATCACATTATCCTATACGTAGAAAATTTCAAAGAATCCACTAGAAAACTACTAGAACTAATAAATTCAGCAATGGAGCAGGGCACAAGATCCACATGCAAAAATCAGTTCTGTTTTTATACACTAGCAATGAGCAATCCAAACAGAAAATTAAAACAATGCTACTTACGATAGCACTTAAGTGAATAAAATATCAAAGAGTAAATTTAATCAAGGAGGTGAAAAACTTGTGCACTGAAAACTACAAAACAATGCTGAAAGAGATTAAAGAAGACCTAAGGCCAATGGAATACAATTAAGAGTCCAGGAATAGATGTACACATCTATGGCAAATTGAATTTTGATAAGGCTGCTGTATTAGTTAGGGTTCTCTAGAGAAACAGAATCAACAGGAAATATTCGTAAATATAAAATTTATAAAAGTATCTCACGTAACCATGGAAACATAGAGTCCAAAATCTGTGGAGCAGGCTGTGAAGCTGACGATTCCAATGGAGGGTCTGGACGAACTCCACAGCAGAGGCTAGCTGGCGAAGCAGGAAAAAAGCCTGTCTCTTCTGAATCCTCCTTAAAAGGCTTCTAGTGATTAAATTAAGCATTACTCATTAAAGAAAAGACTCCCCTTGGCTGATTACAAATGGGATCAGCAGTAGATGTAGCCAACATGATCACGATTTAATTCAATGAAATGTCCTCATAGCAAAAGACAGGCCAGTACTTGCCCAACCAGACAACTGACCAAGTTGACACATGAACCTGACCATGACAGCTGCCAAATACATATAATGGGGAAAATATAGTCTATTCAACAACTGGTGCTGGGACAACTAGATTTCATCACGTAAAGAACGAAGTCAGACCTCTACCTCGTATCTATATAAAAATTAACTTAAAATTGATCAGCAACCTAAATAGAAGGGCTAAAACCTTAAAACTCTTAGACGAAAACATACGGTAAATCTTCATAACCTCAGATTTAGCAATTAATTCTTAGGTATGATACCAAAAGCATGAGCAACAAAAGAAACAGATAAATTAGACTTCATCCAAATTAAAAATTTCTTTGTATCAAACCACATTATTAAGAAAGTGAAAAAACAAATTGTAGAATGGGAGAAAATAGCTGCAAATTATATACCTGGTAAGCGCTTAATATCCAGACTATATATAAAAATTCCTACAACTCAACAATAAAAAGATAAACAACCCAATTAAAAAATGGCTCCTCCCCCTCCTGCTCCGGCCACTCTCCAACCACCACGGTGCCCTCTTCCCCCGCCTTCACCAGCTCCTCCACCACCAGCCTCTACAGCCTTGCCGCCCTCACCTTTCCTCCTCCAGAACAGCTACTGGGGGAGTGGAGATAATACAGAGCAGCTCCCGGAGCCACGAGGGAGATCAAAGGGACGGCGTACCCCATCCTGGAACTGCTGACTGTCTGGGAGAACCAGCTCTGGTGAGATCACCAAGGGGCACGGGCTTTCCTGGGTGGGACGGCAAGCGACCGGAGTCCCTCCCTTCCACCTTCCCAGGCCAGCTGGTAGAATTGGACAGGCGGTCCCCTTAGGCCGCGGCGGCTGGTGCCCCCACCACACGAGGCCCCCCGGAACAACTGAGATAGTTGGGTCAGAAATCCCCAGACTGCGGAGAACAGTGACCGGGGGATCCCTTCCAAACACGTGACTCCCCCGTCGGCTGGGAATAGTGCACTCTCCCAGGCTGCGACAGCTGGCGCCCTCCCGCCACGCTTGGTGCCCCGGGCCGACTAGCTAATTCGGCCGGACGCTCTCCCGTGCTGCGGCGGCCGGCGACCCTCCCTGCATTCGGAACCCCAGGCTGGCTGGCATTCTTCCAAGACGCTTCGGCTGCCGAACCTCCCCTACGGTGAGAATTTTCCAGAGTTAAAGGACCCACAGCAACTTTAACTGGTGGAACCCGTAGACAAACGTGTGCCACGAGCGCCACCTACTGGGCAGGATAAGAAAAACAGAACCCAGAGATTGCACAGAAAAATCTTTCAACCTGTGGGGTCGAACACCCAGGGAAATCTGACTAAATGCCCAGACGCCAGCAGAAGATAACGGATCACGCTCAGAAAATTGAACATATGGCCCAGTCAAACGAAGAAACCAATAATTCAAATGAGATACAGGAGCTGAAACAACTAATGCTGAATATACGAACAGAAATGGAAAACCTCTTCAAAAACGAAATCGATAAATTGAGGGAGGACATGAAGAAGACATGGGCTGAACATAAAGAAGAAATAGAAAAACTGAAAAAACAAATCACGGAACTTATGGAAGTGAAAGATAAAGTAGAAAAGATGGAAAAAACAATGGATACCTACAATGACAGATTTAAAGAAACAGAAGATAGAATTAGTGATTTGGAGGATGAAACATCTGAATTCCAAAAAGAAACAGAAACTATCCGGAAAAGAATGGAAAAATTTGAACAAGGTATCAGGGAACTCAAGGACAATGTGAACCGTACAAATATACGTGTAGTGGGTATCCCAGAAGGAGAAGAGAAGGGAAAAGGAGGAGGAAAACTAATGGAAGAAATTATCACTGAAAATTTCCCAACTCTTATGAAAGACCTAAAATTACAGATCCAAGAAGTGCAGCGCACCCCAAAGAGATTAGACCCAAATAGGCATTCTCCAAGACACTTACTAGTTAGAATGTCAGAGGTCAAAGAGAAAGAGAGGATCTTGAAAGCAGCGAGAGAAAAACAATCCGTCACATACAAGGGAAACCCAATAAGACTATGTGTAGATTTCTCAGCAGAAACCATGGAAGCTAGAAGACAGTGGGATGATATATTTAAATTACTAAAAGAGAAAAACTGCCAGCCAAGACTCCTATATCCAGCAAAATTGTCCTTCAAAAATGAGGGAGAAATTAAAACATTCTCAGACAAAAAGTCACTAAGAGAATTTGTGACCAAGAGACCAGCTCTGCAAGAAATACTAAAGGAAGCACTAGAGTCAGAACCGAAAAGACAGAAGAGAGAGACATGGAGAAAAGTGTAGAAAGAAGGAAAGTCAGATATGATATATATAATACAAAAGGCAAAATGGTAGAGGAAAATATTATCCAAACAGTAATAACTCTAAATGTCAATGGACTGAATTCCCCAATTAAAAGACATAGACTGGCAGAATGGATTAAAAAACAGGATCCTTCTATATGCTGTCTACAGGAAACACATCTTAGACCCAAAGATAAATATAGGTTGAAAGTGAAAGGTTGGGAAAAGATATTTCATGCAAATAACAACCAGAAAAGAGCAGGAGTGGCTATACTAATATCCAACAAGTTAGACTTCAAATGTAAAACAGTTAAAAGAGACAAAGAAGGACACTATATACTATTAAAAGGAACAATTAAGCAAGAAGACATAACAATCATAAATATTTACGCACCGAACCAGAATGCCCCAAAATACGTGAGGAATACACTGCAAACACTGAAAAGGGAAATAGACACACATACCATAATAGTTGGAGACTTCAATTCACCACTCTCATCAACGGACAGAACATCTACACAGAGGATCAATAAAGAAATAGAGAACCTGAATATTACTATAAATGAGCTTGACTTAACAGACATTTATAGGACATTACATCCCACAACAGCAGGATACACCTTTTTTTCAAGTGCTCATGGATCATTCTCAAAGATAGACCATATGCTGGGTCACAAAGCAAGTCTTAACAAATTTAAAAATATTGAAATCATACACAACACTTTCTCGGATCATAAAGGAATGAAGTTGGAAATCAATAACAGGCGGAGTGCCAGAAAATTCATAAATACATGGAGGCTCAACAACACACTCTTAAACAACAAGTGGGTCAAAGAAGAAATTGCAAGAGAAATTAGTAAATACCTAGAGGCAAATGAAAATGAAGACACAACATATCAAAACTTATGGGATGCAGCAAAGGCAGTGCTAAGAGGGAAATTTATTGCCCTAAATGCCTTTATCAGAAAAGAAGAAAAGGCAAAAATGCAGGAATTAACTGTCCACTTGGAAGAACTGGAGAAAGAACAGCAAACTAATCCCAAAGCAAGCAAAAGGAAAGAAATAACAAAGATCAGAGCAGAAATAAATGAAATTGAAAACATGAAAACAATAGAGAAAATCAATAAGACCAGAAGTTGGTTCTATGAGAAAATCAACAAGATTGATGGGCCCTTAGCAAGATTGACAAAAAGAAGAAGAGAGAGGATGCAAATAAATAAAATTAGAAATGAAAGAGGAGACATAACTACTGACCTCACAGAAATAAAGGAGGTAATAACAGGATACTATGAACAACTTTACGCTAAAAAATACAACAATTTAGATGAAATGGACAGGTTCCTGGAAAGACATGAACAACCAACTTTGACTCAAGAAGAAATAGACGACCTCAACAAACCAATCACAAGTAAAGAGATTGAATTAGTTATTCAAAAGCTCCCTAAAAAGAAAAGTCCAGGACCAGACGGCTTCACATGTGAATTCTATCAAACATTCCAGAAAGAATTAGTACCTACTCTCCTCAAACTGTTCAACATAATTGAAGTGGAGGGAAAACTACCTAATTCATTCTATGAAGCCAACATCACCCTCATACCAAAACCAGGCAAAGATATTACAAAAAAAGAAAACTACAGACCAATCTCTCTAATGAATACAGATGCAAAAATTCTCAATAAAATTCTAGCAAATCGTATCCAACAACACATTAAAAGAATTATACATCATGACCAAGTAGGATTCATCCCAGGTATGCAAGGATGGTTCAACATAAGAAAATCAATTAATGTAATACACCATATCAACAAATCAAAGCAGAAAAATCACATGATCATCTCAATTGATGCAGAGAAGGCATTTGACAAGATTCAACATCCTTTCCTGCTGAAAACACTTCAAAAGATAGGAATACAAGGGAACTTTCTTAAAATGATAGAGGGAATATATGAAAAACCCACAGCTAATATCATCCTCAATGGGGAAAAATTGAAAACTTTCCCCCTAAGATCAGGAACAAGACAAGGATGTCCACTATCACCACTATTATTCAACATTGTGTTGGAAGTTCTAGCCAGAGCAATTAGGCAAGAAAAAGAAATACAAGGCATCAAAATAGGAAAGGAAGAAGTAAAACTATCACTGTTTGCAGACGATATGATACTATATGTAGAAAACCCAGAAAATCCACAACAAAATTAATAGAGCTAATAAATGAGTACAGCAAAGTAGCAGGCTACAAGATCAACATTCAAAAATCTGTAGCTTTTCTATACACTAGTAATGAACAAGCTGAGGCGGAAATCAAGAAACGAATCCCATTTACAATCGCAACTAAAAGAATAAAATACCTAGGAATAAATTTAACCAAAGAGACAAAAAACCTGTATAAAGAAAACTACAAAAAACTGTTAAAAGAAATCACAGAAGACCTAAATAGATGGAAGGGCATACCGTGTTCATGGATTGGAAGACTAAATATAGTTAAGATGTCAATCCTACCTAAATTGATTTACAGATTCAATGCAATACCAATCAAAATCCCAACAACTTATTTTTCAGAAATAGAAAAACCAATAAGCAAATTTATCTGGAAGGGCAGGGTGCCCCGAATTGCTAAAAACATCTTGAGGAAAAAAAACGAAGCTGGAGGTCTCGCGCTGCCTGACTTTAAGGCATACTATGAAGCCACAGTGGTCAAAACAGCATGGTATTGGCATAAAGATAGATATATCGACCAATGGAATCGAATAGAGTGCTCAGATATAGACCCTCTCATCTATGGACATTTGATCTTTGATAAGGCAGTCAAGCCAACTCACCTGGGACAGAGCAGTCTCTTCAATAAATGGTGCCTAGAGAACTGGATATCCATATGCAAAAGAATGAAAAAAGACCCATCTCTCACACCCTATACAAAAGTTAACTCAAAATGGATCAAAGATCTAAACATTAGGTCTAAGACCATAAAACAGATAGAGGAAAATGTTGGGAAATATCTTATGGATCTTACAACTGGAGGCGGTTTTATGGACCTTAAACCTAAAGCAAGAGCACTGAAGAAGGAAATAAATAAATGGGAACTCCTCAAAATTAAACACTTTTGTGCATCAGAGAACTTCATCAAGAAAGTAGAAAGACAGCCTACACAATGGGAGACAATATTTGGAAACGACATATCAGATAAAGGTCTAGTATCCAGAATTTATAAAGAGATTATTCAACTCAACAACAAAAAGACAGCCAACCCAATTACAAAATGGGAAAAAGACTTAAACAGACACCTACCAGAAGAAGAAATACGGATGGCCAAGAGGCACATGAAGAGATGCTCAATGTCCCTGGCCATTAGAGAAATGCAAATCAAAACCACAATGAGATATCATCTCACACCCACCAGAATGGCCATTATCAACAAAACAGAAAATGACAAGTGCTGGAGAGGATGCGGAGAAAGAGGCACACTTATCCACTGTTGGTGGGAATGTCAAAGGGTGCAACCACTGTGGAAGGCAGTTTGGCGGTTCCTCAAAAAGCTGAATATAGAATTGCCATACGACCCAGCAATACCATTGCTAGGTATCTACTCAAAGGACTTAAGGGCAAAGACACAAACGGACATTTGCACACCAATGTTTATAGCAGCATTATTTACAATTGCAAAGAGATGGAAACAGCCAAAATCTCCATCAACAGAAGAGTGGCTAAACAAACTGTGGTATATACATACGATGGAATATTATGCAGCTTTAAGACAAGATAAACTTATGAACCATGTAATAACATGGATGGACCTAGAGAATATTATGCTGAGTGAATCCAGCCAAAAACTAAAGGACAAATACTGTATGGTCCCACTGATGTGAACGGACATTCGAGAATAAACTTGAAATATGTCATTGGTAACAGAGTTCAGCAGGGGTTAGAAACAGGGTAAGACAATGGGTAATTGAAGCTGAAGGGATACAGACTGTGCAACAGGACTAGATACAAAAACTCAAAAATGGACAGCACAATAATACCTAATTGTAAAGTAATCATGTTAAAATACTGAATGAAGCTGCATCTGAGCTATAGGGTTTTTTTTGTTTTTGTTTGCTTGTTGGTTTGTTTGTTGTTGTTGTTTTTTACTATTACTACTACTTTTATTTCTTTTCTTTATATTAACATTTTATATCTTTTTCTGTTGTGTTGCTAGTTCCTCTAAACCGATGCAAATGTACTAAGAAACAATGATCATGCATCTATGTGATGATGTTGAGAATTACTGAGTGCATATGTAGAATGGTATGATTTCTAAATGTTGTGTTAATTTCTTTTTTTTTTTTTTCCGTTAATAAAAAATAAAAAATAAAAAAAAATATAAAAAAATAAAAAAAAAAAAAAAACAGTTAGAGGAAAATGTAGGGAGATATCTTATGGATCTTACAACTGGAGGTGGTTTTATGGACCTTAAACCTAAAGCAAGAACACTGAAGAAGGAAATAAATAAATGGGAGTTCCTCAAAATTAAACACTTTTGTGCATCAAAGAACTTCATCAAGAAAGTAGAAAGACAGCCTACACAATGGGAGACAATATTTGGAAACGACATATCAGATAAAGGTCTAGTATCCAGAATTTATAAAGAGATTGTTCAACTCAACAACAAAAAGACAGCCAACCCAATTACAAAATGGGAAAAAGACTTAAACAGACACCTACCAGAAGAAGAAATACGGATGGCCAAGAGGCACATGAAGAGATGCTCAATGTCCCTGGCCATTAGAGAAATGCAAATCAAAACCACAATGAGATATCATCTCACACCCACCAGAATGGCCATTATCAACAAAACAGAAAATGACAAGTGCTGGAGAGGATGCGGAGAAAGAGGCACACTTATCCACTGTTGGTGGGAATGTCAAAGGGTGCAACCACTGTGGAAGGCAGTTTGGCGGTTCCTCAAAAAGCTGAATATAGAATTGCCATACGACCCAGCAATACCATTGCTAGGTATCTACTCAAAGGACTTAAGGGCAAAGACACAAACGGACATTTGCACACCAATGTTTATAGCAGCGTTATTTACAATTGCAAAGAGATGGAAACAGCCGAAATCTCCATCAACAGAAGAGTGGCTAAACAAACTGTGGTATATACATACAATGGAATATTATGCAGCTTTAAGACAAGATAAACTTATGAACCATGTAATAACATGGATGGACCTAGAGAATATTATGCTGAGTGAATCCAGCCAAAAACTAAAGGACAAATACTGTATGGTCCCACTGATGTGAACGGACATTCGAGAATAAACTTGAAATATGTCATTGGTAACAGAGTTCAGCAGGAGTTAGAAACAGGGTAAGACAATGGGTAATTGAAGCTGAAGGGATACAGACTGTGCAACAGGACTAGATACAAAAACTCAAAAATGGACAGCACAATAATACCTAATTGTAAAGTAATCATGTTAAAATACTGAATGAAGCTGCATCTGAGCTATAGGGTTTTTTTTGTTTTTGTTTGCTTGTTGTTTTGTTTGTTGTTGTTGTTTTTTACTATTATTACTACTTTTATTTCTTTTCTTTATATTAACATTTTATATCTTTTTCTGTTGTGTTGCTAGTTCCTCTAAACCGATGCAAATGTACTAAGAAACAATGATCATGCATCTATGTGATGATGTTAAGAATTACTGAGTGCATATGTAGAATGGTATGATTTCTAAATGTTGTGTTAATTTCTTTTTTTTTTTTCTTTCTTTCCATTAATAAAAAAATAAAAAAAATAAAAAAAAAAATGGGCAAAGGGGGCGGTACAACGGTGGCTCAGTGGCAGAATTCTTGCCTGTGATGCCAGAGACTTGGGTTAAATTCCTGGTGCCTGCCCATGTAAAAAAAAAAAAAGGCAAAGGACTTTAATAGACATTATTCCACAGAAGATATGCAAATGATCATGAAAAGATGCTCACCATTATATGCCATTAAGGAAATGCAAATGAAAACCATAATAAAATACCACTTCACACCTACAAGGATGGTTATTTTTTTTAAGTGGAAAATAAGTATTGGAGAAGATAAAGAAAAATCAGAACCCCTATACATTGCTAGTGGGAATGTAAAATGGTGTAGCCACTGTGAAACGCAGTATGGAAGTTCCTTAAAATGTTATACATATTTTGGAGGAATGAAAATGTTCTACAGTTGATTGTGGTGATGAGTGCATAACTATGTGATGATACTGGGAATCACTGATGGTATACTTTGGAAGGACTGTATGGTGTGTGAATACATCTCAATAAAAGTGCATTAAAAAAAGTTAAATATAGAATTACTATATGACCTGGCAATTTCACTCCCAGGTATATACCCTAAGGAAATGAAAACAGGACTCAAACAGATGTCTGTAAACCAATATTCATAGCAACATTATTCACAATAGCTAAAAACTGGAAAAAAACTGAATATCCATTAATAAATGAATGTATGAACAAAATATGGTACATACTCAAAATGGAATATTATTCAACTATAGAAAGCAATGAAGTTCTGATATATGCTAGAACATAGATGAACCTTGAAAATATTATGCTGAATGAAATCAGTAGGCACAAAAGGACAAATGTTGTAGGATTCCACTTATATTAAATACACAGAAATAGCCAATTGGAAGAGACAGAAAGTAGATCAGAGGTTACCAGGAGCCTGCGGAAGGTGAGCAAGGGAAGTTGTTGCTTGGTGGGTACATAGTATTCGTAAATTTTAGGAATAAAAAAAAAATGGCACGCTAAAGAGCTGCAGAACAAACACCCTTTAATAAATTCCTCTGGCCTAAGACACTATTGGAACAATTTTAGAAGGCCAGTGTGCCCCTGATAAAAGTTCTTATTATTTCTTCAGAGAGTGGTTTGGGGAGGCTGTTAGAAACCATGTTAGACAGAAACTGTTTTGCTAGTTTGAACTATCTAGTAGGAGGTCTTGTTAGAATCCTCTGCTCCAACTCTGTTGGAGGCTGACCCTCCATCCTCTAGGGCCCCTGACTATTTGGGCACTTTCCCAGAGGAAAGGTCATATCACTAAGCCTTTTAAACGTGAGTGAACTCCACTAGCTTTGTGCATCCTTTGAACCGAACCAGTAGTATTTATTGACTGGCTAGATAAAAAAAGAACTGGTGGCTAAGGGTAAGCTTGCAAATAAGACCAAGCTGTTAGTGGAAACAACCCAAATGCCCATCAACTGATGAATGGATAAACAAAAGCAGTATATACATATAATGCAATATTATTCAACCATAAAAAGGATCAATAACATGGATGAACACTGAAAATCTTAGGCTTTGAAAGGAGCCAGACACAAAAGACAAATACTGCATGATTTCATGTACATAGAAATATCAAAAACAGGCACATCTATAGAGACAGAAGATAGATCAGTGTTTCCCTAGGACTGGGGGACAACAGATTGGGGGATGACTGCTAATGTGTACCAGTTTTCTTTTCGGGGTGATGAAAATGTTCTGGAACTGGACAGCAGTGATGGTTGCACAACTCTGTGAATATACTAAAAATCACTAAATTGTACGCATTAAAAGAGTAAATTTTATAGTGAAATCTTACAAAAAAAAAAAAAAAAAGAACAAGCTGTGACCCAACTAATGTATCACTCCATTTAGAATAAAGTCCGATTTTAAACATAGTCTACAAGGCCCTCAAGTGACTTGATCCCTACCTACCCCTCTTAAACAAATAAGTAAGTAAAATGTGTAGTGCGTCAGATGGTGATAAGTACTACAGAGGGGAGAAAAAAGTGTGTGGGAGGAGTCAGTTTTGGTGGCAAGGGATTTGCTATATAAATAAAGTGGTCAGGAAAGACCTCCCTGGTAAAGTGACAATAATCAGAAGCCTAAAAGAGTTGAGGCACTGATGAACACAGATATTTATAAAATGCTTGATCTGCACTTTGTTCACTCTACTCCAGTTAAATTAGCCTTTCCTCTGATCCACAATGCCCCGCCCCACCCCGGGTCTTGGCATTACTGTTCCGTCTCCCTAACATGCTCGTCCCTCTATTCTTCTGGTTCACTCCTATTTCAGCAATTCCTGGCAACGGTGGGAACTGTGAAAAACACACGTGGAGTGAAGGGGTGAACTGCATCTTCAAGGGCACAGTTTAGAGGTCACTTCCTCAGGGAAGCCCTCCCTGGCAAGCCTTGCCCCCTTTCCTTATTGCCTTTCAAAGCACCACCTACAATTCCTGCCGGTATTTGCTTCAATTGTAATGAGGTGTTCATATTACGGGCCATTTTTAACGTCTGATCCCCTCAGTAGAAGTTGCATGAGGGCAGGAACCTGACGTATTCCCTAGCGCCTAGCACTGCGCCTGGCACATAATGGGGTGGGTGGGGGTCTTAGAATGACAGCCTGGCTCCAACACAAGATAACTGCAAGGAGATGAGCCCACTGTGATTTCCGTGGCACCCAGTTGCCTATTGACCAAATGATCAACCGGCAGTAAGGACTGCAGCCTCCCAGAGCTGCACAGGCGCGGAATCCCTGACCCCACAACACTTCAGACCGGTCGGGGGCTCAAGATCACTGGTCCTCGGGCTCCCAGCCCCCATCTGCGCCGTTCCAACCCGGAGGCCCGACCTGCAGATTGCGCGTGATAAGGTGCAGCTTCTCCTCAGGGCTCAGAGCATCCCCCATTGCTCCGGTGTCACTGTCTCGTGTGTCCAGACCAGTACCCCTTAGACTCGCCGCTGCCGCCGCCGCCGCCGCCGCCGCGTGGGGAGAACTGTCACGCGGGTTCAGCCGGGTTGCATCAGCTGAGCTCGTCGCTCGGCTTGTTTGACCTGGGCACTTCTCTACCCGGAGGCGACCCGGAAAGAGTCAGGAACAGTAGAGAGTCGAGCAGCTCGATGAGACTGGAAGGGGTGGAGTCAGAAGGCAGGGTAGGCGGTACGGGGGGCGGGGTTGCGGAGCTGCGCCTGGCGCGGGCGAGGCAGAACCCACCCAGAGGCGGGGCAGTCTCCTGCCAATCACCGTTTGTTCCCCCCACCCCAACCTGGCGGTGGCCAGGCTGCCTCTGGGTGGGGGAGGTCGGGCGATAAAATGGCGCAGGGGGTGGAGTGAGGTACAGACGCTCGCCCAGGCTTCGGCCCGTTTTTCGGAGGTGAAGAGCGGGAGGGACTAGGGGCTCGGCATTCCTCTGTTGAGAGGGGGATGGGGTCGCCTGTTGCTTCAACTAGGCCCCCGGCACGCCGTCCACCCCACTGAGGGGTTGGTAGGCCCTCGCCCAGCTGGGAGAAGGGCTCGCTCTCATTCCGGAGGTGATGGCGGCGGGAGGGGGTGCGGGAAGGGGGGATGTCCCTGTTTCCCACTCCCACGTCAGCGGGCTATAGATGCCCCTCACCCTGCTGAGGAAAAGGGAGGCTGTCTGGTCACCTGAGACGCGCGGGGAGCCATATCCGTACTCCCTGCTCAGTGGGGGCAGGGGGAAACGATGTGTAGGGCGGTGGGTATTGTCTCTCTCCCCCGCGCCACTTGTGGAGAAGGGTGTTGCTAGGAGAGGATCGCGGTCTTACCGCTGCGCCTTGCGGGTGGGGGAGGGAGAGGATGACACCCTTCCCCGGAGAGCTGGGGGCCTCACCCCAGCTGAGGAGTGGGTGTGGGATCTACGGGGAGATGGGCGCCCCGCCCTGGCCTCAGGAGGGGCCGGTTTTGCCCGCGCTGTGAAAGGGGTGGAGAGAAAGCCCGCGCTTCTCCCGCCTGCTTCGGGAGGCGGGAATTCTAGGTCTTCTCAGCGAAGAGGAGTGCGAAGGCCTGGACCAAGGGCGATGCCTACCGAGGTGGTTGCATTCCTGAGCGAGAGCTGGAGGCGGCCGTTAGTATTCTTCGAGGGTGAAGCCTTGGGTCACCCTTCTTCTTGGTCCTTAAGGACCAGAGGTTTCATGAGTTCCTTCCTGAGGGAGGGCAGTTGCACCCTCATGGTGGGCCCACGAAAGGGTCAAGAAGTGCTTAAATTATCCCCCGGCTGGCCTAAAAAAAAAACTCCCTCCCAGTTTCTTACGGATTTGTTAGACGTTCCAAGCTTTAGCAGACCTGTCTAATAATTTTTCAGAAAAAAAAAATCTTTTTAAAAATAAACTTGTTATTGCAATTTAGTAATACCTGTCCTCCATGCCTGTGTGGAAAGAGAGCCTTGGCCCCCTGATCAAGTGAAATACCTAAAGCAGAGATTTCCAGTCCCGGTTTTTTCCATCTTACTGTGTTTCCAGTTCCCTCAAAGGGAGTTGCATAAATCTTACAGGTAATTTCTGTTCACTTTGATTTTTTAAACATGCGGGTTTTGTGGTGTGATTACAAAGCACTTGAGTGCCATTTGTGCTATGCCTGGGTCTTTTGTGCTGTATGCTTCTCATGTATAAATATATGGAAAGGTTGAAAATCAAAGGCCAATGGGGAAGTGCTGTCCATTGGAAATAATCCTTGTCCTTGACCATATCTGTCAGTCCCATCCTAAGGGTCTTGGTTTTAGAGCCTCAGAAGAGGGATATATATGGTGTTGTGTCTGGTTTGCAATTTTAGTGACCTGAATAAAATAGGGCTTTGTGTTCTAAGGCAGTAGGTTTTCTGAGGTAAGATAAAAATAGAAAGGGAACCAGTTTCTGAGGTTGCTACCAGGAGGTTAGAGAACAGAGAGAGGGGGTGGTAAACTGAAGTGTGAAGAAGGGGGTGGACAGGTGAGAGAGATGTAGAAGGACAGAATAGGGTCACAGAAGGGATGGGGAGCAGAGGAATTAAGAGAATTGGGAGATGGGGAAGATGTATTTCCCTTAAAGATAAAGGGGTCCTCATATTTTGAGTGGAGGTTACAAAGCAAGTGCCAAGAAAGGAAGGTGAGGGTGAATTAGCAGACAGAAGTATTCGAGCTGTCTTGTGGAACTTCACTTTAGAACTTAAATTTTATATGAATTTTATCCCTTGCAAATTCATTAATATCAACTTTCATTAGTATAGGACTTTTAGAGTGCTTTTATAAACGTCTTGTGATTCCTGTTATAATTTATGTTTGAAGTTAATGAATAATCCCTTTTTTTTTTCAGGTGAGTATCCTCATGTCTACTGAGGTTGAGACTTCAATCCAATTGCTGAGGTCTCTGAATTTTAGTCCAGTGCCTCTATACAAGATTAATTTGCAGAATTTGCCTGATATTTCAGGTGTCTATCCAGCCTAGTCTTTAATTTAGTGATAGTGTGGTTGAGCTCTGGGTTACATTGGAAGAAAATACAGTTTACTTGATCAATTCTAAACTAGCAGGCACTAGGGAAGTTCCCCTACTCATAGTTTAGCATTCTTTTTTCCTCCCGTTCCTATGCTTCTTTTCAGACTCTTCAGGGGTTGGGGAGCTGATAAGTTGGGATGAAATAATAACTACAGCTACCACTTATTTAGTTCTTACATTGTGCTTATAATGTGCTAATGGTTTGTGTTCATGATTTCATTTAATTCTTGCAACAACCCGATGAGGTAGGTCATAACAATGATCCCTATTTTATAGAACATTTGAGACTTCAGAATGTAATGTCTTTCTCACTGACTAATTATAAAAGGTTTTTATAAATATTTTAAGCATATACAAATTATAGAGGTAACAAAATAATGAATATCATTATATATACTCTTCAGATTTTTTCTTGTTAATATTGATGTCTTTTTAAAGAAATAAAACATTACAGATAGAATTGAAATTAATTATATCCCTTTGCCATTCTACTCCCTTCTCGCCACCGGAGGTAATTACAATCCTGAAAGTGGTGTTTCTCATTCCCATACATGTTTTTATAATTTTATACATACACACATCCATAAGCAATATATGTTTTTATTTCTCCCAACAAACAAATTGCAAGGAAAAAAATGGATGGGGAATCTATGGGTTAAAAGACTTACATGACATGTCAGCTGATTGCAACATGTGGATCTTATTTGGGTACTGTTTTTTTTTTTAAATTGTAAAGAATGTGAAGGTTGTGAAGAATTATTGGTCCTATATATAAATAGTAAATTTTTAAATAATGATGTTTTTCTTTTGCTGAGGTTTGGGCCAAGGGTTATTTTTTTTTTTAATTGTAAAAAATAAATAAATAACATGAGAATTGGAAAGCTGAACTGGATTTTTTTAAATATTAAATTCTTATTATTTACAGATGAAATGTCTATATGTGAATTGAAAGTATATAAAATATCTGAATGCGATTATGTCCAGGATTTGCTTCAGAATAATAGTAAAGGGGAAAATGGATGGGGCAAGATTAGCTAGGGGCTGATAATTGAGTATGAAGAAGTTCATTGTACAGTTCTGTTATTTTGTATATGTTTTAAATTCTCTATAATAAAAATTGTTTTTTAAATGAGGAGATAAAATTGCCAAGAGGATGAGTTGTGCAAGTAAAAATTATATTTACATGATATTGTTTTGCATGCTCTCTTCTATGAGAGAAGTTCAGAAGAGCTAGCTCTGAACCCCTAGATGTCATTTGACATAGGAACTGATTGCAGTGGTTGTGAAGAATTATTGGTCCTATGTATAAACAGTAAATTTTTAAATAATGATGTTTTTTTTCTGCTGAGCTTTGGGCTAAGGGTTATTTCTCATGTGCTACCATTTTACCTGGGAGGCCTGAAGAAGGAAGCCTTCCATGCATTGTAAAGTGGCTTAGATAATTTTTGCTGTGAGACCAAAAGCACTCTTCATTCTCTACATCTTCCCTTATATGTTAGAGATTGTACTGAATTTAGAAGCCTGAGTTTAGATTCTTGTGCTCTGCCATTTGCTGACAAACCCTGGGCAAATCTATCACAAAGATGATAGAAAAAACATTGCCTTTGGAATTAGACCTGGTTTTGGATCCTTGTTCTGGCATTATTAGATGTGTATATTTGGTGAGTTACTTAAAGCCTCTGAACTTTTAGTTTCCCAAGAGACAAATCTGTTGAGCTCTGTTTGCTTACGCGAGCTCTAGATTTTCTTGGACTAGACCTCTGAAGAAAATAGCCTAGAAATGGCTTCTAAGAAATATAGATGCTTAAACCCTGTGTCTGAGACACTTGTGTTTGACAAACAAAAACTTTCTTAAGTAAAGGAAAAAAATTTCCAAGAGTCATTTTTTTTTTTTTTTTTACTGCTGCCCAAAGATGTAACTTCTCTCAAAAAATCAGTCACTGGACTGAGAAATTAACTTTTCTCATCACAGAAGCACCTACTTCTATGCCTGAACTTTCTCATAATTGCATAGTGGTAAATCAAATAAAAAGTCTTAGCTTTAAATTTAAACACAATGGAAAGCTTGATTTCTTTAATAATATCAGTTATACAAGGTTGATTTGAGGGGTTAAATTAGAGTTGTAGAATATGTCTCACAGTGCCTGATTTACAATAGGTACTTAATAAATATTTCTCCCCTTTCCATCCCATCTTATTTCTAAGATGAGTAAATTTAACTAGATCTCTTCTAATTATAAAATTCTGTAATCTTTCTCTTTCCCCCTAACTCTTTCTCTAGTACTTTATTGTCCTTTTCCATTTTATATTGCCTCATATGGGTGCTTAACTTTCCATAATGTCTCCCTAGCAACACTCCATTCCTTAAGGGTGGGAACCATGTATTTCTCAGAAATCACAGAGACATGTTGTCTAAATGTTGTGTGATGATAATAGCTCTTAAGATGTCTACTGAAAGAATGCATGAATTAAAGCTAAGTTTCTGGGTACATTATAGAAGGTAGTAGGAAGGGAGAATTTATGGTTAAAAGGCTAAAATGAATTTCCCAAATTATTGAAGAATCTGAACTATTCTGAACTATTTAAGCATTTCTTACATATTCTTCGATTTTGATGTGTGATATGTGAAATGTCGGCTTTTAACTCCCTTGATCTAACCTTTCCAACTAGAAAGTGACTACTGATTAAGTCCATCATTAGCTTTATAAAAACTGATTTTCATTATACAAGTAATACATAAATATTGAAATAGGAGAATAAAATTATACTGATTAAAGTCTTCCCTTGATCTCTCCTTTTACCCCTGCATATTAAAACAGCTTCAGTTTTATATTTGTATCTTTCCCCAGAACTTTTCCATGTATTTATATTTTATCAAAAGTGAGACTTGTATGTGTAGGACTATGATTAACTTTTATATCTTGGTAGAATCTTAGGCGTTACCTAGTCCCCCTTCTCCATCTTTTGTCCATTTAGTAAGTGGGGAAACTAAGTCCAAGTGGTTAAGTGGCTTGCCCAAGTTATTAGAGCTAGAACCAAGACTATAATTCAGGCCCTTGGACTCCAAAGCCAGTATTGATCCTATTACAGCAAGGAATATTCTTACAAAAGTACAAATTGTTGGGAGGAAGAATACTAGTTCCTTGGTTGCATAATTTTTTTCTGTAAAGGTTTTTCTTTTATGTTCTTGACTCAAAATCCAACTTTCTGGTGTTAAGGAAAATCAAGATAAAATTAATAGGTGGAGCACCTTAAAGCACAATACAGTTTGACTTTGTAATTAGCAGAGTTGAAAGTGATGAAAAGATCCTCTAATTTTCTTTGTGCCTGCAGGAAGGTGGGCGTCAATCATTTTGACAAGTCTCCTGAAAGGAACAGCTAGCAGGAGCTGAAACCTCTTTCTATTTGGTCTCGTGGCAAAGGCAGAGATTGCTCCAGCAGCTCCACACAGTATGGAAGATAATTCTTTATCTTGTACTCTTAAAGTTTTTATTGTTTTTTTTTAATTTCAAAAGTAACATGTGTTTGTTTTTTTGAAAGTGTAAAATCTAAAGTTTACATTTTACAAAGATTTTACATGTATGTGGGGAGGTGTTGTTTTTAAACAAATATTTTAAACAAAAATGAGATAAATATGATACATATTCTTCTGCATCATGGATTTCATTCTATGATAATACATGCATAACTACTTCATTATGTTTTTAAACAGTTATAAAGTATTTCATAGCATAAATATGCCATGATTATACTGAACAGTTCTCCTGGTGATATGCATTGAGGTTTCTTCCAACATTTCGCTATTTTGAATGATTCTGCTTTGAATATCCTTGTATATGTATCCACGTGCATTTGGGCAGATACTTTTGTGGGATGAAATTCCAAAAATGAAATTACTGGGTCAAATGGTACTGCCAAGTTACTGTTCACAAAATATTGTGCTGACTTATACTCTCACTGATAATGAGTGTTTAGTTCTCCATATCTTCACCAACCCAGATTATCAGCCATCTTCATATCTTTCATTTGATAAGGAAAATTTCATATCATTGTTCTAACATGTATTTCCTTGCTTTTGGTAAAGTTAAATATTTTATTTTTCACCTTACAAGTCACAGTGCAAAGAATTTGAAATACTAGGACACCATCTCTGTGTTCAGCAGGTTGGATTGTATAAAGGTATTTACTGTTCCTCAATGAAACTGCCCTTTTTTTCTCCAGATATGACGTGCTCACTAGTGCCCTCAGAACAGTCTTCTGGTACCTCTCTCTTACCTAAAGACAGTGCCCCATTTTCATGGGGTTCCTTAGATGATGATGGATTGGATGACTCCTTGCTGGAGCTTTCTGAAGGAGAAGAAGATGATGGCCATTTCAGTTACACAGAGGAAGAGATTCAGGAGCTCTTGAAGGATGATGACCCATCAACTGAGCACTTTTCTTGGGGAAGGGAATTGCTTAAAGATGACGGTGGATACATTGAGAAGGGAGGGAGAGAGAATCAAATTCTGCTTGATGCTCCCCAAGAGAAAAATTCATTGCCCAACTTGGGACCAGTAGCTGAGACCCCTGACCTCTTGAGACTACCTCAATTAACTACATCAATTCCTCCTAAACCATTAAACAGACCCTTTGCACCAGAGAAGAATCTTATAAAGGTAACTGTTGTTGCACCATTTAATCCAACAGTTTGTGATGCTATGCTTGATAAGGATAAGACAGATTCACCCAAAGATACCAAAATTCCTTCCTCCCTTGAGAAAGATATGAGAGAAGATGGTTTTAGCCCAAATGAGAACAAACTTTGCACTGAATCTGAAGGGGTCAACCCCACTAACTCAACCTGTGATGGGCCCCCATTCCATTCTTCATTGAACGATAACTTTCAGCAGACTGTCTCTGATAAAAATACGTCTGACAGTAAGAAACCTACACCTGTATACTCTCAGACCTTGGATCACTCAGAGAGTCTTAATACAGGGTCATCCTGGAAAAATGGTGGATCACATAAATCAAGATATGAAACGAGGTTTCCTGTTGTTTCCAGTTCATCAGACAAAGTAAGTTCTATTATCAAGGTGAAGAGAAAAGTGAAATTACTTGATTCAGAAACAATATGGCAAGGTTATTAAGAGTAGGCTTTGTGGGCGGGCCACAGTGGCTTAGCAGGCAGAGCTCTCGCCTGCCATGCCAGAGACCCGGGTTCGATTCCCGGTGCCTGCCCATGCAAAAAAAAAAAAAAAAAAAGAGTAGGCTTTGTGTTTAGACAGTGAATTTTGTTCTGATTTCCTATTCACCCTCTTGGTGAGATTGGCAGCAGCTGGTTATTTAAATACACTTACAACCTGGGGGAGAAGGGTACAGCACCTCATGCAGGGCCACCTGGGAGTTTCATCTGGGAGTGTAGTAAACCAGCAGGTGCCTCTGGAGGAAGGCTTTGTAATAACAAGAGGGGGCCTAACTTCTGGTCCCTGTGGGAGGATGTGATTGGTTTGTGTAATTCCACTAGTTGACAGGGTACTGAAGTCCATTAGGTTGAAGACTAGGTGGAGTACAACTAGTTTGGCTGATAGGGGACCTAGCCAGATGGGGAGCATTTCTCCTTGGGTGGGGGGCATACCTGATGAGTAAGAGCCCTGTGAACCTCAAAGATATCAAGGGGGCACTTGAAATTTCACTTTTTAGAATACAGGTTGAATCCAGACTAGCAACCTTTGCGACCCTAGGCAAATTATTTAGCCTCTCTGTTCCCTCATTTTTCTTATCTATAAATAATAGTAAATAATATTTTATGGTATGGTATAATAAGGACTAAATAAAATAATGTATTTATGGTACCTTGTGTAAAAAACTTAAGATGATTATTTTATTATTACTTCTTCTTTCTTTGGGTTCCAGCCTAAGTGTCAGTCTTTGGTTTACATGCTGTCTCTAAGATGGTACCAGTTCTGAATCAGCCACTGAAGAGCTGAAAATCTTTAAAATTTTACCTAACCTCTTAGGGTCTGATTCCCTATGTGTCAGATGGGTATAGTATTCCCTATTGCATAGTTCCTTTTTGTTGTTGTTGTTTTTTATGATTACAGTCACTGTCTCATCAAAAACACCTACTGTAGCACCTGGCTTACAGTGATATTCAAGGATATGCCTCTGTAGCCTTTAGTTCAAGAGTATTTCCATAAATAATGTTGCCTGTTATCAGTTGTTTTCTTATACTGAGAACAGTCTTTCCGTCTGCTTTGCTTCTGCTCTGAAAAAAAGGACGTTCTTGACAAGAATTCTGGGAAGATGAAAGTCAATGAGAGAAGACTAGGTAAAGTCATTCCTGTTCTGCAAACAAAAACAAGGTAAATAACCGTAGAATTAAATACTCTGATTTCTGTTGGTACACTTCAGTTCCTTTCCTCCTTCACAGTTTCCCCTTAGTGTAGGAAAAAACTTGCCCTAAGAGTAAGAAAATTTGAAGCCCTGGATTATTTTGAACACTAAAAAAGACATTTTAGTGAAAGCACTATCTAAATGTAAGATTTTTTATATTTGAGTAAAGCTGGTCACCAGTATAATAGAGGGTTAGACTATAATAAGAGAAACGTTTAAATATAACTGTGTAGAGAGGAAGGTATCAATAGGAAGCTCTAGAAATCAATCGTTACACCCAAACAACTACTGAACTTGTAAAACTGTCTGAATCAACTACTTTGAAAGTGGAATCTAATGGAACACTGTACAGCATCCAAGGAAAAACTGGAGGAAGAAGCTGGAAAATTGGAGTAAATATCGATGAATTTCCCCCTCTGTGCAGTGGCTACTGCTCCTGCATTCCTCAGCTGCATGGCAGGCACCAATAGGGACTGTATCCTGGGCTCCTGATGTAACTTACTGGTATCAGGGTAGGCTCTAAGGACCTAGTCCTCTAAAATGCAAGAATCTGTGCTCTGATTGTTGACTACTGCTTTTGATCAGCTACTTCATTCAAGTTACTAAGAGCTAGCACTGAGGACAGCCATTGTTCCAAGCCTCTACAGACAAAAGTAGCAGGAATCTTAAAAAGGCAGTACCTATTTTTTCTCTCTCTTTTTTCTTGCCATTCCCTGATTGGGAACAAAAATAGTTTGCAAAAGTCAAAAATTGATGTCTCCGGCCCTCAAAAACAACTACACACACACAAAAACTAGCAATCTCAGAGAAGTGGAAAAACTAGATTTCCAGGGTTGTAAAACATTATACTCAGAATGTCCAATTCTCAAAGTTACAAAACACGTGAAGAAACAAGAACATACAGCCCATTCACAGGAAAGAAAGAATTTGCCAGAAACCATCCTGAGGAAACTCATACATTAGAACTATTAGTCAAATACTTCAATATGTGTGTTAAATATTAACTGTGTTAAATATGTTCTGTGAGCTGAAGGAATAAGAGAACTTTATGTAAACATAAAGTGTACAAAGAACTGTAGGAGGGGTGCTGGTAGTTCAGTGGTAGAATTCTCACCTGCCATACACCGATTCCCAGCCCATGCACCACCCCCTCCCCCCCCAAAAAAAAGAAGTATAGGAAATTAGGAAAATGTTGTCTGTACAAAATAAAGAGATGGAAATTATAAAAAGGAACCTCAACAAATTTTGGAGCTGCAAAGTACGGTGATTGAAATGAAAAACTAATTAGATGGATTCATTGGCAGATTTGAATAGGCAGAAGAATGATCAGTGAACTTGAAGACAAGAGACTTGAATTATCCAGTGTGGGGAGTAGAAAAAAATAATGAAGAAAAATGAACAGAGCTTGAGAGACCTGTGAGATACCATCAGGCATACCAACATATGCTTCATTGGATTCCCAGAAGGACAAGAGAGAAAGGGGCAGAAAAAGTATTTGAAGAAATAATGGCAGAAAAACTTTCCAAATCTGATGAAAGGCATGAATGTACACATCCAGGAAGCTCAATGAACTTGAAGCAGAATAGACTCCAAGAGATCTACACCAAGGCACATTATAGCAAATTTGTCAAAATCCAAAGACAGAAAATTTTGAAAGTAGCAAGAGAGAAGTGACTTGTCATGTACAAGGGGTCCCCAATAATATTTACAGTAGATTTCTCATCAAAAACCATGGAGAGGGTAGGCCATGGTGGCTCAACAGGCACAGTTCTCACCTGCCATGCCAGAGACCTGGGTTCGTTTCCGGTGCCTGCCCATGCAAAAAAAGGAAAAAAAAACCATGGAGGCCAGAAGACAGTGGAATGACATATTTACATCCTTAAAGAAAAAAATCTATCAACCAGGAATTCTATATCCAGCAAAATTATCATTCAAAAATGAAGGAGAGGGTGGTGCAGTGATGGATGGCTCAGTGGCAGAATTCTCACCTCCCATGCCAGAGACCCGGGTTTGATTCCCAGAGCCTACCCATGGCAAAAAAAAAAAAAACCAAACCAGAGAAATTAAGACATTTATGAACCAACAAAACCTGAAAGAGTTCAGTACCAGATGACCTGCTGTACAAGAAATGCTGTATAAGGGAGCCCTTTAGGCTGAAATAAAAGGATGCTAGACAGTAACTCAAAACCATAAGAAGAAATAAAGAATATCGATAAAGAATTATATAAGTTAATATAAAATCTTGTACTCTTGGTTTGTAACTACTCCCCCTTCCCATTATAACTTAATAGGCAAATGTGTAAAATTTTAAGTCTGCATTAATGACCATATAGTGTTTCAATATGTAGTCTGAGACAATAACCATATAAAGGGGGAGGATGGAGAAATATAAGACAGGCTTCAGGGAGAGTTTGTATGCTACTGAAACTAGGTTGGGACTAATGTCTATGTTATTAGTTTAAGATGTTAATTATTACTACAAAGGTAGCCAGTAAGAAAATAACAACAACAACAACAACAACAAAAAAAATAGAGAAAATGAAAGAAGGGAAATAAAATGATATGTGGTGATTTGGAGCTGTATGTACCCCAGAAAAAACATGTTCTTAAATTTAATCCATTACTGTGGGTGTGAACCTATTGTAAGTAGGTCCTTTTGATGAGGTTACTTCATATATATATATATATATATATGCACACACACAGAGAAAGCCACAGAGGTAACAGCCAGATGCTGGACATCCACAGAACTCAGAAGAGAAGGGAGAGACCAGGAGATGCTGCCATGTGCCTGACAAGCTAAGGACCAAGAATCACTGGCAGCCAACCTCAGAATTGCACAGTCTTCAGGGAGAAAGCAGTGCCTTAATAACAACTTGCTTTGGGTTTTCTCTTCACCTCAAGATTTTGAGCTAATAAATTCCCATTGTTTAAGCTGACCTATCACATGGTAGTTACCTGCACAGCCAAGGAAACAAACAATACCCTACATAAAACCAAGTAACCAAATTTAAAAAAAGCAATGGAGTAATTACAGTGGAGTTTTACATTTGCTCACCAAAAGCATGAGCAACAAAAGAAAAAGGATAAAATGGACTTCATCAAAATTGAAAACTTCTGTGCATCAGAGATTATCAAGAAAGTGAGAAGGCTGCCTACAGAATGGTAGAAAATATTTGAAAAACATATCTGATAAGGGTTTCCAATCTAGAATATATAAGGAATTCTACAACAAAAAGACAAACAACTCTGTTTAAAGAATGGGCCAAGGATTTGAAAAGACGTTTCTCTAAAGAAGATAATTTAAATGCCCAGTAAGTATATGAAAAGATGCCCAACATCATTCACTGTGGCAATCTAGGGGGCAGGAACACCTCCCTTATGAGAAAGGATGAAGCTTTAAGCACATAGCAGCCTGCATGACCAGAGCACAAGCCAGAAGCAGAACAGCCTTCCTGGAGAAGGAAAGAATGATCAAGCCATTTACCTTAGTTACACATTAAACAGACCTTCTGAAATGTCTTTGATGCTGTTGTAAGCACTATTATCTTAGAATTATACAATGAAGATCCTTTTGGGCACATGTTGATTCTAATCTCAGCCCCTTTTATCATGAGACCCCACTGTACCCATGTTCTCATTCTCATGTCTCTGGCCACCCTAATGGGCCCTATTAATTCTTGCTTGATTGCAGAGCTCTACTTTCACTTTCCAGACTGTCTCCACTGGAGACCCTCTCCTTTTCATAAGTCTTCAATAAACTCATATCTGGCCGAGTGCCTAATATGTTCTTTGGTCTGGGAGCTGCTCAGTCCCATACCCTGAAAGAGCTTGGTCTGGACCATGACATTCATCATCTAGGAACTGTAAATTAAAACTACAATGATATACTACTTCACAACCACTAGGATGCCTATTATTTAAAAATCTGAAAATGAGTGTTAGGAAAGATGTAGAGAAATAGGAACCCTCATTCATTGTTAAAGGAATGTAAAATAGTATGGCCACTTTGGAAAATGATTTAGTGATTCCTCAGAAAGTTAAACTTAGAATTACCATATTACCCAGCAGTTTAGCTTCTTAAATTTTCAGTCCCCAAAAGAATTGAAAGCAGGGACTTGGACAGATATGCATATACCAATGTTCATTGTAGCATTTTTCACAATAGCCAGAAGGTGGAAGCAACCCAAGTATACATCAACAGATGAATAAGCAAAATGTGGTGAAAGCAACCAAAGTGTTTGTCAACAAATGAATGGATAAACAAAATATGGTGGAAGTAGCCCGGATGTTCATCAAGAGATGAATGGATAAACAAAACGTGGTATATCCATACAGTGGAATATTATTTGGCCATAAAAAGAAGTGAAGTATTGTTATATACTACAACACTGATGAACCTTGAGCATATCATTGAGTACACTATAAATATTGTTTGCTTTCTCATATATAAAACACTTAGAATAAGCAAATTCATAGAGACAGCAGAGTAGTGGGTACCAAGGTTAGATGGAGGGGAGAAATGAGTCATAACTAAATGAGTATGAGCTTTGATTTGGGATGATGAAAATAGTTTGGAAATAGCGCTGAAAATTAAAAGTATTGTCAATGTGCTTAACGTCAAATAATCCAGTTAAAATTATTTTTATGTTCGGTATACTTTGCCACTATTAAAGAAATTAGTATAAAAAAGAGAACTATATTATACATACATACATACATGTAGAAACTCATTTAGTCTTCTCTCCTAACTTGTATCACCTGTCCTAGGGGAAAAATTCTAGTAGGGGTTGCAGATTTGGGTACTCTTTTCAATCTGTTCTCCTTATGCCAGGAGATGGCAGTGTCTTAACGTGGGTCTTTTCTACAGAGTGCATTAGAAAAGCTGTTTCTTAGGTTGTTAGATTGATTTCCTTATAGTTATTTTTAAATTCTGATTATACCAATATTTTGTTTATTCTGCTTTTAAAAATGTAAAACATTATAGATAGTTAAGGCTAAATTGCCCTTTGACTACCACCCCTAATCTCAGCTTCTTGTATTTTTAAAAATTTTTACCTAATTGAGGGAATCTTTGTGAGTTGCTTACAATGGAAATTGTATCAAAAAACATAAGTCAAGCTACTTGAAACATAAAGTTTACTATTTCAATATTTTCACCCACTGACTCCTCATCACAGTGCAATCAGTATGGGCAAGGACCAAGGTCACCATTGCCCTAATTACCAGATCCAGCTGGTCTTTTTCAGTCTATCTTATCCAGCTTGTTTGTGGCTCTATGACAGTGCCTGTTTCTGCCTAATTGTGAATTACTCAACAAATGCTTTCTTTTTCTAAGGACTGGGTAGACAATCTTCCATCTTCCTAGGCCTTGTTAGCATGAGGTGTATCTATTTCTTCTCTCCATACCCAACTTGAGCTTCATACTTCTTGTCACTGGGTCTTTTTAAAGAGACTTTTGACTGGAAAGTTATTTAATCTAACCAATAGCAGTGTGTAACTTTTCTCTGTAAAGTACTGTACCCATGGTTCTAATTTGACTTTTTTTTTTTCCTCCTCCTGATTTGCTTTGTTCAAGGACTAATGTTCCAACGTTTTCACAGTCAGATCTAGAAGAGCAGAAGCAAATTTATCTCAGGAGAGTCATTGCTCATATAAAAGACCCGGTGGACTCTAATCAAGGTAATGTGGTAACTAAAGAATGACATGTGAAAGATGTGATGGGACTTTTCTTTCCACTGTAAAGTACCTAAAGCTGGGAAGTTGTTTTGAATTTTCTTAAATTGATGGGAAAGATAGCTTCCTTACTCAAAATTATCACTTCAAGGAACTAACAAGATTGTCCCTAAAATGGTTTGTTTAACCTGTTTTAGAGAGGGGTCCGAGAACACTCATACCAATACATGAAAAGTACCTCCCTTGTAGTTGTAGAAATGACCTGTACTTTTGCTAGAGATTTTTTTGTCTGAAAAGTAAAAGTGAATGACCAGGCACACTTAGTAATTATTGGTTTTATACTTGAAGTTATTTATTTTCCCTGATGTCTTCAGCATTTAAAGGTAAAAGCAAGTGTTTCAAACACTACCCTGCATTTTGGCATCTGAATAAAAGCTCTTGAAAGTCTTTGATTACCTTCCAGATGCTTCAAGCTAGTTCTCCCTAGTTCATGAGAAGCTATTGCAAGCCAAAGTGGCTAGATTCATTTTTCAGTCCTCAAGAGGCAGTAGTCCATTTATCATTCATTCTCAGCTATTGGCTCATGGAAAAACTTCTAAAGGAAAACTTTTGGGCAAAACTGAAGGTCCAGAGGTTAGAGAGGTGCTGTTAAAATAATTCCTTCTCATAAAGATCACTCCATATTTTGTCATTTAGCTTCTCTCCTTATTCATTCAACAAATCTTTCTTCAGTGGTGCTAGGTGAAAATATTAGAGATAGAAATGTAAGAGGAGTTATGATAAGAATCTCAGCCCTTTGGGAGTTAATAGTCCAGAAGAGGAAGAGGAAGGAGCTTTTCTGCTTATATTTAAGGAGAGTGGAAATGGGGGAGGAGGGTGCCCTAGAGAGGCTCCAGAGAGAAGCTAATTAGTTAAATTACTTTGAAACCAATTGTAAATCATTAGGGAGCGTTTTAGGAGAATTTTTTACCAAGGATCAGAGGAAACGCCTCATCTCCTTTTTTTTTTTGACAAGTTCTGAATTACTTGAGTTTTTTTGTTTGTTTTATAAGTCTTTGAGTGAAAGGTTTAAAACTCTGAGATAGCAGTCAGATTTTTTTTTATCCTAGTTCCTTTTAATTTTTACTCAATTCATTAAACAGTCAAATATTTATACTGATTTCGCATTCTGCTGCTTGTGAGATTTTTTTTGCATGACCTATCTTGAAGGTCTGGTGGAACTAGAGATAATCCACCCCACCTAACGTGCTCATTGGGGAGACAGATAAAAAGAAGTTTGTCTATTTTCAAGCCCTGTAGAAGAGAGCTTTTCTCTCCATGAGGTGACCTACCTTCTCCCTTTATATCCCAGACATTTGGCAATGATGATATCCAATTATATTTTCCTTTCTCATTTGGGGCACTTAGAAAAGGAAACTTTCACAAGATTTCATAGTTGAGTTCCTGCTCATTATAGCATCTTCTCTAATCTTTCCCATTCAGCAGTTATTCCCTCTCCAATTACCACAGCTGCCTATTTCCTACAATAACTAGAATAATTAGTATAGCAGAAAGGCAGCATATTGTAGTGGTTGAGAGAGTGAAGTCTAGACTAAGTGTTAACTTCTGGGACCAGATCCTGGCACACTGCTTTTTTTTTTCCCCACATAGGCAGGCACCGGGAATCAAACCCGGATCCTCTGGCATGGCAGGCGAGCATTCTTGCCTGCTGAGCCACCGTGGCCCGCCCCACACTGCTTATTAAAGGCTGTGTGACCTTGAGCCAGTAAAACCATGCCTTGGTTTTCTCATTTGTTAAATGAGGAAAATAATGAGGCCTAGCTTATGTGAAAATTATGTATATAATAAAAGTATAATGTGTAGAACAATACCTGGCCATAACTAACATTTATTGAATACTTACTATTATTGGCAAGAAACTGAAGTTTCTATAAGTAAAATAGTATGCTGTCTTGTGTTTATAAATTTGCAGAAAAAACAACCCTGGAGAATTAGATGAAACAACTCTGACAAAATGTTGATAAGTGAAACTGAATGATGGGTACATGGGAGTTCATTATACTATTCTCCATTATTTTATATGTTTGAAAATTTTCACAGTAAGGTTGATTTTTTAAAAATTGAATCTTTTAGGGTTATCCTTTTTTGATATCTGATGATTTTCAGCATCACCAATTCTAAAAATTCCATGACCTCTGGTGCTTCCTTCTGCCTTCTAGGAACTTGGTGTGATACTGAGTTCTTGTGATACTGAGTCACTTCCTACTACCCAGTATATATACATCCAAAATCTTAAGATTTTATATACCAAATGCAGAGGGGAGGGTGGCATATTCTTCATCTCTCCTCCGTTTATACATGAATTACAGAGTATTCAGTGGCTCTAATCCTCCTCCTTTTTGAGATGTTTAGTGCTGTTTCACCTTTATAAAGTGTAACTCTTCATGTTATTATTTAACACAAAAAAATTAGTAGGGGACAGATTCAGATGTGGTTCATGGCAATTCAGTTTGAATCCTCTCCATTTACTGGCTTAATGGCCTTCAACTTTATTCATAATGTGTATATTATTGATAGAGAATGTAACTATAAATCATGCTTCAGCTCCATATTCTAATATAGGTATAATCTTTTTCATTTAGTTTAGTGCCACATGGGTCTTTAACAGCATTTAACCACTTCCTGGCATCCCAGCTAATAGAAAAAACTTTATGAAATTATAAATTCTTAGAATAGAAAAAGACCATTAAGACCTTCTCTTTTGATTTCCTAACATATAAATCTAGTCTGTATATCTTTTCCAAGTGACCGTTCAGCTTTGCTAAGAGTTCCAATAATGCAAAACTTGTTACCTGAAAAGGCAGGCCACTCATTGCTTAGAAAATATTATTAGAAAGTTATTCCTTACACTGAATTATACTTGTCTTCCTTGTAATTTCAATAGTAGTCTCTAGTTTTGCCCTCTGGTGTCACAAAAAAAAATGGCTTTGCTTACTCTTCCATTTTTTTATTCTTACAGATAATAGAAATAATGATCCTCTCACCTGCAAAGAGAAAATTTTAAATCCCCTGTAAATCCATCTCACCCCCTAAAAATAACAAAACTAACATTTGGATAATAATTTTTCCTATAAGATAGAATATATACAGAGAAATTATATATTTGTAGTGTGCTCTTCTTTGTACTTAATGTATTATAAGGACCTTTTCATATTAAATATTTCAATTTTTTTAATGATTGCAAAGTATCCTATTACATAATTTATTAATCCATTTTGGATATTTAGGGTGTATCCATTTTCATCAGTACTGCTGCAGTGAACATTCTGGTCAATAAATGTTTATGTACAACTCTTATTTCTATAGGATGAATGCCTAGAAGTGGAATTGCTGGGTAAAGTATATAAACATTTTAAAAACTTTTGTTACATGTTGCCAGATTGTCCTGCCCAAAAATTGTATTAATTTTCATTGTCAGAATTTGGTAGGTAAATTTTAATATGCCGTGTGTTAATAATTACTGAGGTTAAATGTTTTCATATGTTTAACAACAGTTTATATTTAATCATAATTTCTTAAAAGCATCTAATATCTAGTCCATATTCTGGTTTTCCAAGTTGTTCCAAAAATGTCTTTTTATAACTTTATTCAAACAAGATCTAATCAAGGTTCACGTTTGGTTATTGTCTCCTTAGTTGCTTTTAATCTAGGTCACTTGTTTTGTAGAATGTTCCACATTCTGAATTTGTCTGATTGTTTCCTTGTGGTGTCATTTAACTTGTTCCTTCATCCCCTGTATTTCCTGTCACTGGAAGTTGGGTCTGAAGGCAGGATGATATTCAGAGTAAACATTTTTGGCAGGAATAATTCATAAATGCTATCGTGTATTTATCTTGTATCAAAGTAGGAGGCATATCTGATACCTAATGACAGGTTGTCCCATGATTAGTGATGCCAATTTTTATTCCTTTGTTAGGTGTGAGTGGTCGATATCACCATTGTAGGTTGTATTTCCTTTTGTAATTAATAAATCATCTGTAAGGTGATGATTTGGTACCAAGAGAATATCCTGTTTCTCAAAACTATTTATCTAATGGTTTGAGCATTCATTGATGATCCTTACCTGAACAGCTACTACACTGGGTGGTATAAAATGTTCATTTTCTAAATATATCATTTGTTCTACAATGCATAGCTAGCATTCTTCTATAAAGTTAAAAATTTTTTTAGTATCATTATGAATTCATGCATTTTTTTAAGAATTAATGTGTTATAACCAATTATAGTCATTATTCTTTTTGATGCTCAAATTGTCCCAATCTTGACCAATGGGAACTTCTTTAAACTGGCTCCTTATGTCCTTTTGACATGAACCCATTAATTTTTACCACTTCTTGCTTTCTGGTATAGCAAGATATCCCAAGCTCATCTTGTCTGCTTGCTCCCCAGGCACCAAATCAGCCATTTCTCAAGGAGACTGGTCCCACTTAGTGGGAGATATTATGAAAAAAAAAAGCCAACAAGATTAGGGCGCTAGATGTGCCCATTATCATTGTACATCATTACTTCTAACCCCCTTTAATAGCGTGAGGAAATTGTGTGTTGATTTCTTTGAATTTATATTTTTATCTCTTTTCTCTTATAAAAATTAATAAGTTTATTGGCATTCTTTTATGGTATACATAAAATACTTTTAAAATTCCAATTCCAATTTTACTAATGACGATAAACCTAATAAACTTTTAATAAGAATGCAAACCATAGTATTGTGTTGAAGAGTTACTTGAAACAATCATTCATTTTCTCTGTGTTGGTTTGTTATCAGTTTGGTATATAATTAGTTTCATTTGTTTCTGTTTGCATTCAATTTTAGGTGTTGTGATTTAAAAAAAATACTTTTGAATTGAAAAAAATTGAGGTATAAATTATCTGGAGTAAAATATACACATCTTAAGAATATAGTTTGTAAGCTTTGGCAAGTAAATACACTGACTAACCAACACCCAAGTCAACATAAAGAATATTTCTGTCACCAGACAGTAATCCCCCATGCCTCTTTCCTGTCATTCCCCCTCTCTGCCCAGAGGCAATCATTGTTCTGATTTTTATCACTATAGATTAGTTTTGCCTATTCTTGAATGTCATGTTTAGTTAGTTTGCTAGCTGCTGGAATGCAATATACCAGAAACAGAATGGCTTTTAAAAAGGGGAATTTAATAAGTTGCTAGTTTACAGTTCTAAGGCCGAGAAAATGTCCCAATTAAAACAAGTCTATAGAAATATCCAATCTAAGGCATCCAGGGAAAGATACCTTGGTTCAAGAATGCCGATGAAGTTCACGGTTTCTCTCTCAAGTGGAACGGCACATGGCGAACACAGTCATAGTTCCTCTCTCATCTGGAAGGGCACATGGCGAACACAGCATCATCTGCTAGCTTCTTCTGGCTTCCTGTTTCATGAAGCTCCTCAGGAGGTATTTTCCTTCTTCATCTTCAAAGGTTGCTGGCTCGTGGCCTCTGCTTCTCATGGCTGTGTCGTTCTGCTCTGCCCTCTCTGAATCTCCCAAAATGTTTCCTCTTATATAGGACTTCAGAAACTAATCAAGACCCACCCAAATGGGTGGAGGCATGTCATCACCTAATGCAGCTTAACAACCACTCTTGATTAAATCACATCTCCAGGAGATGATCTGATTACAGTTTCAAACATACAGTATTAAATAGGGATTTATTCTACCTTTATGAAATGGGATTTAGATTAAAACATGGCTTTTCTAGGGGACATACATCCTTTCAAACCAGCACATCATGTAAATGGAACTTTGGCTATTATAAATAAATCTTCTATGAATATTTACATACAGATCTTTATATTGATATATATTTCATTTCTTTTGAGTAAATACCTAGGAATAGAGTAACTGCATCATATGGCAGGTGTATGTATAACTTTGAAACTGCCAAGCAGTTTTCCTGAGTGGCTGTACCATTTTACATTCCTACCAGCAGTGTAGAATCATTCAAGTTGCACCCATCCTTACCAACACTTGTATAGTTAGTCTTTTTAATTTTAGATAATTCTAATAGGTGTGGATTTAATTTGCATTTCCCTAATAAATAGAAATGTTGAACATCTTTTCGTGTGCTTATTTACAATTTGTACATCTTCTTGGGTGAAATATCTTTTGCCTATTTTTAAAAATTGGGTTTTTTTCTTATTATTGGGTTTTGAGAGTTTTTATGTATTCTGATTGCAAGTCCTTTGTCAGATAAGTAATTTACAAATATTCTCTCCTAACGTGTGACTTGTTTTTTCATTCTATTAAAAGTGTCTTTTGAAGAACAGAAGTTCTTAATTTGATGAAGTAAAAAATAATCAATTATTTTTTATTTTTCCTTTTTTTTATTATTTTTTTAAACGTAACACAAACATGAACATTTTTAGCATATGAACATTCTATTCTTGGTATATAATCAGTCACTCACAATATCATCACATAATTGTATATTCATCACCATGATCATTTCTTAGAACATTTGCATCATTCTAGAAAAAAAATAAAAAGAAAAAAGTTTTTATACATGCCATACACCTTACCCCTCCCTCTCACTAATTGCTAGTATTTCCATCTACCCCAAATATAAAAAATAATCAATTTTTAATTTTATAGATTGTGCTTTGGTATGGAATTTAAGAAATATTTGCCTAAACTAAGGTCACAAAAATTTTCACCTATATTTTCTTCCAAAAGGTTCATAGCTTTAGATGTTATGTTTAGCTCTATGATCAATTTTGAATTAATTTTGTATGTGTGAAGTATGGATCAAAGTTCACTTTTTTTGCACAGGATATTCAGTCATTTCTTTACCATTTGTTGAAAAGCCTATCCATTTTCTGTTGAACTACCTTTGTACCTTTGTCTGTCTTGACATCATTCCCACACTGTCTTGATTTTTTTCACTTTATAAGATTCTTACAGTCTGTGAATCTTCCAACTTTCTTTTTGTTTTTCAAAGTTATTTTGGCTATTCGAGGTTCTTTGCATTTTCATATGAATTTTAGAATCATCTTATCCGTTTCTTTCTTCTTTTTTTTTTTTTTGTACATGGGCAGGCACCGGGAATCGAACCCAGGTCCTCTGGCATGGCAGGCGAGCATTCTTACCTGCTGAGCCACCGTGGCCCACCCTCTTATCTGTTTCTACAAGAAAGACCTTTGAGATTTTTATTGAGATTGCCTTGAATCTATAGATAAAACTGGGGAGAATTAACGTCTTAATCTTTTGATCCATGAATATGATAAGTATCTCAATTTATACAGTTCACTTTAACTTCTTTCAGTAGTAATTTTTTGTTGTTGTTGGACATAAATTGGATTTATTATTCCTTTCATAAAGAAAAAGAATATCATGGAAACTTGGGATGTTTCAGCAAGAGTTAGAAAGGCCTTAGTATCGGATTTGCAGTTGGGATAGTTGATTTGGGGGTGGGCTAAAAGAAGTGTTTGTTCAGGATTGTGTGTAGATAGAAAGCAGAGATGATTCTATGATTTGTATCTTAACAAAACATCTCTAGGTACATCAGACTAGGAGCAAGACTGTAGCTGAATTGGTAAAGAAGCATCAGTTATCAGGGGATTGAAAAACCTTCTCAACCGAAAGGGGGAAGAATGAAATGAGACAAAATAAAGTGTCAATGGCTAAGAGATTCCAGAGTCGAGAGGTTATCTTGGAGGTTATTCTTACGCATTAAATAGATACCACCTTGTTAGTCAAGATGTAGTGGAGAGGCTGGAGGGAACTGCCTGAAAATGTAGAGCTGTGTTCCAGTAGCCATGTTTCTTGAAGATGATTGTATAATGATATAGCTTTCACAATGTGACTGTGTGATTGTGAAAACCTTGTGTCTGATGCTCCTTTTCATCTACCTTGTCAACAGATGAGCAGAACATACAGAATAAAAATAAATAATAGGGGGAACAAATGTTAAAACAAATTTAGTTTGAAATGCTGGTGATCAGTGAGGTGCAGAGGTAAGGGGTATGGTATGTATACATTTTTTTTCTGTTTCCATTTTATTTTTCTGAATAGATGCAAATGTTTCAAGAAATGATCATGATGATGAATATGCAACTATGTGATGATATTGTGAATTACTGATTATATATGTAGAACGGAATGATCAAAAGTTAAGAATGTTTATGTTTGTTTGGTGTTTTTTGGTATTTAAAAAAATTAATTAAAAGCAGCATTTGCATTTAGAGGCTGAAAGAGGGGGATGGTTGCTATTTTGTGGATTGGACATGGTTCATCTGTTATCTGTGTTCAGACAGGATTACAGAGTGGAATTATTTTTGTCATGGTCATGTGGTGGTCCTGTTTGATGTTGATGTTCTCTTGAATTGTTTATTTTCACCAGGAGAACACCACAAGTTTGCTGTGGGTATAGGCCAGCTCCTGGATGACGAGAACTGCTCTTTTCCTTTCCATATACTGTATTGATATGTAGGGGCAGGAGATGGGCTGGAGAATTGCAGCCTGTTTGCTAGGTCTTCAGGTTGTCTTCTCTTGACTCAATCTGAGCACAGTGGGCTAACTCTCCTACAGAGAGTTAACTGTGCTCAAGGGTTTATAGTTTGCCAAACAATTTTGGCTCTTGTATTTTTGGGATATGCAGGCGTTTTTCTCCTCCAAGAGGCCACACCTTCTTTCTCTTTTACAGACTTTCTTCTCTAGCTCTTTAATTTGACTTTCTGTTTTTATACTAGATACTTTAGCATCATGCACTTATAGCAAGATCTCATTGGTTTTTCTTTCGAATTCCAGACATGATCTTAGTCAACCTCTCGTTGAATATTCATTAAATATTGAATGTCCTAAATATTCAGTCTCATTGAATACTGAATGTTCTAAAGCCTGAGAAATCTGCTGGCTGGGTGCTGTGGCCTTCCATCCATGATAGCACACTCCTCAGCATTCATTTCTTTTTGTATTTTATTGATCACAACAACATCTGCCTACATTGGGAAAAATGAGTGAAATCTCACTCAAAATGAGTAAGAAATTACTTGGTTAGAGGATATATGATTTTTTTAAAATTGGTCTTTTTTTTTATTAGAGAAGTTGTGGGTTTACAGAATAATCGTGCATAAAATAAAGTACAGGATTTTCATATGCCACCCTATTATTAAACACCTTGCATTGGTTTGGTACATTTGTTACAATTGATGAAAGCACATTTTTGTAATTGTATTATTAACTATAGTCCATAGTTTAACTTAAGGTTCACTGTGTTGTGCAATTCCATGATTTTTTTAAATTTTATTTTATTCTTGTACCATATATACAACCTAAAATTCCCCATTTAAGCACATTCAAATATATAATTCAGGGCTGTTAATTATGTTCACAATGTTGTGCTACCATTACCGCCATCTATACCAAAACTTTTCCATCATCCCAAATAGGAGCTCTGTACCTTTTAACCCTTAACTCCCTATTCCCTACCCTGACCCCATGCTCTGATAACCTATATTCTAGATTCTGACTCTGTGAGTTTGCTTATTATAACTAGTTAATATCAGTGAGATCATAACAGTATTTGTCCTTTTGTGTCTGGCTTATTTCACTCAAAATGATGTCTTCAAGGTTCATCCATATTGTTGTATATATCAGAACTTCATTCCTTTTTACAGCTGAATAATATTCCATTGTGTCTTTGTACCGTATTTTATTTATCCATTCATTGGTTGGTGGATACTTGGGATGCTTCCAACTTTTGGTTATTTTGGTTAGTGCTGCTATGAGCATATGTGTACATACATGTTTGAGTACCTGTTTTTTGGGATACATACCTAGGAGTGGGATATACTGAGCCATATATTAATTCTGTATTTAACTTTCTGAGGAACTGCTACACTGTCTTCCACAGCAGCTACACCATTTTACATTCCTACCAACAATGAATGAGTGTTCCTATTTCTCCACATCCTCACCAATACTTGCTTTCAAAGAGCAGAACTCTTAATGAAATCCAATTTACCAATTTTTCTTTCATATTTCTTGCTTTTAGGATCTCATTTAAAATCTTTGCCTAGTCCAAGGTCATGAATATTTTCTTCTAGAAATTTTATAGTTCTGTTTTTACCATCAAGTCTGCGATCCATTTAAAGTTAACTTTTGTGTATTGTAGTTAGGTAAAAGTGTAGGTTCTTTTTTTTTTTCTAAATGGATATCTAATTCTTCTAGCACTATTTGTTGAAAAGATTATCTCTTCTGTGGGTTTATTTTTTAATTCTCTATCCTGGTCCATTGATGTATGTCTTTTCTTATGCCAGTATCACGCTCTCTTGATACTATGGCTTTGTGGTAAGTCTTAAAATTGTTTTAGTTCTTTGGACTTTGGATTTCCTTTTTTTTTAAATTTATTATTATTATTTTTTTAGAATCAACTCCAGTTTGTCAGTTTGTTCAAAAACATCTGTGGGGTGTCTCTTGAGATTGCACTGCCTATTGATCAGCTTGGAGGGAATTGACATCATAACAATATTGAGCCTTCCAGTCCCTGAACATGAAATGTTTTTCCATTTATTTATGTCTTCCTTAATTTCTTTCAGCCACATTTTATAATTTTTATTGTGTAGGTCTACTGCATATTTTATTAAATTCATTCTTAAGTATTTAATACTTTTTTATGCTTATCATAAAAACTAAGTTTTAGAATTTCAGTTTCCAGTTGGTCATTGCTAGCATATAGAAATAAGTTGATTTTTGTACATTGACCTTATATCCTGTAACCATGCAAAATTCACCAATTAGTTTTGGTAACTTTTTCATAGTTTCCTTAGGATTTTTAATGTTACTTGATAATATCATATGCAAAAAAGACAGTTTATTTCTTCCTTTCCAATCCATAAGCCTTTTATTTCTTTTCCTTGCCTTATTGCACACTAGTACATTTAAGTATGATACTAGCTGAAAGTTTATCATGAATGCCTATTATCAGGTTGAGGAAGTTCCCCTCTTAATAGTTTGGTAAGAGTTTTTATTATGAATAGGTGATAAGTTTTGGAAAATGTATTTGCTACATTTACTTAGGAGGTCATATGGTATTTCTCCTTTATTTTGTTAATATGGCAAATTACATTTATTGATTTTTGAATGTTAAACCAACTTGCACTCCTGGGATATATCCTCTTGGTCTTGATGTGCTATCTATACCTATCTATCTGTCTATCTGTCTATCTGAGTTTCACTTGCTAATAATTTGTAAGGTATTTTATGTCTTGTCTTTGAGGAGTATTAGTCTATAATTTTCTGGTATTATCGTCCTCTATTTTAAATGTCATGGTAACCGATGGCTTCATAAAATGAGTTGGGGAGTGTTTTCTCCTTTTTTTCTTAGTTTGTGTAGAATTGGTATTATTTCCTCCTTAACTGTTAGATAGACTTCATCAATGAAGCTGTTTAGACTGGGAGTTTTCTTTTTGGAAAGGTTTTTAACAACGAATGTAATAAGATACAGATTTTTTCAGATTTTCTTTATTTTATTGAGTCTGTTTTGCTAATTTGCATCTTTCGAGGACTTTGTCCATTTCATCTAAGTTGATGAATTTATTGACATAATGTTATTCATAATGTTCCCTTATTTTTCGTCATTTACTGTAGGATCTGTTGTGATGTTTTTTGTTTCATTCATAATATTAATAATTTGTATCTTTTCCTTGAACCAGTCTAGCTAGAGATTTATCAGTTTTACTGACACCACCCCCCAAGTAAATGTTCAGTTTTATTTATTTTTCTATATTGTTTTTGGCTATTATGTTTTCTTTTTCATTGATTCCTTCACTTATCTTTAGTATTTCCTTTCTTCCACTTATTTTTTTAATGCAATTTATTGATATATTCACACAGCATAGAAACCTTCCCAAGTACACAGTAACTGGTTCACAGTATCATCACATGGTTGTGCATACAACACCATGATCAAATTTAGAACATTTTCATTATTCCAGAAAACCCTAATCCTCCCATACTCCTTATCCCTCCATATTATTGACTCATAATGTTGGTGTGGTACATTTGTTACTATTGATGAAGGAGTATTAAAATACTATTGTTAACTCATAACAATAATAAAATGCAATAGGTACATTTTTCTCCATATACTCTTCTATTATTTCCTCCTTATAATAGTGTCATATAATTGCTCTAGTTCATGAAAGAGCTTTTTTTATATTTGTACCTTTAATCATGGACATTGTCCACCATAAGATTTGCTGTGTTATACATTTACTTTAGGTTTTTTTGCTCTTGTTTTCTAGCTTTATAATGTGGATATTTAGGTAACTGATTTGAGATCTTTCTATTTTCTATAAGCATTTAAAGTTGGAGTTTTCCTCTTATGCAGATTCAGTTAGTGTTAATTGCCATGGTTTGCTAAGCCCCAATCAACATCACTCCTACTGACTCTTAAGAATACCTAGGGCTTGAACTGAGACTCCATAAAGATTTCATGTACTATGTTTGCCTTCCTGGAACATAAAATTCCCAGAGGGTTTCTAGACCAGATAACTCCTGAAACCCAGAGAGACCAGCCTTTCCAGGATTATCAGTTAATTACGACCCCCTATCCTTCAGTATGGACACCCTTGCTCAACATGAAAAAATCAGAACAGGCATTGCCCAAAGATCCCTATAGATTGGGAGAAGGATTAAAGGAGAAGGAAGAGATAAAATAGAGAAAATGGGATTTAACAGACAAGTAAGGCAGCGGAATCACTATATTAATATTCCTTCTAGCCTCTAGTGTTTTAGAGTAGCTAGGAGGAAAAAATCAGGCAATGGAATAGAGCCCGTGACAAACTCTGGGATCTGTTCTGTAAGTACTTGTTGAAGCGTGCTTTGAAAATTACTACTTCCTTTCTTTCTTTGCTTTGTATGTATATTATACAATTTTAAAAGTTTTAAAATTTTAAAGTTGTAGCTTTCCCTCTAAGCACTATTAAGCTGCATCCCACAAAATTTAAAATATTACATTTTTCATTTTCATTAATTTCAAAGTAATTTCTAATTTCCACTGTGATTTCTCCTTTGCCTATGGGTTATTTAGAAGTGTATTGCTTAATTTCCAAATATTTGGGAATTTTCCAGATATCTTCCTATTATTGATTTCCCATTCAATTCTGTTGTGGTTGGGAAATATGCTCTGTATAATTTTAGTCCTTTAAATATCTTGAGACTTACTTTGTGGCCTCATATATGGTCTATCTTAATGAATGCTCCATGTACACCTGAAAAGAATCATTAGGAAAAAGTGTTTAAACGTCAATAAGGTTTTTCTGGTTGATGGTAGTATTCAGTTCTTTTGTATCTGTCAAGATTTTCTTATTCAAAGGGGAGTGTTCATCCTTCCAACTGTAATTGTGGATCTATCTATTTCTTTTTTTGGTCAGTTTTTGCCTCATGTATTTGAAGTTCTGCTGTTGAATGCTACATATGAAGCTCTACTGCTGAATGCATACACAGTTAGGATTATTATATCCTCTTCTTAAATTGACTCCTTTATCATTATTAAATATCGGTTTTTATCCCTAGTAATGTTCCTTTTTTTGAAGTCTGTTTTGATATTAATGTAGCCATTCATGCTTTCTTTTAACTAAGGTTTATATGATATATATATAATATTTCTTTTGACTGATTATTTTATTATATACACTTTCTTTTTCTTTAACCTGTGTTCATGATTAAAGTGATTTCTTTTAGACGGTTATCTTGCTTTTTTACCTACTGTCACAATCTCAGTCATTTAATTGGAGTGTTAGTCCATTCACATTTAATGTAATTATCAATATGATTAGGTTTAAATCTACCAGCTTGGTATTTGTTTTCTATTTGTGTTTGTGTTCTTTGTTGCTTCTTTTATTTTTTTCTTAGCTTCTTTTGGATTGAGTTATTTTTTGTATGCCATTTTATCTCCTTAATAGGCTTATTATCTATACCACTTTATTTTGATTTTTTAGTGGTTGTTCTAGGGTAGCACTTCTCAAACTTTTTTTATCTCAGGACCCATTTACATTATTAAAAATTATCTGTACTCTTAAAAATTATTGAGGACCCCAAAGTGTTTTGTGTCAGTGACATCTATTGACATTCGACCATATTAAAAATTAGAACTGATAAGTTGTTACTTTTTTAAGATACATTTTTAGATAATAATAAGCCCATTACATTTTAATAACATTTTCATTGAAAATAGCTATTTTCAAAAAATATCTAGGGAGAAGAGTGGTTTTATTTTACATTTTTGCAAGTCTTTTTAATGTCTGGCTTAATGAAAGACTACTGATTTTTTGTATCTTACTATGCATTCCATATCATGTCATATAACTTGTGGGAAATTCTTTGTTCATGTGTGAGAATGCAATTGGAAACAAATTATATTTTAATAACATCTCAGTGTTGTTATAGAAATAATTTTGACTTTTGAACCCCCAAATGGGTCTCAGGGACCCCCAGGGATCCTTGGACCACAGTTTGAAAACTATTATTCTGTGGTTTACCATACACGTTTTTAACTTACCACAGCCTACCTTCAGGTGTTATTATACCACTGAACTTAACAGTGGAAGAGCTGACAACCATATACTGCCAATTCTCCCTTCTGTTTTTTTTCATTGTTGTTGTTTTTATGCATTTTACATACAAATCTATTACAAATCCTTCAATATGTTGTTATTTTTACTTTAAACAATTATCTCTTTTTCCTTTTTGCATGGACAGGCACCAGGAATTGAATCCAGGTCTTCAGCATGTCAGGCTGAACCACCGTGGCCTGCCCTAAACAGTTATCTTTAAAGACATTTTTAAATCAGAAAAATGGTCTTTTATATTTACTCAAATATTTACCATTTACAGTATTCTTTATTCCTTTTTATAGTTCTAAGTTTCCATCAAGTATTATTTTCCTTATGAAATTCCTTCAGTATTTCTTGTAGTACAGATTTGCTGGTGATGAAGTTTCAGTTTTTATATTTTTTAGAAAAGTTTTATTTCCCCTTCATTTTTAAGATTTTATTTTGAAATGATTATAGACTCATAACCTCACAAAAAGTTTCAAAATTCATCTCAATTGTTTTCTTTCCTTTAGGGATCACAACTATAGGTCTGAAAAACATAGTCTGAAAGCAGTTGTTTTATATATTTTGCCCAGTTTCTAATTGTTTACAATGAGAGATTGAATCCCATTCATCATGGCTAGAAGTGGAAGTCTTTGACTTTTACTGAAGGTTGTAAGCAGCAATGACTATGTAAATTTTGATGCTGCATTTGGCATGTCTGTTGAGGATATTCATATAGCAATCAGTATCCCCTATGTAATACGCCACTTCACAAATGAGTTATTTAGTGATTCCTGTTTCCTTATTTTGCTTTTTTGTCTGGTTTAGAAGGAAAATCAGAATCAAGATTGGTACTACATTTAGAAGTGACAGATTTGCAATCTTGCTTTTTAATCTTTTTTTCCTTTATATTCCTATTTTATTAATCTATTTATAAAAGCAGTAGCCTATGCCTCCTGAAGCACAGTTTTTCTTTTCTTCCCTCTCCATTTCCTTCCCTGTGTTAAGTATTTTAGGTTACACAGAATAGAGACATTTTGATTGCCTTCAAGTAACTGGGTGTAAGAATTTATAGGAAAAGAGGAAGACTGTACTCTCAATAATATAGCCAGGCCTCATAGTAAAAAAAATAAGCTATAGAACCAGCCTTTGTGCCTCCTCGGAAATGACTGCCTTTGTTTCCTCTTCAGGTTGTCTCTGCTGATTTAGTGATTCTGATATCTCTGATCTTTTTTTTCTGACTAGTGTCTTTGCTGCTCTCTATGGATTACCTAAGTGACTGTTCCTCTTGGAGCTCTGTGTGCTGTTTTCTTTCTTTCCTCATTAAATCTCAAATTCAAATTCCAGAGAAGAAGTTCAGATTGATTCACTTAATGGTCTCTTGGTGCCAGGCCACCTCCTAGGTCATTAACTAGCCCAGAGAGTCTCTGTCCTTGGGTCATGTGCCACACTTGATTGAGTAAGGGTCATGTGGTACAAAGTATGATGATTTGTAAAATCAATTCAGAAGGGCCACTGGCATAACAGTATCATCCATTCTCTTCCACTCTAACATAACAATTGATTCACTGTCAACTTTATTAAAGAAAGTTACTAGGCTGGATTTTTCCCAAAACTTGTCAGCTACATATTTATAAATTAAGGTTTAGATAATTATTGGTCACATTTCTGAAATGTTGGGGTTTTTACCTCCTAATTTAATTCTTAGATGAATTTAATTCTTAGTCACAAAACAAAGGACAGTTTTCACCACCTTTTAGTCACAACTTAAAATAAATCCATGGTACTGATTGTTGGTTCAAGAGAGCCCATCTGTTACATAGACTCTGAAAAGAAGACAAAATTCAACTCTGTCTCTGTTCTCGTTAGCATCTAACTTTGGAGGAAGCAGAGGTTGAATCTGTGGGCTAAAAATAAGATTTTTTGATTATTAGGCCTACCTGAGTTTGAATAGTGGCTTTCCAGTTTACTAGATGGTAGATGAGAATCCTTTCTAAGTTTCCATTTTCTCACGAATAAAATGGAGATTCTGGTATTTGCTTCATATGATTGTTAGGATTAAATGACAGGATACATGTAAAGCTATTAGCAAAGTGTCTGGCATGTAGTAAGTGCCTGATAGATGTTAGTTCCCATTATTATTTCTTGATCATTAAGTCTTATTAATAGTAAGGGTTACCTTAGTAAGTTCTTAATTCTGATGAAAACTAGCTTTGTTGGTCCTTGAGTCAAGTAATTATTTAGCCCCTGTATGCTTACCCAGTGCTGTACCAGGTACCACAGGTATACGCGAGACATAGTATGATATAATTCTTGCTTTGTAATCTCAGTTATGAAACATCAGTCCCAGAAAAAATTTTAGAGAAACTGTACCCTATAATAATTATATGATTATAATATAATGTAATTTGTATTGTTGGAATTTCGACTCTGCCAGTATCTGTATGACCTTGAACAAATTACCTTTTTTTGTTGCCTCAGTTTCTTCCTCTGTAAAATGGGGAATTATAATAGTATGTACCGCAACTTCATAGGATTGTTATAAGGGACAAATGATTTAATTTATGTAAAGTACATTGGACAATACTGATAAATAGTACCTGCTTTTGCTGCTGGATTATGTCCTTGATCAGGCTGAATATTTGAAGCCTCCTTGGGCCTAATCTACCAGTTTTTTTTCTGTACTTGATTTAAAATGAACAGATTTTTTTGCTGGGCATTTATAATATATCTTTAATCTCCATTGCTGGGGCAGTTTCACAGAATCCAGGTAGTAAGAGATGAGTAAGCTGAAGGACATGGTCTATAGACAGTCTTGTGGTGGTTCCATTTTGAGATTTGACACCAGAATTTCCATATCTGGCCAGCTCTCCTTTTGTGAGACTTTGACAGGAAAAATGTACCTTGAAATATTTATAAAGCTGATTCCCCCTTCCCTATGACTGAAACATCCTTTATGAGGGGCTGGAGGGAACAGAGTGCTAGTGGTATGAAAGTAGTGTATAGGAAAAGGCAATTTGAACTGAGACTTTTAATCTTAGCCTAACAAATCCAGCAAGTAAGGAATTTTCTAATCAAAATTTACTTCCCTTCTTAAAGAGGAAGCTCATTTCTAATTTATACTTCCTTCTCAAGGAGTGAGCATAATATGTTTTCTTTGTACATTAGTGAGATTGAACATCTTTTCATTATGTTTATTGATCATTTGTATTTCTTTTGTGAATTGCCTATTCATGCCCTTGGCCTCCTTTTTTGTTTGTTTTTATGAGGGGATTTAATTTTGCATAATAAGGACAGTTAACCTTTGCCAACCATTATTTCACTTGTCCTTTTTCCTTGTTTGTGCTTTTTTTAACATACATAAATTTTTTATTTTTAATCTATTGAATATGAATTTTTCCTGAAAAGTATCATCTTATTATGGTTACAAGAAAATTTCTGCTGAGTTCTGTAAAACATGTCAAAGTTTATATGTGAAACAATCCATTTAATAAACATTCCTGACAAATAGAAGGTAGCTGATTGTCATAAGATTTGAAAAGTTTTTGCAAATTAACAGAGGCTCAAGTCTATAATGCCTTAACAGTAATAGCTACCACTTATTGCACACCTACTATGGGCCAGCCAATGTGCTAGGCTTTTTATGTATAATATTCTTAATACTTTCAGGTAAATATTATTGTCCACATTTCATAATTGAATGTAGTGAGACTCAATGATGTAAAATGACTCACCCAGAGTCATAGAGGTTAGAAATGCAAATTCTTAGGTACCACCCCAGACCTACAGAATCATTAACTTTGGGGTTAGGGCCCAGCGATCTGTTTTACAATAGCTCTAGCTAATTGTGATCCATGTTTAAAGTTTGAGAACCATTGATCTAAGGAATTTATTACTTAACTAGTGATTATTTCCACTTCCCTTGGTTTTCACCCCTTAAGTGGAAAATTAGCATTATTGCATAGTGAAGAGAGCATGGAGTCAAACAGGAGCTAGTTGAATCCTGATTTAACCTCTGCCTAAGGCAAATTCACCTTCCTGAGTCACAGTTACCCATCTCTAAAATGATGTTAATAGCTTATTTCTTTTTTTTTCCCTTTTTTTCTCTCTCCCTCTACCTTCCTTTCCCCCTCCTTTCTTTCTTCCTTCCATCCTTTCTTGCTGCCTCCCTTTCTTTTTCACTCTCTCTCTCCCCTTCCTTTTTTTTTTTCTTCCTTCCCGCCTCTCTTCCCCCTTTTTGTCCCTCCCTTCCTTCCTTCCTCTCTTTCTTCCTTTTCACCCTCCCTTCTTTCTCTCTTTCCTTCTTTCTTCTCTTGCTCTTTCTTTCTTTATTCCTTTTTTCTGCCTAGGCTCCCATATTTTGAGAATTTGCTACTAGTATTTTCTCTTGTTGGCAAGTAGGCCCCAACCTCCATCTGTTCTAAACTCTTATTATTCGGTGTATTATGCTGTCCATGTCTCTAGCTTTTTCTCTGCTGGGACATCCCCTCCTCCCATCTCTGTTTACTTCAGAAACTTCTCTATATTCTTCAGATCCCTGCTCACAGTTTACTTCCCCTGGAGGGGGCTTCCTCTAAACCCCTCCGCCTAGTTTCTCTGCTTGTATAATAGCCTTTATCCCTTCTATCACTATACTTTATCACACAGTTTTGGAATCACCTGTCTCCTGTAGGGTAGGTTCTCTGTTATATTCCCAGGGGCCAGTAAAGTCCCTCACATGTAGGAGCTGAATAAATGTTGAGTGAATGAGGAGTGGCTGCCATTATTACTTTGTCATCATCATTCTCAAATAAGCCCTCCTCTCTGGCATGTAGTTTTTGCACTGAGTGCTTGTGATAATCCTGAGTAGACAGTATTAAGTCTATTTTCCCATTCCCTGAAAGCACGTGCTTTGGCCTAAACTAACATGGAAGTTCACTGAGTTGCTTTCTAACTGCTCTCCTTCTGTATCACAGGTCCCTTGGGGGAGCTATGTGCCTTGATGGATCAAGTGCATCATATGCAGAACCAAAAATGGAAGCATCCTTCGGACCTCACCATGCGGTGAGTGAGTGATTAGAAAGAAGAGGAAAGGGGTAGGATTTGGCTACAGGAGGAATATGGTAGGAAGTTGGGGTTATAACTGTTGTTTAATTCCAGAGGTAGAGTATAATGGGATAAGAACTGGCACTAATATTCAGGAAACCTGGGTTTTGTTCCTAGCTTTGCAGTTTTTAACTACCTGTATTCTGATTTTGATCAGGCCCCTTTATTTCTCTGGTCTTCACATAAGTAAAATAAAGATATTAAACTAATCGATGTCAAAGATCCTTTCTGGTTCTGAAATCTGGATATTTGATGCAGTGTGGTTTACAGATTTATTCATTTTCTTTGATTCAGTTCTCAAAAACCTGGAGTCATCCTTGACTCAGCAAATCCTATAAGTTCTACATTTAATATATTCAGAACCTAACCATTTCTTATCATTTTCACCTGGATTATTGCAATAGTCTCCTAAGTAGTCTCCCTGCTTCTGCCCTTGCCAGGCTACAAATCTTAACTCAGCACTCAAAGACATTCTTTTAAATCATCAGTCAGATTTTATCACTCCTTTGCTCAAAATTTTCAAACAGCTTCCCATCTCACATCATCCCATCCTCATGATCCCCTACAAGAGCCTGTATGCTTTGGCCTAAGTTGACATTTTAGTTCATCGAACTCATCTCCTGCTTCTTTTCCCTTTGCTCACTCTGCTCTGATCATATTGGCTTCCTTGCTGTTTTTCATACATGTCAAACATGTGCCCATCCTAGGGCCTTTACACTGAGTGTTTCCTCCGTAGTTGCCAAAATGACAGCAGTTCTCAGTGGAGTTATAATAGCTCTCAGATAGATTCTCAGGTCAGAGAGATGCAAGTTCAAATCTAGCCTCCTCTACTTACTCTACTATGTGGCCTTGGGAAAGTTACTGAACCTGAGTCTTGGTTTTCTCATCTGCACAAGAAGTTAATGAGAATACTTTCCTCATAGGATTATCTCTAGCATTAAATAAAATGAGCTGTATAAAGAATTCAGCAAGTACTTAAACACAGGACTAGATAAAAGTCAGGTACTGTTATAATTATTTTCAACCTAGCTACTCCTTATACTCACCTATGTAGATTTCTGAAAATATAGATGGCCAAGTCCTGACTTGAGAAATTCTAAATCATTAAGCTGGGAGGGGGGTAGGGCTTCCCAGAGCAGATTGTGGGGACACAGCAGAATAGGAAGCTCCTGTAATTAGTCCCTCTACCAAAACAACTTTAGACTGATAGGAACTGTCTGAACCAATTATTTTAAAACTCTAGAGTCTAATAGAATACTGTGCCACATCCAGAGAAGAGCTGGAGGAAGAGGCTAGTAAATTGTGGCAAATAGCAGTGAATTTCATCCTCTTTGCAACAGCTTCCAGCTCCCATAAACTCAGATGCATGGCAGGCAGCAGTGGGAACTATAGCCCAGATGGTGCAGCTTGCTAATGCCAGGGTGGACTATAAGGATCTACACTTTCAAAATCCCAGATTGTGTTGTCTGATCTCTGATCACTGCTTTTGATTAGCTACTTCAGATCACTGGAGGGCCAGCTCTGAGGATGGCCTTTGTTCCAACTCCCCTCAGGGAAGAGTGGCAGAGAAGTCTTAAAATGGCAGAACTTTTTTCTCTCTCTCTTTTCTCTTTCTATTCCCTGTTTGGGAGCAAAATTAGTTTGAAGAAGTCACAAATTGATGTCTCCAGCCCTCAAAAACAACAATAAAACCACAATCCCAGAGGAGTAGGAGAACTAGATTTCCAGGGTGATAACAACATGATGCTCAGGATGTCAGTTCTCAACAAAAAAAAATTACAGACACACGAAGAAACAGAGTATGGCCCATTCATAGGAAAAAAAGAATTTGCCAGAAACCATCCCTGAAGAAACTCATACTATTAGTTGAAGACTTTTTAAATCAAGTATATTAAAGATGTTTGGTGAGCTAAAGGAATCTATATACAAAGAACTAGAGGAAATCAGAGGAATGTTATCTGAACAAAATAAAAAGAGATGGAAATTATAAAAAAAAAAAATTTTGGAGCCACAAAGTACAGTAATTGAAATGAAAAATTCATTAGATGGAATCAGTGGCAGATTTGAACAGGCAGAAGAAAGGGTCATAAATTTGGACAAGACAATTGAATTATCCAATGTGAGGAGCAGAAAGAAAAAATAATCAAGAAAAATGAACAGAGCTTGCAGGACCTGTAGGGAACCATCAGGCATAATGATATATGCTTCACTGGAGTCCCAGAAAGACAAGAGAAAAAAAGGGGCAGAAAAAGTATTTGAAGAAATAATGGTAGGAAACTTTACAAATCTGGTAAAAGACATGAATATACACATCTAGGAAGCTCAACGAACTTGAAACAGGAAAGACTCCAAGAGATCTACATGAAGACACATTATAGCAAATTTGTCAAAATCCGAAGACAAAAAGAAAATTTTGAAAGCAGCAAGAGAGAAGCAACTTGTTACATACAAGGGGTTCCCACTAAGATTAACTGTGTATTTCTCATCAAAAAACCATGGAATCCAGAAGACAATGGGATTACATTTAAATCCTTAAGGAAAAAAGATTTTTCAACCAAGAATTCTATACCCAACAAAGTTATCTTTCAAAAATCAAGGAGAAATTAAGATATTTATGGATCAGCAAAAGCTGAAAGAGTTCATTACCAGAAGGTCTGCCCTGCAAGAAATGCTGAAGGGCATCCTTCAGGGTGAAATAAAAGGGCACTAGACAGTAACTCAAAACCATAAGAAATAAAGAACATTGGTAAAAGGTAACTACATAGGTAATTATAAAATAGTGTATTACCATACTTTTGGTTTGTAACTGTTCCCTCCCATATGATTTAATAGGCAATTGTGTAAAATAATATTTTAAGTCTATGTTAATGGGCATACAATGTATGAAGATATAATCTGATACAGTAATAATATAAAGGGGGACAAAAAACATTTTGGAGTAGAGAGCTTATATACTACTGAAACTAGGGTGGTACTAGTTGACTATGTTGTTATAAGAGTTGCACTGTAATTTACAAAGGTAAACCAGTAAGAAAATAACTAAAAAATATATAGAGAAAAAAGAGGAAAGGAGGGAGTCAAAATGGTACACTACAAAAAAGCAACTAAATTAAAAAAAAAAAATTATAATGGGACAATTGAAGAACAAAAAATATTCAAGACATAACATAAAACAAATAGCTGAATGCAGAAGTAAATCCTTCCTTCTCAGTTACTACTTTAAATGTCATTGGATTACAGGCATGTCGGAGAGCATTTGAAGAGAAGCAAAATGTCCTCTGTGTTTCATCAGGCCCCAAGAGAAGCCTTTACAGAGCCTTGGCCTCTGCCCTTGACTGCAGCCCTTTCATGGTTCTGCTGGAGCCACTTCCAAGGCTGCACTGGGAATGTCTTGACAAGTCCATTGCCTAGAGCAGGGAGTAACCACCTAAGTCAGCCTAAATGGGTATGCCTGGACCTTTCTACAGTGCATGGTTATACTTTTTCATCATGCCCAGAGGAAATATGAAGATAAAGAAAGCATTTCATTGTTTATTTCCTCCATGGTATGTGACAGAAGAACAATATTCTTAGGACAGATTATCAGTGAATTTATTCAGGTCAGTGTGGGCCTAGCTTACAGTCTCTAAAATTACATGTCAGTTAACCCATGGAGCTAATATACTATGCTTCTTTTTTTTTTTTTAATCTTGTTTAGAAATGTCAAACAAAAAAAAACAATCTATTGGTCAATAAACCTCTGAAAAATAAACAAAAAACGTCAATGAAATAAACTCCGCTATTTAAAGGCAGAAATTGGTAGACTGGATGAAAAAGCATGATCTGCCTATATGCTGTTCACAAGAGACTCACTTTAGGTACAAAGACACAAAGAGGTTGAAAGTAAAAGAGTGGAAAATGTGTTCCATGCAAATCAAAAGAGAGCCAGGGTGGCTATATTATTGTCAGGCAAAATAGAGCTGAAGTTAAAAAAGATTACAAGAGACAAAGAAGGATATTTATACTGATAAAAGATTCAATCCAGCAACAAGATATAATGATTATTAACATATATAGACTGACAACAGAGCCCCAAAATAAATGAAGTAAAAATTCCCAGAATTGAAGTAGAAATACGTAGTACTACAATAAGAGTTGGAGACTTCAGCACATCATTTTCAATAATTGATAGACGATCTAAACAGAATAAGGAAATAGAGGACTTGAGCAATGCTATTCACCAACTTGATCTAATGGATATATATATAGAACACTCTACCCAACAACAGTAGAACACACACATTCCTCTCAAGTACGTGGGATATTTTCCAGGATAGACAGTATGATAGGTTACAAATCAAATCTTAATAAATTTTAAAGTACTGGAAATCATACAAACTGTCTTCTCAGAGCACAATGGAATAAAGTTAGAATTTAATAACAAGGAAAATTGGAAAATTTACCAATATATGGAAATGAAACAATACATTAGTAAATAACCAATGATTCAAAGAAGAACTCACAAGGGAAATGAGAAAATATCTTGAGATGAATGGAAAACACAACATATCAGAACTTTTGCATTCAGTAAAAGTAGTGCTGAGAGGGAAATTTATAGCTCTAAATGCCAACATTAAAAAAAGAAAGATCAAAAGAAAAAAAAAACAAAAGATCACAAATCAATAATCTACCTTCACACCTAAATAAACTAGAACAAGAAGAGCAAACTAAACCCAAGATAGTAGAAGGAAGAAAATAGTAAAGATTAGAGCAGAGGTAAATGAAATGAACAATAGAAAAAACAATAGAGAGCATCAATAAAACCGAAAGTTGGTTTTATGAAAAGATCAATAAAATTGACAAACCTTTAGCCAGATAGGTAAAGACAAAGAGGGGGAACACAAATAACTAAAATCAGGAATGAAAGTGGAGATAGTACTACTGACCTTACAGCAATAAAAGAGTTATAAAGAGGGTAATGTAAACAACTGAATGCCAAGAAATTAGAAAACCTGGATGAAATGGACAGATTCCTAGAAAACTTACAAATTACTTTGTCTGACACGAGGGGAAACAAAATCTCAACAGATCTGTAAGAAGTAAAAAGATTGAATAAGTAATTAAACCTCCCAACAAAGAAAAGCCTGAGGCTGGATGGTTTTGCTGAATTCTCCCAAACATTTGAAAAAGAATAACACGCCTTCTCAAACTGTTCGAAAAAATAGAATACAGGGTTTACCTCCTAACTCATTCTATGATGCCAGCATTACCCAGATAACAGAACCAGATAAAGAGAGAAGAAGAAAAGAAAATTACAGACTAATATCCCTTATGAATATAGATGCAAAAATCCTCAACAAGACTCTGGCAAATTGAATCCAACAGTATATTAAAAGGATTATACACCATGACCAAGTGGGATTTATTCCAGGAACGTTAGGATAGTTCAACATAAGAAAATCAGTCGGTGTAATGCACAACATTATTAGAATGAAGGAAAAAGCCACCTGCAGAAAAGGCATTTGACAAAATCCAACATCCTTTTGTGATAAAAACAACTGAGAAGATAGGATTTAACAAATGATTTACTGCTGAATCATTATATAGATATATTCTTTAGTTTCTAGTGTAGTTGAACATTGAACAGCTAGAAGGAAATACCTGAAATTGTGGACTGTTACCTCCGTACTATACTTTGAAATGTGCTCCATAACTACTTGTTAAACTGTACTATGGAATTTATAACTATTCTGCATATTTGTTATATTTCACAATAAAAAACGTTTAAAAAAACAATCAGAAAATAAGGAATAGAAGAGAACTTTCTCAACATGATAAAAGGCATTTGTGAAAGACCATATAATATTCAATGGTGAAAGACTGAAAGCTTTTCCTTTAACATAAGTAACAAGACAAAAATGCCCACTGACACCACTGTTAGTCTACTTTATGCTAGAAATTCTAGCCAGAACAATCAGGCAAGAGTAATAAATGAAAGGCACACAAACTGAAAAGGAAGCAGTTAAGTTATCCCTATTTGCAGATGGTATCATCCTATATACATATAAAATCCACAAAAAAGCTACTAGAACTAATACACAATTCAGCAAATTTGCAGGATACAAGATAAACATGCAGAAGTCAGCTGGGTTTCTATACAGCAATATTGAACAATCTGAAAAGGAAAAAGAATGAAATACCTAGGAATAAATTTAACCAAGGAGGCAAAGATTTGTACATGGAAAAATACAAACATTGCTGAAAGAAATTAAGCAAACCTAAATAAATGGAAAGATATCCTGCATTCATGGATTGAAAAATTTAAGATGTCAGTACCACCTAAAGTAATCTACAAATTCAATGCAATCCCTATCACAGTTCTAGCAGCCTGATTTTTTTTGCAGATATGGAAAAGTTAACCCTCAAATTCAATAGGATATTTCAAGGGGACATAAAAAGCCAAACAACTTTGAAAAAGTGCAAAGTTGAAGGACTCACATTTCTGATTTTAAAATTTTCTGAAACCTTCAGAAATTACAAGAGTATGGTACTGGCAATAAAGATAGACCAATTCTATTCAATGGAATAAAATTGAAAGTCCAGAGATAAATCTGCATATCTCTGGCCAATTGATTTTCGCCTAGAATGAGTGCCAAGTTCATTCAATGGGGAAATAACAGGCTCTTCAACAGATAGTGCTAGGACAACTGGGAATCCACATGCAAAACAATGAATGAGGAACCCTACCTCTCACCACATACAAAAATTCAAAATGATCAAAGGCCTAAATATAAGAGCTACGTCTATAAAACTCTTACAAGAAACAGAAGTATCTTGGGACCTTGTAATAGACAATGGAGTTTTAGATTTTACACCAAAAGCACAAGCAACAAAACAAAAAGTAAATAAAAATGGATTTCATCAAAACTGGAAACTCTTGTGCCTCAAAGGAATTTTCAAGAAAGTGAAAGGACAACCTACAGAAGGGGAGAACATATTTGAAAATCATATTTCTGATAACAAGTTTCCTTTCCAGAATACATAAAGTACTCCTACAGCTCAAACACAAAAAAAGACAAATAACTCGGTTTAAAAATGGGCAAGGATTTAAATAGATATTTCTCCAAAGAAAGATATCCAAATGGCCAATAAATATGTGAAAACATGCTCAACATCTTTAGCCATTAAAAAATGTAAATTAAAAGCACAATGAGATATCACTTCACACTCAGTGGCTGTTATTAAAACAACTGAAAATGACAAGTGTCGGTGAGGATGCAGAGAAATAGGAACCCTAATTCATTGTTAGTGGGCATCTAAAATGGTGTAGCCACTGTGGAAAAAATTTGGCAGTTCCTTAGAAAGTTACCATATTATCCAGAGATTTCACTCCTAGGCATATACCCAAAAGAACTGAAAGCAAGGACTTGAACAGAAATGTGTATGCCGGTGTTCATCATAGCATTTTTCACAATAGCCAAAAGGTGGAAGCCACCCGTGTCCATCAGTAGAGGAATAAATGGACACAATTTGGTATATCTGTACATGGAATAATTATTAGGCCATAAAATGAAATTAAGTGCTGCTATATGCTACAACATGGATGAATATTGAAGATATAGTATTGAGTGAAGTAGGCTAGACACAAAAGAAGAAAAAAGCAAATTCATAAAGACAGAAAGCAGAATAGTGGTTACCTTGGGGCTGGGGGAGTGGTGAAATGGTAGTTATCACTAAATGAGTATAAGCTTTGATTTGGGGTGATGAAAACAGTCTGAAAATAGCGGTGAAAGTTATATAGTATTGTCAGTGTACTTAATGTCAAATAATTGTCCACTTAAAATGGTTAAAATGATTTCTCTATTATATATATTTTACCGCAATTAAAAATAATTTTTTAAAAAAAGAAATGAGGTACTGCTACATGCTACAACATAGAAAAAGCTTGTAAACAAGCCAGACACAAAAGGCCACATATTGTATGATTCCATTTATGAAGTATCCTGAATAGATAAATCCATAGAGACAGAAAGTAGATTAGGCGTTACCAAAGACTGTGGCAGGGGATGTTTGAGGAAGTCAGGGAGGAGGAATGGGGTAGTAAGTAACTGCTAATGGATACAGGGTTTGTTGTATGGAATAATAAAATTAGAAAGTGGTACAGGCTTTTGAATTGTATTTTGAAAGGGTGAATTATATTGTTTGTGAATTATATCTCAATATTTTTACAGAAGAGGCTCCCGAGGATTTTTTTTTTTTTTTTGTATGCTGTATGGTGGGGATCACATTTCATTCTTTTTCCCCATGACTCTCCTGTTATTGCAGCACCATTTGTTTAATTGGGGGGGTGGGGAGTGCATGGGCCTGGGTCTGCTGCATGGCAGGCAAGAAGTCTACCATTGAACTACTCTTGCACCTCTTCTCAAGGATTTTTAATATCGTGGTGAAATGTTCTCAAAACAACGTGCAGTTTACAGATGTATAATTCCAGTTTAGTTTAAAAATAATGTATGACAAAATGTTAAAATGTGTATATCTAGGTATCTAGGGGGTAGCAGTATGAGTTTTCTATATGAGGTTTGTATTATTTTTGCAACTGTCTTATAAATTTGAAATTATTTCAAAATTAATAGTTTAAAAAATGTTTTTAAATAGGAAAGCTTCTCAGGTGTTTGTTAAGGACAACTAGAGTTGAGAATGGGATCAGATTATCTCAGAGGGTCCTGCTCAGACCTCTAACCTAGACAACAACTGCGGGAGACTCAAGAAACTTTATTTTGAGTCTGTACTATTAATTGTTCAGTCTCTAAACTTGCAATGTGATATTTGTACGATGACTTACCTTCTCTGGGAATTTTATTCTAATTTTAACTGCTGTGTCCTGAATAACCTTGGAGCTGTGTCAGACGGTAAAGTCTTGTTGGAGGGACATGTAAGCAATGAAACATAGATCCTGCTCTAAATGTTTCTGGAGGGAAAAGATGTTTTTTTCCTATTAATATATTATTGTACATTATATATTAGGTTTACTTACAACATTTGTATATATGGCACATATCACCACAACACTTATATGGGAATTAGGTGGTTTGGGGAGTTGGAAGTAAATAGCACTTATAATGTGACTTTCATATAAATCAAATAGTTTAAAATTTCTGAAATGGTGAGACTGAAATAAAAAGTTAATATCTGATTTCTAAAAAGTAGAGAGATTCTTAAAATAGCTGTGCTGGGCTTTTTTGTGTATACAAATAGCCATTCTATTTGAAACCTTCATGTTTCCTGTTTTTATTCTTGTCTCCTGATAGAAACTACGCCCGGTTCAGACAGAAACCTCTGCAGAGATACAGCCTGACTCAGTGGGTTGATAGGAACATGCGAAGCCATCATCGGTTCCAGCGTCTCCCAGATTTCCCATACAGTCCATTTGTCTCATCCCATCAGCAATGAAGGCCCTTACTAGGGTCCTGTCCAGAGCAGCATCTCATTTTCTTCTGCTGTTTTGTGCTTTTAGATTTTGGTTTTTATTTTTCATAAGATTTTTATTTAAAGAATTTGTCACCATTCGGAAATGCCCATTGCTGACTTGAGTTTTTGTTATGATGTCCTCCATTTTATGTGTGTGTGTTTTAAGCACTGTTAAGTTGATAAATTTTGTGGGTTTTTTATTATTATTATTTAAATTGAAAGTAGCTGCCTCCTAAAAGCCAGCATTAAGCCAAAACATCCAATCTCAAGTAAAACACTTAACTCTGTGCAGAGGTGTAGTCTACTTCTAATGCCCCGCCCCCCAAATCATTTAGCATCTTTCATTCTCCTATAAGGAAGAGATTCCTTACCAGGCCATAAAACAGTGTCAATTATTGCTGATGACTTGTGAACTCTGAAGCAAGTCATTTTTTACTCATACTTCTTAATTTGAATCTCTGAATACCTGTCAGTATTTTAAAGTTGGCAATTCAGGGCATTTGAAATGGAATGGAGTAGGACAAAATTCCTGTTGAAAGGACGGGTTAAAAGTATAAACCTACTCTCCTTTCTGTATGTACTAGCTGCCTTTATTTTGTGGCTTTTTTTCATTCTTCATTAAGCTTATTTTGCACAATAGTGTTTACAAATCTTATATTCTTAACTGTCAGAAGACTGCTGACTAACCCTTGTGGTCTTGTGACTGTGATTCTCTCCTGTGCCCTTCTTAAAGGATTCCTGCCCTCACCTCCACCCCTACTCAGTGACCACTCCACTCTTAAAGGTTCTATTGTCAGTATTCCTATATCCTGTTAAATATGAATGTGCCTCTTCTGAACAGCTAGCCTCTCTGTTCTCTTTATTGAAGAGCTGCCCACCCAGAGTCTTGTCTCTAGGACAGGCCAGAATGTCCGTGCCAAAGAGCTGTGCGTCGGTCTTCAATTTCGTCTGCTCAACTGCAGTTTCAAATATGGAAATTCTTCCTTTGGGAGGGGCACTCATTTGTCTCAATTCTTAATTAACAAGAGGTGCCTTTAGACCTGGATAGTATGATCTCATTTGGTCAAGCCTCTGGTGCACAGTTTCGCATAACTGCTAAAGTCGGTCTAATATAGATATGATTAAGCCTGTATGCAAAAATATTATCTGATCTTAAGATTTGGTATTCTAACTGAAGTTGACAGGCATCTTAATGGATGTCTTAATGTACACCCATCTTAATTGATATCTTAGGAACTTGCTATTTTCTCTTTATAGACAGCTCTAGATATGTTTTGGGGAGGTTTTACAGACCAGCACATGTGCTATTGTTCACTCTCTGTGAAGGTTGTATAGTTATAATTATAGTTGCTGTAACTTGGCCTATGATATTAGGCTAACTGCCTCTGGTTGTGTTATTTCATCAGCCTCATCTTTGTATGTAAGCAACCCATCTTAAACACCCTATCCAACTTCAGAAACTGACTTTGGGGAAAGCTTGGTTATTCAAGCTACCAATAAAATTTGGATGACTGTTCCTAAGTGCTTATTGTTTTTATCCAATCAAGGATTCTTTTTTCCTTGGACATTCGGTTTAGATTCTGGGACCAAAATGCAAAGGAGAAGTTCCATTCAGAAGCAAGAGTCAAAATCTATTATTTCAGTTGGCATTTACTACTTTCATCACTTTTCCAGACTGCCCTAAATTAGTGTGATGGAATGAGATATTCCATACTTCCACCTTTGGAACTACTGCATGATAAAATTAAATGTAGCTGGAATAGCTAGCATTGCAGCTGTCTACTTGTCTGTTTCTTAGCCTGAGGAGATTCCTCAGATAACCTGAGCAGGGAAGGGGATAGCATTTTACTTAGGCAAAACTCAAAAGACCCATGTTCCTGCCCTCCTGGTACAAAATGGTTTAAGACTGAATGTGTAATAAAGCAACGCCTTTGTCAAATCAAATGAGTGACGAGATAACCTGAAAATGTGACAATCACATTTCCTCTCTGCTCAAATAATTCTGTTTTTCCAAAGCTTTAGCAGCTTAATTAAATCTCTTGGGCTGGAGGAGGAGAGAACTGTTCTCTAGCAGTTAACATGGTATTCTTTAAGAAGAAAAAACAAAGCCAAAGAAATCTCATTATCTGGCATGTTCGCCTTAAAGATGGTAGTAGGGAGAATCTGGAATTTGTGTATCTTTTATGTTTGGTATTGGCTTCTATGTCTAATATTTCAGGTGAAATTTTTGCTGTATATTTTGAGTAAGGAGTATGTGCATTTAACTTCCTAGCTTTCTTGATCCATGATGACATTCTATCACAGGGGTCTTGACAAAGCAGGGTAAAAATGTGCTGTTTACATAGTTTTACTTCTAAGAAGCCTGAAATAACCTGTAGTTTCACATCTAATACTGGCCTTGATATATTTATGTTGTTGTCGGGATCGATTATGAAACTGAAGTTTGATGGCTCCTCTTTATCATGTTTTTCCCTTGTAGCAGTTGTGTTTAATGTCATTAAAAAGAAATAAAAGTTCTTGTCAGTGGCATATGTACTGTGGCCGTCTGTTAACACTCTGGAGGAGGGGGATCTGTCTTCCTCCTTTGTGTGGGTAGGTTAGTGGGGTATGAGAGGGGGGCGGCAGCTAGTAGAATGTGGGGAGGTGAGGATGCTTGCTCCCTATTCTTTCGAGGGTAAATTACAGTGTTGAGAAAGGCGTTCCAGCAGTTAAGAAGTGTTGAAATTGATTGGAATTTGCAGCTACATATGGTGCATGTCAGGAGCCTGACACAGGGAGAGCCTGAAATATCACTGTGCTGCTGTTTTCACAGAGGGGGAGGTGGCTCGACCCAGAACTGGCAAGCACTGCCTTATATTCCTTCCCGTGGCTGTGTAGTGGGGAGTTGACCTCCAGTCTCTGCCTCTCCAGAGCTAGCAGTGATTAAGGAAGAAGCTGAACCATACTGGGGTATCCTCCTTTTGAAGGAGATGTGAGAAACCTAAAGTGATAGTGGTTGTTCTTACCCAACTTCTCCAGAAACCAAGTATTCCCAGAATGGGGGTGAAGGTTGGATAAGCATAGGTAGATGTGGGGGACACAGTATTCCTTAGATCCCTTTTTTGAACCTAGCTTCTTAGACTAAACCCCAGGAGCAAGGATGAAAGGGAAGACAGTAATAGCTTGTCACCTATATTAGCCAATGCTTTTTAAATCTCAACTCATGCTGAGAAGGTTAAGTAGCAACATGTTTGGACAGGCTCTCAGCCCTGCTGTACTATAAGTTTTGTCTAGTATGTATATTCTGCAGTCTGGGCAAAAGACACAATATAAATTTGCCAAGTATTCAGCTATTTGATAGTCTGAATCTGATGTAATCTTGACTTGTACATACCCATTTTGTTCCTGTCAGGTATAGATGATCCTTTTTCCAGTGATTGCTTATTTCCTTCTTGGCAATGTTACTATTTTGGGCATGAGAGGTTTCAGAGACCAGGCTGAGTTCTCTGAAGTGGTGGTGTGCCTTACCCCTTACCCTTAGTTTGTTTCATATTATGTGAAAGTGAGAAGGGAGAAGTGGATTTTCTCTAAAAGGATTGGGTTCATTCATTCCCTAACCAGCTGGTGTTGAGCTTTTATAGGAGAAACAAAACAAAACAAAACAATCACCTAAAGACCAGAAAGCAGGACTCCCTGCTTTTCTTAGCATTGTCCTGGTTTTCTAAGAGAAAACAGAATGATTCCTAAGTTGAGTCTAGGGTGTGCCTGCTTTGTATGCCAGAGCAACTGTCCAGAAAAAAATGACCACTTGTCATAAGAAGTGTCAGCTGGTCAGTGGTGGAATTCCTTAATGAACAAGTTCCTGCCTTGTCAGTCCTCTCCACTCATCCTGCCCACTATGACAACTGGAACATACCATAAAGAGAAAAGCAGACGCTCCCCAGCACTCATTGACAAGGGGTGTGGAAAGTAGTCTTTGGGACAACCTTTAAAAGCAGTCCAAGTGATAGTCCTGAAAGGTTGTACCACTAAGGAACTACTTGTATACAAAGACCTGCAATTTAGCTTCAAACAACATTTGAGGGTTTGTGAATATTTTGTGTTCATGGAGCTTGGTGGGGCTGGAATTGCTGGTGGGGGTAGGGGGTAGTTCTCTTTAAAGAAGCATTGTTCTTGGAGGCTACTTCTTAAAAGCAAAATCCAAAAATTCAAATAGGTTTAAAGATAGAGTGAGAAATAAAGTAGAAGTCTGAAGCACCCAGTGAATGGTGTGGTAAAATGTTAGATGTTTCTGTGAAGGGCTGACTTAGAGATCTTAAAAGTGGACTTGGGAGGAGGCCTATATTGAACAGGGGATGAGGGGATGAGAGAGTAAATGACTCCTGTTCTGCAGAAATATCCACCAGTCCCTCCAATCAACCTGAGAGTTCCATGAGGAAGCTCCCCCTGGATCCCATTCTAGGAAGCCTATTAGAGTCTGGAAATCCTCTGTTTTTGGCAGATAACGCAACCCAGTCCCCACCCTTAGAGAAGTAACATGCCTAAGGTGTTGGGTGGTTACAACGGAGGGTCTCCTGCCTCTTCCTCAGCCCAGGCTGCTGGGTCTCCTGGCCTCTAAGATCTCTGTGCCCTTCTCAAGTTGTGAAAGATCCCTGTGGACGTAAGTGAGTGGTGAAGAAAAGACTATAGCCCAAGTCAAAGCTGCCGGTTCAACTCTGCATAATCAATTCAGGAAAACTCCATTGCAGAATTTGGGGATTTAGGGAGGCAATTTAAAGGAAATGGAATTTTATCTAAGAGAGGAGTGTCATTCCCTCTCCCCTCATATCCTTTATGCTGCACTGCCAATTCAGGCACAGAGATGGTGAAGACAGGCAACTCCCCCTAGCAGAGACCCGCTGGCAGCTATCTATATGTGATACTGATTGGGGGCTTTCTCACCATTTGACATCAGATGGGCACAGAGGACCTGGGAAGTACCTCTCTGAGGTTTGGCTTAGAGTTCCGTGTGTGAATCAGTTTCCCATTTTCCCATTCAGCTTTTAAGACTTCTTGCTTTCCCTCTGCTCTCAGAACCTTACAGATCTGCCCCTTTCACCGACATTTTGTCTCCAGGCCTCTCCTGGCTTTGGATAGGAATGTTTAAGGTGCCCCATTTAATGGCTTCTCATTGGCTAATGGCATCATTACTCTGCCTCCCAGCCTGCTGTGGAATCCTAATGACATTCCTTTGACATTCCAGAATAGTATGCTGTGAATACTGAACTTCAGAAAGCAGCCTTTACAGTTCCTCTTCACTTCCCTCTCTTCACCCTGGGGAGAAACAAGGACTACATCCCTTTGGCCAGGGGAAGCACCCAGCCCCATACAGAGGGGAAAACCCTTTGTTTTAAAAACTGAGAACCAGCCTGCATACCTAAGCAGTGAGGCAGCTTGGTTTGGGAGGGCTTCGGTAATAGGATGATGGAGCAGCTATTTTCTCCTCCTACACGTGCACCCCCATCTGTTCGAGATTTCCTTTCCAACTCCAGCTTGGCTGGTAGGCAGGTCCCTAAGAAGCTGCCGGCCAAAATGGAGAGAGAGAACTGATTCCCTCCTCCACACATCCTGACTTGCTGCCAATTGCCAGAAAAAGAGGGCAACATTTGGGCAATTACCAGAAGACAAGGATGTGCCTTTTCATTTGTCTTTTTATTTTACATTTAAAAAGTGGTTATTGCTCTAAACTGGATCAGAGGTATGGACCTCTCCCCTAAGGAGCCTTGGCCTTGCAGCCCCATTCAGCAGGGATGGAAGTCACAAGACAATGGAGTGGAGCCTCATGCTCTCTATGAGGAAGCCCTTAGGATTGCTTACATCTGCCCTGTACCCTTTCTCTCCTCCCTCCCTGTGCTGCCACACTTGGGCAAAGCAGAGTGGTGGCTGACCCAGCCAGGAGAGCTCTTGTGGACCGGAAGGATGAGGCGGTCATTGGTGATGGCTTTCAGCTCTCTGGCTTGGGGGCCATTGCTCTTACTATTCAGTTCAGCAAACAGTGAGCGCCTACTGTGTGCCAGGTTTGTGCTAGGCGCAGTCCCCCTCACATTCCCATTCTTATCCACCAATGGAAGGATGCAGAGTCCCATCTCTCCCCATGGAGACATTTGGTAGCCACATCTTGTCAATCCTAGGGAAGAGTCTGCCTTCCCTTTTCAAGCACCATTTTTTTTTTAACCAGAAAGGGGCAGTGGAGAGAGAGAGAGAGACCTGTTACCTCACACCACTCAGACTCTAGGGAAGGACATGAGGACCCTGGATAGCTTTCACAGAACCCTGGATGAGATGGCAAGATATGGAGACCCCACAGGCAGTAGTGATAGCCGGGGCTGCCCTGCTTGTTGGTGGTGAATGACTCACGCCTGCCTTCCAACAGCTTCTGCTCCAGGAGAGTGGTTTAGCAGCTCCCAGGACGCTGGATGAGGATATGCCTTTTCACTTGTCCAAACCAGCATTGCTGAAACTCTAAGAGACATTTCCCAAAGAAATGGGGCCCATACCTCTCAGTTCTCCTCCCTACTTTATCTTCTTAGGATCTCAGCCTGATGTTCTTAAAATAAGGGCCAAGGAAGATAGAGGATACAGGCAACTAGCTCAGTCCGGGAATCTGTCTGCCCTCTGGAGTGAAGCCTCCAGGTTTGGTTTCCAAGAGACAAAAGATATAACATCTTATACTTGCCAAGGTGTGCATCACACCACAGACAAGTCCTTGATGGCTGGATCCAGGAAAGGCTTGATGGCAGCCACGACCTTGCACGATAGGCAGCCCCACGGATTCCCTGATGTTCCTTGATCTTTAAGACACAGCTTGAGACAGTCCAGGTGCTTGTTATCTCCTAGGAGCTTTGTATATTTTCTCAAAGAGGAAGCCAGTCCAGGAGAAGCGAGGAGGCAGAAGGCTGTGTCTTGTGCAGCTTTGCTGTTTCCAGAATAGGGCCAGGCCTTTTAGTTTTTGTGGCTTGCTTGTTTATTTTTTGCAGAATTTGGGTTTTTAGTTCAGCCTCCATCACCCGACTAGGATAGGAAGAGGGAGAACTGTGGAGCTAGCTGCACCTCCTCCCCCTGCCGCAGTCCTCCCTCTCCCTGTGCCTGTGGACCTGGGGACCAGCAGAGAAGAAAAATGAAATCCTTCTCCCTGCAGACAGGCAGTCACGCTTCAGTGATGTTCACCGAGGGCTTGTTTGGAAACTGGTAGAAAAGAAATGAGAGAAGCGACCAGGGCTAATCGAATAGACTTCTTGCAAGGTTGGAAACACAGGACAGAAGAAGGGGGCAGTAAGGCTGCAGCCTAAAAGCCAGGCTCTTGTCCCTCGTGGAAGGAAAAGAATAGCCCTGCCTGGGTGTCTGTCTCTCTGCCTTCTCAAACCCAGCTTTTGGCCTCACTCAGCTGAATGACCAAGACTGAGTCCTGGGTTCACAGCCCCCGCGACGACCCCAGTCTACCCCCAGCACAGCCATCCCTCAGGCTGGTTCTCTCCATTCTGCAGATCTGTCTCTGAGCACAGCCGCAGCCACTGATATTGTTGAGGTGCTTCTGGAGATGAGGGTTAACAGAGACCTCGGAAAAATGCGTGAGAAAGAGAGAAGCCAAGAGAGAGGACAGTAAGCCAGAAGGTACGAGGAGATGGAGGGAGAAGGAGATGTAGAGAGCGCCCGATGTTGGTTGAATAATCATCATTAGAACCACGAGATTCTTGCATTCTCTACTGTCTTCCTTCTGAGCTGCTCAGAGCAAGTACTGAAAAGGTTTTCATATCTGTTTTACAGAAGAGGAAATAAAGAAAGGTACAGAGAGGTTAAAAAAAAAACTGCCCAAAGTCACAGCACAGCAGGAGCAGAAAAGAGCCTGGAATCCCTTCTCTTGCTTTCCTACATCAACCAAGAACTCGACCCTTCCAACTCGCAGCTTTTTTTTTTTTCCTTACCTCCACTGGCCGCTGGCACCCTGCAAAAGGATTGGATCCAAAATCAATTTGCAGTGTCCCGTGTGTCACACAGGCAGCAGCCAAGCCTGGCTATGTCCAGCTGCAGCCATGCCAGGCCCTGAGCCGACCCCTTCTGCAGTCCAGGGAGTACCAGTGCACAAGTCACCAGGCTGCCTTCCCAGGCCCACATCTCGCCCTCACCTTGCTGCGGAGAAGACCCCCGCCCTGGTGCTCTGGTGTACTGGTTTCTGACGCACTCTTGGTTTTTTCCTTGTTGTTGTTGGGTTCATTGTCCTTGATAATGTCATACTGGCGGCAGAAGAGGGCGATGACGCCTGGGGTGGAGGGGGGCAGGGGAGGAGAACAGTCAGAGACCAGAGCCTGAGTCCTTGCCCGGCCTGCTCCAACCCCTCTAGCACTCTCTGAGCTGCTGCTAAGTATGGAGCTCCAGATGTTGTATACTGCAGCAGCCTCCCCCTGGCTCCAGTTTCCACCTGTCCCTTGACCAGCTATTCCTTAACTGCTGCCGGGCTGGTCTTCCTATGTCATGCATCTGATCAGGTCTCTTCCCTAACCTGCTTTAACCAAACCTCTGGCCATTCCCTTTTCTCTTTAGGGAAAAGAGAGACAGCAATAATATTTGTTGAGCCTGTGCAGAGCCTGTGCTGTACACTGACATATTCTCTCTCATTTAATCCTTCTAATAGCCCTGGGAAGGCACCTATTATCGTCCTCAGTGACAAGTGAGGACACTGATGCAGAGAAAGTTTAAATCACTTACTCAAGGTCACCCAGTAGCGGAGCTGGGATGTGAACTCCAGGGCCTGCACTCATTACATTTTTATTTTCATCAAGCTAATAATACATTTATGTAATTTTTTTCAAAGTCAGATAGCATTAAGGCTATCCAACTCTTTTCAGGGTTTTCCTCATTTTTTTTTCTTACCTTTACACCTCTAAATATTTATACTGATTTTTTTTCGCGTGGGCAGGCACCGGGAATCCAACCCGGGTCTCCGGCATGGCAGGCGAGAACTCTGCCACTGAGCCACCATGGCCCGCCCTATACTGATTTTTTTGATGTATCTATTTTGGATATTCTTCGTTGACTTCCCACCACGGCAGATAAAGCTGCTTAACAACTACCCCCCCATTTCCCCTCCTTGCCACAATAACAGGGTTACAACACAATTTGGGTTAATTCACTATGTTTACATTGTTATGATTATGTAAATACTATCTGTGCCAAGTCTAATAAAGCACCAGAAGCAAACCTCCTCTTGTACAGCCCCTTGTTTTTCCTGCTTTTTTTCAAGTGCCCAATTTTCTACATTCCTAAGGAGCACTGCTTTCCAAATGTTTCTACCCTAGAGCCTGCCCTGCCCACCACTAATAAAGCTTCAGCACGAGGCTGAGGCCCCTCAAAGCAGGCCCAGACCATTTTACAGCCTCGCCTCATTCCTCCTCCACCTTCTTCCTTCTCTCTGGGGTACAGCTCTACTGTACCAATTAGGCTTGCTATGTTTTCTGAACACATCATGCCCAGAATGTTCTTTTTGGTTGCCTGGCGAAGTCTTATTCAACCTTCAAAGCTCAGTTTCCACCCTACCTTGTCTCTCTGTTTTTTCTGATTTCTACCTCTAGCCCCAGAATTAATTCCCTGTCCTCCACTCCCGTACAGGGTACTAACATAGCACTCATCACACTGGAGTATAGTTAAGTTCCAGTCTGGCTTCTCCAGACTGAGCTCCTTGCAGAGCCCAGGTCTGTTTTTAGCACTGACTATAGCCCTCCTGCCTGGCATGGAGGGGCTGCTCAGTAAATGCTAAGCGAGTTAAGTACAAAGATGGAAGCCCAGAGGCAGGAGGGCCATTCTTACAGAGGGGCTAGGGGAGATTTAATGGAGATAGTCTTGTTGCAGCTGGGTGTAGAATAAAGAGTAGATTAAAAAGTTATCAGAAGCTTGAGTCTGCTTCTCCTGAACTGCCCAGGCCCAAAGCCCCTAGAGGTACAGCAACCCAGAGAAGGAAGCCAGAGGCTGCAGCCAGGCCTGGGCCACTTCTGAAAGAGGAGAAGGGCACGTACTCATAGAATCCTACAAGGCTTCTATAGATATGCTGTTTTGGGGGTTAGGGGTGGGTTAGAGAAACAATCAGGTCTGCTCCCCAGAGCTGTCCCAGGCAGGATTTTGAGACATCTGCCCTCTTCCCCCAGAGATCTCCAGGCCTCTTCCCTCGGTTTCAGTGGGAGGGGAGAGAAGGGGCCCGGTCAGTGAAGTGCGAGAAGGGCCCGGAGCCTCACCTGCCCACATGAACAGGACCACCACGATGATGAGCACCTCGCCCGTCCGCAGCTGCTGGTTCCTCCCCATCTCTTTCATGGTCACCTCATCTGCGGGGAGAGAGACACGAGGTCCCCACTCCTTCCCTGCCCCAGCCACTTCTCCAGAGCCAGGCCCCAGGTAAGAAGTGCTTATTTCTATGGGTGCCCACATTGAATGTCAGACATGTATGAACATGTTGACGGCTATTGGGGCAGCTGCCGTAGAACCTAACCCAACCTTGGGAGGTTACACACACACTGTCCCGTGGGGCGAGAGGTGGTGTCAGGTACCGCTTTACGGGACTGGGGGTGCGGGTAGGATGGGGTCTAGTGCTTCTTCAGACTGTAGCCCACACTGGCCCTGCCCAGCCCCGCCCCCGCCCATCCTTTCAGGCCTGCCTTTGTCCTTGGCAGCCATCTTCTCGGCCTCACGGGGGGTCTTGAAGAGCACTGGCTCGCTGGCCGGGCTCTGGCCCTGGATGGAGATGGCCTGCACGTGCACAATGTACTCGGTGTCCTCCTCCAGGTCCCACAGGGCGCAGGAGCGGGTGGTGGTGTTCACCTCCTGGATGAAGCGCAGCATCCGCACATCCTTCTTCTGCAAGGCAGAGGCCGCCCCTCGGTCACGGTCACGGCGCCCGGCCTCACTCCGCCCACCTCTTAACCGGCTCCCTTTGCTACCACGCCCTGGTCCTTTGCAGACTCTTACTTAATCACCCCCTCCTCTCTGGAGCAGGTATCACTGCCTCTATTTTCACAAATAAGGAAACCAAGCTTCAGAGAAGTTAGGGAAGCTGCAAAGCCAGGTCCTAAACTCAGGTCATCTGAGATCAAAATCATGCTCCAAATTTCTCTGTTCTAATTGAAACCTCCCTCACTGACTGATTCCCTCTGGGCCCCCAATTTCAAGCCAAACGTACACCTTTCCACCCGTCTCTCCTGCCCCTCGTTTCTTTTTCCTTTCTGTTTCTTTATGTACACACACCCCTTTGCCACTACCCTCTTGATGTGTCCTTCCCTCCCCAAGACCCAAGCGTTACCTGCTGGGAGATGGCAAATCCAATGACAACCTCATCCTCCAGCACGTCCCAGCTCACCACCGCCGAGTTGGCCTTGAGGTGCCTGACAGTGACATTCACTGGGGCCGAGGGACTCTCTGGAGGGTGGGGAGACACCCGAGCCTGAGCGCCTCCTACTGCGAGGCCCAGGCCCACTGCCTCACCGGGCAGGGTAGACAAAAAGTCCAGGCAGTAGGGAAGTCTTCAAATGGGGTTGAGGTTAGGGGACACGGGTCTCAGTGCCTCAGCGGCTTGAGGGGCCAGGCCTGAAAGGTCCCAGACTCTTTATAGGGTGGAAGCCCCGGCTAGTCAGAGGCCAGCCCTGCCAGGGGTCCCAGGTTAAAACTGACGGTACCCGGGCAAGGCCAGATCTAATGAGAGGCAGTAACTGGTGGGAAGCCAGCTATGGGGAAGGCACGGGGAACTGGAGTTGCAGGAGCTGAAAATGCATCCGATGAAAAGCAGTCAAAAGGACTCCCAGTCAAGTGCTCTTTCTACAATACTACTCTCTCTAGTGAATGACCTTGTGGGAAAGAAAAAGACCCAAGGTTGAGAAGAGCCAGACTGGGGAGAGCCTCAAGATGGGAGTGAGGAGGACGTGAGGCACACTCAGTATTGTGGTGACAGGGGCGGGATGAAGCTTGAGGAAGGGTCTATACAAGGCTCTTCCTGGTACCCCGCCAGTTCCAAGGGCTGAGGAGATAGATAGGCTCACTGAACAGCGATCCCCTGAGTGGAGGGTCAAGAGCACAGGGTAGGAGTTTCTGGATGGGGAAGAGGGTGAATGGGGGTCATTAGAGGGGAAGGGAAGGAGGGAGAGTGAGGGGAGGCTGAGGTCAGGGCAAGATGAGGTGTCATACAAGCCTCTACATCACCCAAGGGCCAGGTGCTGGCAGGGAGAGACCTGGGCTTGAGCAGCACCACTCAGCCCACAGATGAGGCCTGGGACAGACAGAGCCAGACATACTGACAGACAGAGACTGAGGGACACAGACAGGTGGCAGTGGACGGGCACCATGAAAGAGACAGGTGGGTTGTGAGGGATAGAAAGGGGCGGAAGCAGAGAGAGTGCACTGAGCCAGAGAGAGAGGAGACAGGCAGCTGCCAGGAGGGGCAGAGACAGGATTCCAGGAAAGGCTGGGGGGAGGGAGAAGGGACAGGCTCAGGGGCTCACCCCTACCATCCCATGCCCTCCAGCTGGGTCCCAGCTCCTCCCAGACACCACCCCCCACCATGCTCACACACTCGGGGATCCCAGCCTGCTCTGTCCTGCAGAGTTGGCCCGCAGGGCTTTGAGACATCTTTAGGGACAGGGGAAGGGAGGCCGAGGCATGGGGGGCTGGTGTCCTCAGCTACTCCCTAGACCCGAGAAGGGACGTAGAAGGAACCTGCAGCAAAGGTCTGGGGTCAGAGGAAAGGGATTAGGAGACCCCAGAAAACCCAGGGCTAAGGTGATGGAAAGGGGCTTGCTGGCTGAAGGACAGGCCTGAGGGTCACGAAGGTGGGGAAGAGGCCGGTGTGTTGGGTGAAGGGAGCAAAGCGCGGGGAGAAGACAGGGCTCCCCAGGGAGCGGGGAGGGGGAAACTGAGGGACACCGAGAGAGCTGGGGCGGGAGAGGAGTCTGCCCTGCGCGCAGCCCGCCCGCAGCCCAGCCGGCGCCGAGCCCCCGCCCCCGGGCCCCCTTACCCGCCTGCACCAGCGCGAAGCAGACGCAGCCCAGCCACAGGCGGAGAGCGGCGCGGGCGCGGGGCGGCCAGGCGCGCGGCGGCGCGGGGGGCATGGCGGCCCCTCCGGTCGGTCGGCTCGGGGCGGCGCAGGGGGACGCGGCGCCGGCCGCCGGCGGCCGCTCGCACTCGCGCTCCGGCCCGCGGACAGCGCGGCCCGGCCGCCCTGCGCCGCCCCGCGCCGCCTGCATGTCGGCTCCGCGGACAGCGACTCCCGCGCGGCGGCGGCGGTGGTGGCGGCGGCGGCGGCGGCCGCGTCCACGTCGGGCGCCCGGGAGGGGGCGGGGCGCCCCCGCTGCGGGGAGAGCGCGGGGGGCGGGGTGAGGGGCGTCGGATGCCCCCTGTTCTGCCCCCACTCGGTCCGCGGTCAGGTCCTCCTAAGGGACTTCGCGGACTGGCGGCCCCTCCCCTCCAGCCTGTACCTGAACCCAAGCGGGTCCTCTGTGCCCCCGCCGTGGTCAGCCCCAACCTCCCAGCTCCGTTCTTCTCGTCCTCAAGTCATTGGCACCCCCACGCACACGCCCGCACACACGCACCCACAAAGTGGAGCCCTGGTGCCCCATCTCTGCCCTTTCCCAGGTGAGAGGGAGGGCAAGTGCCACGAGGCAAGTGCTCATCTGTGCCCACATTCCATCCCAAAGCTGACCTCCCCTCCCTGGGCCTGGGGATCTCCTCTCCCTCCTCCCCCATCCTAGACCTTGCCGCAGCAGTCAGCAGAAGGGAGTAACCATAGAAAGCATGGGGTAACTAAAGAGTGCTAAGTAATATTAGGTGCATACAGTTGGTGCTCAATCAGTGTATACCATAAGACCCTAGAAGAGGTTGCCCCACCGAAGGGTCTAGTCCTGTGCTCTCAGGCAGGCAGTCTTTCCCTTCTCTGGTACATCTTCGTTTTTATCTCCATAATGAGAGTAAGAAGGAGCATCTGCTATGCAACAGATGCTGTGCTAAGGGCTTTACTTGCATCACCTCCTTAATCCTCACTGAGACCTATTAAGTCTACTCTGTTGTCCACCTTTTGTCCAGGAGGAGACTGTGGCTTGGAGAGGTTACCTGGGTTGCCCAAGGACCCACTGGACAGCCAGGATCTGAACATAGGCCAAGCTGCCTTCCGAACCTTTGCTTGAATGACTTCACCCACCCTGGGATCCTTGGGGTTCTAGAATTTTCCTTTGCCAGCTCCTCCCTAGCCAGAGAACAATCGGGATCCACCTCTCCCTGAAGCCCCAGGGCTCTCCCCTCCCCACACCCCCAACTGGCCTGGCTGAATGCTGTAAGCAGTGAAGGAGCTAATGGTTCTAAAGTGCAAAGGGCTTTGGAGACTTGTCAGGCAGCCACACTTAATAAAAGTGCTTGGATGACCCCTCCCCTCATTACATTAAGAACATCCATTTGCTTGTCACCATCCATACCCCTGCCCCAATACGTCCTCCTGCCCAATCCACTCCTTTTCTGAACTTAGGGTGGCAGAGAGGTGCCTCCATCCTCTCCCTGAGAGAACCAGGAAGCTGGGGAAGCCCCCCACCCCATCCGTGACACTCTTTACCCCGAGTCCCAGACAGGGAGGGCCTGGCCCCCTCACATGAGGGCCACCCATCTCTCCAAATGAGCCCTTCATGCTCACTGTCTGAAATTCTATCATGCGGGCGCATTCGTTTGAGTCTCAAAGGCCTCTTTCTTCTAGAGGCCCCTGAAAGGGCTCATTCTCTTTGGACATGTTGCAAAGTTACCCCATAGAACCTACACCTTCGAGATCAGTCCAACCCCGCCCGCCCGCCCACCCCCACCACCGGTTTTTGCAGATTGAGAAATGGAGATTCAGAGGATGGGGAGAGCCTGGTGCCAATTCACACAGTGAGTTAAGAGCAGCCACAGAGCCCTCCTTTCCTAATGTCCATCCTTCCCACGGCTCCTTCCACTGCCCCCCCACCCCCCAGCTCCTACTTGGCCATTATAGAAGGGGCAAGATGGGAGGGGGTTCGAAGTCCTCGCTGAGCAGCCGAATCTAACTGCACAGGCCCTCGTTTCCTCCAGGCCTTCCCCACTAGGCAAGCTGACTCCCCTCCCCCAGCCTCCATCTAGTTCCCCACCACGTACCTTGTCCTGGGGTGAACCTCAGCTGGGACCTCGACCAGTTTAGGATAGGAGCCAGGGAACCAGAGCACCACTCCCTCACTCTCCTCTCCCTTTCTCTTTTCTCTCTCCCAGCAGCTGCTACCCGCCCCACCCAACCCGGTCCCGCCCACCAGCTGCAGCTCGGCCCCTAGGGACCCCCCTCCCTGACCCACCAGGCAGGAAAAGACACCCGGGATGCTGCCAGGAGCAACTGGATCCTTCTCAGCCTCCATCATAGGAAACAGAAGGAAGGAGAGGGGTCGGTTAGAGGTCACAGAGTCCACCCCTGTCCCTGCTAGTGAGAGAAAGAAGGATGGAGTGGGTCCTGGTGGGTCCGGTGTCCAGTCCCGCGCTGGGGAAAGGCAAGCCTTAGCGCCACCTGCTGGCCTCTCTAGGTATAACCCCGGTAGATGTAGGGCATTGGGAGGGGGAAGATGGCTCAGTGTCTGAAGGTTTCAGAGGGCTGGGGAAGGAGTGCTATAGCAGGAAGGCTTGAAAGTCTGGGAGGATTTAGAGAGTTGAGGCCCTGGGCCTCATGATACATGAGGTGCTTGGGTATTTTCCTAGATTCTGGGAAAAGTTCTAGTGCCTGCAGTCTCTGGCTGCCAGTGGGAGCTGGATTGGGGGTAGAAAGAGCTGGGAGCATGTAGAGGCATCCTGAGTGGGCTTGGAAGGAGGCTCTCAGGACCAGTCTGTACACCATCCATTACTACAGGGCCTACCATGCAGTAGATGCTCAATAAATATTTGCTGAGTGTATATAACAAAGTTATTCTCCCAACGTATATTTATTGAGCACCTACTATGTACCAGACCCTGTGCAATGTTCTGGAAATACAGCAGTGGAAAAATGAATGAATGCATGGATGAGATCTGGGTGGGGCTGAGGGGTGGGCCTCCATCCTCCCAAGCTATACTGATGTTCATTTGGGGGACTCCACAGACACCTCCTAGGAGACAGCTTAGTATCCACTTACAGCTTAGTATCTGATGTGGTCACTAGTGTTTGGACCTCCTCGGTACCCAGAACGTCCTAAAGTCCCAGCACCTGATCCAGATTGCTTGTGCCCAAGCCAGATCCCAGGTGGCGACCTAGAATGGGGAGGCTCCTCTCTGGAGCCTGGAATGGTCAGGGCCCTTGTTCAGGGGGCCCCATAGACACACACACACTCCCCAAATCACAGGGAGAATTGGCATAAGGGAAAGAGATTACTTTGAAGGCGTAATAATTGAGCGTCTACCAAGAACTTGGCTCTTTTCCCAAGTTATTTTGAGTCAAGCTGGTTTGTTTTATCTCCCATTCCAGATCTGGAAGGTGAAGTTTAGAGAGGGGAGGGGACTTGCCCTAGGTCACCGAGCCAGTGAATGAAGGAGCTAAGGTCTCAAATTCAGCTAGGTGGTACCAAATTCAGCACTTGACCCAGTCTGCCTACCACTTCCCCTCACCTTTCGGGAGAAAGATGCCTCTTTGAATCCTCACAACACTGAGTGGTCGGGATTACTAGATTCATTTTATAGATGAGGAAACTGAAGCTCAAAGAGAGGGCGTGGCTGGCCCTGGGACATACAGCTGGGAGATGCTGGTCTGGCCTATCTAAGCCCCTGGTTCCCTGCCACACGGTGAAGCCAGCTCTGGCCAACATTTTCTGAGTGCCTGCGCCGGGCCAGCCTGGGGCTGGGTGCTGAGGACATGGGGGTGAACCAGACTGGTCCAAGAGCTTCCATGGGTTGGGGAGGAAAAGACACTTAAAATACAGAGAGGGGACTGCCCCCCCCAACCCCCACCCCTGACACAAGAGGCACCAGGGAGCTACAGGGGACAGAAGACAGAGGTACTGACAGTCAGGTGGGAATGAATCAAATGAGAGGAAAGATGGCCCTGAGGCCTTGGAAACATACAGGGTTTTGGGATGGGGCGGGGTGAGGCAGAGTGTTTATGTGGGGCAGCAGGGAGGGGTGGGAGGGGTTGCCACAAGCTCTAGGCTGTGGCAGTGGGAGCAGGAAAGAGAACATTGGAAGTGCAAGACTGTTGCAAGTTTCCAAGTGAAGTCAGGGCTAGGGAGGGCTTTATCCATTCATGAAATACTTAGTGAGCAGCTACCAAGTGCAAGGCCCTGGGACACAAATTGGAACAAAAGGATAAGATTGCCACCCCATGGAACTCACAGTCCAGTGGGGATGATGCTAATAATGAAATCAAGTATCTTTAGACTAACTGGAGTTATTAAAAACAAATGAGGTAATGTCATGGAGAGTGGTCAGGTAGGGTAGGTAGCGTGATCTGAGGTGGGTAACATTTGAACTGACACCTGAAGGAGGAAAAGTGGGGAGGCATAACACACATCACAGGAAAGGTCTTGCAGCTGCAGGAACAGCAAGTGCAAAGGCCCAGGGGCAGGAGCAAGCTTGCAATATTCAAGAAACTGAAAGAAGCCCAGTGAAACTGGAGCTTGGTGAGCAAAGCAGATCAGAGAGAGAGACTGGGCTCAGAGAGGACAGGGGAGAGGGGGCATGGAAGGGAATTTGGATTAATTCCAGTCATGATGGGAAGCTTCAATAAGTGAGACATGGTCTGATTTACATTTTAAAAGGCTCAGTGTGCAGATTTCAGAAAGCAGAAGTGGGGACCAGGCCATCTGTGAAGAGGCAAAGGGGGTTGCTGCAGTTGCCTGGACGGAAATAATGGGGCCTTGGCCAGGGTGGTGGCAGGGACAGGGAGAGAAGTCAATGGAGGATTCAGGAGACTCTTTGTAGGAGGAGCTGATGCATGAGACACTGCAAATGTGGAGAGGAGAAATGAAGAAGGCACAGGGCAGGTTCTGAAGCCAGAAACATCTGGCTGCATGATGCTCGGCTAGTTCCGCCGCCTCTCTGAGCTTCAAGTGTTTCTTCTTGAAAATAGTACCCACACCATAGAGGGGTGGAGATGATGAGATGGGGTGGGGCTGTAGAGGAGACAGGAGAAGCGGAGGAGAGGGAGGAGGAGGAGGGGAAAGAGGGCTGAGAACAATTCTTCTCATTGGGTAGAGGAGACCTCCTTGAACCTTTTCAGTTCTTCAGAGTCTGCACAGGAAATGACTCCCATCTGGCAGCTTTGGGAGAAGTGGAGAATCTTGCCCAAATGACAGCCCATCAGTGGCAGGTCCATGCCTCAAACCTGGATCCTGGTTTTGTCTCTGGAGACATTCTTAGCTATACACCTGATCCCTCAAGAGCAGTGGGGTCAGAAGCCCTATTTTAGAGGGCCCAGAAGTGGAGGTGAGGAGACAAGACGTGGAGGCAGCTGGGGTAAGATCTCTTTCCTACAAGGAAGGGGTAGGAGGAGCAAGACAGCACTTGGCTTCAAGCCTCAGCTCAGCCCCTTCCTGGCTAGATGACCGGAGGCACCTGTTTTCAGTAGCAAAGCGGGAGATCTGGAAGTGAGTGTCAGAGGCTCAGGGGCTCATCTAGCACGTCTACCAGGGCCAGGGTACTACCTTAGTCTGAGCAAACATGGTCTCTGCATGGCCAGCAGAGGGCTCCTGTGTTGGCCATAGTCAAGCCAGTGTTGCTCAGAGTAGGAAAGGCCCCAGAGACCCACTTGGGTGAGTCCACCCTGCCTACTGCTTTGTTCCATCAAGCCCTGACCTCAGGAGGGCAGACCACGGACAAGTCACTGAACTTCTGTGAACCTCAGTCCCTTATCTAGCAATAGTGCCCACTCCACAGGGTTCTGAGAGGATTCAGAGATCAGCCATGGAAGAACTTGTTGTATAGGAGCTGCTATTTGTATCAGCAGTAGTGGCAGTTGTCATATAGTCTGATACAAAGGCTGCCCAATCAGTGGTAGCTATGACGACAATGACAACGATGATGCAGGGACTCTGTAACTGTTTCTATTGAAATTTCTTAACTAAGGAATATCCAGTGTCTAATGACCTGGGATGCCTCCAGTGACAGGGAGCTCACTACCTGACCAGAAGCCCATTTTTATTGCCAGATTGCCCTCCTGGCAGACTCTCCTGGCAGACTCTCCCCCAACCTCTACCAACTCCCTACCAAGGGCGGCCCCCGCTGGCCTAGCCTCTGGCCTCAGGCCCTCTTGCTTCCCCAGGGTTTGCCTGAGAAGCCCAAGAGCAGGTCGGGAAGCCAGAAACTTGCTGGAATGGAAGGAAGTATACAAGTCTTGTACTCGCTATCAAAGTTTCTTTTCTGCAGACTGGGAAGAAGTAAATAAATGACAGGAAAGCCCCTGCTACCCTCTGGATCTCCCCCTTATTCCTTTCTGAAAGTGGCTGGAGGCCAGGAAGGGAATCTCATGGTCCAGATCCACAGCCCAAGTATACTTCTGGGTGGGAAGTCTTAGCTCCATCCCACCTGCAGTCAGGCCCCCACCCCCCCATCTGTGTTTTGGGGTCTCAAAATGAATGTGCATGGGTCTAGCAATGATGCATCTGGTGGGGAGGACAAAAGCCCAAGTCAAAGCTTCGCTCGGCCCATCTCTGCTGTGTGACCTCCAGCAAATCACTTTGTCTCTCTGAGCCTGTTTCCTTATCTGGCCTCTGCTTCAGAGTGGCATTTTGGGGAGAACATGAGATATTACCCACAACAAAGAGCACACAGTAGCTGGCCCATAGTAAAGGCTCTGTAGATGTAGCGGTGGATATTATTATAAAGTGGAAGTCCCCCATTTCCGCAAAATCCTCCCTGCATCTGAGGGCACCATGGTGATCGTGGGAGTGGGTCATGTCAGCCAGGATGACGTCTTCATCCACTTCTGGGTTAGAGAGCCAGGGCTTGGCACATTCCACATGTGCATTTGTGTGCAAGCGTGTACATGTGTGTGCACGAGTGGGCACGGGTGTGCATACATAGGCATTGTGTGTGTACATGTGCAAGGCTGTGCGTGAATATGCCTGTGTGCGCACGCATATCCCTAAGCACCCCCCCCCCCCCGGCCCCCCAGGGACTCCCAGAGCATATGCCTATTTGCGGATACCTGTGCAGTAGCCCTGCACTGATTCGGGAGGCCCCTCAGTTCACTTTGTTACTATGGAAACAAAGAGGCAATCCCCAGCCTCAGGGAAAGCCTGGGGCACCAGAAATGAGAGCTGGCACAGTCTTCCCAGGAAGAAAGACAGATTGTGAGCACAACGTCCGTGGGATGGGGCAACCTCGGCCTCTGGGAGTGGGGGTGTGGGAGCCTGGGTACCTCTGTGTCCTCTGGGAAGCCTTGGCCCCTACAAGGGAGTCTGGCCCACTGGAAAAGGCTTGGGAGACAGAGCTGGGGCCCATTTTGGATCCAGCTCTAACCCGTGCCCAATCTCATGCGGGAAACTTGCTCTTTTGTGCTGTAGCTTCCTCTTCTTTAAAGACAGGTGCCCAGTGGAAGCCTTGAGCTGAGATGTTACCTCTCCTCCCCCTGGGGACAACTGCCTTCGAGGCTGTATGCGCGAGCTCCTGAGCCCTGGAGTGTCACAGAGCAGCCTCCTTTCACATGCACCGCGTCTCCTAGGCTCTTCACGTCAATTCTGGAAAGGAGGCATTTCACGGGAGAACTGACGTCCAAGATGGCACAGCTGGCTGGTGGTGGGACCCGGTCTGCTGCCTGCCTCCCTCCCTTCCCACCTGACCCTGCCCAGGGAGCACAGCACAGCACTGGCTGGGGATTCCACCGCTTCCCAGATGCGAGGGGCAGCGGGGAGGAGGCTCTCTCCAGGCCGCGGTCCCTGGGGGCAGCATCCAGCCCGGGCGACACCCGGGGCAGAGCTGGGCCACCGGAAGGCTTCTGGGAGGACCATCCCAGTTTATGTAGAACTTCCTTTTAAAAATCTTTACTCTTTAGATTTCAGTTCAAGTTTCAAACGCCCTACATGCAGGTTGTAATAAATTCCAACAGAATTGTATATAAAATGACAAGTGAAAACACAGTCCCTGCTCGTCATTCCATTTCTAAGATGCAACAGTTTCATTTGTTATGAACTCAGGAACAGTTTTCAAAGGGTCAAGGTCATCACCAGATAAACCAGAATGAGCAGAAGGAATGAACTCCCCAGCAGGGAAAATGTGTAAGAAAGATCCGATGCTTATCTGTTGGAGAGGTTGCCAGGGGGTCACTTCCTATTTGAGAATGGGGCAAAAGGGCAGGCCTGGCTGGGTGACCTCAGGCAAGTCACTGTCCCTCTCTGGTTGGCATCTGAAGCCCTTTCGGCTATGCAGACAGAGAAGAAGAGGGATTGTTGCCCTGGGCACGGGTTGACTAGGATATGCCACCAACTGCCTACATCATTTCACCCCACCCCCACCCAGATTAAAACCTATCTAGAGAGATTAGGGCTGGAAGAGAGTTGGGAAGCCTCCTTTCCCCAGCCCTGACTCCAAGTCCCTTTTTTCAGTTTTGGGAGATCCTGGTGATCTGAGGAAGGAAGTGCTGGAACCCCCTTCCAGATGGGTGGAGGGTTAGTAGAACAAGGAGAAGCGAAATGATGAGAGATGAGGTGGCTGGTGTCCAAAAGATGGAGAGGGACGAAAGGTGCAATGACTGAGAAGCAGCATGGTGAACTGGGATGTAAACATATGATGGAATATTGTGTGGCAAAAAAAAAAAAAAAAAAAGAAGTCGTGAGGTATGCAACGAAATGGATGAACCTTGGGGACATTGTGTTGTGCAAATAATGCAAAAACAAAAGAACTAATATGATAAAAGTCTCTTTAAGAAAAAACTTACAAGAAAACTGGAGCCTGGATTGTAAGGTTTTATAGCAGTCACACTCCGTGCGGAGTTGTAAGTGTATCTCTAGATTCGGAGATGCTATGTATTTCCCGAAAATGTTGTATACTTATGTGACACCTAATACCCAGAGCTGGAATTCTGCAGCTCTGAACGTCAGCATCACTACATACAGCTATTGTTAAGGTAACCAAAAAAGAGATCAGGCTTCAATTAGAGATAAAAACAAAGCTGATCTGGTCGGGATTAAGGTAAATCAGAATACAGGGCAAAGGATGATTGTGTATATATTCTAGAGCTTCACCTATTGCAGAGAGGTTTTTTTGTATCTAGAACCTTTAATGTCACACACACTCTAGATCAATCTGGATAGCTCATTTTAACAACGTAAACGCATGGAACCTAGAAAGGGAACGAGGCCCTATAATTCTGTGTGGCTTAATGCAATACTCAGCTATATCCCCAGATTATAGTGGGCTGATAATTTAAAAGTATTGCTAGTGCTCCTTGTGGGACTGGAGAAAAAAATATGGAACTATTAAATTTACCCATCTGGGGAACCGTCGGTACTCTCTCAAACATTAGAGACTCCCAAGAAAATAGACCAAAGCCTTGATGTCAAGGATTACCCATATAAAACTCATTTCTATAGTGGAGAAGCTAAGACTACTTATAATCATGCCTAAGAGTTGCTTCCAGGAAGCCTCTTTTGTTGCTCAGATGTGGTCTCTCTCTCTCTCTCTAAGCCCAACTCTGCAATAAAAATTATTACCCTTTCCCTTGTGTGAAACAGGACATCCAGGGGTGAAAATCTCACAGCATGGGACATGATTCCTAGGGATGAGCCTGGCCCTGGCACCACGGTATTGACAATACATTTTAGACCAAAGGGGGAAAAGAAATGTAACAAAATAAAATATCAGTGGCCAAGAGAGTTTAAATAGAGCCAAAAGGCTGTTCTAGAGGCTACTCTTACTCAAGCTTCACCTAGATATTGCTAATTGCCATGGTTTGCCAAACCTCAATCAACATCATTTCTGTTAACCTTAAAGAATACCTAGGACTCTAACTGAGACACTACAAAAGTTTCATGTACTAAGTTAACTTTCCTGAAATTTATAACCTTCAGAAAGTTCCTAGAACAAATAAGTCCTGAAACCCAGAGGCACCAGCCTCCCTCAAAATATCAACTAATACCACACCCTCTTATGTCGATGATATTCTTTTTTCAACACAGAAAAGTTAGAATGGGCACATCCCAAAGAACCCTATAGTTTGGGAGGAGGATCAGAGGAAAAGGAGGAGTTATAATAGAGAAGATAGGATTTAACAGAGACGAATCACTGCTGAATCTCTGTGTTGATGTTTCTTTTGGTCTCTGGTGTTTTGAAGCAGCTAGAAGGAAAAACCTGAAGTTGTGGAATGGCAACCCATACCAAACCTTGAAATTTGTTCTGTAATTACTTGTTAAAAACGTACTCTGAAAATTATTGCTCTTTTAAAAAAATTTTCTACTTTTTGTATTTAAGTTAAATTTCACAATAAAAAAACATAAAAAAAAAAAAGAAATAGGGTGATGGTGAGGATTTGGGGTATATCATGGAGAGATTTGAATTTCCACTTACTCTCGTAGGTAGTGGGAAGCCATGGAAGTTTATTGAGCAGGGAAGGAAGATTTAGGGTGCTGTGACAAGACCCAGAGCTACAAGTACAGAGCGGGGCTGCCCAGCACTTACCTCGGTGAGGAGCAGGTGAGAGGAGGGCAGGCCTGAGACACACCCTCTAGTAGAATGGACAGGACTTAGAACAGAAGGAGGTGTGGGGGTGAGGGAGAGAAGGGAGTCCTGGAAGGGGTGGGGTCTTGAGCTTGTTAGGTGGACAGAGGGGACTCAGGGGCAGGGCAAGCTGGGGGTAGAAGACGTCTGCGGTATCTGTGGGCCCTTCCGAGCAAGCCCAGGATGGAAATGCAGGTTTTACAGAAAAGGAGCCAGAGTATCCCAGGATTTGTTTCAGCCACCTTTTCCAAAGCTGGGAAGGGGCCACGCCAGAGCTCAGAGTTAGGTCACCCTCTAAAGTTTGTAGTCTCATATGGAAGACTCAGCAAAGATGCAGCCCCTTTGCTTGTCCCTCGGGGGCCCTGACTCTGCTCTGGGCTTGGCACGGGCTCAGCTGCCCTTACCCAGGATTCGGGGCTCTCGTGGGGGAGCATTGCAGTCATTCTCCTGCTGCAGAGCCCGGCAGCCTGGGGGGATCTATGGGCAGCATCGTCAAGCCCAAACTTCTGTTCCGTAGAGGGCCCATGCCCCACCAGCCCCAGCCTTCCCGCTCTCTCTTACCACCAGGGATCCCCTATTAGCCGCCGAGAGCTGCTGGCAGTAATCTCAGCCAGCACTAAGTGGGCGCTAACTGGGTGCAGTCGGGGCCAGGACAGACACCTCAGAGGCTCACCACCACCCTTCCAGGGGGGGACTATTACCGCTGTTGCCATTTTACAGATGAGGAACCCACAGAGGCTGGAAGCTGCGAGGGGCGAAGGACCTTGCTCCCACTCCGTCATGGGGGGTGGGGGGTGGTTTCAGGGTTCGATCTTGCCCTGTGGGGGCCACGGGGCTGCTGTGACCCTGGACGCATGGCAGCACCCCCTGTGGAAAGTGAGGCTCCCCAAGCCCCCAGGGCCTTGACTTCAGGTCTGCAGTCCCAGCTCCAAGGATCCCCCCCCCCCGCCCCGCCCCTGCCCAGCCCCCACTTCTCTGTTCCACATTGCCCAGCTCCCTGGGGAACAGCCAGGCCCGCCCCCTCCCCCTCCCGGGCTGTGCTCCTGGCAGCTGTGCCGCCCTGGGCTCTGGTCCGGGGGTGGTCCCTGGCGGAGAGGGGAGCGGGCAGGAGCCAGGATGGAGCAGGCTGGGAGGTGGGAGCATCCGGAGACCCCAGGCCCCCACCCCAGGGCCCCACTGTGTTCCAGACTGGGGTGGGCTGGGCCCTTTGGAAGGGGTGCCTTAAGATTATAATCACTTTATCAATGTTTGTTTGTGTCATGCAGCCCCGAGATGCTTTTCCCTCCATCTGTCCCCACCATCTGCTCCCATCAGAATATTCCAAACCATTTAGGACCAAAGAGGGATGGTGGGAGCTGGGCCTCCACGGGGCTGGGCCTGGAGGCGGGACCTCCGTCTACTTCACGGAGGGGCTTCCAGGGAGGGGTCTAGGCTTCTGAGTCACACAGAACTGGGTTCAAATTCTGGCGCTATGATTTCCTTGCTGTGTTTCCTCCGGTGAGTGACTTCACCTCTCTGAGCTTCAGTCTCCATCCACATCTGTAAAATGGCTGTAACACTACTGACTCCTCAAGATTAATGAGGTGAGGTGTGCAAAGCATCCTGTATGTAGGTGCTCAAGAGATATGCAGTCCCTTCCCAACTCGTCCCCCATTTGCTTCTCCCTCTGGCCCCACAGAGCTGGCCTGCTTCTCTTTTCTGGTAGAGGATGGCAGCCACCCCTGGTTTCTGTTCCTCTCACTTCTCTCCTGAGTGCTAGGGACATCCCCTCCCCTGGGATTTGCTCTGTCTTCCAAGGACCCTGCCCACGTCTGGGTTTTCTCAATAAGGCCCCTGCTAGCCCAGGCTCTGTCTTTCCCTCCCTCCTGGATGTCTCAGTCTGGGATTAGAGACAGCTGAGTATCAGCAAGGGCTCCCCCCTTTCTGAGGGTTTCCAGGATCACAGGTGCCGCCTCTCTGTATGCTCATGTTCAGAATTTCAGGCCTGAGTGTCCAGAGGGCCTCGTGGTGTCCATGGGGTTCCTCAGGTCTCTAGCCAGGGGTTCTATGGACAGTGTCAAGGGGTCTGCACCACCTTTATAACCCTCTACTTAGAGAGGGGGAGAGACTTACTCCAGGTCATCCAGAGGTGAGGAACTCCAGGGCCCTGCCCAGAGGCCATCTGCCCCTTTCCTGGGCTATGTGCTAGGACACTGGATCTTCAGCCCCCCGCCTTGGGTGTGTGGCGTGGGGAGCCTCCAGCCTGCCCCTTTGGCTCAGAGGCCTCCCCGGGCTTCTCAGGTCCCCAGGGAGGTCGAGGTGGCCTATGGAAAGTAGCCAGCAGAGCCCACCCAGGCCCAAACTCCACCCCAGATCTGCCCTACTCATTCTGGTCACAGGGAAAGTCAAAGAGAGGTGGGGGTGCCCAAGGTGAGGGACATGGTCCTGCCTTCAGAAAGCCCCATCTAAGGGTGAGACAGGGCTCAGGCTGGGGTCCTGAGGGCAGAACACTCAGAGTCACCCTCACAGAGAAGGAAAACAGTGGGGAAGAGAGAGTGGTCTTCTGAAGGAATAAGTCAAGGAGCCGGCCTGGAGGAGGTGAAGTTAGGTCTGGGAAGTAGGGAGCAAGCAGAAAGAGGCTGAATGCACTGTGGAGGGAAACAGAGGCCCTCGCAAGGATAAAGAGGACCCAGATTAGGCTGGGAGGAGATGGGCTTCAGATTGGCAGGAAGAGGAAGGAAGAATGGGGGAAGGAAGGGCCGAGGGAGTAGCTGGACGGAGGACCCTGCCCCAAGCACAGCCGGCCCTCTTGACCCAGTGAAAAGGGGGGAGCTTGTCACTCAAGGGGCCTGGGTTGGGGGCTGAGAGGCAAGGCACCGCCCCCCCTCCCAGGTCTTCAGCAGGAGGCAGCTGGGAACCGCCCCCGCACGTCGTCTGGCGTCTCTCACGCCTCGGCGGGGGTCCCACCGCCCGAGCCAAGGCACAAGAGAGGAGCCGGTGTTCCCGAGAGCCCAGCTGGCTCCTCGGCAGCTCCAGCTGAGGCCTCCCCGGAGCCCGGGGACAAAGGCTAGACTCTAACCACCTGAGAGGCTTATCTGGGAACCTGGATGGAGCCTTGGAGGGAGCGCTGGGGAGGTGGGAGCGCTGGGGAACTGCGAGGATCTGTGCTGCTGCTGCTGCTGCTGCTGCTGCAGCCGAAAAGCGAGTGGACTGAAAGGAAGCCTTCCAGTCAGATGGCAAGCGGGGTGCCTCCCCTTCAAAATATATCCAGAAACCAGACCCACCGCTGCTGCCCTGGCCATCTCCCGCCCTGAGGTGGGTCCTGCCCCCACCCTTGACCACCCCTCTACTCTCGCAGTCTGAGTTGGGCATGGATATCAAACCATGTCATTGTGCTCAAAGCCCCACGTGATGGGAAATCTCATCGCCATCCCGACCCCTGCACCACCCATCCCAACCTTTTCTTTTCTTTTTTTCCCCAAAACTCTTATCTAATACACTATAGAACTGACTTGTTTGTTACGTCCATTGTTTATCGTCTATTGCTGTAGCCCTACTTCTTAGAACAGTGCCAGGCTCAAAACCAGTGCTTCATAAATATTTGTGGAATGAATGAATGAATGAATGAATGAGGGCACATCGATTCAAGTCCAGACCCTCCGCTTACTGGCTGTGTGAGACCTTGGGAAAATCACTTCTTAAGGTCTCAGAGTCTCATCTCCTCATCTATAAAGTGGGGACCACAAGGACCACCTCATAGCGAAGGTGAAAGAACAAAATGTGAGCCCAGGACGTGGGGGAAGACGGCCCCGCCGTCACCCTGGCAGGAGGAGCTGTGACAGGGGTGCCCGACTGTGGAGAGGGGCTCTCGGGTCCGCAGGCCCCCCCGGCAACCGCAAGCTGGAGATGCCCCACCCCCCGCCCCCGCCTTCACAGAATACAATCTAGAGGAGAGAGGGGATTTCCTTGATGGGGGAGGAGCAGTTCCCCGGGAGGTTGGGAGGTGGGATTTATTCCGAGACCGGGTCCTGGGGGTGGGTTCCGGAGCTGTGCGCAGGAGAGGAGGCGGGGCTGAGGCGGAGGTGGGGCAGGAGGCGTGCCTGGCCCTAGGACCTGAGCCCCGGGAGGCGTGGGCTCCCCTTCTCCCGCGAAGAGCCCCCAGCTCAGTTAGTTGCGGAGTTGGGGCGCGGGGGCAGGGGCGGTACCTATCCACAGCCCACCATCTGGAGTCCGCCCTCGGAGCGACGTGCGGCTCGGCTCCCAGGTAGGGGTGCGGGAGGAAGGGGAGCGCGGCCGCGCAGGGTTGTCCCCGGCTAGGGAGAGGTCTCTTGTCACTGACCCCATCCTCCTCCATCCCACCTGGGCAGAGGAGCTGGAGAGATGGGGGCCTCGGTCTTCCCCCCCCCCCCCCCGGCAGGGTGCTCCCACGAGAGGGGGCCGGGGAAGTGAGGACGCCCCCTCCTCGCCCCTGTGCTGGGGGGGCGGAGTCTAGCGCGCCGCTCCCCCCACCCCACATCCCCCGCCCGCCTAGAGGGAACAGGGAGGGATGGGGACCCCCCTTGGGGAGGGGCCCCGGGCGAACGCTGCGGGGCGTCTCCCTCGCAGTCCCTCCCCACCCCCCGCCCGCCCCTCCGGCCGCCCCTGCCGCCGCGCGCCGCTGCAGCGCCGCCTTCCCTGCGCAGTCGGTGTCTCCGCGGTGCTGGGTGAGTGGGGGCCGCTCCGGCCGGGGCCGGGGGCTGCGGGGAGGAGGAATCCCGGAAGGAGGGGGTCACGTCCAGTGTTCCCCAACCTCGCAGTTCCCGGGAATCCTCCCTCCAGGGGCGCGGGGGGCTGGGGCGCCCCCAGGGAGGGCGCGGCGCTCTCTAGGGTCCTGAGCGCCGAGTGGCCAGCTCTGAGGAGTCGCCTTTGGGTCGCCCCGGAGCTCCCCCTCCAGGAGGGGCCCACCCGCCCGGCGCCCTCGAAGGCGTGAAATTTCGAATTGGGGCGGAGGCTCAGGCAGAGAGCTGGGGGAACGTTTGGAGAGGGTCCCCAGGGCGGGCTTCTCAGGTCCGACAATGGGGTCCTACCCATTTTGGGGACTGGATGTCTTCGCGGGGACAGTAGAATCTTTGTCATCCTTATTTCCAACTCTCCCACCTGCGTGGTGGGTTACTCTGAGGGTGGCCGAGTGGAGGAGATATCGAAGGGTCGCTCCTGCCCGGTCATCTCTCCATCCGCATCCCAGTGACCCAGTTCCTTGGACCTTGAGGAGGGGAGAAAGGGACACATTTCCCTGCTTGGCCCTAGGCATTTCCTCAGTCCCCTCCCATAGGCTTGGTTCTCAGCCTGGGGCAGAAGGGGCTTATCTAGAAAGGGGGGCACTGACTTAGAGAAACACACATATCACACACTGTTGAAGCCACATACGTGTCCCCAAATGGCCACACAGGCAATTCCCCGTCACACTGTCGTGGATTTTCACCTGGTCACATGCACATATAATGCACAGATATGGACTCACACACAGAGGGACACATACAATGCAGAGGCCAGGGACATGCATGCACGTAGGGGACCTGCACTCACACACCTATCCACGCGTGCAGGGAGCTTCGTGCACATGCACACACAAGGAACCCCCCTGCCCTGTTTCACTGACAGCACCAAGCCAGGGGTGGGGGGGGGTGGAGTTTACTCACCCCCATACACCCCCACATCTCTGCCTGGCTGTCTCCTCCCCATTCCCTTCCCCTCTGCCTTCCACACTCTAACCTCCCCGGTATGAGGGGACTTCTCTTGACTAAATGAAAGGTAAGTGTTGGGGAGGGTTGGGTGGGCTAAGGGTCTCCCTGGCAAAGGGGCTCCCAGTGGGTCTGAGAAAGGTTGGGGCAGTGTCTCCTGGGACCTGGCAGCACCCCTGGGAGAAGAGAGAAAGATAGCAAGGGTGCCCGAGGGTCCCACGTGTAGCTGGCCATGTGAGAGGTGTCGGCATGTGAGTTGGCGTGTGATGGCATGTGTGACATGTGGGGTCGTGGGCTGGTGTGCCTTGCTGTACAGGGTATGGGAGGTGTGCGTGGGGCTGGGGGGCGGTGCGTGTGAGTTGTGGAGCAGAGGATTGTTGTTGCGTGTGGGAGCATGGGGACCCATGGGTGGTGCGGGCTGGTATGTGAAGGGCATGGAATCTGGGGTGTGCGTTTGGTGAGCTGTGTAACATGCTCTGTGTCAGGATGCATTCGTTTGTGTATTATGAGTTTTGTGACATCTGGGCACATGCAAATCATGTTCATTTATTTAACACTCGATACAGCATTTATATGTGCCAGGCACTATTCTGAGTGCTTCACATGTATTCACTAATTTAATTCCCACAACAAGCCTACAAGGTAGGTACTATTATCCCCATTTTACAGACAAGGTAGAATGTAAGGAACTTGCCCAAGGCCACAGCAAGTAAGAGGCAGAGCTGGGGTTCAAACCCCATGGCCTGCCTGCAGAGCCTGCACTAATGGCTGTGCTCCCTCTTGCCAGGCATTCGAGTAGGAGGACAGGGCAGTGTCACGGGCTGTAGGGGTGTGTTGCGGTGAGCAGGCGCAGAGGAGGCAACGAGAGGGCAGAAGGGAGGCGGGAGGAAAATCAGAAGATTCTTCTGCACCTTCCAGAGCAATTCTCGGGAAGCAGAACTGTCATTCTATGGCTGTGTGACCTGAGACAGGTCATGTCACCTCTCTGAGCCAGCCTTCTCATCTGTAAAATGGGGGCTCGTGCCCTGCTTCCCCTGGTGAGAGTTAAATGCTATGTACTTGTAAAGGCTCAGTGGCTGGCACTTAGTAGGACCTCAGTAAACGTGAGTCTCCTTCCCTTCCTCCCCTTCCAGGTCCGTTTCCTGGAAAAGTGTAAGGTTGGGGAAACAGTGGGGAGCATGTCACAGAGGCAGGATGTGTGACCTTGGGCCAGTTCCTTTCCCTTACTGGGTGCACCACGAGGCTGGGGTGCTGGTGTCTGGAGGCCCTTCCGAAGTGCTGTCGAGAGGCCAGAAGGGCCTGACTCCTCCTCTCTGTCCTTTGATTCCCCCCCTCGGGGCACCCAGGTGGGACTTGGCTCGGTGGCCATGGGCAAGCAGAACAGCAAGCTGCGGCCGGAGATGCTGCAGGACCTGCGGGAGAACACGGAGTTCTCGGAGCTGGAGCTGCAGGAGTGGTACAAGGGCTTCCTCAAGGACTGCCCCACGGGCATCCTCAACGTGGATGAGTTCAAGAAGATCTACGCCAACTTCTTCCCCTACGGTGACGCCTCCAAATTCGCCGAGCACGTCTTCCGCACCTTCGACACCAACAGCGACGGCACCATCGACTTCCGGGAGTTCATCATCGCGCTGAGCGTGACCTCGCGCGGCCGCCTGGAGCAGAAACTCATGTGGGCCTTCAGCATGTACGACCTGGACGGCAACGGCTACATCAGCCGCGAGGAGATGCTGGAGATCGTGCAGGTGGGCCCCTGGGGCCCCGAGAAGGTGGGGCGCAGCGTCTTCCACCCACCACCCCCTTTAGTCCTCTCCACCGTCCCTGTGGGCGGCCGGCGGCAGGTGCTGCTCTTAGGACCCCGTTTTCACATCTCTGGCTTGGGAAACGATTTCCAATTTAAAGAAAAGTTGCAGAAGGCTCCCATATGCCTAAGAGTCACCAATGAACAGTTCGCCACATTTGCTGCGTTACTGTGTGCCTGAGTGTGTATGTACGTGTACAGTGTCTTTTGTTTCTAAACCTGACCCTTTACCCGTGGATACTTCAGGATATATTTCCTAAGAATGAGGACATTCTCTTACATAACCGATAATACGATTATCAAAGGCAGGACATTTAACATAGAAACAATGCTATTATCTAATCTACAGACCATATTCCAATTTTGCCTCCTGTCTCAATAATATCCTTTACAGCAAATTTTTTTTTTGCCCTGCTCCAGGATCTTGCATTGCATTTAGTTGCCATGCCTCTTTAGTCCCCTTTAATCTAGAACAGTACCTTAGCTTTTCTTTCTTTCATGACTTGACATTTTTGCAGAGTACAGGCCATTTAGATTTTAGTAATCCTCATTTACTCAGGAGGGAAAGGATGCTCAGAGAAGTAACGAGACATGCTCAAGGCCACGCAGCCTGTGACTGGGCTCCCTGGCGCCACCAGCCACCTCTCAACGAATTGATTGAGGGCAGAGAGCCAGGTGCGGAGAGAGGTGCTTATAGCCATGAGGCTGTTGCACCCCTCCACGGCAACTCCATGAGGAGGGATAACGATCCTCATTTTCCAGGGTTGAGGGAGTCACTCCTAAGGCTCAGAGAGGTGAAGTGAGTTGCCCAAGATCACACAGCATGTATATGGAATCAAGCTCAAGATGGCCTCTTAAAAGGGCCAAGGACTCCCACCAGGTCTGGCTTGCATTTCCAGAGTCTGCCTTAACACAGATTGCGTTACTGTAAAACGATGCTGACTTCCTGGGGGGGATTGAAGGAGCTGGTACGCATGCCCTTTCTTAGGACACATTTAAGTGGGACACATGTTAGCTTTATCTCAAAAATCTTCCAGAATGTCCATCCTCTCAGCCCCAGATTGGAGATCAGCCAGGCTCAGGTTCTGTTAAATCTATCCAGTTTCTTGCCCACTTTTTTTAGAGCCTCTGTTTTTTCCTACTTCACAAGGATTGTAAAGAAAAAGCAGGACACGGATGCTAGCAGAGGGCTCAGCATATTAGTACTCCATAAATGTTAGCAATTGTCAGTTATTATTTTCTCCCCTGCACTAGCCTGAACGGCCTTTTCAACATTTCTGAAATTGCCCTGGGCCGCCCTGCCACACAGCTTTGCACAAGCTCTTGTGCCCTTTCCTTCTGCCTCTGAATCTTCACCTTTCTAGTCCCCTAGCCTGGATGACTGCACTCCCCTTCCAACTTCTCTGGCCCCTAATGGACTTTTGACTTTGGCTTCTCCTTTTGGTAAGGGTCTGGGCACGCTTCCTCTAGCTAGAGTAAAATGGGCTGTCTTGGAGTGCGGGGTCCTCTCTGCCTAGAGGTAGAAGAAAAGCCTTAATGGGTGGCACTGACTTCTATGGACCAGGCATGAACTCTGGCTGTTGGATGGCGGAGAGCTCTGGGGGACTGAGTGGAAGGATTGGGGTGGCCAGGAGGGTGGAGGATTGCTTGGATTGCGCAGCAGCAGCTGCTATACCTACCAATCTGGAGGGATGTTTAGCACTTAGTGTGGCCACACCACTGGGTACTGGTAAATCCCAGCCCTACTGGAGGCATTGGTCAAGCCAGTCTCATTCTGTGGGTATCCTTTGGACCCCTTCCTGGCCTCTGTCTAAGCCTGTCTTCCTTCAGGGTGGCCTGGCAGCACTGGACGTCTGGTGCAGACAGAGATTTGCAAACCCCAGTGAATGGTTAATTACAAGTCGGCTCCAGTAAGACAAAGAGCAAGCAGCAATTCCAGACAATTAATTAGGAGACCCAGGAGAGGGGTTGCCGCAGGGGATCAATCTTTTCAGACACAATCGGAGTCCTTCTGGGGACCCAGCTCTGTAGGCACACCGGGAGGGAAGAGGCCGCATCTCAGCCTCTTGGGGATCCCACTGTAGTTGGTGAGGCAGGTGTGCAGGCCATACTGACCAGCTCAGTGACAGGGGTGTACAAGATGACAAGTGGGAGCCCAGGGAACTGAGGAGTGATGGATGAGCTGCTGTTTCCTGGCCACTTACATTAGCCAGCCACTGTTCTACACACATGATCTCATTTCTAGACAACATAGTGAGGGAGATATAATTACTCCTATTTTACAGATGAAGAAACTGAGGCTCACAGAGGTTAAGTTACTTGCCCAAAGGCTGCACAGAAAAGAAGTAGTGGAGCCAGGATGCTATTCCAGTTCACCCTGCTGTTCACCACCACCCCACATACCCATGCATCTACCCCACAGCCAAGAGAGGGAGAGGGTCCAAATCTCATCTCTGCCATCTACTCCTTTCTAAGGTGGAGATGATATACTGGTTTTGCAGAGCTGTTGTGAGGTTTAGAGATTATGCATGTGAAATATAATTATCGGATGCCTGATCTTTGGGAGTGGATAACATTATTCCACGCAGAGGCTGTAAAAGCCGGGGAATCAGAAAGGCCCAGGGCAGTTGGGTTTGTGGCAGAATCACCCCACCGTTGGTTGGCCTGATGGTAGGGATCAGCAGGGGCCAGAGCCTTGAATGTCAGAGGGCCCAGTGCTTTGGTCCTGATATACCAAGGGAGGTGCCAATTTTGAAAAAGAAACCTTTTTTTTTTGTATGCCGTATGGTGGGGTGTCACATTTCATTCTTTTTCTATATGAGTATCCCATTATTGCAGCACCATTTGTTGAATTTTTGTTTGTTTTTTCTTTCTTTTGTTTGCTTGTTTTTGGGAAGAGTATGGGCCAGGAGTAGAACACAGGTCTCCCGTATGGCAGGCGAGAATCTACCACTGAACTACCCTTGCACCCCCCAAAAGGGAATATTTTTTAAAAAGAAAAAAATCATCTAAAGGGCGGTTGTGCCAGAAGCCAGACACTGTATTAGGTTCTGGGCATAGGGCCATGGTCCTTACCTGGATGGTGGGGACTGTACTAATCACACAAGGCCATAATTACTTCTGGAGAGGTGTCCCCAGAGGCAAAGCCCAGGAGGGTCTGGCTGGTGTAACCACCGGGTACTCCAGCCTGGGTCAGAGAAGTCCTCCCTAAGAAAGCACCAGGTAAGCTGAGACCCAAGAAAGAGTGGAGGGCAGCAGAAGGAGCAGGGGGCAGCATCCAGGAGGAGCTGGCTGCGCCTGGAGGCCTGCGTGTGGCTCAGCGAGGAGGCGGCCGGCTGGACTGGGAAGGTGGCAGTGGAGATCTGTGCTTGGAAAGAGCTTTTGAAGGCAGCGTGGGGGCGCAGAGAGAGGGAAAGAGGCTGGAAGAGACTGTCCACGCAGCGTGGAGGCAGAAGCTGGATCTGAGGCAGGGGCCGGGGGTGGGATGGGAGAAGGAGGAAGCCTTGCTGGAAGAGGTGTTGTGAAAAGCAACAGAGAGACGTGGCACCTGATCTGGTCCTTGGGTTCCGGGGCGCAGGGACCCCTTCCCTCCCAAAGGCCGAGCCTCAGATGCCCTGTGCACATTTGGAGAAAAACTCCTGCATCCTCGGTGAGTTGCCCCAGGAGCTCCTGCCGGTGGCCGCTGCCACACTCAAGTCCAGCAGAGCCCAGGCTGTCCCCGACCCCGAGAGGTGCTCATCTGCATACGTTTGCACATTATTTCCCATTCCCTCCGGGTCCGGTTGTCACGGGCCCTGCATCCCGCAGTGTGGTCCTGCGCCCCCTGCCGGCCACAGTGGGCGCTGCAGCCTGGTGCCACCCACACCGCGCGGCGCCCCCTGTCGGCAGAGGCGGCCCAGGGCCCGGTGTTTTTAAAAAGCAGCGCTAACCGCAGGTCTTACCAGGAACCCGCCGCCCGCCGCCAGAGCTCCTGAGCCCGGCGTTCTGGGCCCTTGGCCATCTGGACCCCTCCACTGTCTCTCCTGACTCTTTGCACTCAGCCACCCCGAATTTCCCGGCGCCCACTCGGAGCATTCACGCGGCCATGCCTTTGTTCATGCAGCTTCCTCTGCATCCTCTCCACCTAGCCCTCCGAGGGAACTCGGTCAAGGCCCGCTCCATAGCCCCCTTTTCTGGGAAGCCTACTCAGATCCTTCTTTCCCGAGCCCCACAGTCACCCCAGCTTCAATGACCTCCACCCCACCCCACCCAGGCGGGGTCCAGCAGACATCCAGAAGTGCCTGGGGGAGTTCCCGAGTCTGGGTCGGAGGGCTGGGGGTTCGGGCAGGTTCCTCCTACTCCCTGCCTTTCTCTCACGCCCCCCAGGCCATTTACAAGATGGTTTCGTCCGTGATGAAGATGCCGGAGGACGAGTCAACCCCGGAGAAGAGGACCGAGAAAATCTTCCGCCAAATGGACACAAACAACGACGGTGAGGGGCAGGGGCGGGACGGGGCGGGCCTCTCCCTCCTCCCCTCGCCGGCAGCCCTGCGCGGCCTCCCTCCCGCTCATGCCCCCCTCGCCCCGCAGGCAAGCTGTCCCTGGAGGAGTTCATCCGCGGGGCCAAAAGCGACCCGTCCATCGTGCGCCTGCTGCAGTGCGACCCCAGCAGCGCCTCACAGTTCTGAGGGAGAGGAGCCAGGTCCCCCCTCCTTGCTGCCTTCACCGGCCCCCTCCCGGCTCTCAGCTTCTCCTCCCCTCCTGTCTACCCGGGGCCAGGCTGGGGGCGAGACTGGGGCCCCCCAGGGTCTACACTGTGGGGGACCTACAGAGAAGGGAAGCCTGCTGGTCCCCCCAGGGCGCAGGCAGGCGACTGGCACCACCTACCCACGAGGCACACCCCCCTCCCCCAAAGATTGAGACCCTGGCTCTGGCCTGGTCTGCCCCACACAGCCCCCGCCCCACCTTCCTATCAGAAACTCAACCACTCCTCCTCCCTCCCCTCCCACAGCCAGGAGGCAGATCTCCCTCCTCCAACCACGGGGCAGAAACCCCCATCCTGGGTCCCGTCCTGGGGGGAGGGAGCAGCATGCCTTTTTTCTTGGAGGGGAGGGAAGAATTCCGGGGGGAGGGCAGTGTTGAGGAAGAAGCTTCCTTGAACCACTCTTCCCTGCAGGAAGGCATGAGCCCTTCCTGCCCAGATCTTGCTGGCCTGGGGGCCATGATGCAAAAGGAAAACCTCCCAGGATTCCAGCTCCCCAGTCAGGGATCCCATGCCTCCCCCCTTAAGTTCCTGAATGAGCACAGCCAGCTACACACAGACCCATGGACCCCTCTATGTATTTTGCCTCTCTCTTTCTCTCTCTCTCATACACACACACAGGCAGACGTAGCCCAGCCCCCCACCTCCACGCCCCCCGGGTGAGGAAGAAGCACAGGGCCCCTGGCTGAGCGCCCCTACCCCGCATGCATCCACATGGAGCATCTCTGTTCTTTTTAATAACTTCGAAATAAAGTCTCTTCTCAGTGCAGTGGGCTGGGCGGTCGGGGGGTGGGGTGGGGGTGTTGGAAAGCACCACCCGGTCCCTGAGTGTCCATCGAGCCCTCTCTGGCCGTCTCCAGGGATCCAGTGAAGACCAGGTCACAGGGCCCCAGCGGCCATGCGGCCCAGGCGAGGCATCGGCCCTCAGAGCGTCAGTGGCTCGGAGCTGGCACAGCGCAGCAGGTCGGGGCCATCCGTCGGCTCCAGGCTCCCTCGCATCTGGGGAGACATAGGAGGCCGGGTCTGGGTCTCCTCCTCCAGGAAATGCAGGGAACGGTGGGGGTGTGGCCAGGGAGGAGCCCTGTGCCCAAGGAACAGCACTCCCCCACAAGCAAGAGCTAGACACACCCTTGGGGGCACTCCCAGTTCAATTCCAGACACCCTGCCCCTCCCGCGAGAGCCACCCGGCCTTGGGAGTGTCAGGTGTCAGCTGCGTGGCTTACTTAGCTGGGAGATCTGACCTCTCTAATCCTCCACGCTTCTCCCCTTGGTACAGGAGAGAAAACCATTGCTCCAGCTCTCAGGGTGGGGGGGGGGGGGGCTCTCACAGAAGGGTGAGGGGCAGGCCAGCCTGACCTCCCCAGCAGGGGCTCCCAGGAGACAAAGGAAGTGGAGCAGAGCCTTACCGCGTGGTGGCTGCTTTTCCCCCACCAGGGCTTCAGTTTCAGCAGGTGGCGGGTGAGATGGGCAGAGCGCACGGCAAACACGCTCTCCGCCAAGCAGAACACCATTGAGATGCCCCAGAGGCACAGGCTGGAGCTCTGCAGGGGCACGGGGAGCAGAGATGGCCATCGGGGACAGGGCCGGGGAGCAGAGATGGCCATCGGGGACAGGGCGGGAGGGGGGACTCCAAGCGTTCTTCCGACCCAACCCAAGCAGCACCTAGGTGGGTCCCCCCACCCCTGGCCCAGGTACTTACGTAAATGCGTGTGGGGTCAAAGGGACAGTCAGGCGCGAGCGCCAGCAGCTCAGTGTTCCCAAATGTGCAGGTAGAAAGCAGTGCCCGGCCCTGGGTGGCAAAGGTCATGGCGATCGAGGCCAAGAGGCCGAGGGCACAGGTTAGGGAGAGGAGGGCGCATACCACGCTCAAGCTGAACACTGCCCAGCGCTGGAAGGGGGAAGAGCACCGCTCAGTGGCCATCAGGCTGCTCTGGCTCCCGAGGAACACCTCCCCCACTCCCAGCAGGCAGGCTCTTACCCCAACCCCACAGCCCCATCCCAGGAGGCGCCACATACCAGGGGGGTGCTGGGGAGGTAGCGAGACAACACCGTGGCAGTGATGCCTGAGGCGATAACCTGTGGAGGAGGCACCAGTCAGCACTGACCACCCTGCTGGAGGACAGTATGCAGGGGGTTCAGGGCCACACTCCAACAAAGGTTCTTTCAGTGCCACTGACCCTCCCACTCCCCCAGCCCTTTCACTCTCTGCTTAGCATTGGCCTCATTACCTCCATCTGCACTGAGGCACTGGCTTCTCATGACCAGCCCTGGAGTGCCGTTTCTAAAACACAACCACTCCCTGCCTATAACCTTCCATGACTCCCCATTGCCCATAGCTGTGTTATCTCCAGCAGGGGCCCGTATACCCCAGGGCTACAGGGGCATGCCTGGGAGCGTATGAGTATATACAAAGCTAGAGGATGCATGCGACATGTCTCCCTGGAGTGGAAAAGATTTTGAAAGAATCTAATTCAACTGGCAAGGAACAGAGAATCGTTATATTAAAACAAACCAGGACACTTTATGGAGTAGAATTCAAAGTCCCCAGGAGCATTTGAAATTATTCCAGGCCCTCGATGACATCAGATTTTCAACCCCACCCCAGCCATTCTCCTCCTTCCTTGCCCTCGATACGGCCACCCACACAGAGCCTGTGCCTCCCTATACAGCGCTCTCCCCAGGAACCCCCCTTTCTCCTCGGTACCCATCCAGATCCCTCAGACCCGGCTCAGGCCCTCCCCCTGCTGGCCTCCCTGGTCGCCCACAGTCCCAGGGAGCAGCACCACCTCACTGTTGACCTCTGCTCCATTCTGCCCGCCTTCCACCTTTTCCTCCACTGTGCCAAGCCAGGCCTGGCATGCGGGGGACAGGCGGTATGACACCCGGGGCAACCACAGTGTGTGTTTCCGCCTCTCTGGGCAGAGCCCAAAGGCCGGGCTCATGCAAGGACCCTGGTTTCCTCGTCAGACACGACTAGGTTTAAAGCCTGGTTGGGCCCTTTTGTGTCAGCAGGTACTGGACGAGACACTGAGGTGTGGGCAGAGAGGGGTGGTCAGCCCACACCCGGCCCTGCCCTCCCTGCCTTCCTCACGGGCTGGTGAGAGGAACACACAGCGATAGGAGGGGAGGGTCACCGCACACACCTCACAGCCCACAGTTCCTCAGACGGGGCTTTCCTCCTCGCTGGGTCCTATGACTCTTGTTCACCCCAAACCCTGAGACTATGTGCTGTCTGAGCTTCATGCTACAGGGGAGCAAACAGGCTGCGAGACAGAAGTAAGTCCTCCAGCAGGTGATGGGACTCGGAAATCGATGTGCAGATGTTCGCCAAAGGCTGTGGCCACCTCTGCGAACAGGTGAGAAAGGGCTTCATAAACTTGAGAACGTCCGGCCCCTGCACTCGTGCACTCCTCAAACAGGTACTGATGCACAGTTATAATCAGGGCTACCATGAGCACTCACCATGTGCCAAGTCTAATGCTAAGCTCCTGTCAAATTAGTTTTCTCAGTGTTCCCAGAACAAACCTTAGCCATTCCTACCTCCACACCTTGGCACGTGCCATTCTCTCTGTTTGGAATGTCCCCCGGCTTCCTCTCCTACCTGCTAGCTCCAGCATGCCTCACACCTCGGTTAAGGTCATTGCGACCCATCTGTGAACTCCTACACCTCCATCAGTCCCTGGCTCAGGGGCATCCACCTCTGAGAAACCCTCCTGGACTCTCCCAAGCTGAGCTGTGTCAGCAGGTACTGGACAAGTCACTGAGGTGTGGGCAGAGAGGGGTAGTCCAGCCCAACTTGACGCTCTCAAGTTTATGCATTTGAACCGAGAGCTCTAGCCAGGCGCTAGGCAGTGTGCATTTGGGTGGCTGAGCTTGTTTAAAGCTCACCTACTCACCAGGACCATCTGAGGATCCTGCTACTGTCCCCGTTTGATAGACGAGGAAGCGGAGGCCATCGAGTGACTTGCCCAGGTGGGAAGAGGTGGAGCAGGGGCTAGTGCTTGGGTCTCTCGGAGAGTCCAGGACCCGGGCAGGGGCTCACTGGAGGCCTTCCAAGCCCTCTCTGGCCCTCTCCCACCAGCCCCCTCCCAGAGCCGCCTGACCGTACCACGATGGCGGAGGTGACGGAGAAGATGTTGACCACGCAGTACTGCAGGGTCACGGCATCGTGGGGCGCAGCCACGTAGCGCAGCACGGTGCCGTGGAGCAGGGCGGCGGCGATGAAGCTCACGTGGCCCAGCACCACCAGCACCAGCCCCGTCTTCATCAGCACCTTCTGGAAGTCGTCCACACTCAGGCCGCCTGCGGGCGATAGCGGGGTCAGGGTGCCGGCTGGGGCTTCTCCTGCAGGGCAGGAAACTGAGGCCCCGGCAGGAATGACGGACACTGGGTTATCATCCCAGGTCTGGATGACTTGAGGCCAGAAACGTGTCTTCTCTGAGCCTCAGGCTCCTCATCCATAAAGAGGATTCATGATGTCTTCCTGCGAGAGTCCCCGAGATTGGGTATGTGAAACAAGGTCAAGAAAGCACACGGAGGGTACGGACAAAAGGGTTGCAGGCCTTGTTTTTGCTCCAGGCCATTCGTGGCAGGGCAGAAATTTGAACCCAGGTCTTCTGGTTTCTGACCCCACGATCCTTTCACTAAGCTCACCGCTCACTGACTCACTGACTCCTGCGTTGGTTATAAAAATGCTCGCCATGCACCTGCTCTACGCCTGGGCCTCGGGGTACCATGGAGAGCTTGACAATCACTCTCCAGGCCCCCTGGAGCCCAAAATCCATTGGGCAGGGATTGGAGCTTATTCAGTTTGGTGGACAGGAGCTTGTACGCCATAGGAACTCAACACACAGCTGCTGAACTGAACTGCCCAGAGATGGGTAACTGGGGGCAAGTTACTCAGCCTCTCTGAGACTCATGCCCCTACCCCATAAATGGGAAGTACGACCTCTTTCACTCTTGTCTCCCAGTAGGGAGGGGAGGTCCCATGAGGACATGGATGGTGCTGGGAAAGGCAAGTTCTCAGTGCAGGGGCGCTGGGCAGGGACAGGGTGGGTGGTGGTGGGAGGGGGCTGGGGCCAAAGGACAGTAGGACACACGAATAAGTCTCTTGGCACAGCTCTAGGAACAGGAAGCACTCCTCCTTGGGCAGCTTAGGCTGTTCTAGATCTGTTCCTGGGAATTGTCCCCATGTGTCCTGGCTCTGTCTTGCGGCCCCATGCCATGATGGCCCCTGCCTTTCACTCCCCTCACCCCAGCCAGCTCTGTAAAATGGGAAGACCATGCTCAGGTCACCAGCACTGAACAGCTTCTTTCTTTAGCTGGGCCTTGTGGGACCTGACTTTGAGTCCCTTCTTAGACCTCAGTTTCCCTCACTGTGGCAGGGAGGGTTGGGGACCCTGTGTCAAGTAGCAATCCAGGGAGTAAGGAGGGGGCAGCCACTCAGTCACCACCTGCTGTGTGACCTTGCACCAGCTCCTCCCCTCTCTGGGCCCCAGATGTCCTGATCTGCGAATCAGGGAGGGGGTGATCCAATTGGTTGCTGAGATCCCTGCCTGCAGAACCCTCAGGAGCTGGGTCAGGTCTAGGAGAAGCAAAAGGCAGATGATGGACAGGCATTATGGAACTCCAGAGGTGTAAATTAGCTGCTAGACAAACAGGAAGGGGCAGGGCAGCCTTGTCCCAGCAGCCTGGCCCACTTCACCCCATCCACCCACCCACCTGGCAGCCAAGACACCACCCGGCTCAGGGCTGGCCTCATCAACAACAGAATCCTGGGACTGAGACTTTGTTCAAATAGGAGGGGCAGTGCAAGCTTGCCTTCATGCTCAGAGCACTGGACAGAGAGTCTCAAGGTAGCCCCTGTTTTTTTGTTTCTAAGTTACCATTTCTGGAGCACTTAGGCATGTGGCTGACACAGCACTAATCATTTACAAGATCTTTGGAGCTAACTTCATCCTCACAACCCACATGGGAGATAGTTGCCAATGTCCCCATTTTACGGATGAGGGAACTGAAGTTCTCAGGGTCTCGGCTGGACAGTGGGGGCTCCCCAGGACTGTCTAAGTCCCAAGAGCAGCATCAAGCATCCAGGGAGTAGGGGAAGGGGAGTCCGTGAAGGGGAGTCCGTGGAAGGAGGAGCCTTTACAAGGCTGGGGAAGCTGAGTGCCCTGCCCCCCAACCCCGCCCCGCAGGCAGCCTCTAGCCCAGAACTCCCTGGGATCTAGATGCTCCTTTGGCTGTCCTCCCGCTGCTCCTCCCTTCCGGGTGGGCTGGGGGACCCTCTCTCCAGCATCTCTTCTAACTCCTGGGGGTCCCTGAGGGACATTCTTGCCCCTCCGCAAGAAAGAAAAGTAGGGGTGGGGGGCAGACGTGCCACAGCCACATCCAGAAGATTCCAGCAGCCCTCCTCCCTCCGTCTCCTGCTGGGGATACTGAGGCCCACCGAGGAAAATAACCTGTCCCAGGCCACCCAGTAAGTTAAGAAGCAGAGACGGCAGCCCGAAGCCCGGGCTCGCACTACAGTGCTCGGGCCCTGCAGGGGCATGTGTGACCGCTTTGGTCCGCCCGCCCCCCGCCGCTCACCAAGGCGCAGGCACATCTCGGCTCCTGCGCGGGGTCGCCCCGGCAGCCTTCAGCGGGGCTCGTGAGGCCGCGGGCCGCCGCGGGGCCCCGCTCCCATCGTCCGGCCGCAGCAGCGCCGGCCCGCCGTCCGCGCGCCCCGCAGAGCCCGCCTGGCGCCCGGCCGGCCCCCCTTCCCGTCACCCCACCGGCCGGCCCAGCCCGGGAGAGCCCCGGCGCCTCGTTTGCATCCCGGGCCGGTCGGACCGGCTGGGCAGCCGGGCTTGGCCAGCCCGGCTGAGTCACGGCGCTGGCCCCACCCACCCGCGAGCGCCTGGGATCCCGCGCTGGGACCGAGCCGCTCCCCCACCCGCGCTCGTAGCCCACCCCCCGCTTCCAGATGGAAACTGAGGCTCGGAGGAGCCGCGATCGCCCAGCTCGGACGTGCGATGAAGAGAAGCCTGTACCCGTGTTAGCCTCACGCGTGCTACCCGGGGGGCACCTGGGCAGAAAAGCCCCGGGTGGGGCAGGGTGGGGGTGAGTTGGGAACTCACCTCTTTCTAGATGGGGGGAATCAGCAGTGGGCTGGGAAAGCACTGAACTGCGGGGACCCGGGGACCACGGCCTTTGACCTACCGTGTGACCTCAGGCAAATACGTCACTTTCCCACCCGGGGGCCTTTCTTTTACTGGGTGATACAAGCGCCCCAGCCTGGATGTCTTAGGTCCTCCAGGCTAAGTAAGGCATTTCTCCTCTCAGTCTCGGCTGGGGGTGGAAGTGGGGAGTGGAGGCTTTATTTCTTCATTGGAAAGTCAGGAATATTAATTCCTGCCCCCCAAAGTAATGATGAGTACAAGAGGATAAAACATATTTTGAAAAGGCATCTTTATGAACAGACAGACCCAGCAAGAGCCCACAGTAAGAGTTTCCTAATCCTAGCCATCAGCACTGAGCCCCTTTAAGGTGCCCGAAAGATCCGTTCCCACCCTTGTTTGGTCCTCAGCATCCCTTCCAGAACGTACTAATTCCTGCCCTTTGTGTTCAGACATGGTTGGCAACTTGCCCAAGACCACCCACTTGGACGGGAGGAGGCGGTAATGCCTGGATTCCCACCAAGGCTCTCCAATGCCTCTCTGGAGTGCCCCCAGCCGGTCCTCCCGGCCACACTGACCATGGCATCTGTTCACAGTGAACCTGGAGAGTGGCCTGCAGAGCAGGGGCTGGCCTGATGGCCTCTGAGTGCTCAACTGGAGCCTGGCACACAAGGATGTCCCTGAATGCTCGCCCACTGTGTGTTCTATGTGTTGGGCACGTGAGGAGTTTGGAGAGCACGTTAACCCCAAGGAGAGAGCAGCACCATCGGGAGCTGGGACTGGGAAGCCCGCTGGATGTGTGTGTGTGTGTGTGTGTGTGTGTGTGTGTGTGTGTGTGTGTGTGTGTGTGTGTGTGTGTGTGTGTATCCCTTTGGGATGTCAGTGAGACCAGACTGGTAACCCTCAGCTGGTCCCTCAGCCCGGTCACCTGCTGTCTGAAGGGGGACAAAGCCTGGCAGGTGGATGGGGTTGGAGAAAAACTTGGAAGGTAGAAGAAACGATGGGGGCGGCGGGGGTCAGGTCATTAAGCCATCAGACTGGTGGTTCAACCCCACCCCAGGCTGCCATTTGAATGTAGATGTTCCCGGGGACTGACTTTTGAGAGGACAATCAGGCAGGACTTATCCATATTTAAATGGTCAAAGACTTGAACTTGTGGCTGAGCAATTAACATCTCTAGGTTTTTGTCCTACACACTAAAGAATGCAAAGATACACATTTGTTCAGTGATGCTTATGGACAAGCTGTTCCTGTCCTGTTGCAACAAATAGCATGTGTGTGTGTGTGTGTGTGTGTGTGTGCGCGCGCGCGTGCGAAGGGATGAGTCTGGAGGGAGAGCTAAGAGAAGAATTTTGCTTTTGTTTTATAGATGGTTGTACTGTTTGGGCCTTTTATAATAAACATTTATTCATGGGTTGCTTTTGCTTGAAAATAGAAGGGGGAGCCCTCACCACCACTCCATATCCACTCCATCAACAGCTTTCTGATGATAACATCCATCTTCCGTGGGCTGTCCTGGAGAGCACATGTGGTCACTGCAAGTCTTTTTCGAATCTCCGTGCGTGTGTGCACGTGCGTGTATATGTGCATGTGTGTGCGGCTTCTCTAAGTCAGAGTCAGTCAGTCTCCTTGCCACTGAGACGCTCTGGCTGAGGAGATCCCCCAGAACATCTCTGCTTCCAGATGCAAAGTGATGATTCTCTCGTTTTAGCCTCATAACGACATTAAGAGTTAAAGATTATCACCTCCGTGTTACAGATGAGAAAGCTGAGGCCCGTAGGAGACTTTTCAAAGACCACACAGCATGTCTCAGTGGAGGAGCTGTGCCTTGAGCCCAGGCCTGTCTGGCTGTGAATGTGCTCCTGTGTCCTGAGTGTGCATGCGTGCCGGGGGGGTGAGAAAGCCACAGCCTCCCAGGAGTGCGCTTGTTCTCTGGAGCCTCCGAGGAAGGAGAACACTCCCATCTTTTCCTCCCTAGACCACGATTTCCCAGCCAATTTCACTGGTTGGAATTCATTGCCACTTCTCTTCCTTATTACTAAGCGGTCAAAGTCCAGCAGCCTGAGCCACCAGTTCCCCGTGCTTCCGCCCCACCTCTCCATACAGTGGCCAGAGGTCTTGGAAAGAGACTCAAGCCAGAATTCTAGACCTTTATCCTCCGTCCACTCATGAGACACTGGTGTCTCACTGTCTCTTCTAGGGCCTTGGTGTCCCCATTTGCCTTCCCTGCTCCCCAGTTTTCTGAGTCGTAAAATAAGTTGAGACATAGGAAAGTGGGTCGAAACCTAGCCAGAGAAGGGAAAGTGGTAATTCTCTCTCTTCGTGGAACATTTACAACCAGGTGTGGCCCAGTGCACTTAAACTGGAGGCTTGGTCTCACCAGGAACTGGCCTTCCTGCTGGGCTACACCACTGAGGAGGTGGATTCAGGCTTCTAGGCCCTCGACAATCCCTCCCTTCTTAAAAAAAAAAAAGCTTTTTTATTGCCCTAATTATAAGAGCAGTACCTCCATGTAAATTTAAAAAATCATGTACAAACCCTACCATATTTTATTTTATGTAAGCATATACATGGTTGTTAAACTAGAAACTACTGACACTGCTGTGAGAAGTAAAGGGAAATTTAGCTGTAGGGTCTAAAGGGTCTTATTGTTTTAAAAAAGAAAATATGAAATTTACAATTACAAATTCTGGATGGTGAGAATAGGGGCTTCTGTAACATTATTCTTTGTAAGTATTCTATCTTCTACATTTCTAAAAAGAAATGGGGGTGGGGCAAAGTTCATGGTAGAAAACTTGAAGGAACAAACAGAAACCTGTGAAAAAAGAAATCAGAACCATCTATAATGTCTCTACCCCACGGATAACGACCCACACACATTTTGGAGGAGTTTTATTCTCTTGTGTGCCTATATGTGGCTCTAGAACATTCTACTCCCTCCCCCCTCCTTTAAAATCCTGTCCCAAGCATCTCACAAAGCCCTCTCCTGCAGCACGCTTTAGTTTTGATTCCCCTTGTCTCATCTTTGGGCTTCACAGAGGCCACTGGCTCACGGTATTTTCTTCCATTTAGTTAGCTCCCTCCTGGCCCTTTTACCACCAAGCCTAACACACAAGGTTGAGCATCTGAAGGCCAGTTCAGTTTTCCACGAGTGATGAGAAGTGTGTGGGAACTTGTACTTGGACTAGTATAGAGAGTGGCAATAGAGATAGAAGAAAGAAGGGACTTTATTGTTTTTAAAAGGGGGAGATTTGAGATATGTGATTTGTAAGTACATTAAAGTTTGAAAAGTACCATTCTAAATCCTCTCACCTCCTCCCAGTTCCTGCAGCTCCACGAGGGCTCCACGAGGGCTCCACGAGCAGTTCCTGCAGCTCCACGAGCAGTTCCTGCAGCTCCACGAGAGCCCCACTCCCTCGCTCATTCCCTCTCTCTTGGCTGATTCCTTCCATCAGCCTGTAAACAAACTCAAGTCTTCTATCCTAAAAACCACAACCTTCCCTTGACCTTTTTACCATTCTAGTTACTGCTTTTTCACTCTGTTTCCTTTCCCCTCCAGAGTTCTGGAAGGAGTTATCTTTACTTGCTTCTCCACCTTCTCGTCGCCCACCTTCTCTTCCATCCAGCACAATCTGGCTTTAGCCCGCTGAGTGGAAGGGCCCTTGTCAGGGTCAACCATGACTTCTAACTTGCTAAATCCAATGGGAGCATTTCAGCCCTTAACTTATGGCCCCTCTCTGTTAATTTCTCCCCCATGCACTTCTATAGCTCACTTTTTTCTGGATTTCCTCTTATCTCTCTGCTTTTTTTGTGGATGTTTGTTCCTTGGCTCAATGCTTAACCATCAACATTCCTTTGCATCTGTTCAGGTTTGCTAATGCTACCGCTAGAATGCAATATATATAAAAAAAGGATTGGCCTTTGTAAAAGGGATTTATTAGGTTACAAATTTACAGTTCTAAGGTCATGAAAATGTCCTGATTAAGGCATGAAGAGGATAACTTCAGTTCAAGCAAGGCTGATTGATGCCTGGGTTTCTCTATCACATGGGAAGGCACGTAGTAAAATCTGCTGGCTCTTCTCTCCTGGGTTGGTTTCCAAAATGGCACTTAGCTCCTGTGGGTCCTTCTGGTTTCTTCTGGGGTGTTTTCTTCCCTAGCTTCTCTAAGTGTCTGTGCTTTCTCCAAAATGCTACCTTCTTTTTTTTTTTTTTTTTCCAATTAAACCATTTATTACCTGGAACTTATGTACACAAATGCTCCCCTCTTAATGGACTCCAGTAAGCAATTTTACACATTGAATGGGAGGAGTCATATCTTCATGGAAACAACCTAACCAAAAAGTCCCACCCAACAAGTCTGCCCCCACAGGATTGGAATAAAAGAACATGGCTTTTCTTGAGTACATAAGAGTTTCAAACCAGCACAAGACATGTTCTTCCCAAAGGCAAAATTCCTTAACTCCATCACAATATCACAAAAGCCTTAAACTATTTCAGTAATAAAACAAATACAATACACAAAGTCAAAAACAGTACAAAGTCTCAACAAAATCAGCTATAGGCACGGTTTGTCCTAAGGCAAGATTCTCCTCTGGCCATGGACCTATGAAACTCAGAAGTTATCTGCTTTCAATATACAAAGGAGGGACAAAGTCATAGGATAAACATTACCATTTCTATAGGAAAAATTGAAAGAAAAACAGGGGTCACTGAACCCAAACAGTTCCAAAAGCCTGCAGGGCAAGCTCCATTAGATTTCAAAGTCTAAGTGTCATTTATAGAATGATGTTTTATAATTGGTGCTTGAGAGAGCAGCAGACCCACCATTTCCAAGGGCTTGTAGCAGTGACCATGTTCTCTCTAAACACTGGGATGCGGGCAATGAGGAGCATTGGGGAAACCACCTTGTTCTTGCCCCCACCCTCCTCAAACATCTGGGTGACACCCAGACTCTCTGCCATCTTTGGAGCACATGCTAAACCCCTTCAGAACAATGGGGGTTGGTGGCCAGGCTTTCCCCAATCCCATGGAAATGTGTTCCACCCTCTCTGAGGCCTGGGGCAATGGCATTCTTCCAGAACAATGGGGCAGCTGAGCATCTGAGAGCCTTGGGTGTGGCATATTTCTCAGGGATTGGCCGCTCTACTTGACACCCACAGATGTAAAGTTTCAGCCCGGCAGTTGCAAGTTTATTGGGACCTTTTGCTGCCGTTTAACCCCTGGCTGTTAACAAGCCCACTTTGGACTCCGAGCACTTATGATCAGTTAATTGCCAGGGTCACTGACAAAATGGAGCATGAAGGCAAGCGTTTTCCACCGGGGCTTCTCCCCACGCTCATTACCATTCGCTCCTGCCTACAAGGCTCCTTGCCGCCCACTGACGGCCAACCTAAACCTTCTAAACCTGTTGCTGCGGCAGCCGCCGCAGAGACACAGTCCGGCTCAAACTCCGAGTCTGACTCTGATACCGAATCTTTACTTGAACAGATTGAGGAGCGGCTAGAAAGGCATCCGCCATTGCAAGAATATGGCGCCGAGCCTCAGGGCGGTAAAACTAACTCCACCCTTCCGTCTTCTTCCCCATCGTCCAAACCGGAAAAGGGCCTTGGTCTTTACCCCGCCCTCTCGGAGGGAGTGGAGGCAAGACGTCCTATCCCCTCCTCCCTACCCTCCGGCCCTCCCCCGGCTGCCTATCATCCTTCCCTTGGCAATACCAACCCCTTCTTTCCGGAAGCGCAGCCGTCATCTTATGCGCCTCCGCCACCATTTTGCCCTGGCCTTGAGCCGCCGCGGCCATTTTGTGCTTCGCCACAACAGCCATTGAGTGCCCCCCCTCCGGCTGACTGCCCCCTCCCATCAGCGCCTCCAACCCTTCCTTCCCGGAAACGTAAGCCCAACCGCCGTGTTACGCACCCCTGGCGGCATCTTGTGCTAGGCTGTATTTTGTTGGGACTTCATCTTGAAAGAGTTTTAGCAGCGGCTGAACCTTCCAACCCCCACCGGCCTTGGAAGTGGACTTTAATACGTTGGGAGGATTCCTCAATCGTGCAGACCCAAGTTACAGCGGGTAGCCCCTCCTTTGTAGTTTATGCTTGCGATCTGTTTCTGTTTCCACACGGCACGCCATGTCTTAATAAAGCTCAATATTACTTGTGCCCATCCTCAAACCCTGGAAAGCAATACTGTAACACCCCCAACCAGTACTACTGTGCGTACTGGGGATGTGAAACTCTAGCCACCAATTGGCGCACCCCCGGTGATAAATTCCTAAAGCTAACTTAGTCCCCTTTTGGATGCAAACCTCGTGGTCATTCCATCAATCACCTATACGATAAATCAAACTGTGAAAAGCTAAACTTGACCATACAGTTTCCTAATGACCCCACATGGTTAATCGGTAGAACTTGGGGTATCAGAATCTATCTAGAAGGGACTGACCCTGGAGGCCTCTTTGCAATAAAAAGGGAGGCTGTTCAGCAAACAGTAGCTGTAGGACCAAATAAAGTGCTTGTCCGCACGCCTCAGGTCTTTACCCCTCGTAAACCAAAACTCACTACCCCTTCTACAGCTGTCTCCGTAGAGTCGCCCTCAAACCGTGCTCAAACTGCCGTGGCACCCCAGATCTCTAATGTTTCTCCTCCCTCGGGTACAAAAACCCCCTTAAACAACAGGCTGTTTAATTTAATTCGGGGAAGTTATGAAGTATTAAATAACACCAATCCAAATTTTACTAAAGAATGTTGGTTATGCCTTCAGGCTAGTCCTCCATATTATGAAGGAATTGCGGTCAATAGTACCTTTAATGTTAGCCAATCCTCAGATTCTTGTGATTGGCATAGTAGCCCAGGACTCACCCTCCCTGAAGTATTGGGTAAGGGCACTTGCATTGGCACGCCACCGGCAAGCTTCCAGGGACTTTGCAGTAGAAATGCATCCAATGAATTCAATTCCCAAGGAAACAACTACTTAATTCCTTCGCCAGGACTTAGATGGGCATGTAGCACGGGTCTAACACCCTAGCAACTGTCTTATAGCTTGTGTGATTGGCTCCCCTAACCCTCTGTCCCCTCCCCTACTCCTCCCCCTGTGCAACTGTACTTAACCTGGGCTCTCTGAGAGCTCGGGGTCTTCTGCGCACTTGAGCCCCCTCAGTACTTATAACTTATACCATGTAACAATAAAGAAGCTTTGTGCTGATTAATTGGCCTCCGGCTCAAGTCCTTTAGTCCCCTAGCCGAGACGGCTAGGCCCGCTTACCTCAGGTTTACACCCAGCGAGCTCGCCCCCTCTCACCCAGGGTTCTGGCCACGAGGCTGCCCGGCGACTATCAGCTCGCCGAGTGTCTGCCCGGCTGAAGCTATCCCGGCACTTGGGATTGTAACACTCTTCCTGAACATTCAGGCTGAAGGCCCACCCTCTGCCTCTGGGGCAACTCACCTTTTCCACATACATGGGTGGGTCCACTCTCCTGGCCCAAGATTTCTTGACTGCAGACCTTAGTTTTCATGATTCTGCCTTTGAAGTAATTTTTCCTTCAATTTGTCCCTTTTCTGTCCCTTTGAGTGCAAATGGCAGTGGACCCATTCATATAGATCTCACAGAAAATTTGTTGCTTGGCACGCAGCATACAGGGGTCAAAATGATTAGACAATAAGACTTTCCACAAGTCCTTTCAAGAGTCCCCATTTCTGCTAACATTCTCTTCAAAGCAACCCAGGCCTTTCTTATTCATCTCATCAAAATTCCTCCAGAATCTTCTTCTTATCCATGTAAAAAGCCATTTCAACATGTTTGGTATTTGTAACCCACAGCACCCAACTTCTCTAGTACCAAAATCTGTTTAGTTTGCTAATGCCACTGGAATGCTACATACCAGAAATGGGTTGGCTCTTATAAAGGTGATTTATTAAGTTACACGTTTATAGTTTTTAGGCAATAAAAATGTCCAAACTAAGGCATCCAGAGAAAGATACCATGACACAAGAAAGGCCAATGTCAGCTGGGACACCTTTGTCAGCTGGAAAAGCACATGGCTGGCATCTGCTTTGGCATCTAGTTTCAAACAGCTTCCCTGGGGGCGCTTTCTTTCTGCATCTCCAAGTGTCTTTGTCTGTATCGACTCTGAAGCCCTTTCCAAAATTATTCCCTCTTAAAGGACTATAGTAAGCTGATTAAAACACATCTTGAATGGGCAGAGATACATTTCCATGGAAACCACCTAGTCAAAAGGTCCCACACTAAACAGTCAGTCTGCCCCCATGAGACTGGATTAGGGAAAAAAGCATGGCTTTTCTAGGGTACATAACAGTTTCAAACCAGCTCATCAACCTTTACAGTAGACCCATCAAGGTAATCAGGTGACCAGATATGAGCAAAAAAATCACAAGGCATAGTAAAACTCCAGAAGAAATGGCCCCGTCAAAGGAACAAACAAAAAAGTTGGAAGAGACATAGAATCCATAACAACTAATCAAAGATATGCAAACAAATCTCCTGAATCAATTCAGAGAAATAAAAGTGTGTGTAAAGAGATAAAGAATATTAAGAAGACATGAAAAGTGCATAAATAAGTATTTAAAAGAATACATAGAAAAAGAACAGGTATTATAGAAATAAAAGACACTGTAGATGAAATTTAAAAATGCGCCGGAGACACACAGAAGCAGTTTTGATGAAAGAGAAGAAATAATCAGTGAGTCAGGAGACAGATCAACTGAATTTGAACAGACAGAAGAAGAAATGGAGAAAAAATGGGAAACTTTGAGCAGGATCTCAGGGAATTGATTATCAACACAAAGTACACAAACATATTGTGCTGCTTTGAAACTGTTGTATACCCCAGAAAAGCCATGTTCTTGAATCCTATTCAGTATTGCTGGGTGAGATTTTTGTGTGTGTGTGTGTGTGTGAAATATTTTTTATTAAGTTGTTTCCATGGAAACGTGACCCACCCAACTGTGGGTGGAACATTTTGATTAGCTGCTTTTCTTGGAAAAAGCTTCAGAGCCCACACAGCCAGAGACTTTTGAAGATGAAGAAAGAGAACACCCCTGGTGAAGCCTTTTGAAATGAGAGGCCTGGAGAGAAAACCAGCAGATGTCACCATGTGCCTTCCCAGGTGACAGAGGTGTTCAGGACTCATCAGCCTTCCTTGAACCAAGGTATTTTCTCCAGATGTCTTAGTTTGGACATTTTTATAGTCTTAGAACTGTAAACTTGCAACCTAATAAATTTCTTTTTTAGAAGCTGTTCCATTTCTGGTATATTGCATCCTGGCAGCTTTAACAAACCAAAACACATATGCATCATGTGTGTCCCAGAAAGAGAAGAGAAGGGAAAAGGGCCAGGAAGAATATTCAAAGAAGTAATGGCTGAAGATTTCCCAACCCTTATAAATGACATAAATATGCAAATCCAAGAGGCCCAATGTGCTCCAAACAGAATAGATTGGAACAGACCAACTCCAGGACTCATACTAATCAGACTGTCAAATGCTGAAGAGAAGGAGAAAATTCTGAAAGCAGCAAGAGAAAAGCAATTCACCACATACAAGCGAAGCCAAATAAGACTTACATGCTGATTTCTCATCAGACATCATGGAGGTGAAAGTCAGTGGTATTATATATTTCAGATATTGAAAGAGAAAAATTGCCAGCCAAGAATTCTCTACCCAGCAAAGCTATCTTTCAAAAGTGAGGGAGAGGGGTGCGTGGGTAGTTCAGTGGTAGAATTCTCACCTGCCATGCAGGAGACCCGGGTTCAATTCACAGCCCATGCACCCAAAAAGAAACAACAAACACAATGTGAGCAAAATTCCTTATGGTTTACCTATCACATATCTGCTTCTTCTGTATAGATATAGATATACATATGTATAAGGAGACATAAAAAAATGAGGGGGGGTTTTGAAATAATCACAGAAAAACAGAAGCTGAGACAATTCATTAATAACAGACTAGCCCTTTGAGAACTACTGAAGAGAGTGCTGCCGGCTGAAAAGAAGACAGGAGAGAAAGGTCTGGAAAAGGGTGCCAAACTGAAAAGTATTAGTAAGAGTAACCAATAGTATAAAAAACAGAGAAAGAGAAAATAGATTTGACAAATAAAAACCAGTGATAAAATGGTTGAATTAAGAACTGCCTCTACACTAATAATTTAGAATGTTATTGGATTAAACTCCCCAATCAAATGACACAGATTGGCAGAATAGATTAAAAAATATGTCCCTCTATACGCTGTTTACAAAAGACTCATCTTAGACCCAAGATACAAATTGAGTGAAAGTGAAAGGATGGAAAAAGATATTCTATGCAAGTTGTAACAACAACAACAAAAAAAGCTGGGGTAGCTATACTAATTTTTTATAAAATAGGCTTTAAATGCAAAATGTTATAAGATATAAAAAGGACATTATATATTAAAAAAGGGGCAATTCACCAAGAAGAAATAACAATCATAGATATCTATGCTCCTAATTAAGAAGCCCCAAAGTACATGAGGCAAACACTAGCCAAAACTAAAGGGAGTAATAAATGATTCTACCATAATAGTGGGAGATTTCAACGCATCACTCTTTCCAATGGATAGAACATCTAAACAGAGGATCAATAAAGACTCAGAGAACCTAAATAATATGATAAATGAACTAGACCTAATGGACATATATAGAATATTGCACCCCAAAATGGAAGGATATACATTCTTCTCAAGTGGTCATGAAACATTCTCCAGGATAGACTATATGCTAGGGCACAAAACAGATCTTAATAAATTTAAAAAGATTGAAATTATATGAAGTATTTTCTCTGACTATAATGGAATGAAGCTGGAAATTGATAACAAATGGAGAACCCCAAAAACCCCCCACAGATATATGGAGGTTAAGCAACACAATTACATATATATGTGTATATATATATATTTTAATTGACAAAAAAACAACATAGAAACATGAACATTCTTAACCTATGAACATTATATCCATGGTGTATACTCAATGGCTCACAATATCATCACATAGTTGTATATCCATCACCATGATCATTTCTTAGAATATTTACGTCACTCGAGAAAGAGAAATGTGTTAGTTAGATTTAGTTGTCAACTTGGCCAGGTGAGTGTACCTAGTTTTGTTGCTGCAGACATAAGCCAATGGTACGTGAACCTCATCTTTTGCTAATTACATCCTGCAGTCGTCTAGGAGGCGTGCCTGCTGCAATGAATGACGTTTGACTTAATTGGCTGGTGCTTAAATGAGAGAGTGCAACATAGCACAACCCAAGCAGCTTGGCATTCCTCATCTCAGCACTTGCAGCTCAGCCCAGGCCTTTGGAGATGCAGAAAGAAGTCACCCGGGGAAAGTTGTTGGAACCCAGGGGCCTGGAGAGAAGGCCAGCAGAGTCCATCCTGTGCCCTTCCACGTAAGAAAGAACCTCAGTGGAAAGTTAGCTGCCTTTCCTCTGAAAAACTAACAAAATAAATCCCCTTTTATTAAAAGCCAATCCGTCTCTGGTGTGTTGCATTTCAGCAGCTAGCAAACTAGAACAAGAAATAAAAAGAAAAAAGAAAAAATTCATATATACCATACCCTTTATCCCCCCTCACTGACCACTAGTATTTCCATCTACTCAATATATTTTACCCTTGTTCCCCCTATTTTTTTCTATACCCCTTACCACTCCCTTTCACTGATTACTAGTATTTCAATCTACTCGATTTATTTTAACATTTGTTCTCCTATTATTTATTTTTAATCCATATTTTTTACTCATCTGTCCATACCATTGATAAAAGGAGCATCAGATACAAGATTTTCACAATCACACAGTCACACTGCAAAAGCTATATCATACAATCATCTTCAAGAAACATGGCTACTGGAACACAGGTCTACAGTTTCAGGCAATTCCCTCTAGTCTCTCTAATACACTGCAAACTAAAAAGGGGTATCTATATAATGCATAAGAATAACCTCCAGGATAACCACTTGACTCTGTTTGAAATCTCTCAGACACTGACACTTTATTTTGTCTCATTTCTCTCTTCCTCCTTTTGGTCAAGAAGGTTTTCTCAAACCTCTGATGCTGAGTCCTAGCTTATTCTAGGATTTCTGTCCCATGTTGCCAGGGAGGTTTACACCCCTGGGAGTCATGTCCCATGTAGACAGGGGGAGGGCAGTGAGTTTGCTGAGAGAGAGAGGCCACATCTGAGCAACAAAAGAATTTCTCTGGGGGTGGCTCTTACGCCTAATTTTAAGTAGGCTTAGCCTATCATTTATGGGGATAAGTTTCATTTTAACAAACCCCAAGATTGAGGGCTTGGCCTATTGGTTTGGTTGTCCCCGCTGCTTGTGAGAATATCAGGAAATCGCCAAATGGGGAAGTTGGGTTTTCCCCCTTTCTCACCATTCCCCCAGGGAGACTTCCTTGCAAATACTTCCTTATTCACCGTTCAAATCATTCTGGGATTTATCGAGGCATCATGCTGGACAAATATACAAAATCTCATGCCCTATTCAAGGTTCCATGTACTTATGGTGTTTAATTAACCTGTCCATATAAGTTATATTAGGAAATGCACTGGTTAAAATATAAATTTTGTACTAAATAAACATTTTTTGCTTTAGTCTCACACAGAAGTTGAAGTTTTAAAATATGAATGACCATCTATTTTCAGCAATATTGACATTCCTTCGTTCTTTCTCATGCAAAAACATTTTTTAATTTGTCCATTTAGTCACTATCATTGTACACTCTAGGCATTCCTAGATTATATCATCTCAGTCTTCATTGTCTGTCTTTCCTTCTGGTTTCATATGTGTCCCCAACCCTCCTTCCTCTATCATTCTCACATTCAGCTTCACCTTCAGTACTTACATTATTGTTCTGCAATCAGGTAGTATTGTGGTATCCATTTCTGAATTTTTACAATCAGTCCCGTTGCACAATCTAAATCCCTTCAGTTCCAATGACCCAATATCTACCTTATTTCTATCTCCTGATAACCTCTGTTCTTAACTGAAATTTTCCAAATTCATTCATCAATGTTAGTTTATGTTAGTGAGAACATACAGTATTTGTCCTTTTGTTTCTGGCTAATTTTACTCAGCATAATGTACTCAAGGTCCATCCACTTTATTACACGCTTCATGACTTTATTCTGTCTTACATTGCATAATATTCCATCGTATTTATATACCACAGCTAGTTTAGCCACTTGTCTGTTGATGGACATTTGGGCTGTTTCCATCTCTTGGCAATTGCAAATAATGCTGCTATAAACATTGGTGTGCAAATGTCCATTTGTGTCCTTGCCCTCATGTCCTCTGAGTAGATACCTAGCAATGGTATTGCCATATGATTGCCAGATCATATGGCAATTCTATACTTAGCTTCCTGAGGAACCGCCAAACTGCCTTCCACAGCAGTTGTACCATTTGTCATTCCCAACAACAGTGGATAAATGTGTCTTTCTCCACATCCTCTCCAGCACTTGCTGTTTTCTGTTTTATTGATAATGGCCATTCTGGTGGGTGTGAGATGATATCTCATTGCGGTTTTGATTTGCATTTCCCTAATAGCCAGGGAAGCTGAACATCTTTCATGTGCCTTTTACCCATTTGTATTTCCTCTTCTGAGAAGTGTCTGTTCATGTTTTTTGCCATTTTGTAATTGGGTTGTTTATATAAACAGTCTCTTTATATATTCTGAATACTAGACCCTTATCTGAATATCCTTCCCAAACATTGTTTCCCATTGTGTAGGCTGTCTTTTTACTTTCTTGACAAAGTTCTTTGATACACAAAATGTTTAATTTTGAGGAGTTTCCACTTATCTATTTTTTTCTTGAATGCTCATGCTTTGGGTGTAAGATCTAGAAAACTGCCTCCTATTATAAGTTTTTTAAAAAATTTATTTATTTATTTATTAAAAAAATTAACAACAAACAAAAACATTAACATACGATCATTCCGTTCTGCATATATAATCAGTAATTCTGAATATCATCACATAGTTGCATATTCATCATTTCTTAGAACATTTGCATCAATTCAGAAAAAGAAGTAAAAAGACAACAGAAAAAGAAATAAAACGAAAACAGAAAAAAAGATTATACATACCATACCCCTTACCCCTCGCTTTCATTGATCACTAGCATTTCAAACTAAATTTATTTTAACATTTGTTCCCTCTATTATTCATTTTTATTCCATATGTTCTACTCATCTTTGACAAGGTAGATGAAAGGAGCATCAGACACAAGGTTTTCACAATCACACAGTCACATCGTGAAAGCTGTATCATTATACAATCATCTTCAAGAAACATGGCTACTGGAACACAGCTCTATACTTTCAGGCCGTTCCCTCCAGCCTCTCCACTACATATTGACTAACAAGGTGATATCTACTTAATGTGTAAGAATAACCTCCAGGATAACCTCTCGACTCTGTTTGGAATCTCTCAGCCATTGACACTTTGTCTCATTTCACTCTTCCCCTTTTGGTCGAGAAGGTTTTCTCAATCCCTTGATGCTAAGTCTCAGCTCATTCCAGGATCTCTGTCCCACGTTGCCAGGAAGGTCCAAACCCCTGGGAGTCATGTCCCATGTAGACAGGGGGAGGGTGGTGAGTCTGCCTGTTGTGTTGGCTGGAGAGAGAGGCCATATCTGAGCAACAAAAGAGGCTCTCTTGGGGGTGACGCTTAGGCCTAAATTTTAAGTACACTTGACTTATGCTTTGTGGGGTTAAGTTTCATATGAACAAACCCCAAGACTGGAGGCTCAGCCTATAGCCTTGGCCGTCCACACTGCTTGTGAGAACATCAAGAATTCAACTTGGGGAAGTTGAATTTCTCCCCATTCTCACCATTCTCCGAAGGGGACTTTGCAAATACTTTTCCACTCACTGACCGAATCACTCTGGGATTCATCGGGGCATCGCTCTGGACAAACCAACAACATCTCATGTCCTACCCAAGATTCCAAGTGCTTATGGTGTTCAATCAAGCTATCTACATAAGTTATATTAGGAAATGCACTAATCAAAATAAAAATTTTGTACCAAATACACATTTTTTTGCTTTAGTCTCACACATAAGGTGACATTTAAAATATTAATTACCATCTATTTTCAGTACCCTGCAGTAATGACATTCCTTTGTTCTTCCTCATGCACAAACATTTTTAAAATTTGTACATTTAATCACTATTATTATACACTCTAGGCATTCCTAGATTATACCATCTCAATCTTTAATGTCTATCTTTCTTTCTGATTTCATTTATGCCCCCAGCCCTCCTCCTTCTATCATTCTCACATGCAGCTTCATTCAGTGTTTTAACATAATTGTATTACAGTTAGGTAGTATTGTGCTGTCCATTTCTGAGTTTTTATATTCAGTCCTGTTGCACAATCTGTATCCCTTCAGCTCCAATTACCCAATATCTTACCCTATTTCTACCTCCTGATGGTCTCTGTTACCAATGAAATATTCCAAGTTTATTCACTAATGTCAGTTCATATCAGTGAAACCATATAGTATTTGTCCTTTTGTTTTTGACTAATCTCATTCAGCATAATGTTCTCTAGGTCCATCCATGTTATTACATACTTCATAACTTTATTCTGTCTTACAGCTGCATAATATTCCATCATATGTATATACCACAGTTTATTTAGCCACTCATCTGTTGATGGACATTTTGGCTGTTTCCATCTCTTTGCAATTGTAAATAATGCTGCTATAAACATTGGTGTGCAAATGTCCGTTTGTGTCTTTGCCCTTAAGTCCTTTGAGTAGATACCTAGCAATAGTATTGCTGGGTCGTATGGCAATTCTATATTCAGCTTTTTGAGGAACTGCCAAACTGTCTTCCACAGCGGTTGCACCATTTGACATTCCCACCAACAGTGAATAAGTGTGCCTCTTTCTCCACATCCTCTCCAGCACTTGTCATTTTCTGTTTTGTTGATATTGGCCATTCTGGTGAGTGTGAGATGATATCTCATTGTGGTTTTGATTTGCATTTCCCTAATGGCCAGGGAAGTTGAGCATCTCTTCATGTGCCTTTTGGCCATTTGTATTTCCTCTTCTGAGAAGTGTCTGTTCAAGTCTTTTTCCCATTTTGTAATTGGGTTGTTTATCTTTTTGTTGTTGAGTTGAGCAATCTCTTTATAAATTCTGAATACTAGACCTTTATCTGATATGTCGTTTCCAAATATTGTCTCCCATTGTGTAGGCTGTCTTTTTACTTTCTTGATGAAATTCTTTGATGTGCGAAAGTGTTTAATTTTGAGGAGTTCCCATTTTTTCTTTCTTTCTTCAGTGTTTTTGCCTCCAAGTATAAGTTTTATAAGATATTTCCCTACATTTTCCTCTAACTGTTTTCTGGTCTTAGACCTAATGTTTAGGTCTTTGATCCATTTTGAGTTAACTTTTGTATAGGGTGTGAGATATGGGTCCTCTTTCATTCTTTTGTATATGGATATCCAGTTCTCTAGGCAACCCATTTATTGAAGAAACTGTTCTGTCCCAGGTGAGTTGGCTTGACCGCCTTATCAATGATCAAGTCTCCATAGATGAGAGGGTCTATATCTGAACACTCTATTCAATTCCATTGGTCAATATATCTATCTTTATGCCAGTACCATGCTGTTTTGACCACTGTAGCTTCATAATATGCCTTAGAGTCAGGCAGCGTGAGACCTCCGACTTCATTTTTTTTCCTCAGGATACTTTTAGCTATTCAGGGCACCCTGCTCTTCCAGATAAATTTGCTTATTGGTTTTTCTATTTCTGAAAAGTAAGTTGTTGGGATTTTGATTGGTATTGCATTGAATCTGTAAATCAATTTAGGCAGAATTGACATCTTAACTATATTTAGTCTTCCAATCCATGAACACAGTATGCCCTTCCAATCTATTTAGGTTTTCTGTGATTTCTTTTAACAATCTTGTAGTTTTCTTTGTATAGGTCTTTTGTCTCTTTAGTTAAATTTATTCCTAAATATTTTATTCTTTTGGTTGCAATTTTAAATGGAATTCATTTCTTGATTTCCCCCTAAGATTGTTCATTACTAGTGTATAGAAACACTACAGCTTTTTTAATTTTTAAATTTTTATTCCATATGTTCTACTCGTTTGTTGACAACGTAGATAAAAGGAGCATCAGATACAAGGTTTTCACAATCACACAGTAACATTTTGACAGCTATATCATTATTCAATCCACTACAGATTTTTCAGTGTTGATCTTGTAACCTGCCACTTTGCTGTACTTGTTTATTAGCTCTAGTAGTTTTGCTGTGGATTTATCAGGGCTTTTGACATATAGTATCATATCATCTGCAAACAGTGACAGTTTTACTTGTACCTTTCCAATTTTGATGCTTTGTATTTCTTTTTCTTGTTTAATTGCTCTGGCTAGAACTTCCAACACAGTGTTGAGTATCAGTGGTGATAGTGAGCATACTTGTCTTGTTCCTGATCTTAGGGGGAAACTTTTCAGGTTTTCCCCATTGAGGATGATATTAGCTGTGGGTTTTTCATATATTCCCTTTATAATTTTAAGGAAGTTCCCTTCTATTCCTATCCTTTGAAGTGTTTTCAACAGGAAAGGATGTTGAATTTTTGTCAAATGCCTTTTCTGCATCAATCGAGATGATCATGCGGGTTTTTTGCTCTGATTTGTTGATCTGGTGTATTACATTAATTGATTTTCTTATGTTGAACCAAACTTGCATGCCTGGGATGAATCCTACTTGGTAATGATGTATAATTCTTTTAATGTGTTTCTGGATTCAATTTGCTAGAATTTTCTTGAGGATTTTTGCATCTATATTCATTAGAGAGATTGGTCTATAGTTTTCTTTTTTTGTAATATCTTTGTCTGGCTTTGGTATGAGGGTGATGTTGGCTTCATAGAATGAAGTAGGTAGCTTTCCCTCCTCTTCAATTTTGTGGAAGAGTTTGAGCAGAATTGGTTCTAATTCTTCCTGGAATGTTTGGTAGAATTCACATGTGAAGCCATCTGGTCCTGGACTTTTATTTTTGGGGAGCTTCTTAATGACTGATTCAATTTCTTTACTTTGTGATTGGTTTGTTGAGGTCGTCTATTTCTTCTCGAGTCAAAGTTGGTTGTTCATGCCTTTCTAGGAAGTTGTCCATTTCATCTACATTGTTGTATTTATTAGCATAAAGTTGTTCATAGTATCCTGTCATTACTTCCTTTATTTCTGTGGGGTCAGTGGTTATGTCTCCACTTCCATTTCTGATCTTATTTATGTGCATCCTCTCTCTTCTTCTTTTTGTCAATCTTCCTAAGGGTCCATCAATCTTACTGATTTTCTCATAGACCGAGCTTCTGGTTTTATTGATTTTTTCAATTGTTTTCATGTTCTCAATTTCATTTATTTCTACTCTAATATTTGTTATCTCTTTCCTTTTGCTTGCTTTGGGGTTAGTTTGCTGTTCTTTCTTCAGTTCTTCCAAGTGGACAGTTAATTCCTCTACCTTTGCCCTTTCTTCTTTTTTGATACAGGCATTTAGGGCAATAAATTTCCCTCTTAGCACTGCCTTTGCTGCGTCCCATAAGTTTTGATATGTTGTGTTTTCATTTTCATTTGCCTCAAGATATTTACTGATTTCTGTTGTAATTTCTTCCTTGACCAACTGGTTGTTTAAGAGTGTGTTGTTGAGCCTCCACATATTTGTGAATTTCCTGGCACTCTGCCTATAATTGATTTCCAACTTCATTCCTTTATGATCTGAGAAAGTGTTTTGTATGATTTCAATCTTTTTAAATTTATTGAGGCTTGCTTTGTGTCCCAGCATATGGTCTATCCTTGAGAATGATCCATCAGCACTTGAGAAAAAGGTGTATCCTGCTCTTGTGGGGTGTAATGTTCTATAAATGTCTGTTAAGTCTAGCTCATTTATTGTATTGTTCAAATTCTCTGTTTCTTTATTGATTCTCTGTCTAGATATTCTGTCCATTGATGAGAGTGGGGAATTGAATTCTCCAACTATTATGGTAGATGTGTCTATTTCTCTTTCAGTGTTTCAGTGTTTGCCACATTTATTTTGGGGCATTCTGGTTCAGTGTATAAATATTTATGATTGTTATGTCTTCGTGCTGAATTGTTCCTTTTATTAGTACATAGTATCTCTTTTAACTGTTTTACATTTGAAGTCTAATTTGTTGGATATTAGTATAGCTACTCCTGCCCTTTTCTGGTTGTTATTTGCATGAAATATCTTTTCCCAACCTTTCACTTTCAACCTATGTTTATCTTTGGGTCTAAGATGTGTTTCCTGTAGACAGCATATAGAAGGATCCTGTTTTTTAATCCATTCTACCAGCCTATGTCTTTTGATTGGGGAGTTTAATCCATTAACATTTAGTGTTATTACTGTATGGGCAGTACTTTCTTCTACCATTTTGCCTTTTGGATTTTATATGTCATATCTAATTTTCCTTCTTTTTACCTTTACTCATAGTCTTCCTTTCTACACTGTTCTCCACACCTCTCTCTTTTGTCTTTTCGTATCTGTCTCTAGTGCTCCCTTTAGTATTTCTTGCAGAGCTTGTCTCTCGGTCACAAATCCTCTCAGTGATTTTTTGTCTGAAAATGTTTTAATTTCTTCCTCATTTTTGAAGGACAATTTTACTGGGTATAGAATTCTTGGTTGGCAGATTTTCTCTTTTAGTAATTTAAATATATCGTCCCATTATCTTCTCGCCTCCATGGTATCTGCTGAGAAATCTATGCATAGTCTTATTGGGCTTCCCTTGTATGTGATGGATTGCTTTTCTCTTGCTGCTTTCAAGATTCTCTCTTTCTCTTTGACCGCTGACATTCTGATTAGTAAATGTCTTGGAGTATGTCTACTTGGACGTATTCTCTTTGGGGTACACTGCACTTCTTGGATCTGTAATTTTAAGTCTTTCATAAGAGTTGGAAATTTTTCAGTGATAATTTACTCCATTAGTTTTTCTCCTCCTTTTCCCTTTTCTTCTCCTTTGGGACACCCACAACATGTATATTTATGCACTTCATATTGTCACTCAATTCCTTGAGTCTCTGCTCATATTTTTCCATTTTTTTCCCCTATAGTTTCTGTTTCTTGTCAGATTTCAGATGTTCCATCCTCCAGTTCACTAATCCTATGTTCTGACTCTCGAAATCTACCATTGTAGGTTTCCATTGTTTTTTTCATCTCTTCTACTGTGCCTTTCATTCCCATAAGTTCCATGATTTGTTTTTTCAGACTTTCCATTTCTTCTTTTTGTTCATTCCTTGTTTCTTTATATCCTCCCTCAATTCATTGATTTGGTTTTTGATAAGGTTTTCCATGTCTGTTCGTATATTCTGAATTAATCGCTTCAGCTCCTGTATCTCATTCGAATTGTTGGTTTGTTCCTTTGTCTGGGCCATACCTTCAAATTTCCTGGTGTGATTTGCTATTTTTGCTGGTGTCTAGACATTTAATTACCTTAATTAGTTTATTCTGGAGATTGTTTTCCCTTCTTTTACCTAGGGTTTTCTTGCTGGATGAATTTGTTGTTTATCTGTTCTTTGACATTCAGTTAAGCTTTTTCTGGACCTCTAGCTTAGGTTTTGTTTAACAGAGGAGAATTTTTAAGTTCTTGTTTCTTGCCCTGCTTGTATGGTACCCTCCCCACCTCCCTTAGGAGGGTCTACTTAGGTATTATAGAGCTCAGCCAGATTTTCCCAGACCAAACTGGCCTCCTGTCAGGAGGAAAGAGTCACCTGCATCAGTTTTCCCTGAGGGTGAGACCCAGCAGGTTGAAAGACTTTCCTGTGAAATCTCTGGACTCTATTTTTCTTATTCTGCCCAGTATGTGGTGCTTGTTTGCCTGCAGGTCCCACCAGCAAAAGATGATGCGGTTCCTTTAACTTTGGCAGACTCTCCCTGCTGGGGGCATGGTGGAGTCAGAGAGGTTGTAGACTGGTTTTAATGGTTTCAAATTACCAAGCCCTGGTGTCTGAATTCTTTGAGGGAGGGTGTATTACGTAGGGTTCTCTAGAGAAACAGAATCAACAGGGAACACTCGCAAATATAAAATTTATAAAAGTGTCTCACATGACCGCAGGAACGCAGAGTCCAAAATCCTCAGAGTAGGCTGTGAAGCCAAGGATTCTGATGGAGGGTCTGGATGAACTCCACAGGAGAGGCTCACCAGCCGAAACAGGAAGAGCCTGTCTCTTCTGAATCCTCCTTATAAGGCTTTCAGTGATTAGATTAAGCATCACTCATTGCAGAAGACACACCCCTTTGGCTGATTACAAATGGAATCAGCTGTGGATGCAGCTGACATGATCATGATTTAATTCTGTGAGATGTCCTCATTGCAACAGACAAGCTAGCACTTGCCCAACCACCACTTGGCCAAGTTGACACATGAACCTGACCATAACAGAGGGATTCCACCTGAGTTGGGCTTCACCCCTCCCCTGGGGAAGGCACAGGCTCCAGACAAGCCCTCAAACGAGCTTATTTCTGCCTATGCCTGGGGCAGCTGCAGCCTGAGAAGCCCTGCCGCTGAATCCAAAGGCAGTTAAGCCTTTGTAGAAACACAGCCACAAAAACCTCTGTTTCTTTTCTTTTTTTCTTTTTCTGTCAGCCCAATGAGTGACCTCTGCTTTGACCGGGTTCACCTGAGCTGGGGGCCTATTTTTAGTAGTCAGAATTTGTTAATTAATGCCACAATTGGCGTTTGGTTGGGCTCAGTCCCTGCTGCAGGTAAAGTCTCTTTCCTTTCCCCCTTGGGAAGCAGCCTGTGGGGGAGGGGCATGGGCTGCCACAGCTTGGGGAACTCACAGTTCTGGGGAGGCTCACAGCTGATCCAGCTCGTCCAGACTGGGGTACACTGTGTGTCCGGTCACTGACATGGCCCCAGGAGCTGTTCTGTACTGTTTCTGGTTATTTAGTAGTTGTTCTGGAAGATGAAGTAAAATGTGCACATTGCTAAGCCACCATCTTGGCTGCTTTCCCTCCTATTACAAGTTTTATAAACTATTTCCCAACATTTTTTTTCCAAAAGCTTTATGGTCTTGGATCTAATGTTTAGGTCTTTGATCTATTTTGAGTTAATATTTATATAGAGTGTGAGATATGGATCCTTTTTCATTCTTTTGCATGTGGATATCCAGTTCTCCAAGCACCATTCAATAAATGTTCCCAGGTGAGTTGACTTGACTGCCATATCAAAGATCAATTGTCCACGGATGAGTGGGTCTGTATCTGAACACTCTGTTCTATTCCATTGGTCAGTATATCTATCTTTATGCCAGTACCATGCTGTTTTGACCACTGTAGCTTCATAATATACCTTACAATCAGGTGGTATGAGAGCTCCAACTTAATTTTTCTTTCTCAGGATATTTTTAGCTATTTGGGGCACCCTGTGCTTCCAGATGAATTTGGTTATTGGTTTTTCTATTTCTGCAATATATGTTTTTAGGATTTTAATTAGTATTGTATTGAATCTATAAATCAGTTTAAGTAGAACTGATATCTTAACTTTATTTAGTCTTCCAACCCATAAACACGGTATGCCCTTCCATTTATTTGGTCTTCTATGATTTCTTTTAGCAATTTCTTGTCGTTTTCCTTGTGTAGGTCTTTTGTATCCTTAGTTAAATTTATTCCTAAATATTTTATTCTTTTTGTTGCAATTGTAAATGGATTTTTTCTTGATTTCAGATTGCTCATTCCTAGTATATAGAAACACTACAGATTTTTAAATTTTATTTATTAACCATACCAACATACAAACACAAATGTTTTTACCATATGATCATTCAATTCTACATATATAGTCAGTAACTCACAATATCATCACATAGTTGTATATCATCATCCTGATAATTTCTTAGAACATTTGCATCAATTCAGAAAAATTAATCAAAAGAAACAGAAAAAAATTCATACATACCATACCCCTTACCCCTCCCTTTCATTGATCACTAGCATTTCAATCTACTATATTTATTTTAACATTTGTTCCCCCTATTAGTTATTTATTTTTAACATAATTAATAATATTTATTCATCAAAATGATAGTACAGAAACATGACTGAAGATTCAGTTGAAATTTCTAGGGAGTCCAGCTGTTTTCCAGGCAAATGTCTCCATACTCCAAAGGAGACTTTGGCAAATTTAGTTTGCTTGTTTGATCCAAATAACCATATTCTTTTCAAATGGGACCAAGTCACTTTGCAGCAATCATCAGGTAAGAACAGCAGTGAATTACTCAGTTTCAGAGTTTTTTTTTTCAGTTTTAGAATGCTATCCTTTTGACAATTGAAAATTGTTTCCTCAATACCCTAAATACTGTTTTAAGAAGGTCTCTTTTTCTGTCCTTTTAACATCACTTGTTCTCTTACCTTAATTTCTAATTATATAGATATATTTAGAAATGGTTCTGTTGAGCTTTCTGCCTTTAGACCATAAATTGTCCTCACAGCCAGGACCTTTTATTTTTAATTCACCAACATATGCTACTTCTGATGGAAGGACTAGCTTGTAGGATTCAAAAGCCTTCCTTCCTCCCTCTCTTCCATTTCCCCTCCCTCAGTCTTTCTGCTTCTTTGTCCCTTTCTACTCGTCTCTTCTTTCCTTTTATTCAACAAATATCTATTGGATGCCTCTTTAAGGTAGGTACCCAGCTAGGCTGGCACATATAAAGACAAATAAGGTGCTGTTCCTGCCCTTGATTTGTTAACAGTGTAGTAGAAACAAACTTGGCTATCTGAGCACATCATGGTGTCTAGAATTCCCAGTTGTCTACAATCTCACCAGGCAGACAAGTAGGGAAAAGATCACAGTCAGAAGGAAATGACATGCATAAGGGCTTGGAGGTAGAGAAATGTGCAAAGCCTGTAGTTTATGCGGGGAAAGGCCAGGAGTTTTATGTTGCTGGAGTATAATGTTCATGGGGTACTATGGAAAGGGAGGTAGGGAAGGAGTGAATGTCAGGGGAGTAGGTTGGAGAATTTAAGGTGAGACTGTGAAGACACCAGAAACTCTATTCAAACTTTGGCATTTTATACCCCAAGTCTTTACCCATAAGGGCATCTGTATACACCGGTGAGGAGAGTGGCAGGGGAAATGGTGGAGGATGCACACCCATACTTTTTCACACTGTTTATCCTTTCCTCTTGTTTTGGTTTTAAAAAGAGAATTTTTTTTTTTTTTTTTTTACATGGGCAGGCACCAGGAATCGAACCTGGGTCCTCTGGCATCACAGGCAAGCATTCCTGCCTGCTGAGCCACTGTGGCCCGCCTTAAAGAGAGAAATTTTTAAAAATTAGTTATCTCTATTTCTAAAGCAATGAGTTGGAGCACATTTGTATTTTTAAATCATTAGCAAAATAAATATTTTGATATTAATTGGACAAAAGCTTTTAGCAGTTGTCGATATCAAACATTAATCTGTAAGGAAGAGTCTTCCAATTTAGTAGGTTAACATAGTCAAGGCCTTACAATTGTAAGGAAGCACTTTTCCCTTGTACCCATTAATAAATCAATTAATTTTCAATGTAAGCGCATAGATTCTTTTTTTCATTAACTAAAAAAAAATTACAGGAAAGAAACACAAACATTCTTAACATGTGATCATTCCATTCTACATATATAATCAGTAATTCACAATATCATCACATAGTTACATATTCATCATCATGATCATTTCTTAGAACATTTGCATTAATTCAGAAAAAGAAATTAAAAAATGGAAAAATAAAACGAAAACAGAAAAAAAAACCCATACACACCATACTCCTTACTCCTCCCTTTCATTGATCACTAGCATTTCAAACTAGATTTATTTTAACATTTGTTCCCTCTATTATTTATTTTTATTCCATATGTTCTACTCATCTGTTGACAAGGTAGATAAAAAGAGCATAAGACACAAGGTTTTCACAATCACACAGTCACACTGTGAAAGCTACACCATTTTACAATCATCATCAAGAAATATGGCTACTGGAACACAGCTCTACATTTTCAGGCAGTTCCCTCCAGCCTCTTCATTATATCTTGAGTAACAAGGTGATATCTGCTTAATGCGTAAGAATAACCTTCAGGATAAGAGCACATAAATTCTTACTTCACTCAGTAGGCTGTAATTCACTACTGACATTATTTTGATGCTCATTTTGTCCCAGATGTGGCCAGGGGAGCCCCTCATGTTGCCTCCTGTGCTTTTGACATGTCCCTATCAACTTTTTAAAATTATTATTTTTAAATTTAAAAATATATATACAAACAAACACAAACATTTTTAACATATGATCATTCTTTTCTCCATATATAATCAGTAATTCACAATATCATCACATAGTTGTAGATTCATTATTATGATAATTTCTTAGAACATTTGCATCAGTTCAGAAAAAGAAAACAGAAAAAAATTCATATATACCATACTCCTTTCCCCTCCCTTTCATTCATAACTAGCATTTCAATCTAAATTTATTTTGACATTTGTTCCCCGTATTATTTATTTATTTTTAATCCATATGTTTTACTCATCTGTCGATAAGGTAGATAAAAGGAGTATCAGACACAAGGTTTTCACAATCATACAGTCACATTACAAAAGCTATATCATTATGTAATCATCTTCAAGAAATATGGTGACTGGAACACAGCTCTACATTTTCAGGCAGTTCATTCCAGCCTCTCCATTATACCTTAACTAAAAAGGTGATATCTACATTATGTGTAAGAATAACCTCCAGGATAACTTCTAGACTCTGTTTGGAATCTCTCAGCCATTGACACTTTATTTTGTCTCATTTTGTGCTTCCCTCTTTTGGTCGAGAAGGTTTTCTCAATCCCTTGATGCTGAGTCCCAACTCCTTCTAGGATTTCTGTCCCACGTTGCCAAGAAGGTCCACACTCCTGGGAGTCATGTCCCACGTAGAGAGGGAGAGGGCTATGAGTTTGCTTGTTGTGTTGGCTGAGAAAGGCCATATGTGAGCAACAAAAGAGGTTCTTTTGGGGGCGACTCTTAGGCCTAATTTTAAGTAGGCTTAGCCTATCCTTTGTGGGTCAAGTTTCAACACTATAGATTTTTGAGTGCTGATCTTGTTACCTGCCACTTTGCTGTTCTCATTCCTTAGCTATAGTAGTTTTGCTATGGATTTGGCAGGGTTTTCCACATATAGTATTATATCATCTGCAACAAGGAGAGTTTTACTTCTTTCTTTCCAATTTTGATGACTTCTATTTCTTTTTCTTGTCTAACTGCTCTGGCTAGAACATTAAAATAACAATGGTGACAGTGTTTGTTCTAGTTTGCTAGCTGCCAGAATGCATTATACCAGAAACAGAATGGCTTTTAAAAAAGGGAATATAATGAATTGTTAGATTACAGTTAAAGGCTGAGAAAATGTCTCAATTAAAACAAGTCTATAGAAATGTCCAATCAAAGGCATCCAGAGAAAGATACCTTGGTTCAAAAAGGCCAATAAAATTGAGGGTTTCTCTCTCAAGTGGAAAGGCACATGGTGAATACAGTCAGAGTTCCTCTGTCATCTGGAAGGGCACTTGGCAAACATGGCATCATCTGCTAGTTTCTTCTCCTGGCTTCCTGTTTCATGAAGCTCCCCAGGAGGCATTTTCCTTCTTCATCTCCAAAGTGCTGGCTGATGGACTCTCTGCTTCATGGTGCTGCAGCATTCTCTGCTCTCTCTGAATCCCTCATTCTCCAAAAAACAATCTTTTTTTTTTCCTGTTAGGGGGAAAGCTTTCAGTTTTTCCCCATTGAAGATCATGTTAGCAGTGTTTTTTTCATATATTCCCTTTATCATGTTGAGGAAGTTCCCCTCTATTCCTATTCTTTGAAGTGTTTTCAGCAAGAAAGGATGTTGAATTTTGTCAAATATATTTCTTAATCAATCGAGATGATCTTGTGATTTTTCTGCTTTGATTTGTTGATATGGTGTACTACGTTAATTGATTTTCTTATTGAACCATCCTTGCATACATACTTGGTTATGGTGTATAATTCTTTTAACGTGCTGCTGAATTCAATTTGAAAATATTTTGTTGAGGATTTTTGCATCTATATTCATTAGAAAGATTGGTCTGTAATTTTCTTTTCTTGTAGTATCTTTGTCTGGCTTTGGTATGAGGGTGATGTTGGCTTCATAAATAAGTTAGGTAGCCTTCCCTCCTGTTCAGTTTTTTTGAGGTGTTTGAGCAGGATTGGTACTAATTCCTTCTTGAATGTTTGGTACAATTCACACGTGAAGCCATCTGGACCTGGACTTTTCTTTTTTGGCAGCTTCTAATGACAGATTCAATTTCTTTCTTGTGATTGGTTTGTTGAGGTTGTCTATTTCTTCTCAAGTCAATGTTGGTTGTTCATGCCTTTCTAGGAAGTTGTCCATTTCATCTACATTATCTAGTTTATTAGTATAAAGTTGTTCATAGCATCTTCTAATTACCTCCTTTATTTCTGCAGAGTCAGTGGTTCTGTCTCCACTTCCATTTCTGATTTTGTTTATATGTATTCTCTCTCTTCTTCTTTTTGTCAACTTTGCTAAGGGTCCTTCAATTTTATAGATTTTCTCATAGAGCCAACTTCTGGTTTTGTTGATTTTCTCAATTACTTTCATGTTCTCAATTTCATTTATTTCTGCTCTTTTTATTTAATCTTATTTCTGATCTTATTTCTTTCCTTTTGTTTGCTTTGGGGTTAGTTTACTGTTCTTTCTCTAGTTCTTCCAAGTGAACAGTAATTCCTCAATTTTTGCTCTTTCTTTGGCATAGGCATTTAGGGCAATTAATTTCCCTCTTAGCACTGCCTTTGCTGCATTGCATAAATTTTGGTATGTTGTGTTTTCATTTCTATTTGTTTTGATATATTTACTAATTTCTCTTGTAATATTTTTCCTTGACCTACTGGTTGGTTAAGTCTGTGTTTTTGAGCCTCCAAATATTTGTGAATTTCCTGACCCTCTGCCTGTTATTGGTTTCCAACTTCATTCCTTTATGATTTAAGAACTTGTTTTCTATGATTTCAATCTTTTAAAATTTATTTATACTTGCTTTATGACCCAGCATATAGTCTATCCTTGAGAATGAACCATGAGCATTTGAGAAAAAGATGTATCCTGCTGTTGTGGGTTGTAATATTGTACTGGTTTGAAATGATGTGTGTCCCCTAGAAAAGCCATAGTTTAATCCTAATCCCATTTTGTAAAGGCAGCCATTTCTTCTAATCCCTATTCAGCATTGTATATTTGAAACTGTAATTAGATCATCTCCCTGGAGATGTGATTCAATCAAGAGTGGTTGTTAAACTGGATTAGATAATGACATGCCTCCACCCATTTGGGTGGGTCTTGATAACTTTCTGGAGTCCTATAAAAGAGGAAACATTTTGGAGAATGAAGGAGATTCAGAGAGACCAGGGAATGCTGCAGCACCACAAAGGAGAGAGTCCATCAGCCAGTGACCTTTGGAATTGAAGAAGGAAAATGCCTCCCAGGGAGCTTCATGAAACAAGAAACCAGGAGAGAAAGCTAGCAGATGAGGCCATGTTCAGCATGTGCCCTTGCAGCTGAGAGAGAAACTTTGACTGTGTACACCATATGCCTTTTCACTTGAGAGAGAAACCCTGAACTTCATCAGCCTTCTTGAACCAAGGTATCTTTCTCTGGATGCCTTTGATTGGACATTTCTATAGACTTGTTTTAATTGAGACATTTTCTTGGCCTTAGAACTGTGAACTAGCAACTTATTAAATTCCCCTTTTTAAAAGCCATTCCTTTTCTGGTATATTGCATTCTGGCAGCTAGCAAACTAGAATGAATGTTCTATAAATGTCTGTTAAGACTAGTTGTTTATTGTATTATTCAAATTCTCTGTTTCTTCATCAATCCTCTGTCTAGATGTTTATCTATTGATGACAGTGGGGAATTGAAGTCTCCAACTATTATGGTAGATGTGTCTATTTCCCTTTACAGTGTTTTCAGTGTTTGTCTCATGTATTTTGGAGCACTCTGGCTCATTGCATAATTATTTATGATTGTTATGTCTTCTTGTTGAATGTTCCTTTCATTAATACAGAGTGTCCTTCTTTGTTTGTTTTAATTGTTTTACATATGAAGTCTAATTTGTTGGATATTAGTATAGCTACTCCTGCTCTTTTCTGATTGTTGTTTGCATGAAATATCTTTTCCCAACCTTTCATTTTCTTTCTTTTTTTTTAAACAACCTTTCACTTTCAACCTATGTTTGTCCTTGGGTCTAAAATACATCTCCTATAGACAGCATATAGATGGATCCTGTTTTTTTAATCCATTCTGCCCGTCTATGTCTTTTGATTGGGGAGTTTAATCCATTAACATTTAGTGTTATTATTGTAAGGGCAGTACTTTTTCTAGCATTTTGTCTTTTGGATTTTATATGTCAGGTCTAATTTTTCCTCTTTTTACCTTTACTGATAGTCTTCATTTCTACACTATTCTCCAATCCTGTCTCTCCTGTTTTTTCCTATCTGTCTCAGTGTTCCCTTTAGTATTTCTTGCAGAGCCGGTCTCTTGGTCACAAATTCTCTCAGTGATTTTTTTGTATGAAAATGTTTTTTATTTCCCCCTCTTTTTTTTCTTTTTTGCATGGGCAGGCACTGGGAACTGAACCTGGGTTTCTGGCATGGTAGGTGAGAACTCTGCCTGCTGAGCCACCATGGCCCACCCCCCACACCCCCATTTTTGAAGGACAATTTTGATGGATATAGAATTCTTGGTTGGCAGTTTTTCTCTTTTAGAATCTTAACTATATCATACCACTGTCTTCTTGCTTTCATGGTTTCTGCTGAGAAATCTACACATAGTCTTATTGGGCTCCCATTGTATGTGATAGATTTCTTTTCTCTTGCTGCTTTCAAAGTCTCCTCTTTCTCTTTGACATCTGACATTCTGATTAGTGAGTGTCTTGGGGTATGTCTATTTGAATCTATTCTGTTTGGGATATGCTGCACTTCTTGGATCTGTAATTTTAAGTCTTTCATAAGAGTTGGGAAGTTTTCAGTGATAATTTCCTCCATTAGTCTTTCTCCTCCTTTTCTCTTCTCTTCTCCTCTGGGCCACCCACAACATATATTTTCATGTGCTTCATGTTGTCATTCAATTCCCTGAGTTCTTGCTCATATTTTCCCATTCTTTTCCCTATATTTTCTTTTGCTTGTTAGATTTCAGACATTCCATCCTCCAGTTCACTAATCCTATATTCAGGCTCTTGAAATTTAATTGTAGGTTTTCATTGTTTTTTTCATCTCTTCTACTGTGACTTTCATTCCCATAAGTTCTGTGATTTGATTTTTCAGACTTTTGATTTCTTTTTTTTTGTTTGCCCATTGCCTTCTTTATATCCTCCCTCAATTCATTGATTTGATCTTGATTAGATTTTCCATGTATGATTGACTATCCTGAATTAATTGTTTCAACTCCTGTATCTCATTTGAATTGTTGGTTTGTTCCTTTGACTGGGCCATAGCTTCAATTTTCCTAGTATGATTTACTTTTTGCTGGCATCTAGGCATTTAATTTCCTTAATCAGTTTATTCTGGAGATTGTTTTCACTCTTTTACTTAGGATTTTCTTGCTGGATGGCTTTGTTCTCTATCTGTTCTTTGACATTCAGTTCAGCTTATTCTAGACCTCTAGCAGAGGTTTTGTTTAACGGAGCAGAATTTTTCAGTTCTTGTTTCTTGCCCTCCCTGTATGGTGCCTTTTTTTTTCCCCTTATGAGGGTCTACTTAGGTATTATAGACCCCAGCCAGATTTTCTCAGACCAAACTGGCCTCCTTTCAGGAGGACAGAGTCACCTGCATCAATTCTCCCTGAGGGTGAGACCCAGCAGGTTGATAGACTTTCCTATGAAGCCTCTAGATTCTGTGTTTTTCCTATCCTGCACAGTATGTAGTACTTGTCTGCCTGCGGGTCCCACCAGCATAAAGTGACATGGTGCCTTTAACTTCAGCAGACTCTTCCTGCTGGGGCATGATTGAGACAGAGGAGAGGTTACAGGCTGGCTTTAATCGCTTCAGTTTTCCAGTCCCTGGGGTCTGAATTCCTTGAGGGAGGGATTCCACCTGAGTCGGGTCCCACGCCTCTCCCCTCTCCGCCTCTCCGGGGGAAGGCACAGCCTCCAGGGAATTAATTACCTCCTTTCATTTGAGCAGCCTCTTTGTCTCTCAGACAAGCTTAATTCCACTCTTGCCTGGGGCAGTTAGAGCCCGAGAAGCCTTGCAGTTGTATTTAAAGACCAGTTAAGCAGTAGAAACACAGCAAAAAAAGAAAAAAGAAAAGAAAAAAATCCTTTTCAGAGCAGGACCTCCCTTCCTCGGGTCTGTTAATAAGAGCTTAAGTTGGCACATTGCTCTATGTATCTCCAGGTCCTATGTGCCCCCTCTTTTTTTTTTTTTAGATTCCAGACCTTTTCAAGTATTTTATGCTGTCTGATCCAAAAAACTTCGTTTTTTTTTTTTTCCCCCGTCAGTCCTGCCCCCTCTGCACCGGGGCAAAAACCAGTCACTTTGGATTTTATTCGAGGTTTAGTTGAGCTGGAGGCCTATCTTTAGTAGTCAGAATTTGTTAATTAATTCCACAATTAGAGTTTGGTTGCGCTCAGCCCCTGCTGCTGGTAAAGTCCCTTTCCTTTCCCCTCTGGGAAGCAGCCTGTGGGGGAGGGGCGCCGGCCTCCACGGCCTGGGGGACTCATGGTTCTGGGGGGGGCTAGCAGCTGGTTCGGCTGGTCTAGACTGTTGAACACTGTGTGTCCGGCCACTAATGTGGCCCCAGCAGTTGTTCTGTACTTTTCCTGTCCATTTTCTAGCTGCTCTGGAGGACGAACTAAATCCCACACCTCACTAAGCCACCATCTTGGAACCTCTAAACAACACACTTTTAAAGAATCAGTTGGTCAAAGAAGAAATTGCAAGAGAAATCAGAAAATATCTTGAAATGGATGAAAATGAAAACACAACATATCAAAATGTATGGGATGCAGTGAAGGAAGTGCTGAGCAGGAAATTTATAGCCCTAAATACCTATATTAAAAAGGAACAGAGATGGGTGTGCCACAGTGGCTCCATGGCAGAGTTCTCTCCTGCCATACCGGAGACCTGGGTTCGTTTCCCAGTGCCTGCACATGTATTAAAAAAAAAAAAAAAAAAAAAGGAAGAAAAAGATAAAATCAATGACCTACTGAACAACTGGAGAAAGAACAGCAGAATTGTCCCAAAGCAAGCAGAAGAAAAGAAATAACAAATCATAAAGAAGAAATTAATGAGATTAAGAATAAAAAAAATAGAATCAATAAAACCAAAAGTTGGTTCTTTGAGATCAATAAAATCAACAAACCCTTAGCTAGACTGACAAAAACGAAGAGAAAAGCTGCAAATAAATAAAATCAGATATGGGGGGGGCATTACCATGGACCTTGAAGAAGTAAAAAAGATCATAAGAGGTTACTATGGAAAACCATATGCCAACAACCTAGACAACTGAGATGAAATGGACAACTGCTAGAAATACACGAACAGCTACACTGACTCGAGAAGAAATAGAAGACCTCAGTAAACCTATAGAATCACTTATCAAGCATCTAGCAACAAAGAAAAGCCCAGGACTGGATGGCTTCACAGGTAAATTTTACCAAACAATCCAAGAATAATTAACATCATTCCTGCTCAAACTCTTCCAAAAAATTGAAGAAGCAGGCACACTACCTAACTCATTCCATGAAGCAACATTACTCTAACGTCAAAACTGGATAAAGATACTATGAGAAAAGAAAACTTTAGACCAATCTCTCTAATAAACATAGATGCAAAAATCCTCAACAAAATACTTGCAAATTGAATTTAATAGCATACTAAAAAAAATTATACACCATGACCAAATGGGTTTTATCTGAGATACACAGATACACAGAGGGTGGTTCCACACTAGAAAATCAATTAATGCAATACACCACATTAACCATTCAAAAGGAAAAACCATCTCAATTGATGCAGAAAAGACATTTGATAAAACTTAGCATCTTTTCATTATAAAAACACTTCAAAAAATAGGAAGCGGGGCAGTAAGATGGTGGTTCAGTGGCAGAATTCTCACCTGCCATGCTGGAGACCTGGGTTTAATTCCTGGTACCTGCCCATGCGGAAAAAAAAAGCAGGACTCGAAGGGATCTTCCTCAACATGATAAAAGGCATATATGAAAAACCCACTGCTAATATCACACTATTTGCAGATGACATGATCCTATATTCAGAAAATCCTGAAAAAAATGACAACAAAGCTATCAGAGCTCATAAGCAAGTTCAGCAAAGTTGCAGGATACAGCAGCACCATGCAAACAATCAGTGGTGTTTCTTATACTAGCAGTGAGCTATCTGAGGAAGTAATTTTTAAAAATTCCATTTACAATAGCAACTAAAAATTGAAATATCTAGGAGCAAATTTAACCAAGGATGCAAAGGACTTGTACACAGAAAAACAGCAAAACATTGCTAAAAGAAGTTAAAGAAGACCAGAATAAATGGAAAGACATTTGTGTTCATGGATTGGAGGGCCAAATGTCACTAAGATGTCAATTCTACCCAAATTGATCTACAGATTCAATGCAATCCCAATAAAAATTCCTACAGACTATTTTACTGAAATGGAAACGCTAATTATTAATTTTTTTTTTTTGACATGGGCAGGCTCCAGGAATTGAACCCAGGTCTCTGGCATGGTTGGCAAGAACGCTACCACTGAGCCACCGTTGCCTATCCCAATTATCAATTTTAACTACTATGCTTCTCAAAGAGTACCTATAATCTGATTTAGAATAATTGGAAGGAAACATTTTTGATTCTGTAATTTGGATATTCTCATTTAAGATACATTCTTTGTGAATATTTAGGTTTGTTTGGCATGCATGGAAATAATCCATAATCAGAATGAGTATCTTTTCTATGATGAAAGCGAGCTGATAAAATCCAACGGCTATCAATCAAGTACCCAGCTGATTCCCACCCCACCCCACACCCCAACCCCAGAGCATGGAACAGGGGCCAGTAGTAAGTAAATCAGCTTCTCAAAGGGAGAATAGCCACTATTGGAAAAGTTATGGCTTGACCCCCAAAATCTTAAGGCCCTAGGTTGTGATTCTCTTATGGAAGTTTGTCACAGCACATATACAGAATCCTTATTTACCAAGGGATTTTGCACATCACTGAATCTGCTAGGTCATAAAACCAAAATTGCTTTTACTGTAGCCTATACCAATTGGTGAGCATTCTCTTTCTCTTGGCCTTTCAAAGTCTTATGGGTTACATGTTAAACAGGTCAGGGCAGCTTAGCCACACATGTGTATATGTTGCTTCCAGGATCAAAAGAGACCCATCAGACGTACAGGATTTTTCTCTAGTGCCGGTGGATGTACAGTGCAAAAGCTCATCTTTCACTTTAGAGGGGATAACCTGCCATGCTCCAGACTACTGGTCTGAACCCCTGAAAACTTCATTAAGGTGGAAGTGACCTTAACTTCCATGGGGATTATCTCCTATCCTTTAGAACAAGTTTCTTTTTTTTTTTTCACATAGGCAGGCTCTGGGAATTGAACCTGGGTCTCTGGCATGGCAGGCAAGAATTCTGCCAATCAGCCACTGTGCACTGCCCGTAGAACACGTGTTTTATCAAGTCATTTAGGTAACTGCTACTTCCTGCATATTAGGTCCAAAAAACATATCACATGTAGGGCGATGTTCTTGGAGACGTGGGATGATTAAGGTGTCTGCAGATCACATTTCAGTAGAACTAGAGAGTTGCTTCACCCAGATTTAGGTCAGTGAGAGGGACTGTTGTCCCTGGCAAATGAAAGTAACTTCCTTTTGATGTTTTCTGCTTTGGGTAGAGAGAAAATAGCACATTCTGGGTCAATAGTTGCATGGCTGCAGGTGTCAGAGGCAGGTGTTGATTTGCTTCATAAAAATATTAGATCTGAAATAAATAGTTACAAATGGACTTATTACCTTACAAAGTTTATGATAATCCGTTATCATTATCTATGACACACTCAAGTCCTGCACAAGCCAAACAGGCTAAGTTAAATGTGTATTAAGATAGGAATCACTGCAAATCAAAACCACAATGAGATATCATCTCACACCCACCAGAATGGCCATTATCAACAAAACAGAAAATGACAAGTGCTGGAGAGGATGCGGAGAAAGAGGCACACTTATCCACTGTTGGTGGGAATGTCAAATGGTGCAACCACCGTGGAAGGCAGTTTGGCAGTTCCTCAAAAAGCGGAATATAGAATTGCCATACGACCCAGCAATACCATTGCTGGGTATCTACTCAAAGGACTTAAGGGTAAACACACAAACGGACATCTGCACACCAATGTTTATAGCAGCGTTATTTACAATTGCAAAGAGATGGAAACAGCCAAAATGTCCATCAACAGACGAGTGGCTAAACAAACTGTGGTATATACATACGATGGAATATTATGCAGCTTTAAGACAGAATAAACTTATGAAGCATGTAATAACATGGATGGACCTAGAGAACATTATGCTGAGTGAGTCTAGCCAAAAACTAAAGGACAAATACTGTATGGTCCCACTGATGTGAACCGACATTCGAGAATAAACTTGGAATATGTCATTGGTAACAGAGTCCAGCAGGAGTTAGAAACAGGGTAAGATAATGGGTGATTGGAGCTGAAGGGATACAGACTGTGCAACAGGACTAGATACAAAAACTCAAAAATGGACAGCACAATAATACCTAATTGTAAAGTAATCATGTTAAAACACTGAATGAAGCTGCATCTGAGCTATAGGTTTTTGTTTTTTTGTTTTTGTCTGTCTGTTTGTCTTTTTTTTTTGTACTATTATTATTTTTATTTTTTTCTCTATATTAACATTCTATATCTTTTTCTGTTGTTTTGCTAGTTCTTCTTCTAAATCGATGCAATTGTACTAAGAAATGATGATCATGCATCTATGTGATGATACTAAGAATTACTGATTGCAAAAAAAAAAAAAGATAGGAATCACCACTCTTGTCAGTGAGGGGGAGAGGTGGAGGTATGGTATGTATGAATTTTTTTTCTGTTTTTTTTTTATTTCTTTGGTGTTTGTTTAGCGTTTTATTTCTTTGGTGTTTTTTGGTGTTTCTTGAAGATGATTGTATAATGATATAGCATTCACAATATGACTGTGTGATTGTGAAAACCTTGTGTCTGATGCTCCTTTTATCTACCGTTATCAATAGACGAGTAAAACATACGGAATAAAGATGAATAATAGGGGGAACAAATGTTAAAATAAATTTAAATTGAAATGCTGGTGATCAATGAGGGGGAGGGGTGGGAGTATGGTATGTATGAATTTTTTTGTTTTCTTTTTAATTTCTTTTTCTGAATAGATGCAAATGTTCCAAGAAATTATCATGATGATGAATATGCAACTATGTGATGATATTGTGAATTACTGATTACATATGTAGAATGGAATGATCAAAAGTTAGGAATGTTTGCGTTTGTTTGGTGTTTTTTGGTATTTTAAAAAAAATTTAAAAATTAAAAATTAAAAAATCAATTAAGAAAAAAAAAGTAATGAACTTCCGGATGCACGGGTGGTTCAGTGGTAGAATGCTTGCCTTACATGCGGGAGACCAGGGTTCGATTCCCGGACCATGCACCCAAAAGAAAAGAAAGTAATGAAGTTCTGATACATGCGACAATATAGATGAACCTTGACAACATCACGTTGAGTGAAATAAGTGACATACAAAAGGACAAATACTGTCTGATTTCACTGATATGAAATAATTAGAATAAGCAAAATCATAGAGTCAAAGTCTAGAATACAGATTACTAGGAGCTACACTGGGGATAGAGAATGGGGAATTAATGCTTAAATGGTACAGAATTTCTATTGGTATTGACTATAAAGATTTGGTTATGGATGCTGGTGATGGTAGCACAAAACTGAATTGACAGCACTAAATTATATATGTGAATGGAGTTAAAGAGGGAAATTTTAGGTCATATGTATGTCACTAGACTAAAAATTTAATGAAAAAACACAGAACTGTACCAACACAGTGAATCCTATTGTAAACAATAGGCTATAATTAACAGTGCTATTATAATAATGTTTTCATGAATTATAACAAATGTACCACACTAAAAAAGAAAACTGATTGTGATGCATCTTTCACTGACTTCTATGTACTTATCTTGACTAAATAAACACTGTGGGTATGAATCATTAAAAAAAAAAAAAAGACAAGAATCACCACTCTGGAATTTCTTTGATGGTGGTACAAATATTTGTCATTTCCTTAGGGATGCACTTTTGCTTTTGGTTCACAATTTTTGTGGGGAAGGGCAGTTCCAGGGGCCTTCCTTTGTCCTTCTCAACACAATAGCTTTCACTCCATGGGTCAGTCAATGTGAAGATTCTGCCAGTTGCCAACTATGTCTATTATAAGTGTGCCTGTGGGAACTGGGAAACAACCAAAGGATGGATATGTGAGATAGACTCATGCTCAAACTCCTTTTTATCACTTGACCCCCATAAACTTCTACTCTAACCTAAGGACTACAAAGGCCTTTTGGGTCCCTCGAGATTAGTGCTGGCTTGGGATCAGTCTCCAGGTGTTCCCTAAAAGGCCTGGATATCCCCATTTCCCTAAATGGGTAAATGACTTAAAATCCCTTTGGGAGAAAAACTCTTTTGTTGCTCAGATGCGGCCTCTCTCTCTAAGCCAACCTGGCAGGTGAACTCACTACCCTCCTACCTATGTGGGACCTGATTCCTAGGGGTGTAAATCTCCTTGGCAACACGGGACAGGACTCCTGGGGATGAGCCAGGACCTGGCATCATGGGATTGAGAAAGCCTTCTTGACCAAAAGGGGGAAGAGAGAAATGAGACAAAAAGTTTCAGTGGCTGAGAGATTTCAAACAGAGTTGAGAGGTTATCCTGGAGGTTATTCTTATGTATTATACAGATATCTGTTTTTAAAGTTTATGTTGCATTAAGCAGTGGCTAGAGGGAAGTACTTGAAACTGTTGAACTATTTTCCAGTAGCCTTGATTTTTTTTTTTTTTTACATGATGGCAGGCGAGAACGCAGCCACTGAGCCACCACTGCCCAGTAGCCTTGATTCTTGAAGAAGATTGTTTAACTATATAGCTTTTACAATGTGACCGTGTGATTGTGAAATGATCCTCCGTTTATCCAGGGTATGGATAGATGAGTAAAAAAAAAACAAAAAGGGTAAAAAATAATGGGGGGGATAAGGGATAAAAAAAAAAGGGTGATTGCAATACTAGTGGTTAATAAGAGGGAGGGGAGGGGTAAGGGGTAGGAGTGTATGGATTTTTTTCTTTTTATTTATTCTTCTGGAGTGATGTAAATGTTTTAAAATGATCACGGTGATGAATACACAACTATGTGATATTATGAGACATTGTATACTTTGGATGGACTGCATGGTGTGTGAAAATATCTCAATAAAAACATTTATTTAAAAAACGTTAAGGTTATATTGGGGTTTTTTTGGCAAAAAAAAAATCCTTTGGGAAAAACTAGAAGATTTACAATACACTATGGTGATATTGCTGGCTTTCAGGTCTGAGAATCGAGTCAATGCCTATAACTTCCCATTTTGGCGACTCAAAACAGGTCTCTCTGCCAGGTCTAAAGTTTTGTTGTGTGTTACATAAACTAAGTTGGCCCTTAATAGGTTTCCCACATATTCCTGATTGTTACTCCTGGTCTCTTGCCTTGGTGCTGCCTCTTGACCCCATCCCAGGATCCCATCATTTCTACTCTTATTAGGGATCCCATTCTAGTGGCAGCATTTTTGGCTTCATTCCAAGTCTATGAAGGATATATATACATCACAGCACTTTCCAAGATACTAGTGTTCCCCTCATCTAAGCACTTTTCAATTCCTTGGTGAAAGGACCATCCTCCTCTGGGCAATTTTGGATGGCAAATCACATATATGGTAAATCTACATCAACATTCCAATGTTCATATGTCTTTGGATTCTTTTTCTATTGCTTACTAAGGAGTTTTTGGCATCCCAATTTCACTGAGGGTATCAATGAAATTCATTGACCCACTATCAAGTCCAGGTTTCATCCACCCAGCCAACTAAGAGCCACTATTAGCTGCCAGTGTAGTGAATCCAGAATCTCTAGTATGTTCATATTGATAAATTCTGCCCCAATGAAAATTATGTTCTTTCCTTCTTAATCTAACACTTTATAATCTGGTCCATATACGTTCCTCAAGTTTCTGCTGACAAAAATTAGCAAAATTTTTACAATTCTTCCGTAAACCTTCTCTCAGATCAGACTTTGTGTTTGCCTTCTAGAAGTATACTGGGATCTGACTTGTTACAGATTTGGTGGCAATGAGGGGTAGTGGGTGGGAAATAAGAAATGGCATTCCACTTCAAAGCAACTACTCCAGGTCGCCAAGCAAGACAGGACCAGCCATATCAGAGAGGGGAAGAAGGGCTACTTTTGCCGGTAAGAGAAGCTAAGGATTAATCCAAATCCACTCAAATGTTCTCATTTCTCATTTTGGGGTCCCATTCTTTCCCAAACAATGCTCCAACTTTCACATAAGCTGGTAAGACTGTAAATTCAATTCATATTTAATTCAACAACTCAGAATCTCCATTTGATTTTTACGTAGCCTTGCAGCTATAAGAGAGAAAATTCTTTTGGGATTCTCCCTTACTCTGATGTGCCCTGGGGTGGAAATTTAAAACTCTTGAGCTTTTTGTTTTCTTTCTTTAACTTTTCAAGTGTAGTCACCACCATCTAAGTCATCATTTCTTACACAATGGTCTATCATGACAGCTGCTTGATCTAGTCTTTTCTCCAACAGACACTTCATTTCAGGTCACCATAGGTATAAGGAAATTTTGCCACTGCAAGACATAGCCTACCAGTTTACCATTTTCCAATGCTAAAATTTGTTCAAATTCAACTTAGTCATATAATCTAAGAATCCCATCTTTGAAGGCATGATGACTGTAATGACTTTTGGTATCAAATACTGTTTATGTCACATTCAGTAGTTGCAGAAAACAAAGCCCTTTACCTATTTTAGGTAGAAAAGACTCCAATACAGGTAAATTAGGTGCTTACAAAGAGTTGGAAAGCCTGAACTAGTGATCTCCAGGCTGGGCTTTCAGGAAAGATTCTCAGAATTGCTACCATGGCAGTTGCTACCTGATCTGCCACGATCAGGAAGATAAGGGATCAGGAGGCCATCACAGGTTGACTGTAAGAACACACACCACTTGAATACCACTCGCAGAGAATGAAACCTAAGCTTTCCATATCCTTTTAGGAGCAATACCCAACAGAGCTGAAGATCACCCCTGAATCATATGCTCCTTTCTCAACTTGTTTGTGCACTTAATTAGCAAAACTTAAAATGTATTCAGAACCTTAGTTTCAAGGATCTCTAAGACATGTAGTTTTTTTAGCTTTCTAGTCTCTGGGGTATAAGAAAGTACATTAGAAGGAGGTCAGAATGAATGATGATTATTTTTTAAAACATATCCATAGTTTTTTTCCATTGGCCCATCCAACTAGGATTGGTGACCAAACATGCTCTCCCTGTTTCAGTCCCTTTGAAAGTTGACTGCAAGTATCCTATCTCTCTGTTTTCCAAGATTACCTTTTTTTTTTATCCTGGCCAAAAAAGAACCTAGAATTTCCTTATCTCCAGAGTTGTTTTACTAATTTACACAATCTGGCACCCAAAGACCTATTCAACCTAATCTACTATTCTCCTGTTTGGTGCATTTGCTATATACAGGCCTCTATGCTGTTTTTGTTTTGTTTTCAAAGTCCTAAGTGCCCTTGTACTTTCCTCTTGTGTGGTTTGATTTCCCCCTAGATATTCACATGGTTCTCTTCCTCACTTCATTCAGGTCTCTAATAAAATATACTTCATCAAAGAAGCCTATACCACCTATCTAAAGTAACATCATCTCTATTCTCTTTCTCTGCTTTTTCTTGGGTGCACTTATCCCCATCCAGATTATATATCTGATTGCCTTTCTCCACTACAGTTTAAGTTCCATGGCAACAAAAACTTTGAGTTTACCTGAAACACAGTAGGAACTTCCAGAATGAATGAATGCTGTGTGCTGAGATTTCACTTCCCCCGTTTTCTAAACTGAGAACCAACTTTTCCAATGCATTACTCATTTTCTCCTCCAGGTGGTGCTGTTAGACCTTGTCATCTGCTAATGCCTGAGAGCTACAACAGGAGCATTGCAAAGTATTAGAATAAGCTTTGTTTTTCATAGCCTCTGGTCTAGAGATAAGGGTGTCCTTTCTTAGAAGACACACAGTAACTCCCTTATTTCTTCTTATTCCTGCAGGAGGAGACTCTCAACATGGGGCTTTATCAAAAACATTTTCAGTACATTACCTCAATCTTAACCCCATAATTAAGGTTATCCCAATTTTGGATAAGTGAAAACAGACTCAGAGAGCAAGTTGCCCAAGTCTCACAACAGTAATAAGTGGTGTCTAGATAAGAATACAAGTTTGACTGTATACTCTTGCCCCTCCAGCACAGTTCTTTGATTTATCCAATTTAATTGCTCCCATGAGGAGGCTTCAAGAGAACTGCATGTAGGTCTTAAGTTGATAATTTGCATTTCAGAGATCTCCAGACTGTCTACCTCTTTTTTTCAAAACAGGTTCCTTTCTTCACACAAAGAAACTCTAGGACACTTTCTTCCAGGGACCCAAAGTCCACTAATGGCCTTTCCTGTCTCAGGCACAGGCAGTCCTAAGTCTAGAGGCTGCAGTACCCAAGAGATAAGCATCTTCCAAGTTGGATGTTGTCCAGCTTCATCATTTTAACTGTATAAACAGGCTAGGGAGACAGAGCAGGTACATTTGTGAAAGGACACAGAAAGCCATCTGGCCCTCAGGGAAAGGATATTTTCAATTACTCCTTTGGGCTTAGGGCTAAGGTGATAAAGTTGGCACTGGAAACTCCTTAAATACTGTCTGAGAGTTGGGGAAATTAGGGGAATGAGAGCATAAATGACTCACACAGTCACAAAGTAAGTTATTGCCAGATTTGGAATCCCATCAGGTCTCATGAATCTTTAGTTTAATTTTCCTGCTATGCTATGTATGATCTTTCATTTCTAAGGACACCTAGAACAGCAGAGGAAAAAGCTATGTAATATTAACTTGGCTCAATCATATCAAATTTATAAAGTCAGATAAAATTAAATATGTTCAGAGATTTTAATGACATATCTTCTCTGTCCTTTCACTATAAATTTCAGTTAGATTCCTTAGTATCTCTTACTTAAACTAGACTGAGAAACTTTTTGAGAAAGCTAAGCAACTGAAAAAGCTCTATGAACTGAGAAAATTGAGAATGCTTTTTGAAATAGGAAGGGTGTACCTGAGAACACAGCAAACACTTAGGTTTTTCCTTGATGAATTAGTACATTTTTTCCTCCAATAATTATACTTCTGTTCCCTAATTTGTAAACCTATGACATTCACTGGGATCTCTCTGAAGAGAAACCCAGACCACCATCACCTCTCCTCCTCTCAAGCACAGGACTACAAGTGACTACAATGTAGAAAAGGATCAGTAAAGCTTTAACAAGAAAACTGCACAGCTTCATTCTAGGGCAAACTAGGTTCATTTTAATGTATAGTTTCCCTATCCAGCTGACTCAGCTAATAATTTTCAGTCTAACTACACAGTCCAAAGCCAAGCCTAGTTCTGCTTCTTCATGCTCGAAGGAGTCATTGGTTCAAAGATGACCCCATGGCAGTTTGATCTGAACACAACCCTTCTTCCCTGGAACTAGAAAATCTCAGCTCTAGAAACTGCCAAAGGCATAGCATTCTGTTTTGATCAAATTCTTGGCTCTGTAAGACTATTCAAGCCAAGGAAAATGAGATGAGTTGAATTATGACAGAAATTTTTATTAAAATGTGTCCTTCAGTAATATGTTAGCATACATACAATATACACACATACATATGTACACTCTGACACACCTCATGGATCGCCACTGTCAGTTTAACCAATAAATTAAAACTAAACAAAAGGGGGGGTTGACTAGTGGTAATGGGGGTGGGACTAAGGGAAAAATTTCCATATTTTATCTGGTAAAGAAATAGTGAATTTCTCAGAATCTCCCTGGGGAAAACCTGTGACCGAAACTCTTTGAAATAAAATACATAAATCCCCTACCCCACCCCATCCCTCAAAAAAAGATTCCAAAAGATGCAGTTACAACAAGTGTGCTTCTCAGAACAGGAGCATTCATTCCACTTCATATGCTGGCTTCTGCACCTTCTGGCTTCAAGACAGTCTGCCCCTCAGCTGGGGCAGAGAGGTTCATATGGGCACTTGGGCTTGGTGCACCTTGGGCTCTAGGGGTAGAGGGGCAGGCTGCAGTATGGGAGCGGGGGGAGCCACACTCATCTGAGGTGATGTCTGGCACATCATCTGATTGTGTATCAGAGCTCTCCAGGTCACTGCGGATGCTCTCAGGCTGGGCCAGGCTGATGTCCCAAGGTTTGCTGGCCAAGCAGTCTTTCTGTTCACAGCTTTGGTGTTTACAGGGAGGATCCTCTTCATTGCTGCCACTACCACCACCACCACCACTACCTTCTTCTTCATTTTCTGCCATCTGAGCATGAACATGGAGTGAGTCCTCTGTGCTGCTTCCACTCACCAGCTGATAGTGACTTGGCTTGGCTTCAATGTCCACTTGGATTTCCATATTGTTGCACTCTCTGTGAAGACAAAATCCACCTTGCAGAGTCATGCATGAGATTATATATAATCTGCTATACCTGTTGGTAAAAGTAGTTTATGGATTCAGGATTAGGAACTTAAAAAATATATGTAAGCAGTGGGTTAGCGCTCACTTTTAGCAGAAAGAAAATTTTTAATCTAATACTCAATTAGATTCTTTTTGCAGATTTGAAACACACACACACACAAATACAGAACTTGGTTAATTTCTTTAGACATCTAAAAAAAGAACATGGGAACTCTATTATAGGTTAGAGCCTCACACTACCTTACTCAAAATATGAAAGTGAAAGAAGATTCATGTTTTTTTTTTTACTATTGCATGACAATTAGAAGTGGCCAGAAACACTACAGTTGGGAGTGTTGTGATCATACCACGCCAGATACACTAGCTTCTCAAAAAGAAAAACAGGTTATTGGAGCCACACCAAGCAAAGGGTGTCTAGAGAGCAGAAACCTTAGACCTACAGACATCATTAACACCAATCTAGATGTTTAAAAATATGCTGTTACAATGGCCAAGAAAAAGGAAAGAAAAAAAAGGGAAAACCTCTAAAAATCAAGCACTATCAAGAATCAAGAAATGCTACTCTCAAACCAAGAACTTACTCAATGAATTCACAAGGTACACTATATATGTCACTATATGGTACACAGAACCCTAACAGAAAGCATTGCACTTCTGAAGACAAGTACCCAACCAAAAAAATGCAACCTCTCCTGGGCATCTAACTGTTCACATACCTGTCCTGTGGGTTGTAGGAACTGATTATGGAACCGGCCATAGCACGAGTGCTTGCGTTGTCACTAATTGCACCAAGACTGGCTGTGTCTTTGGGGAAAATTTCCTTTTGGACATCGGCTTGGACTTCTAACCTGTGTAAAGAGGGGACGTTCAAGTTAATACAAAACCTGGATATGCCAAGTCAATCTGCTTCCTGGAAAATCTCTTGCAAATTGTGGTAATCTGATCTCCAACTGGTGGACCAGCTCAAATACATGTCCACACATTTTTCCTAAAATACCTGTTGAAATCGTCCCCTCCTTCCTATTCGCACTACTACTGCTTAACTTCAGGCCCTCAATATCTCCTACCTGTATAACTGAATTTGGACTCCTTCTACAGTAATCCCTAAGTCTACATCAAACAACCTCTAGACCAGTGCCAGTGTGGACAAAGACCCAATAACTCTAAAAATCCTCTTATCTTACTACTGCCTACAGGCATTTAAGGTCTTCCTGATTTGCCTCTAAACTTTCTCTCTAGTTCTATATTTCATCATAGGGCTTAAATTCTGATCACTCTGACTTTCTTCTTTCCTTAAATACCCATACATCTCCATAACCTTGCATATACTTCTTTGGAAGTTTCCTTTCTTTACCTGACAAACTCATACTCAGACCTTAACAACAAATGAAAATGTCATTTCCCCTCACTCTTCCAGCAAACCAGTCATTTCCTGCTAAGTGCTCCTACAGCATTTACCTATTTATTTTATCATTTTCTGCATCTCTCTCTCACTAGTCAGTGAGTTCAACAAAAGGAGGGATCATGTCTCATTCACACTTTGCCCTTAATGCCTTGTACTTAATAGGAACTCAAGTATTTAGCAATCAAATTACTCCCAGGATATGCGATTGCACACACACACACAGGAGCCAATTTCCTACTAGGAGCAAACTTTTCCCAATGGTGTCTCAGAGCTGAGAAACCTAACTATTTCCTTTCTTGGCTCTAACACCACTTTGTTGAACACTTAAGAATTTCCTCATAATGGGTTTCACAGTCAAACCCATCTGACTCATTCACTTCCTATAAAAGAAAGGATTTTACAGAACTGGAACAGCTGGACTGGCTAAGCTGCAGTTTCAGCAAGTCAGTCTCCAATTATATCTGTCTGCTTATTTATAGGGGTGTTGATTTTAAAAAAGTATAGCAGAGTATATTGGTGGCATATGGGGGTGGGATCCCCAACCAAGACACAACCAGAATCAAGAAATGCAGACAGGTCAGCAGCAGTCTGCAGCTGTATATTCAAGCAGCTTCATCCTAAAGCCTGAGCCTTTGCACTACTGTTTCAGCCTATAAGAAAATGTAAAGACCCAGGGAAATGAGATAGTTCAATAAAAAGTGCATTGAGTCAGAAGACCTGGGTTCTGGTTTCAGCTCTGCCACAGAATCACTCTCAGAGTTGGAAGGGGCCTTTCACAAAAGCCATCTAACTTGGGTAGTTTCCAGATACCGGTTCATGAAATAGCTACACTAGAATCATGTGGCGAGCTTTTTAAAAACAGAAATCTCCCACATCCTCCTGATTCTAATTTATTAATTCTGGGATAGGGACCTGAAATCTATTTTTAAGAGGTCACTGAGGTGACTGACAGTGAGATCAAGTCTACCTGCCATCTGTTGTTTCAATCTCTACTCCAAATAGCCATCTGTTTTCACTTTTAAACACTTTGAGGGATAGGTATCTCAGTGTCTACTAAGGTAGCCCCCTCCTTCTTTGGACTTTTTCTATGGTTTTTCCTTATATTCTCTATAGTCACCAAAATTAGTTTTCTCATAGCTTCTACCAATTAGTCTTAATCTATCTCTTGGAACAACTCACGGAAATAAGGCTAATCCTTCCAGTTAAAGGTCCTTCAGATATGTGAAAACAACCATCTCCTCTACCTTGTTTTCTGCTTCACCCCATCTTTACCTCTCCCAAGGCTTTTCTCCAGTGCACTCAACTAACTGCTTCTCATGTAAGAGCTGTTAGCCAACTCTGAATATATTCTGGTTTATCTAATTGGTGAAATGACCAAGAGAGTGACAACCTTTTTAAATCGTAATGCTTTATATAGCCTCAATACAAGTTCACAGAACTTAGCTATCAAATGGGATTATGAATAGGAAAGCAATAAAGATCACAGCTCTCAAAGCCAACAAGATACAGCATAAATGCTGTTTAACTGAAAGCCTAATGGAGCCCAGAGCCTCGAAAATTTTACAAAACGCATGCTCTCTCTTCCTGAAGTAGGTAGCTTAATGTAATAGAAGCAGCATCATAAGTCAAGATAAGATTATACTTTAAATGGTGGCATCTATGGTGCAGGAGAAAGAGCTGTGAATTTTGCATAAGTCCTGTAACCTTTCTGAGCCTGTTACTTATTTATGCAAGAACAAAACACACACACAAAAGATTGATAACTAAATAAAAATGAGGTGATGTATGGGATATGCCTGATACAGAGAAATTGCTCAATACAGGTAAGTTACTTCTTAGAATTCCAATCGGTTCTGTCAAAAGTTCCCTGCTTACCTGCTATATTTTCCCTTGCCGCTGGAGAGAATGCCACCACTCAGCGTGCCCCCTGAGAGGGCTGCAAAGCTGGCTGTTTCGCTGTAAGGGCCCTGCATGACACTGAGTCCATCTGTAGGGCTCCCACTGGTGCTCAATACACTAGTAAGGCCTTCGATGCTACTTTCTCCAATGCTGGGATTCTTGAGGGCTCGCCAGGCATCTGCCACTGCAGATGGAATCGAACATCTCAATTCAAGATAGAACAGTATCAAAACAGCCTGGTAGGTATTTTCCTGCAATGACTCTCTTCAAAGTGCAGCATTTTCAAATAAAAAAGTACTCATTTATTCAAACACTTAAAGAACAGCTACTATGTACAGCTACCAAATCAGATGTATTTGTATTTAATCCTCCCAGTAACAAGGCATTAATAACAATTTTAAAGGATGAAACTGAGGCTTAGAACTAAAAGACTTGTCCAAGGTCATGGCTAGTCACACAAAACTACAATTCTGACTCCAAGTCCACTATTCCTTTCACTACACCACAGATGTCATCTAATCAAGCATGAAGAGTTCAAAACACTTTTAGGTCACATATTGATTCTAGTAGGAAGCTTGCAAAACCTTTGGAGATGTTGTGCGTCAGGTCAGACTTGCTCTAGTCCCAGCAATACAAAACCTCTTAACCCCATTAAAAAGATATGGAGACAAAGGCTTAAAGAAGTTGACTTCCCATTAAATGGATATAATAATGTCCCTGCAATTCCTCTTTAGAGGGCTGCTGTAAAAAGCAAGTAAAAGAATAAGTGAATAAATTCTTCTGAAAAATATAAAGTACAGTGCAGATATAACATTTCATTATAATCACTTTCATCAGCATATTTGGAGTTACTTGGGATCTTACTAATTTGTATCTGCTAAACAGAGGAAAGTACCAGAGGAACTAACCTATTAACTCTGGAACAAAGAAGTGAAAAGCTAAAAATACTTTACCCCGCCCCCCCCCCAAAAAAAACCTCATTATCCAAAGTAATCCAATGACAATCTCCTTGTGAAATGTGCTGAATTTAGTGATTTTATCTTGTATCCCATAAATTCAAATGGAAAAAAATTTATTTTACCTGTGATTGGACCATCATCTTCATCAAACTCAATTTTTACCCCCTTTCCGTTGGCTGTACTAACTCCACAGCCTCCTCCACGACAGAGAGAAATGGGCACAACCCCATAGACATATGCCAGCATAATGGGGACACCAATACCTACGGGAGAAAAATGAAACGTGTCAGCAGGCCATCGGGCTGAACTGCCCTGAATTTTTTTTTAAACCACTTTCTACAGGGCCAAGGAAAGGCAGACAGCTATTCCAAAGAGCTAGGTGACTGGACTTAGAATTAGAAAGGTCTGGATTAGAAGTCTGGCTCCAATTTACCAGTTGTATGACCTTGGACATATACTCCCAGGGTTGTTAAGATTAAATGAGAAAGCATGTATAGTGCCCAGCACTGTAGGTATATGTTGCTTTCACTGTTCCTTCTATGTACTGCTGAAGTGTGAACTCTCAAATCAATCAAGAATTAAATAAATAAGTGATGACTGGGGTCTAGGACCCTTCCCCCCAGAAAGCTAATTCCAAAATCTTACTGCAGTATGAAACAGAATGGCTTAGGTATTAACAGCACAGGCTCTGAAGGCAGACTGCCTGGATTCATGTCCTACTTTGGATACTTCCTAGCTGAGTCACCCTGGGAAAATTACTGTAGCTTTCTGTTGCAACTGTGCTATTGTGAGGATTAGATTAATTAATACATGAAAACTCTCAGAACCACTCCCAGCACATGGAAAGCCTTAGTAAATATTAGTTATTTTATTATTATTCTAAAACAAAGCCCCATGCCTCCCAAAATACTGTAAGGCACTGGAAAAATCAAATAAAAATAATTTCGCTTTGTGGATTTTCAGACATACATGGCAAGTAGGTAAGGAGGAAGATGTAAGATAAAAAACTAAGGCTTAAAGTAATTTTCTTTAATTCAACCTTTTCATGTGCCAGAATGAGTACTAGGCATTATTTTAAGAATGAAAGATCCAAGTTGGCAAAGGGAAATGCTTCAGGCTCCATCCCCTCACAGTATCTTTGTTTGAACAATCAGCAAGAATTGGGAACAACATCCTTCTCAAAGCTCCAAAAACAGCTAAAGGACTGCAGTAACAGAATGAGCACCAAAACAAGAAAAACATTTCTTAGAAGTGGTAGAATTTTGTAGCACCCTGGCTGGCCCTCCCCTTCCCCTTATCAACTTGGCATGAAGCCAGCCCATATTCCCATATGGATCCCTGGTTCTTGTTCCAGAGGAAGCTGAGTGTTCCTCAGTTACATCCTGGGAGCATATATGTCCAGCTCAATATGTAGGGTGGTCACCTGAATGACTTGCCATCCCAGACTTTGCCCCATACATCGAAGGAAGTTCAGAGAACTCTCCTATAGAATACTGTGGAACAGTAGTCATATCGTGATGCTTAAGACAAGAGATTACTGGCTATAGGACATAAGTATAGTGCCAGGAATGTAAGAAAACTGTCTAAAGAAGAAGGGACATTTGGATCTGTGTAAACAGGGGAACTCTTAGGGCCATATATGCATGCCTCAGACAAGATACATGCACAGAAAGGATCAGGGAGGCCTCTAGGCTTTGGTCTGGAGCTATTTTCAGCAATAACACATTAAAACATCAAAATGTCCAAGTTTCAACAAAACACACAGAGAAATAGGAAGTAATGGCCCAGGCAAAGGAGAAGATTAAAGTATTAGAAACCATCAATGAGGAGGACCAATCTGGGATACCAAAGAGTTTTAAACAATGGTCCTAAACATGCTCAAAGAGCTAAAGTAAAATATAGACAAAGAACTAAAGGAAATCAGGAAAATGACAGATGAACGCAAAGAATATCAATAAAGAAATGGAAATTATGAAAAGGAAAGAGAGCTGAAGACTATAGCAACAGAAATTAAAAATGCTGTTCCACAGCAGATTGGGTCTGGCAGAAGAAATAATCAGTTAATTTGAAGATAAGTCAAATGAAATCATTCAGTTTGAGGTGCAGAAGAAGATGAAGCAAAGGGAACAGAGCCTGAGGAGCCTGTGGGACACAATCAAGTGTACCAATATAGGCATTGTGGGAGTTACAGAAAGAGGAGAAATAGAGAAAGGGGCAGAGAGAATACTCAAGGAAATAATGCTGAAAACTTTACAAATTTAATGAAAGACATGAACAACCAAGAATCTCAACAAAGATGCTCAACCCCAAAGAGGATAAACCAAAATAGACCCACATTATGGCATATTATAATCAGATTGTTTAATGTCAAAGAGAGAATTCTGAAGGCTGCAAGAGAGAAGCAATGTGTCATGTATAAGGTAGCCTTAATAACAGTAAGTGACAATTTCTCATCAGAAACCATGGAGGCAAGAAGGCAGTGGGATGACATACTTAAAGTGCTGAAAGCAAAAACTTGCCACCCAAGAATTCTCTATCTGGCATAAATCTCTTTCAAAAATGAGGGACGGATGAAGACATTCCCAGATAAACAAAAGCTCTCCCACCTACCTTCTCCCTGCTTCCTCATCTTCAATAAAACTGTTAAGCTTTGGATAAAAAAAAAAAAAAATTTAAACCCCATGGTAACTACAAAGAAAACATCAGAGAATATAGCTCAAAGAGACAGAAATTAGAGTACAGGTTGCCAGCGGTAGGGAGCAAAAGGAATGGGCGGTTAATGCATAATGGATGCAGGGGTTCTTTTTGAAGATGAGAAAGTTTTCACAGTGGAAGGTGGTAAAGGTACTGCAATATTCTGATTAATCCCACTGAATGGTATACTTGAGAGTACTGACGTGGGAAAAGTTCATATTGCATTTATGTTCCTACAATTTAAAAAAAGAGAGAAAGAGCAAGTAAATAGATGATGACAATTAAATACAATACATAACCCTGAATGGGCTTTATGAAGGTAGGAGAAAAGGCTCACAGGAACATTATAAGTGGACTGATAAATAGACAGAGATAAACAGATAAATAGGTGCATAGAAAATAGACAGACAGATAGAGTGATACAGCAAATGCAGCAAAAAGTTAAAATTGGTGCATGTAGTTATCTGGTGAGGGGGTATATGCTGGACTTCTCCGTATGGGGTTTGTACTATTTTTGTAACTATCCTGTAAGTTTGAATGTATTTAAAAGTTAAAAACAAACAAAATTGAAAAAAGGAAGGATTTTGCTTCAGTGGCTAAAAACAAAAAAATCAGAATAATGGTGTCTGATAGAGTTTAAACTACAAAAGTGGGTCTGACATAAAATGCAGGAACTTCCAGGGTGAAACATTTGGCTAGCTTGCTAACCTGCTATATTCAGAAAGCTGATATGAGAGAGAAAGAGAGAGAGAGAGAGAGAGAGAGAGAAGTAGCGATCTTGACTACCTTACCAACACTAACTGCAGCAATAACTGGGGATGCAATAACCGACAAAGTTACTCCTCCTGTGATAGCCAAATTCCTCTTGTGCTTGGATGTTTTCCTTCCCTCATACCTGCTGTGGATCTAAGAATAAAAAAGAAAATCCAAGTCAGGTTAGGACATCAGTCTTTTTGCCAGGAATAAAAAGGACAAGTGAATATTCATTTATATAGTACCTACATTAAAACAACCCAAAGAGGCATTTTTCTCAAATTTTAGCTTAACTTAGACATGGAAGATATAAACTAATGCAGAAAAAGTTACTCCAAGAAGAGGCAAAATAACTCAGGTAAGTGAAGTAAGCATTTCATCTTTAAGCTACTGAGACAAACCAGGTCCAGCTGTTAATAAGAACTTTCACATCTTTTAGGGGTTTAAGAAAAATCCATTTAAGAAATCAAGGTTATTTTTAACCAGGAAACACCTGGTTTTCAGAAAACTCTGAAATATTAGGTCCTCCCCATTTCCCTTAAACCTTTCCAAAGAAATCTGAAGCTTACAGGTTTATGAACAGAACCCTGCATGTCTTACCTTCCTGCCAACATAAACAGGAATGCCAATGACCATGGCAGGAATGGCAATGCCAGCAATGAGGGAAATCCCCACTGGAGCACCAATCAAAGTGCCCAACTGCCAAAGAATTTTCTTCTTACGGCTCCATGGCTTCTTGCCCCAGAATGTGCAGCCAGAGGGGCTGCGGAAGAAACATATACTGAAGTTAATGTCAATATTACAAATGCAGTTGTTGTCATCAGAGAGCTTGCTAAGAGCAAGGGCCTTCATATCAATAAGGAATGATTAAGAGTTATAAAAAGGAAATGAATTTATTACACTAGGGGGAAGAAAGGACAAGGCCAGATACTAATGATCTGGGCTCAACTTTCTTTTTTTGTGTGTAAAGGCAGGCCTCTATACTTCCCACTTCTTTTCCATTCTTCTATGCTGAATTTTGTCTTCTCTAACCCACCAATATTGATCCAGTTTCCTTGACTGATACTTCTTGGGATCCTATTTAACCTTTGTACTTGGAACACCTCAGTCAAAGGCACTATGCCCTATAGTTAATTAGCACTCCGGTTTGTGTAGTTTTCTTGGCACGTGTTCTACCACATCCAATAGATTCTCTACTACAAGTCATGTTCCTGGAAAGGATTTTAAAAGACCTCTTCACAGACTATATGTAAGTGTGATACTCTGAGTTTAGCAACTTTTACACTTAGCCGTTCTGTGCTGGGCCATTTCTGCTCATCCCCTTTGCCTTTGTGTATGTGCTTGTCTTCTCTACTAGATGGGATAAACAATTCTGAAAGGAGGATCATGTATTATTCCCCCTTGTGTCCCCAATAACTGGGACACAATAAGAACTTAGACGTTTGTTAAACTGGAAATGAAGGTGTATGTCATCCACACGTAACTCTGGCCTCAAGAAACTTATAGTGCAGTAAGATTAGACATGTACCTGAAGTAAAAAGTAGTGATGATATTTATAAAGGCATAGATAAAAGGATGTCAATAAAGAAGAATGAGGCAGGAAAAGATAGGGAAGGCATCACAGATGAAATGGCATTTACTTGGCCTCTGAAGTATGGATAAGATTTAAACAAGTTGAGATAAAAGGGGGATACTGGGTAGGGAGGGTGAGGTGATTAGAAAACATTTCAGGTAAAGAAAAAGAATAGGTGTGGAGGTGAGAGCACAGAAGAGATATAGGGAATAACAAATCCATATTATCTGGAATAAGCATGTATTAAAGCAAAATGGAAAAAGCTAGAAAAATAAATTATAGGGTTAAAGTATGGAAAGCTTAAAAGCCATGCCAGGGAAACTGAACTCTATCTGGAAGATAATGGAAAACAGCCCCTCAAGGTTTCTGAGCTAGAGAAAAAAAAACAGGGTCAGAGGGTGCTTTTAAGGAACAAGGATATTTACTTTTTACAGTTTCTTTATGAAGTAATGAGAGGACAACTATGTCTCTTTGGCATTCTTTCCCCTAATCTGTAAGAGAACAAGACTACTAAAGCAATGGACACTTTACCCATCTCACCTGAGGTAATGCAAGTCTGAGATCTCTTTCATACAAAGCCAACAAAATTCACAGCCACATACTGCACAGGTCATATGATTACAGCTTCCATCATTCATCTTGATGATATAAGCACTGCATCGTGGGCATGGCTTGATGTCATCTGCTAAGGGGGAAAAGAAGAATGGATAGAAAAATACCCCCCGTTAAAATTAATCTAACCCAATTATTTCTAGGAATATATATATATAATAAATGAGGAGGCAGTCAAGAACTCTTAACTGAAGATTCCCAGTTGTGTAACCCACTTTATTGAAGGGCTATGCCCTGACCTTGGGAAATTTCATAAAAGGGATCCTGTCTCATATTGAGCTGCCTTTCCCAACTAGTATACTACACAGCACTTGAACTACACTCTAAGCAAAGAGACTTTCCTAGAGAGAAAGATGGTTCCAAGAAAAATGGAATTTCCACCAGTCAATAGGCTGGCAGAATTAAGGGCAAAATCCTGCCAGGAAGAACAGGCTATAGCCTGGAACTGACTTTAAGTTTTGAAAATTTTAGTTGAGGAAACAAATTTTTTAGGCTCACGAAGTTATTACTGTGATTTGCTAGTGCAACCTACAGTCCCTTTCTATGATATTTTCAAATTCAAAACCTAAAAACAATTGGGTATGCTGGTGCAGCATATACCTGGTAATTTTCACAGTGAGTAAGGAACTATCCTATTACAATAACAATTTGGGAGATTATGCTGTGCCAGGAAAAAGTGAATGGTAAAATCTTTCCTACTAGCTGCTCCCAAATGACATCAGTGAAATAGAATACATTTATAAAAGGCAATAAACCCACTGACACTTTAAAATAGGTTTATGCTGACTTGTCAAGATTGGAACTGGAAATGTACTATTCCTCCTTTCAAGGTTAATTATTAATCCATATTAATACTATTTCCTTTTCTTAAATCTTTATCCTACTTCTAAAAGTAGTGATGTACTCAAAGTTTATAGGAAAAAGAGTACAGGTTTAACACTAATTAAATGTCCTTCTGTTCACACTGAAAATTCTGAAAAAGTTCCCATCAAAAGGACCTAATTGCTCTCTAATCTCAGAAACTAGGTAGAAACTAGAGAATTCAATTTTGTTGCACTCTTATTTACCTGGGTGGATAACCAATAACGGTCAGAGAGGGATGCTACATATTAAGGATAATACTGAAAGTATCACCAAACTATATTCTCTGTCTTTGATCCTATGGAATACTTAAGTTATACAGTAAGGTAATTGCTTCCAGCTTTGGGCTTACATTACAAAATGCCAAATGAAGAGACAATGAGACAATGTCAACTTATACCTGGTCCAGATTCTTGCCCATAACTGAGACCTGAAGTGTGCTTGGTCCGTACTCGCAAACTCTGGGCTCTCTGCTGACGGGCCATATCGCATGTCTGATTTGGATGCCATATCTGTTTGCAGTGGTAGCAGAACTCAGTCTGGCAGCCTTCCCTCTCACAGGTCAGCTTTGGGCAGCTAGCACAGCCATAGGCAATAACAGCATAACTGGGTAAGGAAGAGAGATCTAGTAAGCCAAGGATGATCTAATCAAGACAGATTTATTCATCTATTCCAGTGGTGTGACACTGTCTGGCACCCACCATCACCAGCACATAAGATGCAGAGATAAGAATACACACATACACATACATGAGTGCCTGACTAACTGCTATTCCACATAAAGTAGATTCCTTCTTGAGAGTCTAAACACAAATCTTTTTATTTCCTGAAAAAATGGGGGGAAATAACACATTTCATCTGAATTTGCAGCATTTATTCAGTCACGATTTAAACTGCTTTAAGAGCAGTTTGCCACAGCAAGTTTCATAAATAACAGGGTACAAAACTATTTCCTTTCAATGGTTTGCTATATTTAGAGAGATTAGAGTTGTTTACATGAAGGAATAGAACATTTGTAAAGTAAAGAGCTATACCAAAGATTCCTGTAATGGCTGCTTCCTGGAAGGTGGTGTCACGTGGAACTTCCTAGCCTGAGCATCCAGAGCTCCAAGAAAGGAATATTTCAGGTCAGATAAAATTACCTATATATACCCCATTTCTTCAGAATCTTCAGCCCTCAAGATCCCAATATCATGATCTCAGTTTCAACAGAACTGTTGTTAGTCCTCATTCCACTGCTTTTGGTACTGCCTGTTGTTGAAGCAGTAGAAGCCAGAGATGCCATCATTGTCTTGTTAGGTGTGGTTCTCAGCATTACAGGCATTTGTGCTTGTTTGGGGGTATACGCATGAAAGAGAAATGGACAGATGTGCCCTCCAAGGACCTTCTAAGACAAAACTTCATCCTGAAAACCTTTGTGCTTTTAAGGTTAAAACCGAGCTTTGGTGTCCGAAAGTTACCAAGAAACAGATAGTAAATGAGGTAATTTCACATTCCTAGGTGCTTCCCTATAAATGGGAACAAACTGATATTAAATGGGAAAAAATGTTTTCTTCACACGGGAAGAAACCATTGAGAAAAAGCAGACTATAATTTCTGTTTGCTGGCTGTAAAGGTCAAATAAATAATATGACTCAAATTCGCATAAATAATATTCCATAGTTTCAGAACTCTAAAAGCTCAGAGAAATAATAAGTAGGAAGTTCTTGCTCAGAATCCTAGGAAATCGCCATCATTCCCTTGTAATCACTGCCTCCTGAATTGCTGAGGAGTCTTCATGTTTCAATTAGATTTTTGTTCTCTCATCTCTCAAGTTAATAATGTACTTAGATACGAAAATTAGTCAAAAATCAAAACCTTTATTTCTTCGAAGAAAAAAGATTAGAAAAACGTATCCAATGTACCTAATATGGCAATGAAGAAAAAGATATAATGTAAAAAAAAAGCTTTATATTGATTCATCAATTAACATCCTTTGGTGAAAAGTACTATATTAAATATAAATCCATTATGTTATTAAAAAAAAAGAGCTATAGCAACATCTAAAGCAAGTATACTTTTTAAAGTTCTGCAGTGAAGCTGATCTGACCATAGCTTTAAAGACAATAGCAACAGAAGGTTTCATGATCAATGCCTATTGAAAGCCCATCTTACCTTTCTATAATTAAAAAAAATTTTTTTACTTCAAATCTACACCTCAAAATGTCTTCTTTGACAGCCTCCAAAATTAAAGAACACCATTCACATATTTTATTAATACAGCATAAGGCATATCTACTTTCTCTTCTGATACATATTCTTAGTGTGAAGATAGGCAATTCAGAATCTATCGGCACTAACAACAACTGTTTTTATTTTAATTTTTATTTACCAAGAATTCACCTCTCATAAACAATCCAATATATTTACAATGACTAGTCTTTCTAATCTAAATTTGTCAACTAAATGCTCAAATTAATCTAACAAGTGGATACCTGTTTAAAACACAATAAAAATAATTTTAAGAACAAACAGAGAAAGAAAAACAGTAGTTGTAAAAGTTCACCACACAATTTTTAAACAGGACAATGACTGGAGGTTTATGTGTTGTCATCAGGGCTCTGTCGTCCCCTATTTCATGTATTTCCAGCCATATCCCAAGAACTCAAAGGATTTATACAAAAGGCTAAAAAATGTTTTCTTGTATTTATTCTACAGTACGTTTATTTATTTAAATGCACAGTACATGTTCATGATAGAAACTCATGTTTACAGTTTAACACAGATTCTGCAAGGTGATTTGAAAAATGAAGTTGAAATTATAGATGACAATGAATCCCTGGTGTTATGTAACACAGGCTGTATCAAAACTCTTCTCAGCGAAAAATAAAACAAAACAAAACCTCTTCTCAGGAAGAACAAAGTAAGAATAGGTCAATGTGTGAATGCAAATGATTCACATCCTGTAGGAGTTCTCAACAAATTAACTACACCTAGATGCAAAATAACTACTAAAGATAAACAATGTTTCTCCTAAAGAAAGTGGCAGGTTTGCTATTTCATGTTTAATGAGAAAGGTACTGACAGATAATCTCAGAGAAGTATTAAATTAACTTCTGAAGATACTAACTAGATAAAAGGTCGTTCAGGAAGCCTTGAACATTTCATGATCCATTCCTACCTCACATGATGGGGTAAACAATTAACAGATTCCAATTTTTTAAAAAGAACATTTGCTAGAACTGACGATATCAATTTGGGTACGGAATTTGGTTCCAAGGAAGTAAAATAATCCCCCAAATACTCATGAATCCACAGCAATCTATCAGAATGACAAAGAATTTCTCAGGGCATGAGACTTCGCCTTGCAGCTTTTGGGTACCTGGTCTAGACTCCTGGTCTCTGACTCATAGTATATGACATCGAGCTAGTTGAAACCTCCAAACCTTAGCTGCTATCCCCAAAATAGAGGACCAGGGGTTCAACGCCTTCAAGTGTAGATAACAATATGTTCTAAAATTGCATTTGAGATCTTGCCCTGAAAGTTATGGTATGCAAATAGCACACTTTTTCCTACTTCCTGGCTTTTGCATATACTATTTCTTCTGCCTAGAAATATATATTCCTTACTTCTAGCCATAGCAAATATCCTATTCAAGAACAAGTGCAAATGTCATCTCTATAAAATCTACTCAACCTTACCAGATAGCTAGTTGCCTTCTTCATGTTTGTGCATAAATATTTTATAACACTTACCATATTATATTGCAATTACCTGTTTATCTACTTGCTTCTTCAACCAGCCTGGACTCAAGGGATAGAGTATACAATTTTTTAATCTCTAGGATCTAGCACACAGGTTCACACTCAAAATACCTATGTTGAATGAATGAGAAAGGCCCTTTCTTGCCTCTGCTGTTTAACTTTTCCCCAGGGCATTCTAGGTTTTCTGGGCCTAAAGTAATCTTTTAAACTTATCCATGTATTTACTGGCTTACTATTTGCCAGGTACTATAATGTCATCCTAAATTTTCATATAAACCTACTTTAGGATTAAGTCCCTAAATTCTGAATATGGTAACTGTCTTCCTCAGGAAACTGAGAACCTCATCTCTGAGATCAAATCTGCCCTGACCCTTTTTTCCCTTTTCTTCTATCCTACTACTCTCTTAGCTTACTAACCATTCAGGTTTGCTAATTATAAAGTTAGAAGGGAAGTATAGGAGATTACATGCTGTTAAGACTGTAGACACATTCTCCCCCCCCCCTTTTACTATTTTACTAATTTTAATAATTTCCTAAATCTTTAGAAACATAATAGGTTAGATTCAGCTCTGGACAAAAAATTTCCATTAGTATCAATTTAATTATATTCCAACAGATCCCAGTTGTTAAGAAAACATATTCCTATATTATGTCTGTATTTCTCATCCCTAGGCCGTGTCACTAGGTTACTTATTTCCAAATAAACCCTGAGTATATATCAAGGAAGGGGTGGTTGAAATGATCCATTCTTTTAAACAGGCCTGGGACAAGTAGTTGCACTGGAGTTACTCTCAGAGTCAAATCTGGGATAAGTTTTCACAATGAGCTGCACCTTTACTATCTTCCTTTTCTTCCACCTCTAGTTCAAACCCATGTCATCTCCAGGCCAGACAACTATCAACTGCCTCCAATCTGGTTATCTAACATACAGATATTATGACGTTACTCTTTTGCTTAAAATCCTTCAAAGAAAAAGAAAAAAGTCCTCCAAATGAGTTCCAAGCTATGAAATAAAAATCTAACTTGAATCCAGTCTACTTTTTTTTTTTTCAGGTTGATCTCTAAGTTACCACCAGATCATGCCCCCAATCACGTGCATCTAAAGGCTAATCAAACAAAATTTCAGACTTAATATTGTGCCTTGTGCTTTCATACCTACATGGACTTACCACAATACTCTGGTTTAAGGTACTTTTTTTTTTCTACCCTCATCTTTGTTTGCCTGGTATGAATTCCTATTCATATTCTTCAAGGCTCAGATCAAATATCACTTTCTCTGTGAAGTCTCTTGACACCATAATGCAAAACCTTTTGTTCTTTCATATATGTATTCAGAGCACTGTGTATTTTCTTTTGCATTTATCACATTTTATTTAAAATGTGCTACCCACCTACTACCTATCATACCTCCTCTACCAGACCAAACTGTTAAGAAGGACCAGATCTAAGCCTTTTTCGTAATACCCAGGATTCATCCAGAATTCAACACCATATAATTCTGAAAAGTATATGTCCGATGATTGCCCACTCACCCTGCCTCTGTTCTTCCTCCAAGCAATGAAATTTCACCTATTTTCTACCTCATTCTCTTGGGACCTACTTGAAAGATTTCGTACACAAAAGTTGTAGAAAAAATTGGAATAGCCTAGAGGACTATTCTAGTCTAGAGGAGTCCTCAATCTACCTAGAGCACAAGATTCACTGTTAAATAAAGACACTAACAGAAGATGGGCTGGAGTGACAACTGTTAAAAAGGAGTTTAGACAATGGCAATAGACTTTTTAGGGGGAAGGTTTGACTTAAGCTTAGAGATGCCACAGGAAAAACAAAAACATGGTCCATGGTGATGTAAGATGGGGAAATTATATCATATCCCTCTGTTTGAAGATTTACAGTGCATATTAATTTGTTTAAAGATGAAGAAGCTCAGAAATAACCTTTCCTCATTTTGTTTAACCCAATATTTCCCAAGCTTATTTATTTGATCACAGAACACGTTTCTTTCAAGTAATGCCTATAACATACCTTAGGAAATACTGATTTGGGTGTAAACTAGAACATAAGATCAAAGATTGCTGGCAACCCAGTGTGGACAACTGGGTCCACAAAGTTATAGGCTGAGCCCCCAGTCTTGGGGTTTGTTCATATGAAACTTAACCTCACAAAGGATAGGTCAGGCCTACTTAAAATTAGGCCTAAGAGTCACCCCCAAGAGAACCTCTTTTGTTGCTCAGATGTGGCCTCTCTCTCCAGCCAACACAACAAGCAGACTCACCACCCTCCCCCACCTACGAGGGACATGACTCCCAGGGGTGTGGACCTTCCTGGCAACATGGGACAGAAATCCTGGAATGAATTGAGACTCAGCATCAAGGGATTGAGAAAAACCCTAGAATGAGCTGAGACTCAGCATCAAGGGATTGAGAAAACCTTCTGGACCAAAAGGGGGAAGAGTGAAATGAGACAAAGTGTCAATGGCTGAGAGATTCCAAACAGAGTAGAGAGGTTATCCTGGAGGTTATTCTTTGCATTAACTAGATAGCACCTTGTTATTCAAGATGAAATGGAGAGGCTGGAGGGAACTGCCTGAAAAGGTAGAGCTGTGTTCGAGTAGCCATGTTTCTTGAAGATGACTGTATAATGACATAGCTTTCACAATGTGACTGTGTGATTCTGAAAGCCTTGTGTCTGATGCTCCTTTCATCTACCTTGTCAACAGATGAGCAGAACATACAGAATAAAAATAAATAATAGGGGGAACAAATGTTAAAACAAATTTAGTTTGAAATGCTGGTGATCAGTGAGGTGCAGAGGTAAGGGGTATGGTATGTATACATTTTTTTTCTGTTTCCATTTTATTTCTTTTTCCGAATAGATGCAAATGTTCCAAGAAATGATCATGATGATGAATATGCAACTATGTGATGATATGGTGAATTACTGATTATATATGTAGAACGGAATGATCAAAATAGGAATGTTTGTGTTTGTTTGGTGTGTTTTGGTATTTAAAAAAGTAAAATAAAAAATTATAAAAAACATTGCTGGAAACCACAACAGAGCTTAAATGATAAGGATAGTCATACAAATAAACTCTTAAAGACAAAAGTCATCTTATAGGTCAGTTATTCAATGAACAGTTTCAAGCAAGGGAGTAATACTTATAAGACCTTCCACTTTAAAATGAGCACTTGGCAAATATGAAAAGGATGCACTGGGTCAAAAGATGGTGTGGATAGTCAGAGAATTCAGGAGAGAACTGTTTAACAGGAGGGAGGGAACCAAATTGAGAGAAGAGGTCCAGGATGCCTTTAGAGAAGGAAAAATCCTCCCTTACTGACTGTAAGATTGGTCTTACTTGGGGAGCTTGCTCTTTCCCCACAAGAGTGCTGGGGACAAACAGAAACTTCCTGTTTATGAAATGGTCCAGTCTACTTGTCCTAGGAAGGTAAGAACTGATACTATCTTCTGCTGGGGTCAGAGGGGACTCTGCAACAGTCAGAGGCTGGAGTAGGACCTGCAAGAAGAATTTAGGTCATGACAGCCTTATCTCCTACTCATCTGTACCAAATATCTGCCCCTTTACTTCAGGAGATTTTCTGCTGTGAGACACTGGGCTCCAAGATTTAACCTGTTTTCTCCTTATAGAATGAGTTTCCAAGCATCTGCTTGTATGACACTAAAATGAGGTATGTCTGAATGAGATCATAGTCTGAAGATTACAGAGTAGTATAAAAATGTCAGCTATTTGTATTATGAATTAATTTTATTTCATTTGAAATTATGTTTTAAAGATTACATTTACTGACATTGCATTTAGTGATATTAAACAACACTGTGAATGTTTCCCATTGAAATTCCTTCCCTTATTTACTAGTAAAATGAAATCTCAAACATGAGAAAAGAAAAATTCAAGACTCTTTGCTCTGTTCAACAAATATTTCGTAAACAAATGATGCATCTCTTAATAAATGCTATTTCCATTATGAGTAATTATAGTGAAACAAATGATCAGAAAACCCTTTTGGATCACTTACATACTCTCCACCCCCAACTCTGCAAAACATACACACACACAACACACACAGAAGACAGAGGGAGGACTGGTAATTTTGGCTGGCAAGAAATTGAGTTGTGAGCAGTAGATGTAAAGATGGCAGTATGGGAGGAGATAATTGAACTTCTCTTACAGTATACACCCATGACTTTTACCAGGCCCAGGAAGAATGAATCACAACATTCAGTGAGAATACTAGACCTATTTTTCTTCTGGCGTTAAAAAGAGGTGACAAAACCATTGGCTATATCCCCAGTGAATTAAGACACCTGTTTGGGAAGTGACAGAATTACTCCCTGTTTATACAACACCTTCAACTGACGATCTCAAAACACTTTGCAAATATTAATTAAGCTTCTCTAGCCAGGAAAGGATTATGGCTATTTGAGATAAGAAAAATAAACTAGGTAAGAGGCTGTTAATAGGAAACAAAAAAGAAACTAGATACTAGTATCCTTGGCTCTCTCAATATTGTCCTTTGTTCATTACTTGACTAGACAACCCCCTCCCCAAAACAGTAGCCTCCCCAATAATGGGGGTCTGCTGATGAGCCCATGCTTTTAAAAAGAGAAGTTGAATGGTAAGAATACTGGCCTCAGTTTAAGTGAAACCAGTACTCCAAGCCTGGGCCCATTGCTTATATAACCCTGAGCAAGTCACTCGGTTTCTCTAAACTTCAGTTTCCTCATCTGTAAACTGGATCATGGGGAAATTAATGCTTAATTGGTACAGAATTTCTCTGTTGGGTGAGGAGAAAATTTTGATAATGGATGCCGGTGAGGGTGGCACAACATTGAGAATATAACTAATACCACTGAATGATATATCTGAATGTGGTTAAAGGGGGAAATTTAGGTGTTTAGAGGTTGTGTATATGCTACCGAAATTTTAAAAAAAAGGATTAAATCTATGTCACAATGTTGTTGTGAGGGTCAAATTAAATTACATATGACTGGTACATGGATACTTAGCTGCCAGCTTTCTTTCTTTCCCCAAACTACTTCACCTGTTTTAATCCCACAGACAATACTTACAAAAAATTATACATATGATTATTGCAATCCTTATAATTTATTTAAAAAAATAAACTCTGGATGATAGTAACCCAAGGTTTGGCTAAAATAAGAAATGGCCTAATTCTTTATAACTGCCAAATTGACAATGGTTCAGAGCTGTTACCAAACTTGCAAATTAATTTCTAACTATTTTAATTCATTTTTGCAAAAACAGAAATTGACTTCAGAGAAGTAAAAAACAAAAGGGGAGCTCATGATCAGCAATCCAATCATAGACCTACTCTAAAGTTGCCACATTTCTTAGTCAAAATTCAAGGAAACATATATTAAAAAGGAGCTATGGTAGCACAGTGGCTCAGCAGGCAGAGTTGTCGCCTGCCATGCCAGAGACCTGGCTTCGATTACCGGTGCCTGCCCATGCAAAAAAAAAAAAGAAAAAGAAAAAGAAGTTATCATAATATTACAAAATTATGTAATATTCTTTTGAGTTAATATTTATCTGAATATATATTCAGAAAATATATCAATGATGTCTGCAAAACCCTGAAAACCACATAAGGCCAGTCAGACCAGTGGAGTACCAAATATAAGCAACCTCTTCTAAGAGCCTACAAGGTCCTTTCTGGTATTTATTAACTGAAACTGAAAGTAATTTACCATAGATAAATACAATACCTCTGACCACAATACTTTAAAGTAATTGGGGAATGCTATTTCGGTGAGGCTAAAAAAACACACCCATCTATACATCTCTAAACAAGTTTAGCAGAATAAAAAAGGAACTTAACTCTTTTCACTCTCACACATTCTTAAACGGCTCTCTCTGAAAGGACACAACCGAGTCATCATGGAAATTTCAAAACAGCTTGGATACAGGTTACAATCAAAAGCCTTTCTTAACTCCTTTGAAGCAAAGGATCACACAGTATTTTACTAGCATTACACTTACACAATGCAAGAAGTCCCTTATAATTTTTTGCTCCCAAAGCATGACACACAAGAATAAAATGATCTGCCCAAGGTCACAGAACAGGCAATGAGCATAGTCTGACTCCCAACCACTTAGATGAGCCTGTCTTTACCGAACACTTTGTGGGATGTACTGACAGTAACACACCATCACATCAAAAAGGTCAGGGAGGGGCGTGTCTCCCTGAATGCTCCAGGTAGTGAGATCGGGTGGTATCATGTCTCTGTAAATACAGCATATTTTAACTCACTGGCATAAAAACTCAGTGTACACAGTAGACTTAAACTCACAGTCATCAAGAACCCAAGATCAAGGGAGCTGGGAAACACATTTTCTTACCATACCAACCTCTGGGCATCCTTCTTAGTGATCCATTACTTCTACAAACAGCCCCTCTTTGGACAAAGGATTTGTCCACCTTTCAATCTGCCCAAGGCAACCATAGGGCTCCTTCCAATATCTTGGCACAGAAGAAACGGTACCCAGAGTGTCCCCAGAGCCTGGTCTTTCTCCCCTAGTACCACTCCCCTGGCACCACCATCCAAACTTTAGTAATTGTTAGGCAGAACACGCCTTCTCCTGCAATGCTATGTCTGCCCTAGCCAAACAGACACACCCCTCCAAAGCGCTGCCCACCTCAGAATGATACCCCCAGCCCCAGACAGAGGACATTCACTGAACAATCCTCGTGACTTGATGGACAGCTCCCTTCCCTTCAATGACAGCTCAACCTCCACCTCAAGCCCTTGGGCAGGCGTGGGTATTGGATGTCTATCCCCCACTTGCTAGGGCTTGCCCGTGGTAACCGGTAACTTCCCTAACCCGCCGCAGTTGCCGCCTTCCTTCCAACGATTCATCCAACACCTTCTCCCTCAATTCTAGGAGACACACGGGCGCTGTACCGAGGCGCGCCTCCCGGGGCTGTACACAAGCGGGGTCCAGTCCTCCCACGCCAAGGGTCCCACTCAGCCCCCCCCACCACGCCCCTCGGCCGCAGCCCCCCGCGGCCACGCCCCCGCGCTCACCCGCAGTCGGGGGCCGGGCACCAGCGGCAGTCCGGGTCTGAGGCCAGGTAGCGACGCAGCATGAACTCCTCGTACTTGTGCATGAGCGGCGGGTCTGCGAGCAGCAGGCGGATGTCATGCGGATTGAGCCGCTCGCTGCACTCGGGGCAGCTGATGGGCACCCGGCTCTCGCTGATCTCCAGGCGCAGGTAGTGACGGAGGCAGTCCCGGCACGAGCGGTGCGGGCAGCTGAGGAGGCGCGGGGCCCGCTCCGGCGGCAGCCGCACGAGGCACAGCGGACACTCCACCTCCTCCGGGCCGGGACCGCCGCCCTCCGCTGCCTCTTCATCGTCGAACCCCGGCCCGGCCGCCGCCGCCGCGGCCTCCTCCTCGGCCTCCGCGACAGGCTCGGCGGGCAGTGCCTGGGGCGGCGGGGCCTGGGCCGCGGTAGGAGCCGGGGTGGACGGCGGCGGAGCGACCGAGGGCGGCGGCTCGGCCTGAGGCTTGGCCCGAGCGCGGCGGCCGCGGGCCGAGGCGGAGAAGACACTGTGGAAGGTGAGGCGTCGGCGCCGGCCGCCACTGCGGCACTTGGGTTCCGGCGCTGCCGCGTGTAGGGATGTGGAGCGCGGCGACTCAGAGTCCTTCTCGGAGCCCATGGCCTGCAGAGGCCGAGGGGCGAGAGGCGCCCAGCCCCGCCACAGCTCCCGCCTCCTCAGCCCCTTCAGCTGGTGCCCCGGCGGCCGCCGACGCCTCAGCCGCCCTCCGGAAGCTAGAAGTCCGGCGGCGGCGAAGAAGTGGTTATAAAGCCTCCGCCCCGCGCGCCGCTGTCCACTGCGCAGGCGCCTCGCCGAAACACCTCACAACCCGCGAGGCCCGGCCGGAGGGGGGCTCTGGGCGGGGCCGAGCCGGGTGGGGCGGGCGAGCTGGGGCGGAGCTCCACCTCCTTCCAGTCATGTGGTTTCAGGGCAGCCATCTTGTAGAGGCGCTGGAAGAACCTCTTTTGGCTTCTTCCTCCAGTTTCATCACCCCCACCACTATTATACCCGAGGTAGAGTTTTCAATTCACTTGACTTCACTGCTAGGCTGATTGGCCACCTCCAGCAAATGATGCCTCAGCTACTTTATCTGTAAAAAGAAGGACAGGGGTTTATTAGATGCTGATTCTCAACTGATTCACCTTTCAACGTTTATTTTGTTTATTAAGCAAACAGCATTAATTTGTAAGAATATATTCATTCAGAATGTATTTATTCAGTGAGCATCTTCAAAGTGTAAGACAGGGTCCCTATCTCAAAAGCACTTTCAAAATTAAGTCCAAACCCTTCATCTAGCATTCATTGCTCTCTGTGAGAGAGAATAAACTGTATTCCTAGGCCCATTTCCCATTATGTCCTCTTACTGTCTTGGCTACTCATCATTCCGGGAAGGAAGCCCAGCATTTTCTTGCCTGGAAATGCCTTTCTTTTGCTAGTCCCCCACACATCTGACTAGGGGAGAATCTGGATCCTTAGGCTTTTTAATGAAAATCAGGAAAGGGGCTTCAACAGCAACAGGAATGTGTCAGGATTAGATTCAGTTGCAAATAAAAGAAATAAAAATGGCTTAAGATAAAAAATCTATTTCTCCATGAAAAGTAAGTCGAGGGGTAGGTAATTCAGGGCTGTTTGGCCATCCTCAGCATTTGATTTCCAATCTTAAGATTGGATCATTATCCACATTCCAGAAGGAAGAAGAGGAGAAAGGTACACCTTGTTCCTTTTAAGAAGACTTTTTTGGAAGTTGCACACAACATTTTTGCTTACCTCTCATTGGTCAAAACTTAACCCCATGGCCATACTTAGTTGCATGGTAGTCTGGGAAATTTGATCTTTTAAGTGGGTACATTGTATAGCTAAAAATATTGCTGAAGAAAGATAGAATGAATAATAGAAGTAACTAGCTGTCTTTTTCATGGGTGGCATTTAAAACCATGAGTAAGGTCCCCAGGAATAAACCTTGGGAACTTGAAATTTTTTATATAAATCAGTGGAAGAGGAGCCAGCAAAAGAAACTCAGAAGCAGTGGCCAGTGACATAAGAGGAAAACCAAGCAACTGTGATGTCACAGACACCAAGATAAAATGTTTTCAGGAGGGAATGGTCATTTGTGACAAATGCTGCCAAGAATTCAAGCAAGAAAAGAACAGAGAAGTGACCACTCGATTTGGCAATACCAGTGTGTCTTATGGGGGGGAGGGGAGGGTTCTTCTTCAAATAGGAGAGCAATTTGTTGCACGATGGCTAAAATATCAGTTAATGTTCATATATTGGTCTGAAAGAGAGGGGTGGTATGACACCAAAAAAACAAACATCTCAGTGGCTTAACACAAGAATGATATATTTTTTCCTCTCATGTAAAGCCTGCTAAGGGTCCAGGCACTCTCCAAGGTAGCTCTTCTATACAACGTGGGGTAACTCAGAGATCCAAGCCACTTCCATCCTGGGCTCTGCCATCTCAGTGTGAGGCTTCCAGAATTGCCTCAATTCTGGAAGGGGAAAGAGAGCTGAAGGTTTGTGCACTGGCAATTAAATACTTCAGCCTGGAAAGGACATACATTAAATTCCACTCACAGACCATTAGCCAGTAGGTGTTACATGGGCCCTGTGATAGTTAGAGTCAGTTGTCAACTTAGCCAGGTGAAGATGCCTGGCTATATTGCTGTGGACATGAGCCGATGGCATGTGAACTTCATCTGTTCCTGATTACATCTGCAGTCAGCTAGGAGGTGTGCCTGCTGCAATGAATGATGTTTGAGTTAATTGGCTGGTGCTTAAATGACAGAGCTCAATGTAACACAGCCCAAGCAGCTCAGCATACGTGATCTCAGGACTCGCAGCTCAGCCCAGGCCTTTGGAGATGTAGAAAGAAATCACCCAGGGGAAAGTTGTTGGAACCCAGAGGCCTGGAGAGAAGGCCAACAGAGATCATCCTGTGCCTTCCCACTTAAGAACCTCAGTTGAAAGTTAGCTGCCTTTCCTCTGAAGAACTATACATCAATAAATCCCCTTTTCTTAAAAGCCAGTCTGTCTCTGGTGTGTTGCATTCCTGCAGCTAGCAAACTAGAACAGGCCCAAACTAACTTCAAGGGAGGCTGGGAAGCCATGACTATTTAATAAGTAATGCCTCTGCCACAGCTCCCTATAGTCATCTTTGACTGTTCTCAGTACCCAACATCCTAATCAGTTGTAGAGCCTCTTTAGAATAAGATATGTGTCTGTGGTGGGATGCACTGGGGGAGAGAGGACTTCCTTGTTCCTTGGGTCAGACTGAGCTGAGAAAATGGGGTCTCCTGATTCCAGGCACACTCATATGACTTTTAGATGCTTCTCCCTGTGCAGCTGCCAGAAACGGCTGTCAGAATCCTATCTTGCTGAAAAGCTCAATGCACCAAATGTTTGCTTGGCTTGGCACTGGCTCCCAAACAATCTCTGCCTCAGCTCAAAGCTGCCACCACCGGTAATTTGACAGAAAACTGACTTCTCATAAATGCCATTGACTTTACAGTGGCACCATCTTTATTAGGTTTTCTTTTCCCCTGAATCCACTGCCCTTGAAAAAGAGAAACTAAAGCTATTTCTACCACTTTTTCTTCTGTCTCTCTCCTTTATAGAAACTGAGTAGTGACTCAGAGAGATGGCATTAGGGAGGAAAGGATTCTCTCTCATCTATTCCCTAATTCAGTAAACATTTATTATTACTACTTTGTGCCAGGTCACTTTCCAGGCACTAGGTCATGGGGATGAAAAGCACTGTCTAATGGGAGTTACAGACAAGAAAGCATATCATTAGGGTACTAGTTGATGAGAGCATGTATGAAAAGCTGAAAAAGTCCAAAGGAGGGCATAGCAAACTCAGCTCAGGGTGGTCAGTGATGGCTTCACAGAGGAAGAGCCCTTTGAACTCAGTCTCAAAGGATGAGTAGGATTTGAAGGACATCTCAAACTGAGGGACCCTAGAGGAAAGGTACAGGAAATACAAACAAAATAGGTTTGAGGAAGTGTAAGCAGCAGGCTGTGGCACGAGAAGAGAACATTCTGAAGGATACAGGAGAGAAGCGAGAATGGAAAGGTTCTGTATTATGACTCCATTGGATGCAAGGAACATAAGCCCAACATTAACTAGGACAAAGGAGTGATTTTCAGCTCATGTAACCCTTTGAGACAAGTACCAGGGCAACTGAGCCTTGGAACCAAGGAACCACATGCCATCATTGGCTCCTGCACATCATCATTCACCTTGGCTTCTCTGCATGTCAGCTTCATTGTCTCAGACCACTTTGCTCTCCAAGGCAGAACTGTGGTCAGCTATAATCGCCAACTCACACCTCCTGGATTCCTCACTAGAGGGGAATCTTTGTTCCACATCTCCTAAATCCTGCAAAAGGACTCTGGGCAGGCTTCATCACATGCTCACTCACACCCCTGGTCATGGAAGTTGGATGCCATAATTGATATCCCCACCTGGTCATAGGGTTGGACCAGAAGGGAATATCTGTCCACTTCTCCAAAAGTAAGGAGTTGTACTTTCACAAGGAGGAAAGGGTCAAACATGGGCAGGTGAAACATGAAATGTTCAGCACAGATAAGCTGGGGCCTGGTCACCAGGACCGTTGAACACCAGACTATGAAACTCAGGCTTTATTCTGTTAGATAGTGGGGCATTGAGGGAAAGTTTTGGTCAAGGAGAGATATACGTACAATGAAGTACAATGAAAAGGCCCCTCTTTCTTTACTTGAGTTTCTGAGCCTTTTCTTGCCTTTCAAGGTTGCTCTAGAAGATAATTTTAATCAGATGTCACCTAGATATTGACTTGGCCTGAGGACCTGTTAATGACCCCTACCCTTTCCCTCTGGATTAGGAGTAGTGAATGCTACTGGGCCTAATCAGCCCAAATGAATCTCTTCCTGGATCCTGGTCTTGCCTCCTTCCCACCTGCCTCAATGAATGGTCTCCCCATCCATCTGGAAGTCCTCCTGCCTCCAACTTGTGTTCTAACCAAGTCCTATTCATTACCCCCTAAATATTATGAAATCTCTCCCTTCTTCTTTATGCTCATAGGCACTGCCATAGTTCAGACCTCATTATCTTTCTTGCCTGGACTTTAGCTCCAGGTCATCAATTATTTTCTTTTGCAAATCAAAGGCTCCTGTCAACCCCTACTCAGAAACTCTATGGTTCCCATTACCAGGCCCATCTCCTACAATGGATCCTGGGTTCAAGTCTCCAGGAATGCTTGATGTTATATAATCATGCCCAGAATTGTGAATCCTCACTTTTTTGCATATGCTGGGCCCTCTGCCTCTTATGCCTGTCCTATCCCTCTCTACTTGGCATAATCCTTTGCATCCATCTGGGTCCATTTCCATAGTCACCACCTGCTTTTCTACAATCCTAACCATCTCTCTCCCTTCTCTGTGTCTCCAGAGCACAATATAGATAACTCTAGTGTCACACCTACAATTGGGGTGAGCACACAATTTTCTCAAAAACTTTTGAGAAAATGCTGTTCTTAATTGCTCAGTTCAACAGGTGCCAGTCAGGACTGCTCTAGGAAAACCAAAAGGTATGATCACCCACCTAAACCCAGTATCTCTGTAATCCGTGGTAGTTAATGCTTTCATTTACCTCATCCATATATTGGAAAAGCCCTGTCAGCTTGGTATAGTTATTCCCATTTGAGGTTTAGATTGAGGAGATTTGTGGTCATACAGTGAGAAAGCAGCAAAGTTGGCCAGGGAAGCCAGATCATAGATTCCAAATCCTGGACTCTTGGAACCCAGAGTCAGTTTGTACCACCATACCTGGCTTCTCTAATACCACAGGGTCTTAATGTCTAGGTTAACTACCCTTGGTCCCTGAGATAAAGAGGAAGGGTAGCAGTGGAGTCTTGCATTTCTTGTTCACTGGCCCATATCCAGGGCATATTTGTTGGACAGATGACTTTCCAGGTGTATTAGTTAGGGTTCTCTAGAGAAAAAGAATCAACAGGGAACACTTGCAAATATAAAATGTAAAAAGCGTCTCACGTAACCACAGGAATGCAGAGTCCAAAATCCGCAGGGCAGGCTGTGAAGCCGATGACTCCAATGGAGGGTCTGGATGAACTCCACAGGAGAGGCTCACCAGCCGAAGCAGGAATGGAACCTGTCTCCTCTGAATCCTCCTTAAAAGGCTTCCCATGATTAGATTAAGCATCATTTACTGTAGAAGACACTACCCTTTGGCTGATTACAAATGGAATCAGCTGTGGATGCAGCTGACGTGATCATGAGCTAATTCTATGAAATGTCCTCATAGCAAAAGACAGGCCAGCACTTGCCCAACCAGATAACCAGGTACCACAACTTGGCCAAGTTGACACATGTCCCTGACCATGACACCAGGATACAAATGGTGTGTTTTCATCTTGAAACCTGTGTTACACACTCACTCCCACCACCACCGCCCCTCCAGTACCTAGCTCAGGACTTGCTACATATTCATTAATTCAGTCGATGAACATTTTTGTGTCTGGGACTGTGTTCGTGAACAAAACAGACACATGCATGCTCTCATGGATCTTCCAGTCTAGTGGGGCAGCCTGTTCAAAACCAATCACACAAATAAATATGCAGTTTCAAACCAAAATAAGTGCTAAGAAGTAAAAAATAATGGGTACTTAGGTTTAAGAACTATTTTGAAGGTAAATTTTATAGGTTTTGATCATTTGATGGGAAACCTGGAGCGAGATGGAGGTGGCTCTCAGGTTTCTGATCGAAACAGAGATGGAGACACAAAGAAGGAGCTGTTTGGGAAAATGATAAGGTCGGTTTGGATGCAGCGACTTGTTGGTGCTTGTGGGATTTCCGTTTAATCCTCACCACCTCCAGCCAGGTTAACTGACTTGCCAAAGCTTAGCGGTAAGTAACAAAAACCTGCTTCAGCCAGTTCTCCAGGTGGACGCGAGAGGAAGAGCGGCAGGTGGAGGAAGGCAGGACAGAAGCAGAGGGGAAGGGGAAGGGATGAGCTTATGGACACAATAACCAGACCTCCCGAGCTGCTGCAAGGACTGTAAGTGAGGAGTGGGGGTCCAGACAGCGCGTTCACACACTGCACGATCCCCGCCCTACCCTAGCCCCGCACCTGGGCCAGCGCGCGTCCCCGGGCGCCCGAGCGAGGGGTAGGGTGCCCGCAGTGCCAGAAAACCCGATGAGTCCCCGCTGGCTGAGCTGCGGGTATCCGACAATCGGGCTGCACCTGGTGGCCGCGTCACGTGACTGGTCTCCCCCCACCATCCCCACCCTCCGCCCCGCCCCGGGCCTTTCAGGGAAGACCGGCATCCCCGGTCAACACAACTCCAGTGCCACCCAGCCGCCGCTGCTCCCGTGCGGCATCTGCGCTCTGGGACACGCGGGGGAGGGGCCGGGATTCCGCCGCATTCTGCTGCAGCGTGGGGGGAGGTCGGAGGGCAGGGGCGAAGGGAGGGTAAGCGAGCTGCAGCCGCAGCGCCCGCAGTGTTTCCCGCAAGGTCAGTCGTAACCATTCCCGGGCATCACTGCCTCCGGAATCTCTCCCTCACATTCCCACCTCCACAGCCAAGCGTCTCACTGCAGCATCCCTCCCTTGACTGCCTGGACCACTGTTCCAGTCTCCCGCTGCGTTTGCGGCGGGGACGGAGGGGGTATGGGAGCGCTTCAATCTACTCTGCCCCGCGAGCTTCTCAGCAACCATTCTCTGACGCACACCTCCCTGTGTGGCGCTCTGCTTTAAATCCCACTCTCGGTCTAGAGAAAAAACTGTTTAGGGTGAAAGTGAGCCCTTGAAACTCTAGGAGGCAGCCGTGGTAGAGGCAATAAAGAAGATGGCTGAAAACCTGGATTTGGATTTGTTCCTAAAATGACTCTAGGTGTTTTCAGCAAGAGGCCATATATTGAGAAGCTACGAGGGGTTCCAAGAATCTACTAGAAGCTGGAGGACTGGGCTTGGGAAATAGGCAGGATTGGAGGGTACTGAAGAAGGGTAGGCAGCAGAAGCTCAGCAGGGTCACAAGGGCCCCTGTCCCCACCCCCCCGTCCCCCGACCACCCTGCCTCCACTGCTTCCCAGTGGATAGTCCTCTCACTAGAACCACTGCCAGGAATAACAACATGCCATCTTTTTGGGGCTACATAAAGGCCAAAGAGGGGACTATGGTGCTTTGACTTAGGGTGGGTGGGAAGGAGGAAAGCCACCTCCACCCCACCCCAAACCAAAGGCTTCACACAATGGGATGATGCCTGGAAGGGAAACTGGAGAGCTCTTTAGGAGGAAAGAGTAGAATTGACTAGCCAAAGAGCAGATTAACAGGAGACAAGAGCCAACCCACCAGTAAGGGGCTGGGGACAGCCCTCCCAGAGGGAAGCAGCACTGAGCAACACCTCCTCCTCCCCCTTCCTGCCACGGGAGAGCTGGCTGAGGATGTTTTGGAAACCAGGGAGATTTTAGTTCGCTCTGAGATTTTGCTTGGCTGTGACATGATCTCCTTTCCTCCATCCCCAAAATCTTCAGGAAAGTCTCCTACACTCACCAAGGCTGCCCAGATGGGGTGTTTGTAAAAAACGACAGAAAAGGCTGAGCTTTTAATCTGTTATGGTGTATTGTTGATGCAAGATGGTGCATGCTGAAGTGGGAGCTGAACCAGGAGAAATATAACCTCCCAGGAATTTGCAGTAATCTTGGAGAGGGCTTTGGAAGGTCTCAGGGTTCAGGAGGCCCCTGGCTGACATCCAGGTTAAAATAATAAAGAACTAACTACGATTAGCTGAGTGCTGGCTTGTGCCAGACACTATACTAAATGCTTTCCATGCATTATCTCTGTCATTTCCACGGTGATTGTCTGAGGAAGGCTCTATGATCATAATCCCCATTTTATAGATGTAGAAATTAAGACCAAGAGTTGGCAACCAGTGGAGCTGTGCCTGTTGTCCTGCCAATTGCTCCAGTACAACTAATTGTCATTTTTTTCTGGATTCATGATACTTTCTTCTCAATCAAGGACAGCACTAACAGTGCAGTTATAAGTATTGTTTTGATTTGCATGTCTGTCCTTCCAATGCCTCCATAAGGGGGCAGGAACCGTGTGCCCAGACGCAAGAGTCTGGCATCCAGTGGGTGTGGAGTACATGGTAAATGAACTGGTTAAAGGAAGGCCAAAAGGGATGCCCTCAAGTCTCAGATCTTTGTGACCTCGGGCAAGTCATTCATCCTGCCTGGGCCTCAGTTCCCTCAGAATTAGTCTAAGATTTGAATGAACTCAGTCATGAACTTTTCTGTAAATTTGCCACACAAACGGCAGCTGTTTTTGCTATAAAGATGATGATGATGATGATAATGAAAAGAGCTGAGGCAGGAGCAGGGAAGGGAGCCAGGATCTGGAAATCACAATACTTATCAACTCAGACCGAAATTCTCGAGAGGTTCAGCCAATTTGTGGAGTTTCCAAAACTGCTGTGCTTTCGTTCATCGTTGATGGAGCATTCAAAACACTGCACAGCAGATACTCAAATTATCCTCATTTCTAAATTTTTGTTTTCATTAACTTATTTATTCATTCACCAAATATTGGCAGACTGTTTCACTGTGTCCACAACTTCATTCTATGTCTATGGGAGGGATACAGAGATGAATTTTATACAGATCTAAAGGGAATGATTAAACATGGATGAAAGAAACTCTAGTGGAAGGTAGTTACAGAAAGACCCTAGGACTGGGATACATACAATTCTATGGGATGCCTATGACATTCTAGCATTTTCTTCTTCTTCTTTTTGATATATTTTTATTATCACATCTTCACAAACATACATTCCATACATGGTGTACAATCAGTGGCTCACAATATCATCACATAGTTGTGTATTCTTCACCATGAGCATTTTTTAGAACATTTGCATTACTTCAGAAAAAGAAATAAGAAAAAACTCATACAAACCATACCCTTTACCCCTCCCTCTCATTGACCACTAGTATTTCCATCTATCCAATTTATTTTACCCTTTGTCCCCGTGTGCTGGTTTGAAAGGATGTATGTACTCTAGAAAAGCCATGTTTTAATCCTAATGCCATTTTGTAAAGGCAGCCGTTTCTTCTAATACCTATTCAATACTGTATGTTTGAATCTGTAATTAGATCATCTTCCTGGAGATGTGGCCCAATCAAGAGTGGTTATTAAGCTGGATTAAGTAGAGATATGTCTCCACCCATTCGGGTGGGTCTTGATTAGTTTACTGGAATCCTATAAGAGAGGAAACATTTTGGAGGAAGAGAGATTTCTGAGGTAGCAGAGAATGACATAGCCACGAGAAGCAGACCCAGTGACCTTTGGAGATAAAGAAGGAAAATACATCCCGGGGAGCTTCATGAAATAGGAAGCCAGGAGGGAAAGCTACCAGATGACCCATGTTTGCCACATGCCTTTCCAGATGAGAGACAAACCCTGACTGTGTTCACCATGTGCCTTACCACTTGAGAGAGAAACCCTGAATTTCGTCAGCCTTCTTGAATCAAGGTATCTTTCCCTGGATGCCTTAGATGGGACATTTCTACAGACTTGTTTTAATTGGGACATTTTCTTGGCCTTAAAACTGTAAAACTTATTAAATTCTCTTTTTTAAAAGCCATTCCATTTCTGATATATTGCATTCCAGCAACTAGCAAACTAGAACACCCCCCACTGTTTATTTTTTTATCCATATATTTTTTTATTCATCTGTCCATGCCCTGGATAAAAGAAGCATTAGACACAAGGTTTTCCTAATCTCACAGTCACTTTGTAAAAGTTATATATTTATACAATTGTCTTCAAAAATCAAGGCTATTGGAACACAGCTTAATGTTTTCCGGTACTTCCCTCCAGCCACTCCAATACAACATAAACTAAAAGGGATATCTATATAATACATAAGAATAATCTCCAGGAAAACATCTTGACTCTGTTTGAAATCTCTCAGCCAATGAACTTTATTTTGTCTTCTTGCCTCCCCCTTTTGTCAAGAAGGCTTTTTCAATCCCTTGATGCTGGGTTCGAACTCATCCCAGGATTTTTGTCCCACATTGCCAGGAAGATTTATACCCCTGGGAGTCCCATGTAGGAGGGAGGGTAGTGAATTCACCTGCTGAGTTGGCTTAGAGAGAGAGGCCACATCTGAGCAACAAAGGAGGTTCTCTGGGGGTGAGTCTTAGGCCTAATTTTAAGGAATTAAAATTTTAATCCTTTGCAGGAATAAGTTTCATAGGGACGAATCCCAAGATCGAGGGCTTGGCCTATTGATTTGGTAGTCCTTACCGCTTGTGAGAATATCAGAAATTCTCCAAATGGGGAAATTGAATATTTCCTCCTTTCCCCCAGGTCCCCCAAGGGGACTTTGCAAGTACTTCTGCATTCACTGCCCAAATTACTGTGGGATATATCAGGGCATCACACTAACCTGGACAAACCAACAAAATCTCACGCCATATTCAAGCTTCCATGTACTTATGGTTATCAACTAAACTGGCCTTACAAGTTAAATCAGGTAACGCACTACCCAAAATATGAATTTTGCACCAAATAAACATCTCTCCCTTTGGTCTCATACAGAAGTTGAAGCTTTAAAATATGGACAATAGGGTGGTGCAATGGTGGCTCAGTGGCAGAATTCCCGCCTGCCATGCTGGGGAACTGGGTTTAATTCTCAGAGCCTGCCCATGCCAATATATATGGATGATATCTTCCTTTCCCCTGTGTTTTGCTCTACCTTAGTCCTATCATGATCAGCTTCCTTCATATCTCTACTCCAAATCTGATCACTTTTTCAACTTTTTAAACAGTTCTTCTACGGGGTACTGCTGACTTTCATAGCTTCAGAGCTCAAACTCTGAGTCTCAGGTGTCACATAAATATACACAAACACTTCAGTATCTCAGAATTTAGAAATAATGGTTATAACTCCTGAGTATATGTGACTGGTGTAAGAGCTTACAATCTAGGACCCTTTACAATGGGCCCCAACCTGATAACCCATGCTCTTTTTTTAAAAAAATGTTTTTATTGATAGCTCTTAACACACAAACATTCCATACATGGTGTACAATCAATGGCTCAACAATATCATCAAATAGTTGTGTATTCATCACCATGATAATTTTTTACAACATTTGCAGCCCTCCAGAAAAAGAAATTTAAAAAAAGGAAAAACTCATACATGTCATACCCTTTATCCCTCCCTCTCATTCACCACTGGTATTTCCATCTACCCAATTTATTTATTTATTTATTATTTTTTTTTTTTTAGGAAAGACAGAGAGAAGGAAGGAAGGATAGAAGGAAGGAAGGAAGAAAGGGAAACATCTTTAAACATTTTCTTGTATTTTGTTTTTCCGTTTTTTGTTACATGGGCTGGGGCCGGGAATCGAACCGAGGTCCTCCGGCATAGCAGGCAAGCACTTTGCCCGCTGAGCCACCGCGGCCCGCCCCTACCCAATTTATTTTGACCTTTGTCCCTACTTTTATTTGTTTATCTTTTATCCTTATGTTTCACTCATCTAACCCATGCTCTTTATCCTCCTTTTGTAAGTGAGGAAAATGAGGTTAGAGAAGTGACATGACTTCTCCAGGGGTCCCACAGCTAGGAAGTATAAGATCTGGGTGATTCTATAATCTTTTTTATTTTTTCTCTTTCTACTCCACAGCTTCTTCTATCATCCCTTCATTCATCAAAATATTTAGTAGACATCAGCTAAGTGGAAGGCCTTCTGCAAAGGGCAGGGGATACAAGCCCCAGAGTTTCATTTGCAAAATATTTCCTGTTTACCTCGGGCACATCTCTAACTCTTCAGCATCCCTTCTCTGACTTAAAGAAAGTGAGAAGGGGATACACTCTCATCTCTCTTCTCTGAGGTGGATGGGGTGGAGGGGAGTGGTTTACAGCAGGGGCCACAAAGCAGTAATCAATGCTCTACAAAAAGAAATCCTTCCCATCTCATTCCCTCCCCCCCCTCCCCGTTCTCCCTCCCTCCCACCCTTTCTCTCTCTCTCTCTCTCTCTCATTCACACACACACACACACACACCCCATGAATTCTTCATTGATATTGACCAGAAATGGGTGATGTCGACTAAAACTGGGTTTCTCTGTCATTTCTAGGAATACCCTGCTTGGGTGGTCTAGCACCTGGATTTAGGATGCAGTAGTCCTTGACACTTTGGAGCTGATTGCCTCAGCTTGTATTTAACATCCTGTTACACATACATGAGAAAGAAATCTGGAGGCATCCAGCTGTCAACAGTGATTATCTCTCGTGGTGAAGTTATGCGTAATTTCTATTTTCTTTCTCCTTTTTTGCTTTAAAAATTTACAACACTCTATGGTAATCAGTAAAAAATAAAATATCAGTAGTATGTATACATTTGTATATAATTTTAGCTCATGTTATGATATGTTAACCTTTTTTTGGTATGCTGTATGGTGGGAGTCACATTTCATTCTTTTTCCATGTGAGTATCCCGTTATTGCAGCACCATTTGTTGGATTTTTGTTTCCTTTTGTTTGTAAATTTTGGGGAAGTGCATAAGCCGGGTGTTCTAGTTTGCTAGCTGCTGGAATGCAATATACCAAAACGGAATGGCTTTTAAAAAGGGGAATTTAATAAGTTGCTAGTTTACAGTTCTAAGGCCGAGAAAATGTCCCAATTAAAACAAGTCTACAGAAATGTCCAATCGAAGGCATCCAGGGAAAGATACCTTGGTTCAAGAAGGCCGATGAAGTTCAGGGTTTCTCTCTCAAGTGAGAAGGCACATGGCGAACACAGTCTGGGCTTCTCTCTCAGCTGGAAGGGCACATGGCGAATACGGTGTCATCTGCTAACTTTCTCTCCTGGCTTCCTATTTCATGAAGCTCCTTGGGAGGCATTTTCCTTCATTCCAAAGGTCACTGACTGGTGGATTCTCTGCTTCGTGGTGCTGCAACATTCTCTGCTCTCTCTGAGTCTCCCTCTCCAAAATGTTTCCTCTTTTATAGGATTTCAGAAACTAATCAAGACCCACTCAAATGGGTGGAGACATGTCATCCCCTAATCCAGTTTAACAACCACTCTTGACTAAATCACATCAACCAGGGAGATGATCTCATTACAGTTTCAAATATACAGTATTGAATAGGGATTATTCTACCTTTAAGAAATGAGATTTATATCAAAACATGGCTTTTCTTAGGGGGCATATATCCTTTCAAACCAGCACACCGGGAATCGAACCTGGGTCCCTTGCATGCACCCACCCCTTACATTAACCTTTATACCAGGCATTTAAAATGGTACCTGTCTGAGGTACCTTTTCCCATCTTTGGGAAAAGGTTCAATAGTTTTGGAGTAAGAATTGAATTTGAATCACAGTCATTCTGCTTCCTAGCTATGTGACCTTGGGGAATGTGCTGGTTTAAAGCTTTTATGTACCCCAGAAAAGGCCTTATTCTTTTTTTAAAATTTATTTATTTATTAATTGAAAATAATTTAACAACAAACTAAAACATTAACATGTGATCATTCTGTTCTACATATATAATCAGTAATTCACAATATCATTACTTAGTTGCATAAGGCCATATTCTTTTAATCCATTCCTATGAGCACAAACCCATTGTAGGTGGAAACTTTGATTAGGCTGTTTCAATTGAAATGTGACCCACCAATTTAAAGTGGGTCTTAATCCTTTACTGGAGTCCTTTATGAGAGAGACACCAAGAGCTGGAAGAGAAAACCTGGGAGAAGCAAGTAAGGACCCACAGAAACGGAAACAGCCAGAACCTGAAAGCAATGAACCCTGGTAGGGAAGGATTGTCAGACACTGGCCATGTGCCTTCCCATGTGACAGAGGAACTCCAGATGCCATCAGTCTTTCTTTAGAGAAGGTATCATCCTTTTCTTACCTTAATTGGGACATATTCACAGCCTTAGAACTGTAAATTTATAAATTAATAAATCCCCATTGTAAACACCAACCCATTTCTGGTATATTGTGTTCTGGCAGCTTCAGTAAACCAAAACAGGGAAGTTATTAACTGTACTGGTTTGAAGGGATTATGTGCCCTAGGAAAGCCATGTTTAAATCCTGATCCAATCTTGTGGGAAAAACTGTTTCTTTTAATCTCTATTCAGTACTATAGGTTGGAAACTTGATTAGGTTATCTCCACGGAGATGTGACCCACCCAATTGTGGGTATTAATTTTGGATTATAAAGAGATGTGATTCCAGCCATTCCAGGTTGAGTCTTGATTAGTGTGCTGGTTTGAAAAGAAGTATGCCCCCTAGAAAAGTCATGTTTTAATCAAAATATCATTTTGTAAAGGTAGAATAATCTCTCTTCAGTACTGTATGTTTGAAACTGTAATCAGATCATCTCCCTGGATGATGTGATTTAGTCAAGAATGACTGTTAAACTGGATTAGGGGACGACATGTCTCCACCCATTTGGGTGGGTCTTGATTGGTTTATTGGAGTCCTATAAAAGAGGAAATATTTTGGAGAATGAGAGATTCGGAGAGAGCAGAGAATGCTGCAGCACTGCGAAGCAGAGAGTCCACGAGCCAGTGACCTTTGGAGATGAAGAAGGATAACACCTCCCGGGGAGCTTCATGAAACAGGAAGCCAGGAGAGAAAGTTAACAGATGATGCTGTGTTCACCATATGCCCTTCCAGCCGAGACAGAAACCCTGAACTTCATCGGCCTTCTTGAACCAAGGTATCTTTCCCTGGATGCCTTTGATTGGACATTTCTATAGACTTGTTTTCACTGGGACATTTTCTCGGCCTTAGAACTGTAAACTAGCAACTTATTAAATTCCCCTTTTTAAAGGCCATTCCGTTTCGGGTATATTGCATTCTGGCAGCTAGCAAACTAGAACAATTAGTTTACTGGAATCCTTTAAAAGAGGAAGCATTTTGGATAGAGAAAATGACGAGAGAGTCATGAAGCAGAGAGCCCACAGAGCCAGATATTTTCAGAGATGAAGAAGAAAAACATCCCCAGGGGAGCTTCATGAAGCAAGAGACCTGAAGAGGAAGCTAGCAGCATTGCCATGTTCGTCATGTGTCTTTCTGGTAGAGAGAGAGACCCTGAACTTCATTGGCCTTTCTTGAGTGGAGGTAACCTCTTCTTGGTGCCTTAATTTGGACATTTTTATAGACTTGCTTTAATTGGGACATTTTCATGGCCTTAGAACTGTAAACTGGCAACTTAATAAATTTCCCCTTTTAAAAGCTATTCCATTTCTGGTGTATCGCATTCTGGTAGCTAGCAAACTAGAACATTTATATTCACTCAACAAATAATTTTTAGCATCTACAATGCACTGTTCAGCAAGCAGAAAAAAGATCCCTGGTCCCCTTACATTCATATTACATTCCCTACAGATCCCTGTACTGTAGATTACATCCTACAAGGGGAGGCAGACAATAAATTGTAAACATACTAAGTAAATTATATGTTAGAAGGTGGTAAGTGCTATGGAAAAAAAAAGAAACAGAAGGGTAAGGAGGATAAGAAGTGGGAATGGGGGAGGGAGAAGGAGGTTGCAATATGCACTAGTATTGTCAGGGAAGGCCTTATTAAAGTGATATTTAAACAAAGCCTTAGTGAGGTAAAGGAGTCGGCCATGGAGGTAGCTGGAGGAAACCCTTTCCTCACAGGAGTAAGAGCAGATACAAAAGCCCTAGGTGTGCCTGGTGTTTCAAAGAGCAGCAAGGAGTCCAGAGTGGCTGAAACAGAATGAACTGGGGAAAGAGTCCTCCCTCTCCCCAAGCCTTTGCCCAGTCATTCTTTCTTATAACACCCTTTGTACTGCCTTCATTGTTCTTATAATTTGTAATTACTTTATTTATTTGGGTATTTGCTTATTTATTGTGTTTCCTCCACTAGCCTCTAGCTCCTTGGAAGCAGAGGTCTAGTTGGTCTTGTTTGGTGCTGACTGTAGAGCCTGGAACAGGCTCCGGAGGCAGATTTCATGGATTCCTGGTTCCACCATTGACTAGTTGTGTGACCTCAGGCAAGTTAGGGAACATTACCTGTCTGGGCCTCAGTTTCCAAATCCATAAACTGGCATAATAATAGTATCCCTCTTCAAGGTTTGTAAGTAGTAAAAGCAATCAAGACAGTGTCAGTATATAGTGCTTATGTATGTGTTAGCTACTGGTGTTTTCCTTCTGCAGCCCTCAGGCATGGAAGCCACGACTCTAGTTCCCTTCTGATGGCAACAGATCCCAAATGGGAAATGAGAAGGACACTGTGGTAGAAGAAGAGCCTGCCCGGCACCCGCCATGCGCATTGTTGGATCTGTGCTGTGTGCTGGTAGCGGTAGGGGCTCTATAGTCTCTACTGCAGTGGCATTTTGGAAATAAGCCTCTCAGCCTGATTCTCTGGCCCTTTTCTGTTTAAATGATCTAGAGTAGACCCTAGTGTTTGCAATTGAGAAAGTTGAAGACAGTGTTAGAAGGACAATTAATACTAATTGAGTACCTCCTACTGTGCCTGGTACTTTACCTCTATTTCATTTATTCCTCACATTGTCATGACAGGGAGATATATTCTTAAATCCATTTTACAGATGAGGAAACAAGTTAAGAGAGGCAGAGTGACTTGACTCAAGTCACACAGCCAATGAGTGGCAGAGAACAGGGTTCAGGCCCAGGTGTGACTTTGAATTGCTCTCCCAGGGTGCCTCCCAATGGTACCTATAAGACCCTGGCAGGATTTTCTCTCCTAGTGTTCGCTGCTGACTATGTTGTTAGCCACAGCTCAGCTCTGCTGAAGAGAAGGAATTATGTGTCTGGATCTCAAGCCAGGAAGATAGATGGGTCTGGGCTGCCGGGGAGAAGCTCTGGAATCCAGAAAGGAACTGCCTGTGCTTTGTCTGGGTCAGCACTCCAACAGGAGACGCTGTTCTCCCTACTGACCCTTAGATCAAAGATATTTTCTTTCTGAGGTTGGAGCTCAACTGTCACTGCGTGGCTTGATTCCCATGGAAATGTGGAGATAGAAAACACTTGGGGCTGCTGTGGTTGCCAGGCAACAATCAACCACTGGCTCACTTTTCTGGTCATAGAGACTGCCTGAAGCTGTCAGAAATGCTTGGATCTGGGGCCTGGAGACCTAGGTTATGGTTCTGAATTGCTGTGTGATCTTGAGCAAATCCTTCCTAATCTCTGGGCCTCATTTCCCTTGTATTGACTGTATCAGCTGTAAAATGGGTAGATGCCAGATGGTCAGAAAACAAGAGCGATAGTGGGGCAGGGCCAGAGGCTTAGGGTGGTTCACGGAAAGAGGAAGCCTCAGTTTTCTCATCCATCCTGCCCCAGCCTGGTTACCAGCCAACAACCAGTACATTTCCCTTCCCTTCACTGAACTAATTCAGGCCACCCAGACTCCATTCCAGGTCCACTCTTGTAAGCTCAGAGTCTGGGAATCATCATACCTGCTAGTTAGCTCAGCTGCCACCTACCTGGCAAATTCTTTCCCCAAGGGGAGTTTCCCCAGTTCCTGCAAAAATGAATCCACCCAACTTTGGGCGTTTCCCAGAACACTCATCAGAGTCCTTCTGATGCTATTTCCAGAGATAGCGCTGATGGTAAACTCCGAGAGTGATAGTATGATTTGCAGTAATCAGTAGAGTTAACATTTTTCATTTCACATCCACTATCAAAAATAATGACAGCAGCAAAAAAAATGCCATTTTTCTGGGCCTGGCACAGTACCAAATGCTTTATAGTCCATGATGTAATTTAATCCTCATACAGTCTGGAGGGCTGGGAATGAAGGTCCCTATTCTACAGATGAAGAAATAGAGCTCGGAGAGGTGAAATGACTTGCCCAAGGTCCAAGTAAATGGTGAAGCCAAGATTCCAATGCAGGGCTGTTTCTATAGCCTGGAATTTCAAAGTATTACAGGGCACTGCTTCCCTACAGTCCCATCAGGGAACCTACCCCCAAGCCTCACCATACAGATGGACAAATAAAGGGCCAGAAAGAAGTGACCCTAGGTCACACAGCAATTCAATGTCAAAGCAGATTCCAGTACCACTCCCCCAAAGGTCTCAGCAGTGTTCCAGAAAATAAAAAGTGACCCAGGTAGAGGCGGTGGATAAATGAAAAATCCCCAGTCTTAAGAAATCCCCAGCATTTCATAGAACAGTGCAGAGAGTACACAGAAAAGGATCTCCTAGAGGTTCTCAAGGTTAGGGCAGAGAGTCCCAGCATTCCTATGGGCAGCAAGTGTGGGTGTCCCTCTTTGGGGACTATGAAACTCCAGATTCTTGGTTTGGCTGCTTAGGTCCTATGTGTGCCCAGAATATTCTCCTCAATTGCCTTGCCTGGTTAATGCACATTTGTCTTTCAGGTGTCAGTTCACATCAGTCACCTCCTCTGTAAAGGCCTCTCTGAGCCTCCCTCTGCCCTAAGCTCCCCCCACCATTGATTCTCATGTCCCCGGTTCTTTTCCATAAAAGCACTGACTTCAGTTTGCCCAGTGGAGCCACATCAGAGGGGCAATTAATTCACACCAACTTGAGAGCTTCAACCACTGACAACAAAGGTGCAATTTCATGCTATCCTTACAAAAACAAACTACTCTTTTGACATTCACTAAGATAATAGAAGTTTGCTATAAAAAACAGATTGGCATCCCCCCCTGCAGATGCCAGGAGCACTCCAGAATTCTCTGGCCAACAGTAATGCATCCCTAGAGATGGGGTTGTTTTCTTAAAGGCAGATATCTGAAGACAGCCTCTCCTTTTGTGACTTCTTTCAGCCTCGATTACTGATTCTCAGACTTGAGCAGGCAAGGGAATTATTGTGCATTATAGGCAGTTTAAGGGCTTTCAAATGTAGTTTTGAAAGATTTGCCCTTTCCACCTGAGTGCCGATTTTAGGCCTGAACTCCCTTCAGATATAACCTCGCCAAAATTACGAACGTAAAAGAGTATTAAACCTCTGCCCCTCTCCTGAGACCAGGAGTCCCATGAAGATCTGTTTGACTCACCTCTCTGAACCCACGTGGAAACCCTCCCTGGCACCTAGCAGGTATTCAGTAAATGTTTTTTAAAGGAATGAATTGTGTGTTTACATTGTAGACATGCCAGAAGTGGCCTGTGGGTCTCGGTGGTTGCAGATGTTCTCAGTCTTCAAGGCCTGAAGTCACCTATGTATCTGTGTGCCCCTGCTTACCTGCCCGGGCAAGGATGGGGCATTGCGAGTGTGAATGTGGATAAATAGATAAATATATTTGTGTAAAGACCAGAGGCGGTTTTTCATTTTTGGTGATCAGTATCTGTATTAGTTTCCTACTGCTGCTGTAGTGGATTAACAAATTTAGTGGCTTAAAACAACAAACAATTTTATTCTTTCACAGTTCTGGAGGTCATAGGTCCAAAATGGGGTCTACATGGACTAAAATCAATATGTCAGCAAGGTTGCGTTCCTGCTGCAGGCTCTAGTGGAGAATCCATTTCCTTGCCTTTTCCAGCTTCTAGAGCTGTACTGCCTGGTTCACTGCCCCCTTCATTCATCTTTAAAGCCAGCAGTGTCACATCTTCAAATCTCTCAGCTTCCATCTTCACACAGCTCCTTCTCTCTTATAAGGACCCTTGTGATTACATGGGGCTCACCTGGATCAACCAGGATAATCTCCCCATCTCAAGATCCTTCACTTCATTCCATCTGCAATGCCTTCTTTGTCATAAAAGGTAGCATTCACAGGTTCCAGGGATTAGGACCTACTGTCTTTGGGTGGTCACTAATCAGCCTACCATAGCATTCTACCTCGTACCAGCCCACAAATGGAGGACCCTGTAGCTGCAAAAGCTGAGAAATTGTGGGCGTAATATAACCCAAAGTCCCCTATTCAACCTGGGGGGTGCTGAATCATCATGTCCCTTGCTCCCCAGAGCACTGCTCTTTCTCCTGCCTCTGGGACGCTGATATATCCTGTTCCAACCTCTTCCAGTTATCAAATGTTCTTATTTTATATCTTGTTTTATATTAAATGTTCAATTTGCAAGTTTTATTGTCACCAAGCACCTAGAACTTTGATTTCTATTTGGCTAAACATAAGCTTTGGAGTCAGAAAGACCTGGATTCAAACCTCGGTTCTGCCACTTAATCGCTGTAAACAGTAATTGAATATCTGGGAAGAGCCTGGGATGATGTTTTCTTTTGTTTTGGTTTGTTTGATCTGTAAAATGGGGATAACAGAATCTCCCTTATAAGGTGGTTGTGACAAATAAAGATGATAATGTATACTGTGGTTTTCAATGTATGGCACTATCAGCAGCATGGGCAGAACCTGGGAATTTGCCAGAAATGCAAATTATTGGACCCCACCAGACCTACTAAAACAGAGACTTTGAGGGTGGGCCCCAGAAATCTTGCAACTAGTCCTCTCAGTGATGCCGGTACAGGCTAAAGTTTGGGAACCACTCACTGATGTATACATTGTGCTAGAAATCAAGAGCCTGGTACACAACAAGCATGCAAGAAATTGCTCTTATTTTTATTATTATTATTGTTTACTATTGATAGTTCTAACAATTCCCTCTGAGGTGTTGAGTTGGGTATGCATGTCTCTCCTTCCCATATCCTACAACTGAACTTATTAGAGAGTCTGTTATGGCAATCTACCACACACAGAGCTGCCCTCGAATGAGGTGGTCTTCCAGCCTCTTCTTGCATACCTCCGGTAAATGGGAGCTCACTGTCTTTACAGGCAGGTAAAGCCCCCTAGTTAACTCCTGTCCACATCTGTGTACCAACCTTCTTCCAGGTGCCACTTCTCTTTCTAAATCTCTCAGCTGTGCTCAAGTCTCTCTCCAGCCACAGGGCATGCCTGAGTGTCAGCTGGGGCCTGACCAGCCCAGAGGCGTCTGGGGAGATTTTCTTCTCTGATTAGGCCTTGTTTCTACTTGTTTGCCTGGCATTTTGGCAGCCACTTCACCCTGCTGACTCATACCAGGCTGAGGTCAACCAAAAACCCAGACCTTTTTCTCAGGAACTGCTGGAGTTCTGATTGGTGGGGTCACACTGGTCTTTGATATGTGCAATTCATTTGTTAAAAATAACATTTTCTTTCGAAATCCAAAATCAATGCATGCTTGATGTAATAAATTACACAAACGGAAAATATCACTGGTAGTGGTCATTTTAAATTTGACGTTTTTTTTAAAAAAAGATCATATATTTTGTAATCCAGAGGAAAAAAAACACATTCCAGCAGTTTCCATTTCTGGGGAAGAAAACGATTGTTGAGAAAACAAAACTAATGCACTATAGGCATACTTGTGAATTCTAACAAATATGGATATCTTTTATTTCATAATCCACATATGTCAGATGTAAGTTTACTGCCCCCGCACCCCACCCCACACTACCATTCTACTATTTTGGGTATAGCCTCTGGACCTTTACAATTAACATCCTGCATTAAAAAATTTAATCTAGCACTTAACACTGGATTTGGAGATGGACCTGGTTCAATTTTGTTTTCCCTACTAATTGGTTTTGGGGAATTCATTTAACCTGTCGAGGTCTCAATTTCCTCATCTGTAAAATGGGGGTGATAAAATCTACTTTCCAGAACTGTGATAAAGATGAAAACTAATGGAAATAAAACCACTGGTACACAGTACCTGTGGAGAGTGTATATGGGGTTGTTGTTATTATTAATTCTTCACCTGGCCAACACCTGCTTCCCTTCCTGATCCAGGTCAGATATCACCTTCCTTCCTTGTCTGCTGTCACACATCATACTTTCTCTTTGTCTTGCTGCTGTATGGTGTCCATCCTTCTGTTATAGCATCAGATATGTGTTGCTGTGCCCCACTATCCTTCTAAGCTTCTCCATGGCCGGGACCATGTCCACCTTGTTCATTTCTGTGTCTCCAGGGCCCAGGAGAGGGTATGGTCTGGCGTGGCTGTCAGGAAGTGTCAAGGGAGACTGGGAGAGAATTAAAAGGTGTTTGATAAGAATTTGTTGAAGGAACGAATAAGCATACATCAGAGAGACTGAGCAAACAGGTGTCGAACTGAATTCATGAATGAATGTGTGAGTAAGCCAGGAACAGCGGGTGTCACCCACCAGCCCAACCCTTTCTCCTGGGAAGCGACCCCTCCACCTCCTAAAGTGGCCCTTGCCTGGGTCAGGACAGGGAGGCAGGGCTCCAGTCTGTTCAGGGCTGGGACAGAGAAGCCCTGCTTTTCCCTGCAGGAGACTGCTGGGGGCTCAGGTAAGGTGATGTGGTGGTGTTGGGGCAGGGTGAGGGGAAGGTGGAGGCCTCTAGTGTAAACTAGAAAGTAGGATTTAAGGGATGATTATGATTATTGAATCATTATATAGATATTCCTTTTTACTTTCTGATACATTAGAGTAGATCGAGGGGAATATTTGAAATCTCTTAACTGTCATCCAGCTGCCTTGATCTCTGATAATGAATGCATGACCTTTATCTTGTGCCCTTGTGATTGTAAAAACCTTGTGACTAACCTTCACTTGTACCCATTTTATTTTCAACTTCAGAGTCTTATAATCACTAAAGACAGCCCCTAATGTTTATTCATGAAAGTCCTGGGTCAGCCCAGAACTAACCCATCCCAAGTCCAAAGTTATCTTGGTAACCAAAGCTGGGTCTAACCAAAATGGGCCCACCTGATACGCGCAGTAGTTTAGGCTTTAACCTGTATGTCACCTACACCTCATTATAATGCTAAAAATCACGCCCATCATCACATTAAAGCTGTCATTTTATCACATACATTCTGTGACTAAGTATGTAATTAGTCTGCGCATGCAAGCATTAGATCACCTCTAAGTGTATCATCTGGGGCCATCGTGCTCATTATCCTAAGACTTGCACATCTTTTAATACTATAAAACTATCAGAATGACTGCAGTTTGGGGAGACAGATTTTTGAGCTAATAGGCCATTTATTCTCCTGTTTTGTGCCTAGCAAAAAGCTCTTTCTTTGAAACCTGTGTCTTATGAATGGTTATTTGAATGAATTGGACAAAGAATCCACCGCTTTTGTCTGGTAACAGCAGAAGCTCAGAAGGCGGTCCACTCCCCACCAGGCCGGATGGGAATCTATACCCCAACAGTCAAATCAGTTTCTGACTGCAGCTGCGTAAACACAGCTCCCACAGTCTTTGTGGCCCCACATGCCCCTGGGTGGGCTCTGGGAGGGCCCCTGCCTGGTCTAAGGAGCTGGGAAACCAAGGCCTTAGGGAGGGGATGCGGGGCCTAAGTGGCCACCACCAAGCCTGGCAGGTGCTTCCCCGAGGCGGGTCTGTCTCCAGCCAGTTCATTTGCTGTGTGACCTTGACTAAGTAAGCAACGTCGCCTTCTCCAGCCCCAGTTTTCCCATCCTGGGCAAATGTTCTTGCTTTAGCTTGATTAGTAAGAGTCTTAACTCACTCTCAGGCAACCTCCAAAAAAAACTCCGAAAGCAAAACACAAAAACGCAAAACAAAAATAAGCCTGATACTCAATACCTTTCTTAAGTCTATGTTGCAACCTCTTAAGAGGAAGAGTGAGCTTAGAGTCCAACAGAAGAGTTGTTTTTACCCCGAGCTGGTTCCCTGCTCTTCAGTTTCCTTACCTGTAAAATGGACATGATAATAACTGTTCCTCCTTATGGACTAGCTGGGAGGATTAAGTGAGCGGTTATATGTAAGTTGCTTTACATGGCTGGTAGCCTGTTACTCTTACATTCAGAAGCTGTGGTTTTGGGCCTAGCCCCTTCCTGAGGCCAAACCCCACCCACCCCTCAGCTTGAGGCAGTGGCAGAGGTGGGAGGGCCTCCTGGGACATTCCTGAGCCTGCTGTGGTTGCAGCTAAAGAAGCCAGTGTGGGCATTCTGTGCTTAGAGCCTGGTAGTCTCAGGGCCTGCGGGGATGGGAGATTTTAGAGAAGGAAATGGTTGTGGTCAGACAGAACGATGGGGCAACTTCTGGGGGATGTAGGTGGAAAGCCCCTTGTTCCTGGTGTGTTCTCTTGGTGGGATGTGAGCTGGCACTACAGCCCCGCCCCATCCTCCAACATCATCAGAAAGTACCTGGTATCACTGAGTACCGTGATAGAACAGCAATAGGTCTTAACTGGTGAAACCTCAAGGCCAGTCACTTGCCATCTCTGGGCCTCAGAACCTCCTTCTCCCCTGAAAGTTTCCCTAGATCACCCAGAGGCTGGTTCCACCAGCCAAACCTCTATTTTGCTACTTGAAGGGACAGACCAAGGAAATGGCCTTTGAAGTTAGCTTCTAATTTGCTGGGTGACATGGGAGAGTCTTTTCCCCTCCCTGGGTCTCAGCGAGAGTGAAGTTGCATCTTGCTCTCACAGTGGCATGATCTTGAGCCCAGGACACTAAGGACAAGACAAGCATTTTGTAAATTCTGGACTTTGGATGGTAGAAAGGACCAGCCCTTAAGGAGCCATGAAAAAACACCTAGAACAGTTGGAGAACTTGGTCACTTTTTATGAGCAGCCTGGAGAAGACCCAGTCTTTCTGTGCTTCTGCTTTCTCATCTGCAAAATAGGGACATTCCCCTCTTTGGGCCTCTTGTTCCTTTTCTGTAAAACAGGAGGGGGATAAGCTCCAAGGGACTTGGGCCTGTGATTCTAATTCCCTACTGTGACCTTACGCAAGTCATTTTGCCTCTTTGAACCTTTGGCTTTCCATCTGTCCAATGGGTATTTTGTTCTTCCCCTCTTCAGGATCATTGAACTCAACAGAGTGATGGGTATGAAAGTGCTTTCAACTGGGAGAAGGGTGGACATGGTCCAGCCTCTTCTCTCCCTGTCCTCCTAGGAGCTGGGTATGTGCTGTTTCCATGGTGTCAACTGGAACTGATCTTTGGGATCATCTTTCCAAGGATCTGCTTAAATACCTGCTATGCCTTTCCACAGCCCAAAAGGGATCAAGGACAAACCTCAGCCTCCATTCAAAACCACTCTACCACTCACATCTAATTCTCCCCACTCTCCAAGACACACCAAAAACCTTCTTCCAGACCTCTGCTCATGAGTTCAAGGTCCCAAATGCATTGCCACCTTCCTTTTCAGATCTGTTCCTCCTCCATTTTTCTCAAAATTATAGATGGACTCTCCCATGTACCTGGCAGCTGAAGCCTAGAACCTGGGATGTATTATACTCAACTCCTCTTTTCTCACCAACCACATCTATATGAGCCCAAAGTCATGAAGATCTGTCCTCTGGACATCTGAAGAATCTATCCTCTGTGTCTCTCATATGTAATCCATGACCTTGTGGCCCATATGACGATGTTATTGAATGGCCACACACCATTTCTATGTGCTGGCACTGGAGGCACAGAGGTGGGTCTGATCAATCTTTATTCCTTAGGGGCCCCAGGCTGGTAGGGAGCGGTTATGTTACCACACTCCTGGACTCGCCTCTTCAGTCCCTTTACATTTTAAGCCTTGTACCCCAATTAAGATCATGTTCTTAAAGATAATCCAATCCTGTGGGTGTAAACTTATTGTGGGTGTGGCAGGTGAGTAGGATCTTACCTTGAGATGTGGCCCACTTCATTTAAGGTGGGTCTTAATCCCCTAACTGGAGTCCTTTGTATAAGGATGAGGAAAGAGGGAAGGCAGAGAAAAAAGACACAGAGAAGCAGAGAAAGAAAATCCAGAGAAGCTGAGAGTGAATATCTCACATAGAAATATTGCCACAGGGGAGCAGCCAGAATTTAAAAGACCAGGAGACATGCCATGTGCCCTGAGTGTGACAAAGGAGTCCAAGATCACTAGTAGCCAGTCTTCAGGGAGAAAGCATTGTCTCTTGATATCTTGATTCGCTCATTTTCACAGCCTAAGAACTGTAAGTTGTAAAAGTTAATAAATCCCCATTGTAAAAGCCAACCCTTTCCAGTATATTGCATTTTGGCAGCATTAGTGAACCAAAACAAGCTCCTACACAGAACTTAATAAGACCCTGAACATGGGTTGAAGAGAACTAGATAGGCTGAGTGATCATGTGGAAGCTCTTCCCTTCTCTGGTCTGGAATCTACTTGAAAAAGATTGAGGGCTTTCCCAGTTCCAAGAAGCTTGATAGCAATTGACTTTCCAGGCCAGGGAACTGGTAGAGAAGAGAGGCAGAGGCACATCTGTCTGGTGCCCGACCAAGGAGCGGAGAGGTCTTGCTCCTGCCAATGGCTCCTGCCAGGTCAGTTTCTTTATGCCACAATCCTCTTGTCCTCACCTTTCCTCCCAAGAGGGTGTAAAACCCTTTGTGAAGGTCCATTAAGTCTCATCTCAAACCAAGAGACTACTGAGTAGCTCCTTCCCCAGGCCCTGCTGGATTAACCAACTGAGCTCCTTCCCCCAGCCCTGCTGAATTAGCCAACTGGCTCACAGCCTAACCTGGCTGCTGACTGGCTGCTTCTCTCCAGCTGGCCCAGCCCTGGAGTCCAGGCTGGAGAAGGAGAGTTCTGGATCTCTCTGCCCAGTAGCTGTGGTAGCCATGCCTGAGTTCAAATCCCAGCTCTACCACTTTCTAGCTATGAGGCCTTGGGCAATTTGCTTTCTCACGCTGAGCCTCCATTTTGAAATCCATAAAAATTGGAAATAATTCCTAGCATGAGTACCACTCTCCTGCTTTAGAATTCCTGTTACTTACAGAAAACAGAACAAAATAATCATTTTTTTTTCTTGTTAAATTTCCTTTATTTCAGTAGGCAGAAGACTATTTTCAATGTCCTGGCTGAAAGGGCTCTTGTTGCCACGGAGCATAAGTCCAGGGAACTTCTGGCAGCACATCTGGATTAGGTGGATAAGGGTATGCAGCTTGTTGTAAAGGTTGATAAGAAAGATACTGTGGAAAAATTGACTGCTGAAAATTGTAAGAAATAGGTATCTGAGATTGAATATACCCATTCACTGGCACAAAGTCATTTGCTTGTGGTTCCCCAGCAGTGCAACCAAAATATTGAGAATAAAAAAGATTAGTATATGTGTTTTGGACAGTGCTTGCAACTGCAGTCAACATCCCAGAAGGAGGTGGCTGTGCATCATAGGAGGTTATCTCATGGTATGTCTGGGTAATAAAATTGCCATTGCTGCTGCTGTAATGATAAACACACCAGGCATAATAAGGATAGGAATTTCCAAATGACTGTTCAGAAGAGTTATATATTGGGGTATATGCAGACTGCGGAAGTTCATTCCAATATGCAACAGAATTCTCAGTTAGGACTTTTGAATTTTCATTATTCTGTTGTTCAGAAAAAGAGTGCTCTGTTGTTTGAGACACATTAAGGGTTATATTTTCAGATGCTCCAATAGACATAGTACTGGGATTCAATGTATCCTTCATGTATTTTTCCTTTGACTCAGTGTTTGCAGGCTGTGTTTTGTTTATTTGAAGAGCAGGAATTTTGTTTTGGATAGACAAGAGTTCTGGAGAATTGGTGCATGCAGAATTTTTAATAGGTGAATCTAATATTTTGTTACCTTGAAGTTCAAAGACAGGGTCATTCATGTCTAGACCAGTATGGACATCACTCACAAAACATAAAATGGGCTTTGAGAGCACTGATGTATTAGGCAGACAAGTACCATCAGTTCCTGGTTCTATGTTTGAAGGACAAGAATTCTGTGCAGGATCTGGGGGATTTTTAAGAAACTTTTGTGAAGGTATCTCATCGTCTTTTTTAAATGTGCCATCTATACTTTTTTGGTCACAAATAGCACAAGAAACACAATCTTTATCATCACTTCTAGCAGCACCAAAAATCACATTTCTTTTCTTCACGCTATTTAAATTTCCCTATTGCCCAATGAAGTCTTCTGAAATGTCTGATGAAACAGTAGTTAAGTCTATTTCGCTTTCTGACTTTGACATGCAATCGCATTTTAGGTTCCTTAAAGGTAATAGTAAACCAGGTTGTGATCTTTGCATTTCAGTGTTTTTTGGAGATACATGGTTTCTTTTCAAATTGTCAGATGAACTTGGCCCCATGTCGTTTTCATTTTAGAGATCAGATTTTGTACTCCTTGGATTCTTGAACAATGCCTTTTCTTTGTTGATTTTTGTGACATCTTTCATATGAACCAGGAAATCCTGTTGAGAGGGATTTCAAAGATGTTGCAAGGTGCCCATTATCTACTTTTTGACCAACAAATTTTGCTGTTACTATTGCATATGGAAGACACTGCCTAGGTTTATCTACTGGCTTTGAAAGAATATTGTATTCATAGAAGTATACTGCTGAACTGTAAGCTTGTAGCTCAATGTTATCTTTTAGAGAAGGTATACTTCTCGACATATGGCAATCAAAGTTAGGAGAAGGAGCCAAAGAAACTTTGTTTTTATCCACAGAAGGCTCAATTTTCTTCACTTTTCCAAAGAGAATCTCTTAGTAGTAAATTTTTTTTCCAGATCCTCATTATGAACCAGTTTTGTATCCCCAAACCGCCATGATGACCGTAAATCCGAACTTACATCAAGACGGCACTGGTTAAGAGTATCGTGTATGAAACTATACTCTCTAGTATTGGTGCAACAAGGTGACAAATAAACTTTACCAGCTGTCCTTCTGATCTTGGGAATGGTGAATTTCTTCAAGCAATTGGCTTTTACACCAGTAATAGATAAGGGTTCACTGGTTGAATTCATTTTCCATAGTATCTTGGGTTTAGCATTCTCTTTCATTTCCATTTTGCTGTTGGCCATTCTTCAGTGGAATCTACCATCCTACAGTTACAATCAGGATTCAATCCATACATGAAGAATGATAAACCATTACCTCCGGCACTCCTCGTCCGAGCCCGATCGCCCTCCCGGTCCCGGAGCCGCCCTCGCCCACCCGAGCGCCCCCAAGCCCACCGGCTCCTGCAGCGGGCATCGTGCGAGCGCGGGCTCGGCTCGGCGGCGGCGCCGCGCGCGGGGTGCCGGGGCGGCCCGGGTGCCACAGCGCCTCGCGGCGCCACAGGAGCAGTCGTCACCCGGGGCGGCGTTCCCCGCCTGGGCGCCCCACAGGCGCGTGCCCGGAGGCAGAGGCCTAGGCCGCGGGGTGGGGGAGGGCGGCGCCCCAATCATTTTTTTTTTTTAAATGAGCGTTTCAAGGCTCCTCTCTGCCCTGCCCTGTCTGAGCTTGCCTTGCCAAGACTTATTTTCCCATCACTGACTGGATCCTCTAGCTGGACACATTCCCTTTCCAGACTACATGTCTTTGCACAAGCTGTTCCTTCCCTTAAAATACGTCTTCTCTTTTGTACACCTGGTAAACTCCAACTCATTCTTCAGGACCCAACTCTAAGATATCCTTTTCTGAGTCTTCCCTGATCCCAGGAATGACCTGGCCCAAGACCAAGCTGGAAAAGACAGACAGATTTTCCTCCATGATCTCATCAGAGATCATGAGCCCTGTCCTGGTTCTGATTTGCTGTGTGGATGTGGCTGAGTCACTTGGACTTCCTAGAATTCAGTCTGCCTCTGAATGGGGATAGTGGGCCTTACCTCACAGAGGATCCAGCAAGATAAAAAATATGGAACTCTCTGCTGTTGACATTTGAATGATGGGGAAAGAATACTGATCAGAGGGAACTGTGAGGCAATGAACCTGAAGTCAGATGGACCAGAATTTTGGCCTCAGATCCCTCTTAGTGGCCAGATCACCTTGGACATTGCATCTTGGACTTGATTGGGAAAGTTTTTTCACCTGCTGCTTGGGAAAGCTGATTCCTCTGCATCTTCAGGGTTTAACTGCAACATCACTTCCTGAGGGATATCTTCCCTTGCCTAGTGAGTTCAGCTCTTTGTTATATCATTCTCCAGCTACCTGTATTTTTCCAAACTATTGCTGTGGTCATGTCTTCAGTATCTATGATGGTTAATTTTATGCGTCAACTTGGTGAAGTTATAGTGTCCAGTTGTTTGGTCAAATTCTGGTCTAGATGTTGCTGTGGAAGTGGGATTAGCCTCTATAATCAGTTGCCTTTCAGTAAAGGGGATTGCCATCAATAATGTAGACAGGGTTCATTTAATCAGTAGGAGACCTTAAACATAAAGAACTGAGGGCTCTTGGAAGAAAAGGTATTCTGCCTTCAGACTATACCCTACCCTCCTTCCTGAGTTTCCAGTCTAAGGAATTCAGACCCAAGACTTCAATGTCACTCTTACTGGAATTTCCAGCTTCTGGCCTCTCCTATGAAATTGGACTTGCTACAATTGCATAAGCCAATTCCTTACAATAAATGTCTTTAGTTAATATAAATATATTATATATCATATTAATATATTATATTTTATAAAATAGTCATTACATATTTAAAAATATATATGCACTCATACACACCACACACATACCTTATTGGTTCTCCTTCTCTGGAGAATTCAGCCAGAACTGTGGGTACCCAGCAGGAATCATGCCTGGCTTGTTCCCCAGATGCTGTTGTGGGACCTCACCCATAAGTGCTCAATAACTGGTTTTGGATTTCCTGATTAATTATTTAAATCTCTGCCCTCTCACAGTGCTGCTGAAGAAACCCAGAAGACAGAGGAGGGAAGGGAGCATCCAGAACAGGACACAGGATTGCTGCCGGCCTTCTGCAAAGGAAGGAGGTAGCATAAGCCAAGCTGTGAGGCCAGTATATGGGCTCTGCTCTTTTTACCCTGCAGCTGGAGAATTTGGTGCTCAATTCAGCCCCTTGCTGCCTCCCGCCTGTCCCTTTTGTTTCATGTCTTTGCATTCACATACATTCTTCTCCCTGCCATCTGCCATATGGACCTTACCCTTTCCTCAACAGACCCTGTCCTTTCTGCCCCCAGGCCTTTACACAGGCTGTCCTCTACTCCCCGCACCCCTACCCCTTCCATCTTCTCTTCCTGGAAAATGCAAGCCACAATTTAGTTCCATGTTCTCTCTACTAGGAAGCCTTCCAAGCCAGACAGAGTTAGTTGCTTTCCCTTTGAGCCTCTTGGGTATCTTCTCTCTCTGTAGAACAGTACCTACTACGCTGTGACGTGAATTGCTGGTTTTCCTGGTCCCTTCCCTCCCAACTCCCTGGGAGCTAGCTACCTGAGGGCAGGGACCAGTTCAGCTTCTCTCTGTGGCCATGTGCTGGCATCAAGGAGAATTCCTAAGATCCCTGGGGCCCAGGTTTCCTGGCAGGAAAGACTGCTTTATGGTATCCCTCAAGCCTAGCCTGTTGTATGTGATGTGTGGGAGGAAGGTGAGGGATGGGGCAATCTTATTTATTCACACTCCAAGAAATCGAGGCCCATTAAAGGGTACGGATTTGCCGAAGGTCCCAAAGCACATTAGTGACCAAGCTGGGCCCAGAACCCATGGTCCTGAGGCTTGGTCCCCGAGCTCTGGGTTGTAGCATCCTGGAACAGTGTCCAGGCATTAAGCCAAAGTTCTGGAGGCCCCAGGGGTCCAAGCCTGAAGCTGCTCATTCTGCACTGGCTCAGTCCCTCCGGCTGGGCTCTTAGCCAACCACAGCATGAGGCTAGAGCTGCTCCTGCCAAAGGTCACTGTCAGCAATTTGGGGAGGCTGCCAGGCCACTTCCCACTGGACAGCTCAGACACAGCAAGGCTTGAAGCAGTGTCTCCACTGGGCTGAGGGCTCTGGGGTGGCCTCCCAGCCAGACAGCATTCTCTTTGCCAACCTGATTAAACCCAAGGTAACAGTTTGAAGGGCACCAAGTAGAGACCGTCATGAAGTTTGTTAACTTCATTATTGTTACTATCATGATGATGAAAGACCACATAGCTCAATATATAAATGCATAGACTCTGGGGTATGGCAGCCAGGATGCAAGTCCATGCTCCACCTTCACCAGTTTGGGACTTTATGAAAGTTATTTAACTTCTTTATGCCTTGGTTTCTGTATATTTAAAATGGAGATAATAGTAATACCTGTCTCACTGCGTCATAGGAGAATTAAATCAGTTAATATGTATAAGGTACTTAGAACAGGGCCTATATAAAGTAATCATTGAATAAGTGTAACTATTGTTTTTACAAGTAAGTGGCCCAAACCCAGGGACCTTCTCACTGGCCTCTTCATCCCTACTTTTCTCTTCATGTTAAAACACAAACTGACTCAATTCTAGTTATAAAATGTGTCCAAATTTCTAGAGTGATGGGTTAAGATTCATACTTCCTTATCCCCTGCCACTTTCCTAGCCTCATCTCTCAGCTCCTTTCCATTCCTACAGACTAGGAACCATCCCTGGGTGTGCTGGTTTGAAAGGATGTATGTCCCCTGGAAAAGCCATGTTTTAATTCTAATCCCATTTTGTAAAGGCAGCCATTTCTTCCAATCCCTAGTCAGTACTGTATGTTTGAAACTGTAATCAGATCATCTCCCTAAAGATGTGATTTAATCAAGAGTGGTTGTTAAGCTGGATTAGGTGATGACATGTCTCCACCAATGTGGGTGGGTCTTGAGAAGTTTCTGGAGTCCTATAAAAGAGGAAACATTTTGGAGAATGAGGAGATTCGGAGAGAGCAGAGAATGCTGCAGCACCACAAAGCAGAGAGTCCATGAGCCAGCAACCTTCGGAGATGAAGAAGGAAAATGCCTCTGGGGAGCTTCATGAAACTGGAAGCCAGGAGAAGAGGCTAGCAGATGACACCGTGCTCACCATGTGCCATTTCAGATGAGAGAGGAACCCTGACTGTGTTCGCCATGTGCCGTCTCACTTGAGAAAGAAACCCCCTGAACCTCATTTCATCGGCCTTGCTGAACCAAGGTATCTTTCCCTGGATGCCTTTGATTGGACATTTCTATAGACTTGTTGTAATTGGGACATTTTCTCGGCCTTAGAACGGTAAACTAGCAACTCATTAAATTCCCCTTTTAAAAGCCATTCTGTTTCTGGTATATTGCATTCCAGCAACTAGCAAACAAGAGCAGATTTTGGTACCAGGAGTGGGGTGCTACTGCTGTGGTTTGCAAAAACCAAGCATGTTGGAATGGCTTTTTAAATGGATAAGGGGAAGATTCTGGAAGAGTTGTGAGATGCTTGATAGAGAAGGCCAAGAATGCTTTGAAGAGACTGTTGGTAGAAATGTGGACTCTAAAGACACTTCATTAGATAGAAGTGAGGTGTGTGTTATAGACTGGAAGGAAGGTGATCCTTGTTTTAAAATAGTAGATAATCTGGCAAAATTAACTAGTGGCTTTGGTTGGAAGGCAGATTTTAAAAGCCATGAACTTGGATATTTAGTAGAAGAGATCTCCAAATTAAATCATGAAAATGCAACCTGGTTTCTCCTCACAGCTTATAGTGGAATGTAACAGGAAAGAGATAAGCTGAGAACTAAACTCTTGGGTACAAAGAAACCAGAAGTTGATGTTCTGGAGAATTCTGGGCTTCCTGAAAGGGATACCCCAGAGAACAGTGCCCCACATGAGGACTTGACCAAATGTGGAACCAGTCAGCCATTTCAGAGAAAGCCAGGATTCTACATGGCGTTATCCAGGAAGGATTTGTGGAAGCTCCTTATGTCTGATGGGTACAATCCAAGTCTACTGCATAGAAAGTCAACAAGAGTGCTGTGGGACCCATATAAACAGAGCTTCTGCCAGTCTGGACTGGGAGTTTCAGATAAGGGACACATTGGAGGAAAAATAACTTCAGAGGCAAAACCATTGAGGCTGGGGTCTGGAGTCAAAACCTAGGGCCAGGACAGCCGACCCACCTAAGCATGTGGAGAGGGTGAGTTTGCCCCAAAGGCAGAGGATGGGCCTTCCACCTCATTGCAGTGGAAGAGTCATGCCACCTCAGGCCTTGGAGAGGGTGAAGCACATTCCTTGAGGGTTGGGGACAGCCTGGATACCACACATGGAGGGGTTGAGAATGTGCCCCGGAGACGGCAGAGAGTCTGGGTGTGGCCCCAATGCTTCGAGAGGGTGGAGCCAAGAAAAAGGTGGTCTCCCCAATATCCTGCAAGGTTGCATTTGGAGAGAGGCAGGCCTCTGTGTAGACCCTTGGGAAGGGTGGGCCTGCTGCTTTCAGAAGTCTCAAGGATAAATGATTCTCAGACTTTGAAATCCAATGGACTTTGCCCTGTAGGTTTTCGAAACTGTATGGGTCTGGTGACCCCTGTGTTCCTTCCTCCCTATGGAGATGTGTATATGTATCCCTTGACTGTTCCTCCTTTGTATGTTGGCAGCAAATAACTTGTTATGAATTTTCAAAGGTCCAGAGACAGAGGATAATTTTGCCTTAGAACAGACCATGCTTGTAATTAACTTTGAGAATTTGTACTGGTTTTAACCTTGTATTGTATTTGTAATGTTACTGAAATGGATTAAGATTCTCTGATATTGTTATGGAATGAATGTATTTTGTATATGGGGAAAACATCTTTTTTTTAGGGTCCAGAGGGTGGAGTGTGCTGGTTTGAAAGAGTGTATGTCCCCTAGAAAAGCCATGTTTTTATCCTAATCCCATTTTGTAAAGGCAGCCATTTCTTCCAATTCCTATTCAGTACTGTATGATTAATCCCTGGAGATGTGATTTAATCAAGAGTGGTTGTTAAGCTGGATTAGGTGATGACATGTCTCCATCCATGTGGTTGGGTTTTGAGAACTTTCTGGAGTCCTATAGGGAAACATTTTGGAGAATGCAGAGATTCGGAGAGAGCAGAGAATGCTGCAGCACCACAAAGCAGAGAGTCCATGAACCAGCAACCTTCGGAGATGAAGAAGGAAAATGCCTCTGGGGAGCTTCATGAAACTGGAAGTCAGGAGAAGAGGCTAGCAGATGACACCGTGCTCACCATGTGCCATTTCAGATGAGAGAGGAACCCTGACTGTGTTCGCCATGTGCCGTCTCACTTGAGAAAGAAACCCCCTGAACCTCATTTCATCGGCCTTGCTGAACCAAGGTATCTTTCCCTGGATGCCTTTGATTGGACATTTCTATAGACTTGTTGTAATTGGGACATTTTCTCGGCCTTAGAATGGTAAACTAGCAATTTATTAAGTTCCTCTTTTAAAAGCCATTCCGTTTCTGGTATATTGCATTCCAGCAGCTAGCAAACTAGAACACTGGGTCATGCTGTGCTTTTTTATGCCTCCATGTCTTGTACGTGCCACATCCTCTGCTATAGTCTTTCCTTCCTTCTCCACTGTTTTAGTTTGCGAAGGCTGCTGGAATGCAACATACCAGAAATAGATCAGCTTTTATAAAGGGGATTTATTAAGTTGCAAGTATACAGTTCTAAACCCTTAAAAATGTCTGTTTTATGTTTCTGCATGAGGAAAAATAAAGGAATGTCATTACTGCACATTGTTGAAAATAGATTGTAATTAATATTTTAAAATGTTAACTTATGTGTGAGACTAAAGCAAAAAATGTTTATTTGGTACATAATTTATATTTTGACTAGGGCATTTCCTAATATAACTTATGTAGACAGCTTAATTGAACGCCATAAGTACATGAACCTTGAGTAGGGCATGAGATTTTGTTGGTTTGTCCAGAGTGATGCCCCGATAAATCCTAGAGTGATTTGAACAGTGAATAAAAAAATATTTGCAAAGTCTCCTTTAGGAAATGGTGAGAAAAGGGAAAAACTCAACTTCCCCAAGTTGAATTATTGATATTCTCACAGGCAGTGGGGACAACCAAAGCAATAGGCTGAGCCTCTAATCTTGGAGTTTGTTCATATAAAACTTAACCCCACGAAGGATAGATCAAGCCTACTTAAATTTAGGCCTAAGAGTCACCCTCAGGAGAACCTCTTTTGTTGCTCAGATGTGACCTCTCTCTCCAGCCAACACAATAAGCAAACTCACTGCCCTCCCCCTGTCTAAGTGGGACATGACTCCCAGGGGTGCGAACCTTCCTGGCAACGTGGCACAGAAATCATAGAATGAGCTGAGACTCAGCATCAAGGGCTTGAGAAAATCTTCTTGACCAAAGGGGGAAGGGTGAAATGAGACAAAATAAAGTGTCAATGGCTGAGAGATTCCAAACAGATTCGAGAGGTTATCCTGGAGGTTATTCTTATACATTAAATAGATATCACCTTGTTACTCAAGATATAATGGAGAGGCCGAAGAGAACTGCCTGAAAATGTAGAGCTGTGTTCCAATAGCCATGTTTCTTGAAAATGATTGTTTAATGATATAGCTTTCACAATGTGACTGCATGATTGTGAAAACCTTGTGTCTGATGCTCCTTTTATCTACCTTATCAACAAACGAGTAAAACATATGGAATAAAAATAAATAATGGGGGTAAAAATGTTAAAATAAATTTATATTGAAATGCTAGTGATCAATGAAAGGGAGGGGTAAGGGGTCTGGTATGTGTGAATTTTTTTTCTATTATCTTTTTATTTCTTTTTCTGAACTACTGCAAATGTTCTAAGAAATGATCATGATGATGAATATGCAACTATGTGATGATATTGTGAATTACTGACTATGTATGTAGAATGGAATGATCATAAGAATGCTTGAGTTTGTTGTTATATTTTTTAAAAAAATTTAAAAATTAATTTAAAAAGAAAAATAAAATCTGTTCTAATTTGCTAGCTGCTGAATGCAATATACCAGAAACGGAATGGCTTTCAAAAAGGGGAATTTAATAAGTTGCTAGTTTACAGTTCTAAGGCCGAGAAAATGTCCCAGTGAAAACAAGTCTATAGAAATGTCCAATCAAAGGCATCCAGGGAAAGATACCTTGGTTCAAGAAGGCCGATGAAGTTCAGGGTTTCTCTGTCAAGTGGAAAGGCACATGGTGAACATGGTCAGGGTTTTTCTCTCAACTGGAGAGGCACGTGGTGAATATGGCATCATCTGCTAGTTTCCTCTCCTGGCTTCCTGTTTCCTGAAAGCTCCCTAGCAGGCCTTTTCCTTCTTCATCTTCAAAGTTTGCTGGCTGGTGGACTCTGCTTCTTGTGGCTATGTCATTCTGTTCTGCTCTCTCTGAATCTCTAAATCTCCAAAATGTTTCTTCTTTTATAGGATTCCAGTAAACTAATCAAGACCCACCCAAATGGGCGGAGACACATCTCCACCTAATCTATTTTAACCACTCTTGATCACTCAAGATCACCTCAAGATTATATCAAGATGTGACTCCTTAAGTCACATCTCCAGGGAGATGATCTAATTACAGTTTCAAACATACATACTGAATAGGAATTAGAAGAAATGGAAAATGGCTGCCTTTACAAAATGGGATTAGAATTAAACATGGCTTTTCTAGGGTACATACATCCTTTCAAATCAGCACAATGTCCAAACTAAGACATGCAGTGAAAGATACCTTGACTCAAGTAAGGTGAATTACTGCCACATGGGAAGGCACATGGCCGGCATTTGCTAGTTTTTGTTCCCAGTTTCATTGCTTCCAGCTTCTGATTCCAGTGGCTTCCTCTCTAAGAGTGTGTGGGCCTTAACTTAGCTCCTCTGGACACAACTCTGGGTTCTGGCTTGCTTAGCATTTCAGGGAAAGGCAGATGGAAATGTCTGCTGGGTTCTGCATCTCCAAATATCCATGTCTAGGCATCTGCTCCATCTGTTGGCACGCCAAACATCTTCAAATGTCTGCATCTCTGTCAGCTCTGCAGACATCCTTTTAAAGGATTCCAGTAAACTAATCAAGAGCCACCTTGAGTGGGTGGAGTCACATTTCTATCTAATCAAAAGGCCACACCCACAAATGAGTGGGTCAGTCTCTACGGAAACAATCTAAAGGCTCCACCCTACAATATTGAATCAGGATTAATAGAACATGGCTTTTCTGGGGTACATAGTTGTTTCAAACTGGCACAACCACCCAGCAAATTACTCCTCAACTTTCAAGGCTTGGTTTAGATGTTGATTTTTTGTAAGCTTTTCCCAGTCTGCCCAAAGTAGTTGCTGCCTCCTCTGTGTCCCCATCAGCCTCCAAACATCCTTTTATCCCAGCATGTCTCAACCCACTTTGCAATTAATTGTTGTGTGTGTGTTTCTCCCTGGACCATAAGTTCTCTAAGGGCTGGATTGTGTACTGTGCACCTTGTATCCCCTGCGCCTGGCTAGCAGAGCGAGGTCTGAGGCAGAAACTCAATATTTGCTGAAGGAGTGGATGATTCTCAACCATCCATTCAGGGATGCATATTCTGGGTCAGTCCTTGAGCTAAGCATTAGGGAAAGAGAGGGGACAGAGACCCATGCTTTGTCCCTGCAGGAGCCCACTCACTTGGGGAGGCAGGATGAGCCCATATACTTACAACTAAAAAGTTGCTGAGGCAGCGTAAGCAGCATGTGGGTCTAATCATGTTTCCAGGAGATGAACTGGAGGCTGCCAGGTGGTTGAGGAGAGGAAGGGCACTCAGGGAGGAGAAATAGCATGGTGATAAATTTAGGGAACTCTAAATGGTTCTGTATTTCTAGAATGTGAAATATGAGGGGGAGACAAAGCTGGACAGGCCTTGTGTGCCAGACCAGTGAGCCTGAACTTCCGTGCCCCTATTCTAGGGACTCTTGGCCTAGAGAGAGGTTTCCAGGGCATTCCAGGGCATTACTGCCCACAGAAGCAATGTGGGCTCAGGTACCAAGGTAGCAGGAAAAGGCAGCCCAATTTATAAGACACATTTATTCAACCCAGGTTATATGAGTCTTTCAAAAACTGCCCACAGTGGCTGCCTGGCAAACTCCTACTCATCCTTCAAGGTGTAGCTCAGATGTCCTCTACTCTTAGGTCTTTCCTGACCCATATGAGCTAAGTTGATCACATTGTCCTCCATGAGTGCTTCTGATTTTATACCTGTCTCTCCTGTTAGACTGGGAGCTCCCTGAGAGAAGGCATCGTGTCTCCTTCATCTTTGTTTCTGGTACAGACAAGGCAAGAGTAAATTCATTGAATCAGTAAATGTGGTGTCTATTGTGAAGATAAGGAGCTGAGACTCAAAGTGTGAGTGGTAGAAACTGGGATTGTATAACTTAGTGAAACCTAGAGTGAACAATGATGGTGGTTAATTGTACAAATATAAGAAAGTTTTTACATGAATGAGAAAAAATGTATGTCATTATTATGAGGTGTTAAAAATGGGATGGTATATGGAAAAAATACAATTAATGCAAACTAAGGTCTATAGTTAACATAGTTAACAATTCGTTAATTGTAACAAAGCCAATATACCAAAGCTAAATGTAAAGGGGGGGGGGGGCGTAAGGGAGAGGAGAGAGGTATGGAATTTTTTTTTCCCTTCTTTCATTTCAGAAGAAATGTTATGTTCTCATATAGATTGTGGTGGTCAGTGCATAACTTTGTGATTATACCAGGAGTCACTGATTGTATAATTAGGATGGATTGTATAGTATGTGAATAAAACTTAAAAAAAAATAAACAAAAAACTATAAGTGATGGAGATGTGGCGTATTCACTGTTGATAGGGAAGTAGAATTGTGGAGCCCCTCTGGTGGGCAATGTGGTAGTTCCTTAGGAAGTTAAGTATAGAATTGCCATATTATCTAGTATATTCCTCAGGATTCTCTAGAAAACTGAACCAATAGGAGCTATCTCTAAATATGAGATTTATAAAGGTGTTTCACGCAACTGTGGGAATGAAAGAATCCAAAATTTGTAGGGCATGCTGTGAAGCTGGCAGCTCCGATGAAGAGTCTGGTTGAACTTCACAGGAGAGGCTCGCTGGCCAGTGAGAAAGTCTCTCTGTCCTTAAAAACCTTCAACTGCCTGGATTATCTCATTGGTGAGAGACATGCCTTAGTTGATGGCAGATATAATCAGCCACAGATGCAATCAACTGACTGATGATTTAATATACCAGTCTTCCCGTTTATCAATCAGCCATGAAGTATCCTTGCAAAAATGGTCATGCCATTGCTTGCCTGACCAGACGACTGGGCATCATCACTTGGCCAAGTTGACACCAGAACCTAACCATCACATCTAGCAATCCTGTTACTAGGTGTGCTAGTTTGAAACTGTTATGTACTTCTGAAAAGCCATGTTCTTTTAATTCTAATCTAATTTTGTGGGTGGGATCTTTTGATTAGGTTGGTTCCACGGAGATGCGACACACCCATTTGTGGGCAGGACTATGTGATTATACCAACAGCCACTGATTGTACACTTAGGATGGATTGTAAAGTTTGTGAATAAAACTTAAAAAAAATAATAGGGGCAATAAGGGGTATTTTAGTTTGCTAATGCTGCTGAAATGCAATATACCAGAAACAGAATGGCTCTTAAAAAGGGAATTTATTAAATTGCAAGTTTACAGTTTCTAAGGCCATGAAAATGTCCAAATTAAGGTACCAACAAGAGGTTACCTTGACTCAAGAAAGGCTAAAGCCATCCAGAACACCTCTGTTAGCTGGGAAGAAGACATGGCTGGTGTCTGCTAGCGTTCTCTAATGGCTCCTTCAAACAATTTCCCTGGGAATGCTTTCTCTCTGCATCTCCAAATCTCTCTCCCTGTGTGGACTCTGTTTGCTCTGAAGTTTTTTTCCAAAATGGTTCCCTCTGAAAGGACTTCAGTAAGAGACCCCACTTTGAATGGGTAGAGACACATCTCCATGGAAACCACCTAATCAAAAGGTCCACCCACAATTGGGTGTTCCACATCTCCATAAAACAACTTAACCAAAAAGATCCCATGCAACAATACTGAATGAGGTTTAAAGAACATGGCTTTTCCGGGGTACACAACACTTTCAAACTGGCACAAGGGGTATGGGATGTTTTGAGTTTTCTTTTTTTGTGTGTAATGAAAATGTCCTAAAATTGACTGTGGTGATAAATGCACAACTATGTGATGATTTTGTGAGTCAATGATTGTATACTTTGGATTATATGGTCTGTGAATATATCTCAATAAAATTGCATTAAAAATAAAAAAAATAATTTGTTGAATGAGTAAATGTGGTATCTATTTTGTAGATGAAGAGCTAAGACTCAGAATGTGAGTGACAGATTCAAGGCCACCTATCGGGGCTGAACAGGACCAAGCCCAGGCTTTAGAAGTCCATCTGAGGAAGAGGGGAGGCATGGCTTCAGATGGTTAAGGTCAGAGCTTGGCATAGTTACAAAGGAATTGTACCTGGTTCTGACCCCAGCTGCCCTGGCAATGGTATGGCTGAGAGGAGAGAGAAGTAACATTTATTGAGCACCTACTATGTGCAGACCTAGAATGCAACACTTTCACTTACAGGATTCCATTTACTTCTTGAAGAAGACACTGTAACCAAGAAATTAAAAATTAACAAATAATTATGATTACTGAATATATTCTTCCTTGATTTCTAGCATGTTAGAATAGCCAGTAGGAAGTACCTGAAATTACTAAACCGTGGCCCAACCGTCTTGATTTTTGATAATGACTGTATAACTATATAGCTTTTATCATATGATTGTAAAAATCTTGTGACTGGCCCCACTTGTACCCCATTATCCTGTTTTTCAAATTTAGAGTCTTATGATCACAAAAGACAGCTCCTAATGTTTACTAATGAAGGAATTTGAGTTAGTCCAGAACGAACCCACCTCAAGTCCAAAGTTATCTTGATAATTGAAGCTGGATCTAACCAAAATTGGCCTGCCTGACATACAGTGGCTTAAACTTTAACCTGTCAGTGACCTATATCTCATTATACTAAAATCACACCCATCACCATATTAAAGACTGCCATTTTCTTACCTACGTTCTGTGTCTAAGCATTTAATAATCTGTGCATGCTCAATAATTAGATCATTTCTGTTTGTCATCTCGAGCCATTGTACTCATTATCCTAAAAGCTGCCCATCTTTTTTTTTCTTTTAACTTTTTAAATTGTATAATATAACATATATACAAAGCAAAGAAAGAAAAGCAATAGTTTTCAAAGCACTCTACAACAAGTAGTTACAGGACAGGTCTGAGTTTGGCATGAGCTACTATATCATCCTCTCAGATTTTTCCTTCTAGCTGCTCCAGAACATAGGAGGCTAGAAGAAATAAATTTTTTTACCACCACAATAGACATTTTTTGTGTGTGTGAAAAATAACATATATACAAAAAAGTAATAAATTTTAAAGCTCAGCACAATTAGTTGTAGAACAGATTTCAGAGTTTGGTATGGGTTACAATTCCACCATTTTAGGTGGTTACTTCCAGCTGCTCTAAGATATGGAGACTAAAAGATATATCAATTTAATGATTAAGCATTCATATTCGTTTGTTAAACCCTACCTTCTCTGTATGACTCCACCATCACCTTTGATCTTTCTATCCCTCTTTTTAGGGCTATTCTATGGCTATTCTAACTTTTTCATGTTGGAAAGGGCTGTTAATAATATGGGGTAGGGAGTTGGAACTAGCTGATGTTCTAGAGAGGCTGGGCCCTATAGGTTTCAGGGCATATCTGGACCAGGGACCCGTCTGTAGGTTTCTAGAAAGTTACCTTAGTGCATGGAACCTTTGTAGAATATTATATACTACCTTAGGTGTTCTCTAGGATTGGCTGGAATGGTTTTGATTGGGATTTGGCAAATTATGATAGGTAGCAATGTTTAACTGAAGCTTGCATTAAGAGTGACCTCCAGATTAGCCTCTCGACTTGATTTGAACTCTCTCAGCCACTGATACTTTATTAGTTACACTTCTTTTCTCCTGTTTGGTCAGGGTGGCATTGTCAATCCCACAGTGCCAGGGTCAGACTCATTCCTGGGAGTCACCTCCCATGCTACTAGGGAGACCTTCACCTCTGAATGTCAGGTCCCACATAAGGAAGAGGGCAATGATTTCATTTACAGAGCTGGGCTTAGAGAGAGTGAGGGCACATCTGAGCAACATAAGAGGTCATCCAGAAGTAACTCTTAGGTATACCTATAGGTAAGCTAAGCTTCTCTACTACCTACATAAGCTCCACAAGAGTAACCCTCAAGATCAAGGGCATGGCCTATTGATTTGGGGGTCCCTAAAGTTTGGCACAGTAAGGGATTCCCTGATGGTAAAATTTAATAGTTACATATTTTTCCTCCCATTTCTCAAGGGACTTTGCCAATACCTTTTGATTATCTGCTTAATATATTCTGGGATGTATCCAGGTATTACATTAAGCTATACAGGATTAAAGTCCCTCATTCTTATTCTGCCTGCCCATCTTTGATACTATAAAACTATCAGGGTTACTACAGTTCTGGAAGAGAGATTTTTTTGTGATCTACTTCATGCTTAGCAATGAACAGTTTCACTCTTCGAAACCCCAGTGTCTCAGGAATTGGTCATCTGACAGCATCAGGGAGAGAACCCCCTACTTTTGATTGGTATCAATACCATTATCCCCATTGTACGGGGGAGAAAGCAGAAGCTCAGAGAAGTGAAGAGACTTGTCCACAATTTCTCCGTTAGGGAGAGGAGGAGCCAGGATCTCAACTCCAGTCTAGGTGCTACTGACCTGTGGATAGGGGCTCATGCGAACAAGTTGCAGGGGCTGGGTGGGGACTCTTTAAAGGGGAGGGCTTGGTTTGGCTAAGGGAGGAACAGTCCTGCAACTATGTTCTCTGGCCCTAGAAGCACTCCATACTCCAGGAAGAGACAAAGTGCTCACGTCTCTCAAAGGGGCCCTCATTCTGGGCATTTGCTCTCCATTACTCCCGCTGCTCTCTGGGTCTAACCTGGGGCATGTGAGGAATTGCACTGCTGCTGCTGCAGGCTGTGAGTTTAGTCCAATTTCAAGTTCCAGATCTGTTCAGGCTTCTGGCCTGTGGGGCAGCAGAGCTGGGAGCCGTTACCTACAAGGGAGTAGCATCAGCCCATGCCAGCACCTGAAGGAAGAACAACGGCCCACCCCCATCCCAAGGTTGCAATGACTTCTTCTTTTTCTCAGCTGCTCCAAAGGGAAGGAGTTTAGAATGGGCTATGGAAAAGGGAGAGGATCTTGCAGGCCCTATGGAGCAGAGCTGAACCAAGTCTCACATGCCACAACTTCGATAACAAATCCTTCAATTCCTGATTCCTCCATGTGCTAGGTTCTATGCTGGGAGCTCTATCCTGATTAACTAATTTATTTATCATGGCAGCCCTGGGAAGTAGATACCATTACAACCCCAGTAACAGTTGAGAGAAATGAAGGTCAGAGAGTTGAAGTGACTCGCCCAATGTTACACACTCAGGGCACAAAGGAGTCGGGATTTGAGCTCAGTGAACCTGGCTCTAGAGCCAACAATCTTCTTCTAGCCACATCATTTTTGGAGCTCAGAATTCTGGGTTCTAGACTGAACTCTGCTCCTTTAAGCAAGTACCAACCTCTCTAGGCCTCAGTGTCTTCTCCTGAAAAGTGAGAGGATTAGATCAGGTAAATCTCTAAGGGCTCAAACACTGAATCCCCCCAGTCCTCGGAGGAGGAGGTTATTATGGTAACTGAAAGGGAGCAGTTTCATGCCTTAAGGATTCAGAGATGAAGTGCACAGTTCCTGTGAGGAGCTCACAAAATCTGTAATGGGTTATGAAGAGGGAGGATTTGGATGGGGGTAGTGTGGGGTGGGGTGTGGAGAGGGAATTCTAGGTAGAGAGGACAGCAGGAAGAAATGCAGGGAGATGAGATCCTGGAATCTGTTTTCCCATTCTTCACCATCTACGATGACCTCTGAGGTCAGGCCACCCAACTCACTAGGGCACAAACTTCCTGGACAACCTCACCAGCATCATGGCTCAAGATCCAGCTTTAGCACTTACTGTGTGACCTCTGAGTTTCGGTTCCTCATCTGTAAAATGGGATGACAGTACAACCAATCTCACAGATTTTTGTGAGGGTTTGTTGGGATAAATGAAGTCCACAACACATGAGATGTTGTGCTGGTTTGAAATGAAGTATGCCCCCTAAGAAAAGCCATGTTTTAATATAAATCCCATTTCTTAAAGTTAGAATAATCTCCATTCAATACTGTATATTTGAAACTGTAATGAGATCATCTCCCTGGTTGATGTGATTTAGTTAAGAATGGTTGTTAAACTGGATTAGGGGATGACATGTCTCCACCCATTTGAGTGGGTCTTGATTAGTTTCTGAAGTCCTATAAAAAGAGAATGAGAGATTCAGAGAGATTCAGAGAGAGCAGAGAATGCTGCAGCACCACGAAGCAGAGTCCACAAGCCAGTGACCTTTGGAGATGAAGAAGGAAAACACCTCCCGGGAGTTTCATGAAACTGGAAGCCAGGAGAGAAAGCTAGCAGATGATGCTGTGTTCACCATGTGCCCTTCCAGCTGAGAGAGAAACCCTGAACTTCATCAGCCTTCTTGAACCAAGGTATCTTTCCCTGGATGCCTTTGATTGGACATTTCTATAGACTTGTTTCAACTGGAACATTTTCTCAGCCTTACAACTGTAAACTAGCAACTCATTAAATTCCCCTTGTTAAAAGCCATTCCGTTTCTGGTATATTGCATTTCAGCAGCTAGCAAACTAGAACAGATGTCTTTTCCTTTCTCTCCTCCTATAGCCCCTTCCCCCCATATCTTTTATCTCCTTTAAGGTTTGGCTCAGTACCTCCTCCTCCTGCTCCTCTTCCTCCATGAAGCTTTCCTTCTTTGACTGAATCAACTTGCACTCATTGTCTTATTCTCTTAGCTCCTACAGTCCTTGCTATGCTACACAGTATATTCACCAAGCTGAATTCCCATTGATCACCCTGCCATGGATCGAGACTGCTTTCCCCTTTTCCAAAGTGTCCGTTCCTATTAGGAATCCATGTGCTTTAAGGGGAGCTGATTTTATGCCCTTTCTACCCCCATTTTAAAGGCAAGGCACAGGATCTAGGATAAGCCAAAAAAACAACTCCTGCCCCTAAAGGCTGATTCCTGAGTGGGTATGTGACCTTATTCAGCCCATTAGGAATCTCAAGACTTTTGCTGAGAATTTTGGGATACAGATTTTCTCTTGCTTCAGATAGCGTGCAGTGCATATCTAGGTCTGAAACTTCTGCAGCCATCTGCTACCACGAGAGAAGGCAGCCTGAGGATGACACTGAGGAGTAGAGCTAGGAGACCAGCAGAGAAATGGAGTCCTGATCATATCATGTCAGGTCCCTGCTAGATTTTTCAGTTATATGAACCAACAAATTTCCTTTATTGGTTTTCTGTTATTTGCAACTAAAAGCATCTTGATTCAAACTCCATCTAGTTAAATGATGTCATTTATTTCGACGAGATGTATTTATTTATGTTGATTAGGCCCCTGCTACATGTCAAGCACTGTTAGGTGCTAGGGGTTTAGCAATGAAGAGCACTGATGTGATCCTGCCTTTCTCAGAGTTTACAATCTGGTGGAAAGAACCAGAAATTAAAATACCTGCTATGGGGCAGGATCTGATAATGCAGTGAGGCTGTTATTCAACCTGCTAAGCATCCCTGAAGATCCTCTGGATAGTGGCATCCTGACTTTTCTTTAGAAAGCCACTGCTCCCCTGCTCTTATTCAATGCAGCTCACATAGGACTATTTCTACACCTTGGCTAGAGGTTTGGCCAATTGAAATATTCTATGCTCTAGACACAGTGACTCATTCAGTGATGAGTATGAGAGTGGGCCTTGAGACTTAAGCTGCAAACTTGAAAAACTGGTGCTGTCCTGCTGGTACCATTAAACTGGGGAAACATAAGCCTGGGATTTCCCTGAGCTGAAAAAAGGTACTAGGACTAGTTAATCTTTGAGAGTTGGTAGCAATAAATCTTTCTGACTTTACTCATTCATTCAAATAGACTTTATCAGTGCCTTCTTCCATGCCTGGCCTTGTGTTATGTGATAGGGAAAGAGGGATGAAGCAGACATGACTCCTCCTTTTGAGCTCAGTCTAAAGAGGACAGACAAGTGAAGAATCACAACAAAGGGCAGCTGTAGTAGAAGGAATCACAGAGGACGTGAGCTCAGCCTAAAGGCATTATTCTTTTTTAAAAAAAGTGACATGTTAGACATAGAAAAATTGGAAGACAAATATTTTTTGTACTCCCTTAATTCTACCACTTAAGCTATAATTAGCTAATATTTTTGTGTATGATCTTCCAGATGCTTTTCAATGCATATGAACTTTTTAAAAAAGCATACTATTCAGTGGTATTAATTACACTCACAATATTGTGCTACCATTACCACCAACAATTACCAGACTTTTCCATCACCCCAAACAGAATCTCTGTACCCATTAATAACTAACTCCCTATTCCCCACCTCCACCTCAGCCCCTGTAGCCTGTAATCTACTGTCTCCATAAATTTGCATATTCTAGTTATTTCATATAAGTGAGATCATGCAGTATCTGTCCTTTTGCATCTGGTTTATTTCACTCAGCATGATGTTTTCAAGGATGAACCTTTCATGTAATGGCATGTACCAGAATTTCATTCCTTTTTAAGGCAGAATAATATTCCATTGCATGTATTTACATTTATTTATCCACTCATCTACTGATAGATGTTTGAGTTATATCTGTCTTTTGGCTGCTGTGAATAATGCTGCTAAGAACACTGGTGTACAAATATCTATTTAAGTCCCTGCTTTCAACTTTTTTTGGGTATATACCTAAAAGTGGCATTGCAGGGTCATATGGTAATCCTATACTTAACTTTCTGAGGAACTGCAAACTGTTTCCTGCAATAGGTGTACCATTTTACATTCCCACCAAAAATGCTCGAGGGTTCCTATTTCTGTATATCTTCACAAACATTTATTTTGTTTTTAAAAATAATAGCCATTTTAGTGGCTGTGAAGTTATACTTATAGCAACTTTTTAAGAAGAAAAATGCTGAAGGCAATGTGGCATATTGGATTGGATCCTGGAATAGAAAAAAGGACATTAGTGAAAAAAACTGGTGAAAACCAAATAAAGCTGGAAGTTCAGTTAATAATAATGTACGAATGTTAATCTCTTAGTTTTGACAAATGTCATAGTTATGTAAGAAGTTAACATCAGGGGAAACTAGGTGAAGTGCATATGGGAACTCTCTGTACTATCTTCGGAACTTTTTCTTTTGCAAATGTACAATTGTTTCAAAATTAAAAAAAAAACAGATTCATTCAGTATTGTTTTATAATCTTTGTTTCTCAACAAAAGGAAAACCTGTTTTTTTCCATGCCTTAAAATGATTTAAGGTATTTCATGATTGCATACTATTCTATCCTGTGAACGAATCAACCTAACTCCTATTGCTGGAAATGTAAGTTGTTTCCAATTCTTACACTGTTATACAAAATGCTGTGGCTGTATCTTTCTGCACATACTTAGTCATTCTCTTAGGATACATTACCAAGAGTTAAGAAACCTTCAGCTGGTTTCTGAAAGTCAGAAAGACAGTGGCTCCCACCAATGCCTGTATTTTCTCTTTGAATCCTACCATCATTTACCGAACATGTCAACTGTGGATGGGAGCCCTAATTCACAGAATATTTTCTGTGTGTGTGTAGGGGGGCAGGCACCGGGAATCAAACCCAGGTCTGTGGCATGGCAGGTGAGAACTCTGCCTGCTGAGCCACGTGGCCTGCCCACATAGGAGTATTTTGATTACCAGTGCTGTCAGCACACCTGAGACGTAAGGATCATTTCAATTTTACTCATGAGATAACTTGCCAGAGGTTTCATGGTGGCAGAGCCATGGAGCTGTGCAAATCACTAAATCACTTCAGCAATAAGACCAAGGGGATGGACTCTGGTGTGGGACACTGCATTTGAGTTCCGACTCTGTCTCTTATCTGTGACCTTAGGAATGGTACTTCACCTCTCTAAGTCTGGTTTCCTTACCTGAAAAATAGGATAATGACAGTTCTGGCTGTACAGGTTTCCTCAAGAGATTAAATGAAGTCATGAGTATAAAGCCTTTGCACAGCACCTGGCTCAACTTGCAGTCCTCTGGAAATGGTATGCTCTTATTTAATCCAATCTCAGTTTGCAGATGAAAAAAGAAAAGTGAATGAATAAGAGCTCACCCAGTCTTCTTTCAGTTTATTCTTTTCAATGATAGCATGCTGCTTCCCAGGCTGGGTTGACACAAATTTCCTTCCAGTTTGGTTACATGGTGACCAAGGAAAGGAAGAAAATTTTCACATGGTATTTAAATAGCTCAGAGAAAAGGATCAGAGAAAAGAAGTCACATTGATACCTGAAAAATGACAAAACAGAGGAGGGAGGGGCTATTTCAGGGAGCAGGATTTAATATGCTAGTACTCATCTGCCTTTCCCAGCAACGAGAATGCCTGAAAAAGAATGGTGGCACATCAAGCCCAGCTCTCTCTGGTTTCAGGCACAGAAGTTATTTCTCAGAAATCCCACTGGCAAAGGCATCATTTCCAAAGAACATGAGGGCTTCAAATTAGACAAATGATTTAAGCTAGGGAGGAAAAGGATTAAAGTAGGACAAAGAAGCAAGCAAGGGTATTAAAGAGGCAACTGAAAAGGCAGCCAAATATCTGGTTCAAGGATTAGAAGCACTAGTTTTCTAGGCTGGGGACAAACGTCGTTCAGCCCAATAGAAAGCAGCTATTTTAACATGCATATTCTGATTCAACTAACATTTATCTGTTGTGTGCTAGGCACCAAGCAAAAGGCTTGTCCTTATAAATCTCATTTTGCACTAATGAGTCTGAGAAGGTGGCATTTCAGATGAGAAGACAGAAGAAGAGCGAATGATTGGCTGGGATTTGTCCTAGGTCCTCCAAATCCTCAGCACAGTGGTGTCTGCACTAGGCGTAGCTGCCTTGTCCCTGGGCTTAAGAAAAATCTGCATATGAGCTGAAGGTCAAGAGGATGAAGGTTTAGTTTATCTCATAAACATACATTTGCCATACCTCCCTAACACAAGGCCTCTAGTAACCACAAGAAAGGGCTTCTAAGCCAGGTCCAGAGTTCACAACCATTTTTCTAGCCCAGATGCCCTCAAAAAAATTCCACAACAGGGGATACAATCTTTTAACACACTTTATTGATTTAGGGGCCAAACAAGGCAGCATTTGGTCAGTTAAAAAAGGCACCTCATTGAAAATAAGACATCGCAGTGCTGTTGAGTGATCTCAGTCACAGAATTTGAGGATGGAATGGACAATCTTTGGATATTGCTTAGGACACTGGCTTATTTATTAAAAATGGCCCCTTTACACACCGTGGATGGAAGAAGCATGAGCATAGGATTATGGCGAGTCCTGGGTATCTGCTGAGAGCTTACTCATGAGAACAGGTAGACTGGTAAATCAGTGGTAAGTCAGAAGAGAATAAGACCAGCCTGCCCTCCTCTCCCCATGACTCCTGTAAACTTGATTTGCTGAGTTGCCCTCCCTGAGAATATACCCGATAAGTCTCTCAAATATGGAGATGATTTTTTTATCTTATGGTACAGGAAATCAGGGTCAGTTGTCAAACTCCCTGTTTCAAGCCATAGGACAACAGCTCGGTTTCCTGCAATCTTGGGCTGACAACCCATGAGGTTCTGAGTTAAAAGCTGAGGTCTTAGGGCATTGGCTTTTAAAAATGTCACCAGTCCAGAATAAAAGAGAACCTGATTTCTTAGGAATAATACCGTATCTCCCTATTTCTATCCACACCTTCCAATCACAGTTATATCTTAAAAATTAATTTCCCCTTTACTTATACTTTTTAAAATTCACCTATATGTGAAAAAGAAACGACCTCACTACAACACTGTTGCTCTTCCAAATACTCCTCTTGAGCCCCTTGACACCCTCCCTCTCCATCCTTACCCTGATTACCCCTCCCTATGCCCAGCACCTAAGAGCAGGGATCTTGCCGCAGGGTGTTGAGCAGTGGTGCAGTCTTGCCTGGCCTTCTGTTACTAGGCTGAAATAGAGAGGAAACAAGAGAGAACAAAATGGATTTTTAAAAATCAAGTAAATATCAGAGAAGGCTGGCATACATGCCCCAGCAACCAAATGCATTAAACACTGGATCTCTCTCTGCCAGATGAAAGCTCTCATGCCTGCTGAGGTTAAGACTCTGGAATTAACCGAAGCAAAAACCTCATCCTAAATCAAGAATGGTATACATATCCCGTTATCTTCTAGTTCTAACTCAAATATCACACACGTGTGTGTGTGTGCATACATGGGAATGAATGTGGGTGAATGGCAAATATTTGAGCAAGGATCATGCACATTCAATTAGCAAACATTCAGGGACTTTAATTTTGAGGCCAAGTGCCTGCAGCCATTTCCAGTCAAAGGGGGGCCAACTCCCAGTTTCATGACGCTACTCTCACTCAGAGAAGGGTACCAGGTCTCTGCAGGCAACGCTGATAGTTTTGGTTTCACTCTTCCCTGCCCATTCCCTGAAATCATGCGCTTCCCAGAAACACACAATGCCAGGGAGGGTTTCCGTTAAGAATAGGCAGAGTTCATTTACAGCTGGAGAAACAAGGTAGAGAAGAGACAGCAAACACTCACGTGGACCAGAAGAAGGAAGCAAGATGGCCATATACCTGCGCTCAGCTTCCACGAGAACTGGAGTAAGCCCTCTGGTAGACTCACCGAGAGGAGGTGAGCTCAGGTCAGATGGGGATGGATGCTTTAGAGTTCATTCCACCAAGTCAGCAGAAATGCCAAGGACGGCAGTGTTATTTACTGGACCTGTCACTGACTTTCTAATGTTTTTTTCCAGAGACTGTTGCTTTTAATAACAGCAGTCTACTAATTCATCTGACTGTCATAAATCAAGGGCAGAGACAAAGGGGCACAGCATGGACGCTAGGAAATGTTTAAAGGTTAGGGAGCTGCAGTTATAAACAAAAGCTGATCACTGTCAGAGGTGATCTAATTTTGGGGTGATCTTTTCTTGGGGGTTCTGTGGCCACTACCATCATGAAATAAAGGGTTGAAAGATTGGAGCTAGAGGAGAGAGGGTCTAGGTTTAAAAGGGACACATGTGACTTAGGTTTCATATCCTGGAGAGAGACTGGATTTCAGTAAGTTTTGATCAAAATGAATCTAAGAATATATCATTCCCAAGTCACTGTTTAAAAATAAAAACAAACCAACCTGCCCTGGTCTCTTTTGGGGAAGTGGTTTTGATATCTAGTTTGGATGTGCAGAAGACAATGTTACTCTAAAAGAGCATTTCAGCTGGTTTAACCCTTTGGCAACAATTTAGTTTTCAAATAGTGGTCCTGAATAACCCTTATTTACAGAACATAAAACAAATCACAAAAAATATTCTAACTTGACCTGGCTTTGTCTATAGTGATATCCTCTCCCAGTGATTTCTGGAATCTGTGATGCAAATGTCTTTTTCCCTGCTTTCATTTGGGGGTGGGGGGGTGGGGGAAGATCCCTATCAGCATATTAACTCCTGTGGCTTTTCACTGTGGGCCAGAGAACAAATGGGATCCCTGTTAACAATCTGCCATCAGGAACTCTGAATCGGCCTGACTTTACATGACCATTGATCTTTCCTAATCAGCTGCTGGAAAATACTATGAAGCTTTGGAAGTGGGGGACCAGGCAGATACCTGGGTTACTTATTTTGGTCAAACAGTAAGATTAAGAGTATGGCTCAAGAAGTAAATTACCACTAAGCAACCTAGCCTGTAACTTTGAAAGTTGGAGGATGCACACATTACGCTGACACACACACACACAAACAGATGAGATGATAGCTGCACACACACCAAAGTCACATCAAGCAAATGCTTCTTTAATCATTACATCAAATGATATTCTCGCTAGCCTGAATAAGCTTTCCTCTGCCTGCCTTCCACTCCCACCCACTTCCTCAACAGGAACAGAAAGAAAGAAATTTCTATGGACCCAACATTAGATAAACATAACCAAGTCTTTACATGTGGCTTTGGAGAAGGCTGCTAGAATGCTTGCAAACACAATATCAGGGGTCTGAGTGGCGTCGATGGCAGAGTGAATCCCTCGTTTTCTGTAGTACTGCACCAGTGGGATGGTCTGAGTGTGGTACGCTTCCAGGCGGATTTTCAAGGCCTTCTCGTTATCATCTGACCGACGGATCAAAGGTTCCCCAGTAATCTGAGAAGAGGAAGTGGGCAATGAAAGGCCAGGTCTGTTAGCAAGGTCTTATTTGATGCCAAACTCAGATTTGAGACCAGACCTTTCTGCCTGGGATGTTGTCTGATCCAAAAATCCACCAGAGGGAAAGATCAACACTCTAGACTCTCTCCAAGAAGGAACTCTGCTACTCCCAGAAGTGGACCAGCTGATTCAGAGAAGTCAGAAAGCCTGTCAGAAACGCAACTGTGAAGAAAGGGGCTCATGAGAGGGAGATAGGTGATGGCTTTCTCTCGCAGTTTGTGCTCTGGCAGTTCAGCTTCCAAGATGAACACTTCTAAGGTGAGAAGCAAGAAAGAGGCATGAAGACTAGGACAATATAGGAAATCAGAGATGCATTAGTGATCATACTCATAACTGCCTAAAACTGACAATATTTACTATTGTTATCCTCCAACTTTTAAATGTGGCAAGTGAAGTGAGAAAGAACTCTGAATGGTAAAATGACCAATTTTGTTGAAATGTTAATAAGCTGAGATGATGGAACCTTTATTTATAGAGCCAAAATGACCCGATGAGAGTTGTAACCGTTATTTCTAAATTCTGAGATACCTAAGCTATTGTGTATTCCCAGAAAGCGTGGGTATTTATATAACACCTGAGACTCAGTTAGAGCTCTGAAGCTACGAAAGTCAACAGGACCCCAGACAGGAACTGTTGAAAAAGTTGAAAAAGTGATCAGACTTCGAGTAGAGATATGAATGAAGCTGATCTGGATAGGAATAAGGTAGATCAGAATACAAGGTAAAGAATGACATGGTCCATATTTTAAAACTTCAACTTCTGTGTGAGACTAAAGGGAGAGATGTTTATTTGGTGCAAAATTTATATTTTGGGTAGGCATCATATAATTTAACTCGTATGGTCAGTTTAGTTGAACAACATAAGTATATGGAATCTTGAACATGACCTGCAATCTTGTTGGTTTGTACAGATTAGTGTTATGTCCTGATATATTCCAGAGTAATCTAAGCAGTGAATAAAGAAGTATTTGCAGTGAATAAAGAAGTATTTGGGGACTGGGGAGAAGGGAGGGAATATTCAACATCCCCATCTGGGCAATTCCTGATATTCTTACAAGCAATGGGGACAACCAAATCAATAGGCCAAATCCTTGATCTTGGGATTCGCCCCTAAGAAACTTATTCCTGCAGAGAAGCTAAGCCTGCTGATGATTATGCCAAAGAGTCACCCTAGAGAACCTCTTTTGTGGCTCAGATATGACCTCTCTGTCTAAGCCAACTTGGCAGATGAACTAACTGCAATCTCCCGTACTTGGGCCATGACTACCAGGCGTGTAAATCTCCTTGACTACATGGGTCAGAACTCACAGGATGAACCAGGTCCTGGAATCATGGGATTGAGAAAACCTTCCTGACCAAAAAGAGGAAGAGAGAAATGAGACAAAATAAAGCCTCAGTGGCTGAGAGATTTCAAACAGAGTCAAGAGGATATTCTGGTGGTTATTCTTATGGTATATAGACATCCCTTTTTAGTTTATGGTGTATTGGAGTGGGTGGAAGGAAGTACCTGAAACAGCTGAGCCGTGTTCCAGTGGCCTTGATTCTTGAAGACGATGGTATAATGATAGAGCTTTTACGATGTGACCATGTGATTGTGAAAATCATGTGTATGATGCTCCTTTTATCCAGGGTACGGACAGATGAATAAAAAAAACAAGGAAAATAGGGCAGACCACAGTGGCTCAGCAGGCAGAGTTCTCGCCTGCCATGCCAGAGACCTGAGTTTGATTCTCAATGCCTACCCATGCAAAAAAAAAAAAGGATAATAAATAAATAATAGGTGGGGATAAAGGTTAAAAGATTGCGTAGATTGAAATACTAGTGGTCAATGAGAGGGAGGGGTAAGGGAAATGGGATGTATGAGGTTTTTTCTTTTTATTTATTTTTCTGGAGTGATGCAAATATTTAAAAAATGATCATGGTGATGAATATACAACTATGTGATGATATTGTGAGCCACTGATTGTATACCATGTATGGACTGCATGTGTGTGAAGATTTCTCAATAAAATATTTTTTAAAAATGACCTGATGAACTGGTCTCATATGACAAGGGTAAATCCAAGAAATTCTTACTTCTATTGGCTACTGCATGCTCTAAACAGATCATAAGGAATATTTATGGCAAATGTTACAGTGAACATGTGTGAGATCCTCCCTTTTAAACGTGCAAGCAATAGAAGACTGTCATAAGAACTTCATACTGGTAATTTAGATAGGAGAGTCAGTAGAGATTCTGAATCTGAAGGGCAGAGCAGAGCAGTCACTAGAAGATATTCTTCTGAATATACTGGTTAGGAATATACCCTCTGGGTTATAATTCTGGGCTTCCAAGTAGCCTTCTCCTGATTTTTCTGTCCACTTAGGTTACATGATGCCAGGAAGAGGGTGTTCTGGAGAGAAGACACATAATGGGAAGGTCACTACTTCAGAGTCAAGCAATAAACCACCTGGGGAGATACTGTATAGATGGCCACAGCCCATGTGATTCACTTGATGGGGTGAGGTTAGTAATATTGGTGGCAATAAAGGGAAGATGAAAAGAACAAAGAAGAAAAGGAAAAGTGTTGAAGAAAAGAAAACTTCCTGTCCTGAGTACACGTACGTCATCTTTCATGGGTTCTTTTGAGGGGTTGAACTCCTCATGGTAGGAACGGCCACTTGAAGGGTGAATCAACCTGAAAGACAAAAAATGAATAAGAGCCAGGTTTTATAAAGTATTACTCCCGCTGATCTGAGTGACAAAGGCAGAGAAGTTGGATATATGGACTTTCACCTAACAGAGAACCCAGCTATAGTTATCTTTTGCTTGGGAAAATAACTAGGCTCCCAAGAGAGCTTATATCAGAATATAAGCATGTTTCCTATTTGGACTGAATATTACAATGAGTGTCTGCCTCAAGATACCAACCACTGGCATACTTAATTCAGGACTAGAGAGAAGGCACTCTAGTGCTGGCGTCACACAGCCATCCATTCTATTCATTCTTTCATTCAACAAACACTGTCTCATTTGATTCAGGACTTAAACTGAGTGCAGGGGCTACAAAGCATCAAGTCAAGATCCTTGCTCACAAGCAGCACTTAATTTAGTGGGGGAGAAAACATGAAAATAAATAACTACAATAAACGTGATAATCCTTTAATATAGATTTGTACAAAGTGCTATGAGAGACAAAGGTCAGAGAAATTAATCCTATTTTCTAACCTAAGTGTGGTTACAAAATGAGAAAGGTGCTACAGGGAAAATATGCTCCATGGATACAAACACCACCAAACAATTCAACCAACCTTTGAGATCACATGGTTAAAGGACAGACCAACCAGTACAAGGCTATATTTAAGGTAAAAGGAAAAATGATATATTAAACAAGGCATGGAATAAAGAGCCTAAGAACAAGCATTTATTCGGCACTGACTATGCAAGCTAGTAGCTGCATCTGTGCTAAGCTCTCTCAAGGCAACATGTCTTGTGTTCCTGATTGGAAGTGGCCATACCTCAGGAGACCAGATTTCCAAGAAGGGAAGGAGGCAGGCAAAACACTGCACAGTAACCAGGCTTGCTTGAGTACATGTTGTTTCCTAATTTTGCACCAACCACATATTTGCTTTTTTAACTGACGGTTGCAGACCAGATTCTAAGAAGGGGAGGAGGCAGGCAAAACACTGCACAGTAGCCAGGTTTGCTCGAGTTCATGTTGTTTCCTAATTTTGCACCAAACAAATATTTGCTTTTTTAACTGATGGCTGCTCTCCTCATGAAGGCCTATTAGACCAGAGCTTCTCAACACTTTTTACACTGCAACACACAAAGAAATATTTGTACAGCGCTTGGGAGTAAACAGAACAGGTTGCTTACTCCTTCTTGGGGGAACTACCACCACTCAGCCTCTGTCCAGCTACTCTTATGGCTGAGGGGATATTTCAGAACATTAATTGGGAATTATGTGTTAGTCTATTAAAGCCACATTTTAAAAAATGTGATACTGTATTTTAATCTCATTTTTGGAGGGCCAAGCAGTCCATTTATGGCCTAAAGTGGCAGTAGGGCACTGGGGGGGGGGGGGGGGCGTGAGTAAAACAAGCTGAACTGAGGAATAAGTGGGCCTGCGACTGCTGTCATGTATCATTACACTGGGCCTTCTTTAACTTAAGTCCCTGGAAGTTCCTCTGGTGCAGAACTGATAGCATCTACTAGGAACCCCAACGAGCACAGGCTGCTAGGCTCAGCCAAAGCTTTCCCTATGGGAACATGAGACATGAGCCATGATGTGTCTTCACCTTGTAGAAAGCAAATGGCACATACACCCAGGCTGCAAGGAATATGACTCTTTCTCCTCACATCTCTCACTAATTCCCAGAGTCACTCAACCCTCCAGTTACACCAAACACATTGAGCTTTTCCCATTCACAAATACCATTTAAAAAGAATGCAAGGCTCATTCCTAGAAGCAAAATTAAAGAAAGCCCAATTTCCAAGTTTTCCACTGGGATCAGGTCTAAAGTTCCAAATGAAACAGCTCCATAAGCCACTGAGCTTGGCCTGGAAGTAGAGCAATGAGGGCACAGAGGGATTGGGTGTGGAATGCTATAGCCAGGGCTGCCTTAAGTGTTGACCTTTTAGAACCAGTTTTCTCCTCCACAAAACAGGGATGATACTAAATGTTAGGATGATAGTCACCAGAGAGCCAACCCTCAGTAAACTAAAACAAATAACCAAAAAACGCCAACCAAACATATTCAAGAAATAAAATGATGATGCTTCAAAAAATTGTTAGAAGTCAGCTCAGATATTGACATTCCTTTGTTCTTCCTCTTACAAAAACATTTTTTAATTTGTGCATTTAGTCACTATTACTGGACACTCTAGCATTCCTAGATTATACCATCTCAATCTTTGTCAGTCTATCTTTCCTTCTGGTTTCATATGTGCCCCCAGCCCTCCTCCCTCTATCAGTCTCACACTCAGTTTCATTCAGTGTACTTATATTATGGTGCTACAATTAGGTAGTATTGTGCTATCTATTTCGGAATTTTTATAATCAGTCCTTTTGCACAATCTGATTCCCTTCAGCTCCAATGACCCAATCTCTTCACTATTTCTATCTCCTGATGGTCTCTGTTCCCAACTGAAATTCTCCAAGTTCATTCACTAATGTCAGTTCATATCAGTGAGACCATACAGTATTTGTCCTTTTGTTTCTGGCTAATCTCACTCAGTATAAGTCCTCAAGGTCTATCTGTGTTGTTATATGCTTTATGACTTTATTCTGCCTTACAGCTGCATTGTATGTATAACACAGCAACAAGACCCATCTTAAACTGACTTGTTCTTGCCTCTCCCTCCAAAGTCAGTAGAGGAGACTATGCAGCCAGAAAGCAGGCTTCTGGTGCCAGCTCTGACACTTGGAAAAATACATTCACTACTTTGCCCTGCTTCCTTCTCTGTGAGGAATGAGGTCAGACCTCACACCAAGCACTCACTTCTCAAATGAAGGGACCTGGTTCAGTCTTCTTTCACCCTACAGCAATCTTGCAGATCTGCTCTTCATAATCTCTCTGTTCAATACCGCCTGCCCCCCTGCCCCCACCAGTCCCCCTTCTCCAACCCTGGTTAGAGGCCTTTATCACTTCACAGGTGGATCAGGCTTCTACATGGGGTCCTTGTCTGTTTTTCCCCTCCTTCAATTTAGCTTGCACACTAGGACCAAGCTAATGTTTTTAGAATATTGATTTGTCATAGTATCCAATGGCTTGAGAACCCCCTATAACTTCTAACTCTTTTGTCAAGACTACCCTCTTCACCTTGGCAGAACTTCCCCAGTCTAAGCTCCTATTCTACCTTCCCTAGAGTACTCATTCTAACATCCAGCTCCCCAACCCACTTCAATAAGTCAGACCCTTGCTACTCTATAATCATTTCTGCCTTTTCTCCCTTCTGGGAAAGCTTCACTGAAATCCCTTCCCCATACCGAAAGGTCAAGTTTGATGTTATACCTCTCTCCTAGGCAGCTTTCCCCCACTGTCTCCAGGCTCTCTTCTTAGACTTCCTGTGGCACCAAAGAGCCCAGTACCACATAGGTCTCACAGTGAGCCTGTAGACTCTTTGGGGTCAGACATGTGTATCATCATATAGTTCCTCTGCATCCTCTCCTGGTCCCTGGTTCCAGTGCCTAGCATTGTGTTGTGTACAACCAGGCAATCAGGAAGTGGGCCAACGAATCAAAGGCAGATCCCAGTGTCATCTAGTTCTGCTAATACTTCCCCCTCTCCAGGTTTTGCACCTCAGAGACCCTAGCCCTGGTGATACCCTTTACTGCCAACTCTATCACTTTTTATGACCTTTGTCTGTCTATTCTGTGCCCAACGGGGATGTAAAGAAGCAAAAGACGTGGAACCTACAGAATAGCTGGAATCACGAAACCTGGACATTTGAAAAGAAAATTAATATATCTTATATAGCCTTTTAGGATAACACCTCTATCCTTTACTGTCTGTTTATAAAGCTGTCTCTCTTATCAGAGGTATGGATCATGTGAAATTCATCTTTTCCTTTAAACTCTTGGCACATTGGAGGTATCCAATAAAAGTGTACCAAATGAAAGAATAATCACAAAAGATGTACAGCTAGCAGACACACACACACACACACACACAAAAACATTCATCTCATTAGGAAATCAAAGTAATAAATTTTTTTTTTAACTTCTGAAATTGTATAATATATATACAAAGCAAAGAAAGAAAAAAGCAATAGTTTTCAAAGCACTCTTCAACAAGTAGTTACAGGACAGATCCCAGAGTGTGTCATGGGCTACCATACCATCCTCTTATATTTTTCCTTCTAGCTGCTCCAGAATATAGGAGGCTAGAAGAAATAAATACTTTTTTTTACCATCACAATAGATTTTATTTTTTGTGAAAAATAAAATATATACAAAAAAGCAATAAATTTCAAAGAGTAGCACAACAATTAGTTGTAGAACAGATTTCAGAGTTTGATATGGGTTACAATTCCACCATTTTAGGTTTTTACTTCTAGCTGCTCTAAGATATTGGAGACTAAAGAAATATCAATTTAATGATTCAGCAATCATATTCACTTGTTAAACCCTACTTTCTCTGTACAACTCTACCATCACCTTTGATCTTTCTATTCCTCTCTTTAGGGGTATTTGGGCTATGTCCATCCTAACTTTTTCATGCTGGAAAGGGTTGTCAATAGTATGGAGTAGGGAGTTGGAACTAGCCAATGCTCTGCAGAGACTGGGCCCTCTAGGTTTCAGGACTTATGTGGTCCATGGACCCATCTGGAGGTTGTAGGTTTCTGGAAAGTCACCCCAGTGCATGGAACCTTTGTAGAATCTTATATATTGCCCTAGGTGTTCTTTAGGATTGGCTGGAATGGTTTTGGTTGGCGTTTGGCAAGTTATGATAGGTAGCACTGTTTAACTGAAACGTGCATACGAGTGACCTCCAGATTAGCTTCTGGACTCGATTTGAACTCTCTCAGCCATTGATACTTTATTAGTTACACTTCTTTTCCCCCGTTTGGTAGGATGGCATTGCTGATCCCACGGTGCCAGGGTTGGACTCATCCCTAGGAGTCATCTCCCACACCGCCAGGAAGACTTTCACCCCTGGATGTCATGTCCCACGTAGGGGGAAGGGCAATGATTTCACTTACAGAGTTGGGTTTAGAAAGAGTGAGGGCACATCTGAGCAACAAAAGAGGTCATTCAGAAGTAACTCTTAGGCATACTTATAGGCTAAGCTTCTCCACCACCTACCTAAAAGAGTAAGCCTCAGAAATCAAAGAAATAAAATTTAAAACAAGAAAACATTTTCCTCCTAATTAAATCTAAAAACTTATATGCATTATGATGGTCATAGCATCAATTTAACAGTGACCAATTGGGAGAAACACAAGTATACAACAATAAGGGTATAAGTAAATAAATGATGGTTCATCTGCTCTGAAATATCATGCAGCAATTAAAAAATAATGGTCATGGGGTGGGCCACGGTGGCTCAGCAGGCCGAGTTCTTGCGTGCCATGCCCGAGACCCGGGTTCGCTTCCCAGTGCCTGCCCAAACAACAACAACAACAATAGTCATGGATGTCTGTTTCAAGATGGTGGGCTGACTACCTTCCTCAGAGACCATTAAAATGACAAAGAAATAAAAAAAGCAACAGTCCTTAATAAAGAAGTGACTGAGAGTTCTCAACATATTTCTGGACATCACAAAGCAATGGTAGAGTGATTAAGACATACGGTAGAGGAAACTAACCTAAAGCAGTGGTAGCCTTTCAGAACAAACTTGTGAGAAGCAGAAGCATTTACATGTTCAATGCTGACTACTACTGAGAAACACTTTAAAACAGAACACATGCAATAGCAGTTATGGCTAAGGTGGATGAATTATGAGCAAAAAAGCATTAAAATGGAAATATACACATAAGGAGACGAACATTTTCTGAGCACATAGTATAAGCAAGGCTCTGAATTAAGCACTTTATGTTATCTAACATGCACAATAGTTCCTTGAAGCAGTTATTATTTACCCTTCCCTACAGATGAGGAAACAGCCTTAGAGAGAGTAAGAAACTCGCCTAAGTTCAGAGTGACAAAGTGCCAGGACTGAGATGCTGTCTGATCTCAATCCTTGGCTGTTCTTTCCATATTCCCATCCAACATCACCACTTCAGTGGATGTCATTAAGTAAGAGTGAGCCATGTTAAAATAGCACTAAACTTCACTGCTGGGATAAGGTAAGAGCAAAAGATCTGGGGAAGCATGAAAAGAAGAAACATTCTTAGCAGAAATTCTGGGGATGTATACCTTCCAGTGATTCTTCGGATAAGCAGAGAGTCTGGGATGCTGAATTCAATCACAGAATTAAGCTTCTCTTTCCTCTTCTCCATGAGGTCATCAAGCTGTAAAAGAAGAGTGTGCAGCTAACCTAAGCTATCAGAGCTTCATTAGCCAAATCGCCCTTAAAGGAACTGAGTTAAGGGCCAGAGTTTACTTTGCAATGGTGATACAAAACTAAGGCACTTACCATTTCTGCCTGTCTCACAGTCCGAGGGAAGCCATCTAGAAGAAAACCATTCTTGCATGGAGGAGTCTCCAAATTCTTCTCTATGAGTTCCACCACCATTTCATCACTCACCTGGAAGTCAAGAACAAAACACCCTTGGGTTTAAATCTGTTAAACAGGTGGCATCACCCAATTCCAGGGTCAAAGGTTTGTAGCTGTAAAACCTGATTACTAAAACAGCATGCCTTATTGACTCCAAAGTAAAAATTAGAGCAAATGTGGAGTGGCTCCATTTGGAAGACCCAGTTTCATGATTATTTCTGTGGATGCCATACACACATTCTCTTCCCTCAAAATTATCCCTGTGTGGCAGTAGTCTGGGTGAGGGAAGAGGGATTCACTGCCTGTCTCCCCACCAGGAGAGCTCCATCTGTGTCCGGGTCTTAAAGGCCTCTGCAGCCAGCAGAACTGGCATCCTAACCATCAGATAAAGGTTTATCAGCAATCAGCTCTCTTCAAGGTACAAGAAAGGTGAGGTTACACGGCTGAAAGATTACCTGAGGGTTCTAGGAAAGAATGGGGTTGACCAGAAAAAGAAAGGCACCAACTTTTTGTACAATTTTGTTTAGGCTAACTGTAACGTGACTGAGGGATGTGCTTGCTCATGCAACTGGACCATCCTGGACATGAGTTCTGAACTGGCAAGACTGGATCAGAACCAAGGAACCAAAGAGCCAGCCCAATACAACTCTGAGTCTCTATATAAACCCTAATGAGGACACCTACCAGCTTTCAAAAATGTATTATTCTCCTGGGCCTTCAGAGGAAAAAAGGCTGCCCATCTTGGTAAGGAGATAATGCTCTTATCTCCTGGGACCAGCTGTGAACTAGAGGTCAAAGGATAAGCTCTGGAACTAAGTAAAGGCTAAAGATAAACAATCTCATTGCCACATCTCAGTTTTTTCTCAGTATCTTCTCCAAGACCCAAAGTCCAAAACATTTGGCTTTCTGACTTGATACTAACATGAAGAGGGGGCTAGAAAAAAGGGGAGGGTAGGCAGGTATATCTATAGAATCGCAAAGCCCAAAAGGAGGTAACTTGAGGATGAAGGCAATGCCCAACATCTTTCCCAAACAACACTTTGAGATACAAAACACCAGGGGATTCCCAGCTCATGCACTTCCCAAACAAACAAAGAAACCAGCAAAAACCAACCAACAAACAGAAATTCAACGAAATGGTGCTGCAATAATGGATACACACATGGAAAAAGAATAAATGTGACCCCAACATACAGCAACCCCCCCCCAAAAAAAAGACCAGAGGACAAAGCACCAAATGATTAATTGATTCCAGAGGCTGAGTTTTAGGACAACTCAGTTACAACTAAGCTCTAGCATTAATCAAAGAAGATTTATAGATAACAGACTGTATCTGTCCAATTAGACCAACTGGACTAAAACTAAGAGAAAATGTTAATATATTACTTTTTTTATGCTCATTTTTCAAAAAGCAGTTTTATTCATACATCATATGATTCATTCAATGTGTACAATCAATGGTTCTCAGTATAAACACCGAGTTGTGCTTTAATCACCACAATTTAAGAATATTTTCATTGTTCCAAAAAGAAAAATTCATACCCTTTATGCTCCCCTATTAGTGACACTTAGCATGGGTGTGGTTCCTCTGTTACAACTGATGGAAGAATATTAAAATATTGTTAATTATAGTCCATAGTTTGCATTAGGTGTATTTTCCCCCATAAACCACCCTATTCTTAACATCTTGTAATAGTGGCATACATTTGTTCTAGTTCATGGAAAAACATTCTTATATTTGTACTACTAACCATGTTCATTGTCCACAAGAGGGTTCACTGTGTTATATGGTCCCATGTTTTATCCTTGAACTTTCCTTCTAGAGACACACATGACCCTAAACTTTCCCTTTCAACTACAATCACACACACAATTCAGTGCTGTTAATTATACTCGCACTAATAACATGGTATCATCACTTCTATCAATTTCCAAACATTTACAATCAATCTTATAAAAAATTCTGCACAAATTAAGCATCAGCTTCCCATTCTCCAGCCTCATTCTATCCTGGTAACCTATATTCTAGATTTTACATCTTTGAGTTCACATAATATAATTGGTTCATTTTAGTGAAATTGTACAATATCTGTCCTTATTTCACTCAACATAATGTCCTCAAGGTTTATTTATGTTGTCAGATGCATGAGGACTTTATTCCTTCTTACAGCTGAATAATATTCCACTATACAGCTGAATAACGTTCCACCATATGCATATACCAAATTTTGTTTATCCATTCATCGATTGATAGGTGCTTGCATTGCTTTCATCTTTTGGCAACTGTGAATAATACTACTATGAATGTCAGTGTTCAAACATCTGTTTGCATCCCTGCTTTCTGTTCGTCTGAGAACATACTTAGCAGTAGGATTGCTGGAGCATATAGCAGTTCTAAACTTAGCTTCCTGAGGAACTGCCAAACTGTCTTCCACAGAGGATGTACCATTTTACATTCCCACCAGCAGTGCCTAAGTGTTCCTATTTCTCCACATCCTCTCCAACACTGGTAGATTTTTGTTTAGTAGCAGCCATTCTAATAGGTGTGAAATGATATCTCGGATTTTTTTTTAAATACAATTTTATTGAGACACATTCACACACCAAATAATCCATCCAAAACATACAATCTGTGGCTCAGTATCATCATATAGGTGTGCATTCATCACCACAATCAATTTTAGAACATTTTCATAATTTCAAGGGAAAAAATAAATAAAAAAGGAATACCCAAAACATCCCATACTTCTTATCCCCCTTTATTTATTTTTCTTATTCTTCTGCCCATACATGGGATAAAGGGAGTTGTTAGTCACAAGGTTTTCACAAACACATGGGCACACCATAAAAGCTATATAGTTACACAATCATTTTCAAGAATCAAGGCTACTGGATTCAATAATTTCAGGTATTTCTAGCTATTCTAATATACTAGAAACTAAAAAGGATAGCTACATAATACATAAGAACAACCTCCAGAAAGACCTCTCAACTCTATTTGAAATCTCTCAGCCACTGAAACTTTGTTCAATTTCTCTTCTCCCTCTGGTTAAGAAGGCTTTCTCAATCCCATGATGCCAGACCAGGGAGATTTATACCTGTAGGATCATGTCCCACTTAGATGGGAGGGTAGTAAGTTTATCTGCAGAGTTGCCTTAGAGAGAGAGAGGCCACATTTGAGCAACAAAAGAGGTTCTCTGGGGGGTGACCCAGGCATAATTATTAGTAGGTTTGCTTCTCCTTTGCTGGAATAGTTTTCATAAGGGCAAGCTCCAAGATCAAGCACCTGGCTTATTAAACTGGGAGTCCCTAATGCTTGAGAATATCAGAAATTCTCCAGTCCCTCAAAGGGACTTCAAAAATACTTTTTTATTTTCTGTCTAAGATATTTTGGGATGTATAGGGGTATTACATTAACCTGTACAGATAATAAGATCTCACTCTCTACTCTAGGATCCATGTAATTATGTTGTTTAAATAAACTGACCAGACAGGTTAAATTAGATACTGTGCTACAGAAAATATAAATTTTGTGCCAAATAACCATTTCTTCCTTTGGTCTCAGACAGAAGTTAAAGTTTGAAAATACAGTCAATATCATTCTTTACCTTGTATTCTAGATTTACCTTAATCCTAACCAAGTCTATTTCATATATATCTCTAATTGAAGTATGATTTCTTTTTCAACTGATTTAACAGTTGCTGTGAGGGGTAATGCTGACTTTCAGAACTGCAGAACGCTAACTCTGAGTCACAGGTGTCACAGATACCCAAAGTTTCAGGGAACTACCAGGTTATATACAAAGAGCTCAGTATCTCCGAATTTAGAAATGATAGTTAAAACCCAGGAATAGACGTGACTGCTGAAGATTTTACAATCTAGGAACCTTTACAATAAGTCTTATTGAACATTATGTACTCCTTAATCATTGATTACCTGATCTCTGCCCATGTTCTATTCCCTGATAATCTTTGCTCTCAAATTAAAATCTCAGAGTTTGCTCATTATAATTAGTCCGTATTAGTGAGACCTTACAATACTTGTCCTTTTGTTTCTGGCTTATTAATATCACTCAACATAATATCCTCAACGTTCATTCACCTAGTTGCATGCCTCACAACTTCATTCTTGCAGCCGCTCAATATTCCACTGTAGGTATACACCACAGTTCACCCTTCCATTAATCAGCTGATGTACTCTTAGGCCATCCCTATCCATTGCAAATCATGAATAATGCTTACATAAATATGAATGTGCAAATGTCCATTCATTTCCCTGCTTTCAGTTCTTCCAAGTATATACCAAATAATGGGGTTGCAGGATCATATGTACTTCAGTTTGCTAAAGCTCCCAGAATGCAATTTACCAGAAATGGATTTCTTAGGTTACAAATTTACAGATCAAAGGTTCTTAGATGACAAATTTACAGTTCTAAGTCCATGAAAATGTCCAAATAAAGGCATCAACAACATTCACTCAACAAAGGCCAATCATTTCCAGGGATTCTCTGTCATATGGGAAGGCACAAGCGATGTCTGCTGGCTCTTCTCTCCTGGATTGGTTTCCAAAACGGCCCTCTCAGCTTCTGACATCTCCTGGAGCATTTTCCTTCTGTATCTCCAAACGTCTGTGTCATTCACTTGGTTTCATCTTTCTGCTCTCTGTATCAGCTCTAAGCTCTCACTATGTTTTCTGCCTTTTATTCTCTTCATAGAAGACTCCAGTGAAAGGATTTAAGACCCATCTAAAATTGGATGGGTCACATCTCCATGGAAATAACCTAATCTAAAGGTCTCACCCAACCATAGGTCTGACCCCACAAGATGAGATTAGAAGAACAACAGTTTCAAAGCAGCACAATATGGCAACTCTATACTTAGCCTCCTACAGAACCACCACACTGTCCTGCAGAGGGGCTATACCAATCTATTTCCCTACCAACAGTGAATAGGTATATCTCATTCTCCACATCTTCACTAGCACTTGTATCTTTGCTTATTTTTTACTGTTTTATTCATTCACTATACAATCCATTCTAAGTAAACAATCAATGACTCCCGGTATAATCACAGTCATGCATTCACCACCACAATCTATCAGAACATATCTGTTTTTCTGCAAAGAAAGAAGAGGAAAAATAAAATAAAAAGTAGAAACAACAAGAATAGCATACCCTTCCCTTATATGCCCCTTTTATTAACATTTAGATGTTATATTGCCTTTGTTACAATTAATGGAAAAATATTACAATTTACTGTTAACTATATACCCTGGTTTACATTGACTGTATATTTCCCATATACCATCCCTATTTCAACACCATTTGTTTCAACATTCGTTTTCTTTCACGTAAAAATGTGCTGTCTGAAGCTGTTATGTATCCCAGAAAAGTTCTTTTTCTTAATTCAATTCTGTGGGGACAGACCTACTGTTTAGGGTGGGACCTTTTGATTAGGTTGTTTCCATGGAGATATGATCCACCAACTGTGGGTGGGACCTTTTAAGTGGTTTCTATGGAAACGTACCTCTGACCATTCAAGGTCAGTCTTAATTTGCTTACTGGAGTCCTTTAAGAGGGAATCATTTTTGAAAAACCTTCAGAGCCAACAAGACTTTTGGAGATACACAAAGAAAATGCCTCCAGGGAAGTTGCTTGAAATCAGAAACCAAAGGACCAGCAGACACCAGCCACGTGCCTTCCCAGCTGACAGAGGTGTACCAGATGCTAACTGCCTTTCTTGGGTCAAGGCATCTTTCTCTAAACCCCTTAGTTTGGACATTTTAATGGGCTTAGAACTCTCAACTCATAACTTAACATCTCCTTTATAAAAGCCAACCCATTTCTGGTATACTACATTAGCAAACTAAAACAAAAAACTTTCTTGTACTTCTACATTTAATCACCATCATTGTCTATTCTAGGTTTCACTAAGTTATACAGTCCTAGTTTTTATCCTCTATCTTTCCTTCTGGTATCATACATGCCCCTCGCCTTCCTCTTTCAACCATATTCATACTCAGCTTTTTTTTTTCAAGTTTTTTTTTTTTCACATGGGCAGGCACTGGGAATCAAACCCGGGTCCTCTGGCATGGCAGGCAAGCATTCTTGCCTGCTGAGCCACCGTGGCCCCACACTCAGCTTTGTTCATTAGGCTTACAACATTGTGCTACCATCAGACAGTATTGTGCTATCAATTTCTGGATCTTACAATCAACCTTGTTGAACATTCTGTACTTCTTCAGTATCAAATGCCTAATTTCTACCCTTTTTCTACCTTCTGATAACATGTGTTAATTTTAACTCTCACAGTTTGCTCACTATAGTTAATTTATATTAGTGACACCATACAGTGTTTGTCCTTTTGTTTCTGGCTAATTTCGCTCAACATAATGTCCTCAAGGTTCATCCATGTTGTTATATGTGTCATGACTTTATTTTGTCTTAACAGCTGCGTAATATTCCATTGTATGTATATACAACAGTTTGTTTATCCACTTGTCCATTGATGGATATTTGGGCTATTTCCATCTTTTGGCAATCATGAATAATGCTGCTATAAACATCGGTGTACAAATGTCGTTTATGTCCCAGTCTTCAGTTCCTTCAAGTATATACCTAGTAATGGAACTGCTGAATCATATGGTAATTTTATACTTAGCTTTCTGAGTAACTGCCAAACTGCCTTCCAGAGTGGTAGCACCATTCTACATTCCCACCAACAGTAATTAAGTGTGCCTCTTTCTCCATATTCTCTCTAGCACTTGTGGGTTTTTTTATTTTTTGATAGTGGCCATTCTAGTAGGTGTGAGATGGTATCTAATTGTGGTTTTGATTTGTACTTCCCTAATAGCCAGTGAAGTTGGGCCTCTTTTCATGCTTTGGAGCCATTTGTATTTCTTCTTTGGAAAAGTGTCTATTCATGTCTTTTGCCCATTTTAAAAATTGGGTTGTCTGTCTTTTTGTTGGTGAGTTGTAGGATAGTGGTTTCCAAATATTTTCTTATCAGATACATAGTTTCCAAATACTTTACCCCATTGAGTATGCTGCTTTGAAGAGCAGATGTATTCAATTTTGAGAAGGTTCACTTACGTATTTTTAATTTTGTTGTCTGTACTTTGGGTGTAAAGTTTAAGAAATCACTGCTTACCACAAGATCTTGAAGATGCTTCCCTACATTTCCTTCCAGGAGTTCTATAGTCCTGCTTCTTAAATTTAGATCTTTGATCCATTTGAGTTCATTTTTATATAAGGTATGAGTTAGGTGTTGCCCTCTTTCTTTCTTTTGGATATGGGTATTCAGTTCTGTCCAACCATTTGTTGAAGAGACTATTCTGCCCCAATTGAATGGACTTGGCAGCCTTGTCAAAAATCTACTGACCATAAATATGCAGGTCTATTTTTGAACTCTCAGTTTGATTCCACTGATGAGTAAGTCTTGCTTTATGCCAGTACCTTACTGCTTTGACCACTGAAGCTTTGTAATATAGCTTTAAACCAGGAAGTGTGAGTCTTTCACCTTCTTTTTTTTTCAAAATGTTTTTGGCTATTAGGAGCCCCTCACCACTTCAAATAAATTTGATAATTGGCTTTTCCATTTCTGCAAAGTAGGTCGTTGGGAGTTTTGATTGGACTTGCATTGAATCTATAATTCAATTTGGGTAGAATTGACATCTTAATGATATTTAGTCTTCCAATCCATGAACATGGAAGGTCCTTCCATCTATGTAGGTCTTCTTTGATTTTTTTTAACAATGTTTTGTAGTTTGCTGAATATAGGTCCTTTACAACTTTGGTTAAATTCATTTCTAGATATTTGTTTCTTTTGGTTGCTACTAGAATTTTTTTCCTGATTTCCTCCTCAGATTGCTCATTACTAGTGTATAGAAATAATACTAATTTCAGCATGTTGATCTTGCATCCTGCCGCCTTGCAGAATTCATTTATTAGCTCTAATAGCTTTGTTGTAGATTTAGGAAAGATTACTTTGTCACAACTGTCAGCTCACTCTCCTGTCTCTAAAACAGATTCACAAAAGGAGGTTGAAAAAAAAACTTATGTGGCTTCTAGAGTCCTCTGTTAATACAACTTGGCTTCTGGCGTAGGCTTGGTAGTTTCATTTTTGGCCTTAAAAATTAGGCATATAACAATATACACTGTGAATAAAATAAGTACCATAAACAATTCAGAACACAGTAGCAAATAACTTGCTACTCTAAAAGCCCATATATGGGCAGTTGTTAAAACCCCTCTAGCTCAGGGCTGTCCTTGCAGGATTTTTCTGCAATGATGGAAATGCATGGTATCTATGCTGGTTAGGGAACACTTCAAATGTAGCCAATGGGACTGAGAGCTGAATTTAAATTAAATTAAATTTAATTAGGTAGCTATATGTAGGTGGTAGCTACAACATTGGACAGTGCATATTTAGAGTCTCTGAGGAATGTCAACATTCACTGGAACCACCAAACCTACCAGCTTCCCAGCATCCATTGTTGCCTTCAGCTTCTTCCCCAGCTCTGAGCCAGAAGCCACCATGGCCCTCAGCATGTCCCCAGTAGCAAGATGGCAGACACAGAAGTTTTTGGCCAATTTGGGTGCCTGTGGAGAGGAAGATAAAAACCAAGATGCAGTTAATACTTCAGGCCCTGGAGACAGACTGCCTGGGAGGAAACTGTTTCTGCATTTACTGCTTGTGTGAACTTAGGCAAATGCTTATTGCCTCACCTGTAATACAAGAATAAAAACATCTACCATACATTATATTCTAATGTATAATGATTATAGGGTTGTGATAAGAATTTCATGAGATAATATATATAAAGCATTTACAAAAGTATACCTAGCACAAAGGAAGCTGCCATAAGTATTGGTATCTAGTGCTATTATTGCCACTAGACACTCTCGGGACTTAGAAGACTCAGTTTCCCACTTCTAAATGGAAAGAATAAGAATAAAAATAAGAGCACTGATTCAGTGGAGAGGAGGGGCCAAGATGGCAGCTTAGCAATGTGCATATTTTAGTTCATCCTCCAGAACAACTACTAAATAACCAGAAACAGTACAGAACAGCTCCTGGAGCCACGACAGTGACCGGACACAGCGTACCCCAGTCTGGACCAGCTGGACTGGCTGCAAGCCTCCCCAGAACCATGAGTTCCCCAAGCTGCCGCCGTGGCAGGCGCCTGGCACCCCTCCCCCACAGGCGGCTTCCCAGAGGGAAAGGAAAGAGACTCTAACAGCAGCAGGGGTTGAGTTCAACCAAACACCAATTGTGGCATTAATTAACAAATTCTGACTACTAAAAATAGGCCCCCAGCTCAGGCGAACCTGGTCAAGGCAGAGGTCACTTATTGGGCTAACGGAAAAAGAGGAAAGGGGAGGAAACGGAGGTTTTTGTGGCTGTGTTTCTACGGAGACTTGGCTGCCTTTGGATTCAGCGGCGGGACTTCTTGAGCTGCAACTGCCCCAGGCATAGGCAGAAATGGACTGCTTTCAGGGCTGTCTCCCACCTGTGCTTTTCCCAGGGGAGGGGTGAAGCCCAACTCAGGTGGAATCCCTCCATCAAGGAATTCAGAACCCAGGGCTTGGCAATGTGAAGCCATTAAAACCAGCCTACAACCTCTCCTCTGTCTCCACCACGCCCCCAGCAGGGAGAGTCTTCCAAAGTTAAAGGTGCCGCAACATCTTTTGCTGGTGGGACCCGCAGGCAGACAAGTGCCACATACTGGGCAGGATAAGAAAAATAGCCCAGAGACTTCACAGGAAAGTCTTTTAACCTGCTGGGTCTCACCCTGAGGGAAAACTGACGCAGGTGACTCCTTCCCCCTGATAGGAGGCCAGTTTAGTCCAGGAAAACCCAGTTGGAGTCTATAATACCTACATAGACCCTCCTAAGGGTGGGGAGGGAAAAGGCACCATACAAGCAGGGCAAGAAACAAGAAAACAAGAACTGAAAAATTATCATCTTTTAAACTAAACCTAAGCTAGAGGTCCAGAAAAAGCTGAACTAAAGGTCAAAGAACAGATTGACGACAAACTCATCTAGCAAGAAAACCCTAGGTAAGATAAGCGAAAGCAATCTCCAGAATAAACTAATTAAGGTAATTAAACGTCTAGACGCCAGCAAAAAATAACAAATCACACCAGGAAAATTGAAGATATGGCCCAGTCAAAGGAACAAACTAATAGTTCAAATGAGATACAGGAGCTGAAACAATTAATTCAGAATATAGAAACAGACATGGAAAACCTCATCAAAAACCAAATCAATGAATTGAGGGAGGATATGAAGAAGGCAAGGAATGAGCAAAAAGAAGAAATGGAAAGTCTGAAAAAACAAATCACAGAACTTATGGGAATGAAAGGTACAGTAGAAGAGATGAAAAAAAAAATGGAAACCTACAATGGTAGATTTCAAGAGAGAGATTTTTCTGAATTAATGCAAATGTTCTAAGAAATGATGAATATGCAACTAAGTGATGATATTGTGAAATCTTGTGATGAACTTGTCAAATCTTAACCAAAACTTTTCCAGCCAATCCTAAAGAACACCTAGGGCAATATGTAAGATTCTACAAAGGTTCCATGCCCTAGGATAAATTTCCAGAAACCTACAACCTCCAGATGGGTCCCTGGACCAGCTAAGTCATGAAACTTAGAGTGCCCAGCCTCTCCAGAACATCAGCTAGCAACATCCCCCTATTCCATATTATTAACAGCCCCTTCCAACATGAAAAATTTATAATGGCCATAGTCCAAATACCCCTAAAGAGTAGGATAGAAAGTTCAAAAGTGATGATGCAGTTATACACAGAAGGTAGGGTTTAACAAATGAGTATGATTGCAGAATCATTAAATTGATATTTCCTTTAGTCTTCAGTATCTTAGAGCAACTAGGAGTAAAAACCTAAAATTGTGCAATTGTAACCCATCCAAACTCTGAAATCTGTTCAACAACTAATTATGGTGCTCTGCTTTGAAACTTATTGTTTTTTTAGGATATATGTTATTTTTCACAAAAATGGAAAAAAGTGATGATAAAAAATGTTCTGGAACAACTAGAAGGAAAAATCTGAAATTATAGTATGGTGGCCTATGACAAACTCTAGGATATGTCCTGTAACTACCCGTTGAAGAGTGCTTTGAAGACTTGTTTTTTTCTTTCTTTGCTTTGTATATATATTATACAATAAAAAAGTTAAAAAAAAAAAACACACCAAAATTTATATGCTGGGTAGCACATTATCTAATTTAACTTGTATAGTCAGTTTACTTGAACACCATAATAACATGGAATCTTGAATGGCACGATATCTTGTTGGTTTGTACAGGTTAGTGTGATGCCCCAATATATCCCAGAATAATGTGGACAGACAATAAAAAACTATTTGCAAAGTCCCCTTTGGGGACTGAGGAGAAAGGAGGAAATATTCAATTTCCTCATCTGGGGGATTCCTGATATTCTCACAAGCAGTGGAGACAACCAAATCAGTAGGCTTATCCGTCAATCTTGCGGCTCATTCCTATGAAGCTTATTCCTGCAAACGAGAAGCTAAACCTACTGATAATTATGCCTAAGAGTCACCCCCAGAGCACCTCTTTTGTTGCTCAGACGAGGCCTCTCTCTCTAAGCCAATGTGGCAGGTAACTCCACTGCCTGTTCCCCCCCAACCCCAACCCCGCCTACATGGGAGTGAGTACCAGGGTGTAAATGTCCCTGGCAATGTGGGACCTGACTCTCAGGGATGAGCCAGGACCCAGCATCAAGAGAATGAGAAAGCCTTCTTGACCAAAAGTGGGAGCAGAGAAACGAGACAAAATAAAGTCTCAGTGGCTGAGAGATTTCAAACAGAGTTGAGAGGTTATCTTGGAGGTTATTCTTATGCATTATATAAATATCCCATTTTAGTTTATGGTGTATTGGAGTGGCTACAGGGAAGTACCTGAAACTGCTGAACTATGTTCCGGTAGCCTTGATTCTTGAAGAAGACTGTATAACTACATAGCTTTCTCAATGTGACTATGTGATTATGAAAACCCTGTGTCTGATGCTTCTTTTATCCAGGGTATGGACAAATGAGTAAAATAATAATAATAAGGATAGAAAAATAAATAATGGGGGGATAACGGGTAAAATAAATTGGGTAGATTGAAATACTGTGAATCAATGGAGAGAAGGGTAAGGGGTATGGGACGTATAAGTTCTTTTTGTTTCTTTTTCTAGAGTGATGAAAATACTCTAAAAATGATCATAGTGAAGAATACACAACTATGTGATGATATTGTGAGGAACCGATTGTATAATATGGTTGGACTATATGTGTGTGGATATTTCTCAATAAAAATATTAAAAAAAAAATAACAGCACCAATACTTCACATGGTTGTTGTGAGACTTAAATGAGATAATGTATATAAAGCACTCAGTACAATATTGGCCTGGCAGATAACATGCGCTGAATGAATATTTGCTGAAGGAATTACTGTGTCATCTTCATGTTCTACAGCCACAGGAAGCAGCTGGAGGCGGGTGAAGATGGGTTCGCTCCCAAGCAGATCTGGATTCTTTCTTTCATCTCTAGGTAGGTGCCTTACTGTGGCCAAATCACTTAACCTCTCAGAGGCTCATATTCCTCACCTGCTTTGTATATGAAGGCAAAAAAAGCTCCATCTCAGATGGTAACTGTAAGGGTTAGATGAGATATGTATGACAAGTACATGGCAGATAGTAAACACTTGAATATTAGTTTTAGCAGGCAGGGTAGCCTTTTAGTTAAGAGTAGGGACTTGAAAGTCAAATTGCCTACCCAGGTTTCTAACTCCAGGTCAACCAATTACAAGATACGTGAAACGAGAAAAGTTACTTTATCTCTTAAACTTCAAATTTCCTCTACATGAAATGGAGATGGTAATAATACCTACATCACTGGGTTGATAAGAAGATTACACAGAATTAGACATACATGGGGCCTGACACAAAGTTAGTGCTCAGTGAGTGTCAGCTATCATTGTAACCACTGTCATAAACCCATATTCATTCATACAGCAGGAAAACATTTACTGAATGCTGCTTTGAAGAACCCTGCTGGGAGCCATGGAAACAGAAATAAATAGGAGATACAGATCCTGTCCTCAGAGACTTCAGTTTGGTAGCACACACATAAGAATGCAGAATTAGAACAGGAAGAGACTCTGGACGGTTCAAAACTGGTTTTATAGAATGTGCCAGTTGAAAGGGTGTATGTACCCTAGAAAAGTCATGTTTTAATCCTAATCCCATTTGTAAAGGCAATGATTTCTTCTAATCCCTATTCAGAACTGTATGTTGGAAATTTTATTTTAGATTATCTCCATGGAGATGTGACTCACTCAAGAGTGGGTGTTAGTGCAGATGATATGATACTATATGTTGAAAACCCCGAAAAATCCACAGTAAAACTACTAGACCTAATAAATGAGTAACAAGTGGCACGCTACAAGATCAACACTCAAAAATCTGTAGTGTTTCTATACACTACTAATGAACAATCTGAGGGGGAAATTAAGAAAAAAATTCCATTTACAATTGCAACAAAAAGAATTAAATATTTAGGAACAAATTTAACTAAGAATACAAAAGACATACAAAGAAAGCTACAAGAAATTGCTAAAAGAAATCACAGAAGAGCTAAATAAATGGAAGGGCATACTGTGTACATGGACCGGAAGACTAAATATAGTTAAGATGTCAATTCTACCTAAATTGATTTACAGATTCAATGCAATACCAATCAAAATCCCAACAACTTACTTTTCAGAAACAGAAAAACCAAAAATCAAATTTATCTGGAAGAGCAGGGTGTCCCGAATAGCTAAAAATACCCTGAGAAAGAAAAATGAAGTTGGTGGTCTCATGCTACCTGACTTTAAGGCATATTACAAAGTTACAGTGGTCAAAACAGCATGGTACCGGCATAAAGACAGATATACTGACCAATGGAATTGAAGAGAGCGCTCAGATATAGATCCTCTCATTTATGGACAATTGATCCTTGATAAGGCAGTCAAGCCAATTCACCTGGGACAGAACAGTCTCTTCAATAAACGGTGTGTAGACAACTGGATATCCACATGCAAAAGAATGAAAGATGATTCATATCTCACACTATACAAAAATCAACTCAAAATGGATCAAAGACCTAAACATTAGATCTAAGACTATAAAACTTTTAGAAGAAAATGTAGGGAAATATCTTATAAACCTTATAATAGGAGGCAGTTTCCTAGCCCTTACACCCAAAGCAGGAGCACTGAAGAAAGAAAGAAAGAAAGAAATGGGAACTCCTCAAAATTAAACACTTCAGTGCATCAAAGAACTTCGTCAAGAAAGTAAAAAGACAGCCTACACAAAGGGAGACAATATTTGGAAACAATATATGAGATAAAGGTCTAGTATGCAGAATATATAAAGAGATTGTTCAACTCAACGACAAAAAGACAAGACAACCCAATTACAAAATGGGCAGAAGACATAGACATGTCTCAGAGGAGAAAATACAAACGGCCAAAAGGCACATGAAAAGATTCTCAATTTCCCGTACTATTAGGGAAATGTAAATCAAAATCACAATGAGATATCATCTTACACCCACCAGAATCACCATTATCAATAAAGCAGAAAATGACAAGTGCTGGAAAGGATGTGGAGAAAGAGGCACACTTATTATTGTTGGTGGGAATGTCAAATGGAACAACCGCTGTGGAAGGCAGTTTGGTGGTTCCTCAGGAAGCTAAGTACAGAATTGCCATATGATCTGGCAATACCATTGCAAGGTATCTACCCAGGGGATATGAGGGCAAGGACACAAACGGACATTTGCATACCGATGTTCATAGCAGCATTATTTACAATTGCCAAGAGATGGAAATAGCCCAAATGTCCATCCACAGGCAAGTGGCTAAACAAGGTGTGATATAAACATATGGTGGAATATTATGCAGCTGTAAGACAGAATAAGGTTATTACATATGTAACAACATGGATAGACCTTGAGGACATTATGCTGAATGAGATTAGCCAGAAGCAAAAGGACAAATAGTACATGGTCTCACTGATATGAACTAACATTAATGAATGAACTTGGAGAATTTCAGCTAAGAACAGAGGTCATCAGGAAATGTAAACAGGGTAGATATTGGGTCATTGGAGCTGAAGGGATACAAATTGTGCAACACGACTGATTGTAAAAATTCAGAAATGGATAGCACAATCCTACCTAACTTAATATAATAATGTTAGTGTACTGAATGAAACTGAATGTGAGAATGATAGAGGCAGGAGGCCTCAGGGCACAAATGAAATCAGAAGGAAAGAAATGCGATAAAGACTGAGATGGTATAATCTAGGAATGCCTAGAGTGTATAATGATAATGACTAAATGTACAAATTTAAAAATGTTTTTGCACGAGGAAGAACAAAGGAATGTCAATACTGCAGGGTGTTGAAAATAGATGGCAACTCATATTTTAAAACTTTAACTTATGTATGAGACTAAAGCAAAAAATGTTTATTTGGTACAAATTTATATTTTGACTAGTGCATTTCCTAATATAACTCATGTGGACAGTTTAACTGAACACCATAAGTGCATGGAACCTTGAGGAGGGCATGAGATCTTGTAGGTTTGTCCAGAATGATGTCCCGATAAATCCCAGAGTGATCTGAACAGTGAATAATAACGTACTTGCAAAGTCCCCTTGGAGAATGGCGAGAAAGGGGAACAATTCAACCTTCCCACATGGAGAATTCCTGATATTCTCACAAGCAGTGGGAACAACCAAAGCAATAGGCAGAGCCCTCAATCTTGGGGGTTGTTCATATGAAACTTACCTCTGCAAAGGATAGGCTAAGCCTACTTAAAATTAGGCCTGAGAGTCACCCCCAGAGAACTTCTTTTATTGCTCAGATGTGGCCTCTCTCTCTCAGTCAACACAACAAGCAAACTCATTGCCGTCCCCCTCTCTACGTGGGACATGACTCCCAACCTTCCTGGCTATGTAGAATAGAAAGCCTAGAATGAGTTGGGACTCAGCATGAAGGGATTGAGAAAACCTTCTCGACTAAAAAGGGGAAGAGAGAAATGAGACAAAAGAAAGTGTCAATGGCTGAGAGATTCAAACAGAGTTGAGACGTTATCCTGGAGGTTATTTTTACATATTATATAGATATCACCTATTTAGTTAAGGTGTAATGGAGAGTCTGGAGGGAACTGCCTGAAAACGTAGAGTTATGTTCCAGTAGCCATGTTTCTTGAAGATGATTGTATAATGATACAGCTTTCGCAGTGTGACTGTGTGATGATGAAAACCTGTGTCTGATGCTTCTTCTATCTACCTTATGGACAGACGAGTAAAACATATGGATTAAAAATAAATAAATAATTGGGGGAACAAATGTTAAAACAAATTTAGTAGACTGAAATGCTAGTGATCAATGAAAGGGAGGGGTAAGGGGTATGGTATGTATCAATTTTTTTCTTTTTTCTTTTTATTTCTTTTTCTGAATTGATGCAAATATTCTAAATGATCATGATGATGAATATACAACTATGTGATGATATTGTGAGTTAGTGATTATATATTAAGAATGGAATGATCATATGGTAAGAAAGTTTGTGTTTGTATGTGGTTATGTTTCAGAAAAAAATGATTATGGTGAAGAAAACACAACTATGTCATGATATTGTGAGCCCCTGATTGTATACCATGTATGGACTGGGTGTTTGTGAAGATTTGTCAATAAAAATATTTAAAAAAAGTGATACCAATTTAATGATATAAAAAAGAATGGAATGATCATATGGTAAGAATGTTCGTGCTCGTATGTTGTTATGTTTAAAAAATAAATAAATTAAAAAAGAGTGGATGGGCGGGCCGCGGTGGCTCAGCGGGCAAAGTGCTTGCCTGCTATGCCGGAGGACCTCGGTTCGATTCCCGGCCCCAGCCCATGTAACAAAAACGGAGAAACAGAATACAATAAAAAACAAGAAAATGTTTAAAAATGTTTCCCTTTCTTCCTTCCTTCCTTCTATCCTTCCTTCCTTCTCTCTGTCTTTCCTTTAAAAAAAAAAAAAAAAAAAGAGTGGATGTTAGACTGAATTAGGTGGAGATGTGTCTCCATTCATTCCAGGTGGGTCTTGATTGGTTTTACTGGAAACCTTTAAAAGAAGAAGCACTTTGGAAGCAGCCAGAGAACGACAAGAGAGAAAGTCAAGAGATTCTTTGAGAGCAGAGAATGCCACAGCACCACGAAACAGAGAGTCTACCAGTCAGCAACTTTTGGAGATGAAGAAGGAAAATGCCTCCTGGGGAGATGGAGAGGAAGCTAGCAAATGACACCGAGTTTGCCATGTGGCCCTCCAGCAGAAAGAGAAACCCTGACCTTGTTTGCCATGTGCCTTTCCAGATGAGAGAGAAACCCTGAACTTCATCGGCCTTCCTGAATCAAGGTATCTTTACCTGGATGTCTTAGATTGGACATTTCTACAGACTTGCTTTAATTGGGACATTTCCATGGCCTAAAAACTGTTAACTTGCAACTTACTAAATTCTCCTTCTTAAAACCTATTCCGATCCTGGTATATTGTATTCCAGCAGCTCAACTAGCAAACTAGAACATAGAAGCAAAAAAGAGCACAGAATTCATGGGGAATAGAATCAGTTCAAACAGCTAAATATTTAGTTTTCTGGTGCAGTTGTTTTTAGAAAATAAGTACATTAGGATTCCTGTTTAAACCAGTTCATTGGGAATTTTCTTAGGTGCATGCAAAGGTAAATAGATGGGGCTCAATGCAGCAAACTCTGCTTTGCAATTCATGGAGTGATTCCATTCAAGCACAGAAATGACTCTATGGCAAAAAGGCAACCTAGACCAGGAGGTTTATTAAAAACACTGTACTTTGGAAAACCAATGAAGGTCAAGAACCTCTGGCTATGGAAACTTCTGGGTCTTCTAGGTTGGCACTTTGGCCACAAATCCCAATAAACAACACTTTCTGCCAATCCTTCCCCTTGGTTGTTAAAATCAATGTGAACAAACAATTTGGAGATCAGTCCTGCTCAGGGAAAAGGCTGACCAAAACACACAGAGAACAGCTTAGCACACTACCTAATTGTTCTGTTTTTATCATTCCCCAATCTGTAGGACTCCTGTGATGATCCAGGTGATTTAACGCTACAATATATGGAAGAACACACATCAATAGGGAATGTGGCATAGTGGAAAACTAACTCCTTCATTCATTGCTGGCTGAAAGGGAGACAATGTGATAGGCACATTTGCTATGCAAAAGCACCGACTTTGAAGTCAGAGAGATTTGAATCTTATCTAAAGCACAATAGCTATGTGACTTTGGGCCAGTTAACTTCTCCAAATCTCAGTTTCTTCACCCAGTCAAATGGTGATAATGTCCACTTTATAGGGTTCTTCTAAGAATTTAATGAATTAAAGTACCAAAAGCATCAGACACATAGAAATGAAATAAAGTACCAAAAGTATCAGACACAGAGAAGACATTTAATAAACAAAAAATCTTCTTCCATGGTCTTTTTCTTGCATCACTCTTTATTGCAGAAGAAACATGATGATGTAACTGTATTATAATCCCCTCACACTTCAAGCTTACGCTTTAGAGCAATACTTCTCCAACTCTAATGCACATGAGCAATCTGGGATGCTGTTAAAATGCAGAGTCTGATTCTAGAGGTTTGGGGTGGGGCTCGGGCATCCACATTTTAACATGCTTCTGGGGCATGTCTACATGCGCTGCTGTGAACTGAAGTGTGTCTTCACTTTGAGACATAGTATATCTACAGTCTAGATAGTCACACTAAGTTAGTGCTGAGGCTCTGAGCCACTTGTGCCTCACAAGCCATGCACTGTTGCTGAGTCCAGGAAACAGACTCATCACCTCTATGAGAGCCCCATATGAAGAGTGGGGAGTGGGGGGATTGTGGGTGAGTGGGTGACATCTAAAGCCACGTGCGAAGCAACACAATGTGGGTAGTGGGTGTGCTGGTTTAAAAGGATGTATGCCCCCTAGAAAAGTCATATTTTAATCAAAATCCCATTTCATAAAGGTAGAATAATCCCCATTCAATACTGTATGTTTGAACTGTAATCAGATCATCTCCTTGGATGATATGATTTAATCAAGAGTGGTTGTTAAACTGGATTAGGTGATGACATGTCTCCACTCATCTGGGTGAGTCTTGATTGGTTTATTGGAGTCCTATAAAAGAGGAAACATTTTGGAGAATGGGAGATTCAGAGACAGCAGAGAATGCTGCAGCACCAGGAAGCAGAGAGTCCACCAGCCAGCGACCTTTGGAGATGAAGAAGGAAAATGCCTCCCGGGGACCTTCATGAAACCGGAAGCCAGGAGAGAAAGTTAGCAGATGACACCATGTTCCTCGCCATGTGTCCTTCCAGCTGAGAGAGAAGCCTGACAGTGTTCGCCATGTGCCTTCTTACTTAAGAGAGAAACCCTGAACTTATTGGCCTCCCTGAACCAAGGTATCTTTCCCTGGATGGATGCGTTTGACTGAACATTTCTATAGACTTGTTTTAATTGGGACATTTTCTTGGCCTTAGGACTGTAAACTAGCAACTAATTAAATTTCCCTTTTTAAAAAGCCATTCCGTTTCTGCTATACTGTATTCCGGCAGTTAGCAAACTAGAACAGTAGGTTATCAAACTTCGGTGTATTAACACAATCATAAGGAGTATGTCTTACAAATGCCAAGCCCACTCTTTTCATTTATAATTGAGTGGTTCTCAGGTAGTATCCTGGGATTCTGATGCACACACAATCTAATGGCTCGAGATTGGGTTTTGAGGGGTATAAATCTGGGTTGGAAACTGGTCTCTACTATTCACTTACTGTGTTACCTTGAACAAGTTACTGAGCCTTCCTAAGGCCTGTTTCTTCATCCATAAAATGCAGATAACAATGTCTACTTTCAGAGCTGTTGTGGGGATTTAAAAAGATTATGCATGCAAAAACCTCTAGCATGTATGTTTATTTCTGCCGCTCTAACCAAATAGCTACAATGTAAATGGGTGATTGGCTCAAGTGTCAGACAGTCATGAGTTCAAATCCTAACTATGCTACATACTATATGTGTGCCCTGGGGCAAGATACAACTTCTGAGCCTGTTTCTTTATCAGTAAAGAGTATGGATAAGAATAAAGGGTTGTAGAAGGATTAACTCAGATGATGCATATAAGTTCCTAGCTCAGGGTTTGTCATGTAACCGAATAAAGCATGACTCTGTTGTAATCATCACATCTCATGAGGGCAAAGGCCACTTTCTGCATCCCCAGCACCAAACACATTCATCAAAACAGGCATATGGTAGGAGAAAAATCCAATCTTGCAACTAGCAATAGAAACAGCAGGAGGTTTGAAGTCATTCAGATGCAAGATCAAATACCATTTCTGCCAATTACTTGCTATGTTTACCTAGGGCAAGCAACAAGCCCTTTGGACCTCACTTTCTACACTCTGAAGGTAGGAATAAAAGCGTGGGTCTTAGAAATCCTAGAATGAGCTGGGACTCAGCATTAAGAGACTGAGAAAACCTTCTCGACCAAAAGGGGGAAGACAGAAATGAGACAAAATAAAGTGTCAATGGCTGAGAGATTTCAAACAGAGTCGAGAGGTTATCCTGAAGGTTATTCTTACGCATTAAATAGGTATCACCTTGTCAGTTAAGATGTAATGGAGAGGCTGGAGGGAAGTGCCTGAAAATGTAGAGCTGTGCTCCAGTAGCCATGTTTCTTGAAGATGATTGTATAACAATATAGCTTTTGCAACATGACTGTGTGGTTGTGAAAACCTTATGTCTGATGCTCCTTTTACCTACCTTATCAACAGATGAGCAAAACATATGGATTAAAAATAAATAATAGGGGAAACAAATCTTAAAATAAATTTAGTAGATTGAAATGCTAGTGATCAATGAAAGGGAAGTGTAAGGGGTATGGTATGTATGAATTTTTTTCTTTTTTCTTTTTATCTCTTTTATTGATGCAAATGTTCTAAGAAATGATCATGATGATGATTATAGAACTATGTGATGATATTGTGAGTTACTGATTATATAACAAGAATTGAATGATCACATGGTAACAATGTTTGTGTTTGTATGTGGTTATGTTTCATAAATAAATTTTAAAAATTGAAAAAAAAAGTGCGGGTCTTACAGAGTTGTTGTGACAATGACAAAACTGACAGAGTCTGATCCATAAGGTGGTAGCTGACTGCCCAGAAGCACTGAGCCTCTAAGAATGGACCTCAACTGAACACATGAAAAAAACTGTGCAGATTTTCTGCACAAGTGGCAGAAAAAAAAAAAAAAAAGGAAATACACTTTTGGTTTTGACCACACTGCAGGAACATCCAACTCTAAAAGGGAGAGAGAAAGGTAAGGTAATTTAAATAAAATAACAACTCAAGTATTGTAGATGTTTTAAAACATTATCCTGTTGACAGCAAAAGCAGATATGCTTTCAAATGTTTGTTTCAGTTTTAAACAACTGCAAGTTACAAGTTTTAAAAGGAAACATAATTTCAGTCATATCAACATAAAACATAAAATACTCAGTTATGTGGATATAAAAGGAAGAATTAGTGGAAAGAAATCAAACATTACTGAGCAGGTACTGACTCCAGGTTAGTGATTTTCCATCAAAGATTGTAAACATCTGCCAAGAGCCAATGGGAGCCAAGGAGGCAATGCAAATAAATGATATGGGTCACAATGAGGTGACGATGTAGAGCATGGAAAAGCACATGGACATCTAAAATGGAAGGGCCACTTAGTTGTAGCTGACTGCTGCCATGCCAGAATGGAGGCCAGTGCCACAAGATCTGTTTTTCAAAGAAACTGGAGCTCAGGATTTCTAAGCAAAATATCACAACTGGATATACCATGTGGCCAAAATACCATGTTACTATTATTATTATTACTATTTTTGCATGGGCAGGCACCAGGAATCAAACCCGGGGCTCTGGTATGGCAGGTGAGAACTCTGACTACTGAGCCACCATGGCCCACCCTACCATATTATTTTGAAAACTGATAAATCAAGGGAACAAACAGAGCATTTATCCTGCCTTTTCTATTCAAACCAGTGGGTAACAAATAGTACTTTATAGAAATATTTCAGCTAATAAATGAAAACAGAATGATATAATTAGAACATTACCACTTGCCCTAATGAAATAATGGATCTAGAAACTGAAGAGCAACGGTTATGAAAACCACAAACAGACAAGCAGACATCAAGTGAACTTCTAATGAGAGCAGAGTACCACCTGTGAAGTAGACTGGTTTCTAAACGCCCCCCCCCCCAAAAAAAAAATCAACCCCCAATCTAAGACTGTGGGTCAAACTACCAATATTTAGCAATTAAAGAAGATAGAGGAAGATGTTAAATAAATTGTGCTGGTTTGAAAGGATGTATGGACCCTAGAAAAGCCATGTTTTAATCAAAGTCCCATTTCATAAAGGCAGAATAATCCCTACTAAATATTGTATGTTTGAAACTGTAATCAGATCATCTCCCTGGATATGTGATTTAATCAAGAGTGGTTGTTAAACTGGATTAGGTGATGGCATGTCTCCACCCATTTGGGTGGGTTTTGATAAGTTTACTGGAGTCCTATAAAAGAGGAAACATTTTGGAGAATGAGAGATTTGGAGAGAGCAGAGAATGCTGCAACACCACAAAGCAGAAAGTCCATGAGCTAGTGACCTTTGGAGATGAAGAAGGAAAACACCTTCAGGGGAGATTTAAGAAACTGGAAGCCAGGAGAGAAAGCTAGCAGATGATGCCGTGTTCACCATGTGCCTTTCCAGATGAGAGAGAAATTCTGACTGTGTTTGCCACGTGCCCTTCCATTTGAGAGAGAGAACCTAAAATTCATCAGCCTTCTTGAACCAAGGTGTCTTTCCCTGGATGCCTTTGATTGGACATTTCAATAGAATGGTTTCAACTGGGACATTTTCTTGGCCTTAGAACTGTAAACTAGCAACTTATTAAATTCCCCTTTTTAAAAACCATCCCATTTCTGGTATATTGCATTCTGGCAGCTAGCAAACTAGAACATACATTGTGGGGATTCAATAAAAAATTGCCAGAATGAGGGATACTCTACAGATAAACATCCTAGTTTCTTAAACAAATAAGCTGCAAGAAAAAGAGAAAGAACCTACAAATTAAGAGAACAACAAAACAAAGAGGGCAGAGAGAATATTAAAGAAATAAAGGCCGAAAACTTCCCAAATTTAACAAAAGATATGACTACACATATCCAAAATGCTCAATGAATGAGATAAACCTAATAGAACCACACCACTGAATATTAAAATCAGACTATTAAATGTCAAAGACAAAGAGGGAATTCTGAAAGCTAAAAAAGAAGCAATATGTTGTATAAGGGAGTCTCAATAAAATTAAATGCCGATTTCTCATTGGAAACTATGGAGGCAAAAAAGGCAATGGGATAAAGTATTTCAAAGTGCTGAGAGCAAAAAATTGCCACTCAATAATTCTATATCTGGCAAAACTGTCTCTGAAAATGAAAGAGATGAAGATGCCCCAGGATAAACAAAAGTTGAGGGAGTCTGTCACCACTAGACCAGTACTACAGGATATGCTAAAGAGGGTTCTGCAGGTTGAAAGGAATGGACAACAGACAATAGATCAAAACTACCCAAAGAAATAAAGATCTTCAGTGAGGGCAACAATATAGGTAAATATAAATGCTAGTACTTTTGTATATTTGGTTTGTAACTCCACTTTTTACTTCCTACAAGATCTAAAAGGAAAACGCATAACATTTAATTACATAATCAGTGGTTTTGGACTCAATGCATAAACATGTAATTTCGGACAAGAACTACATAACGGTGGAGGGACTGAGGGGTATAGGAACACAGATTGTGTATTCTCTTAAAGTTAAGTTGGTATCAAACCAAACAAGATTGTTATAGATTTAGGGTGCTAAATTTAAGCCCCATGGTAACTACAAAGGAAATATGAGAGAATATGCAAGCTCAAAGAGACAGAAATTAGGGGACAGATTGCCAGGGGCAGGGGAAAGGGAGAATGGGAAGTCAATGCACAATGGGTGAGGATTTCTGTTTGGGGCAATGGGAAGGTTTTAGTAATAGAAGGTGGTAAGGGTACCACAATATTCTGATTGTGATTAATCCCACTGAATGGTACATTTGAGACGGGAAAGTTTATGTTGTATATATGTTCTCACAATTAAAAAAATAAATAAAAGAACATCTAAAGAGATAATGACAACTAAATGCAATATATGATCCCGGATGGGATCTAGAAAGGGAAGAGAAAAAGCTCAAAGGGACATAATTGGGGCATATGAAAAAACTATGAATATCAACTACAGCTTTATATCAATGTTGAAATTGCTGGACTTGATAACTGCACTTAAGGTGGTTACATGAGTGAATACCTTTGTTCTTAGGAAATAGATATGGCAGCATTAAGTGTTCAAGCATGACATATACAACCTCAATGAAGTATTCAGAAAATGAACTAATAAACAGATGAATACATGAATAGATATGATATAACAAATGTGATAATACATTAAAATTTTGCTGCGTCTGTGGGATATGGGTAAGCTGGAGTTCTCTATATGAGGCTTGTATTATTTTTGTAACTGTCCTATAAAGTTTGAAAGTATTTAAAATAAAAAGTTAAAAATTTATCTGGCTCTGGTTGATCAAGATAGTGGTGTAAGATGCTCCACGGTGCCATTTCCCCACAGAATCTTTGAAGGCCAGCAAAAACGTATGGAGTCATCATCCTCAAAACTCTGGAAAACAGTTAAAGGGCTGTAGTAACTAGACAAGTGTCGGATCAAGAAAACACAGCTTTTGAACATAGAATTGCCATACGACCCAGCAATACCATTGCTAGGTATCTACTCAAAGAACTTAAGGGCAAAGATACAAACGGACATTTGCACACCAATGTTTATAGCAGCATCATTTACAATTGCAAAGAGATGGAAACAGCCAAAATGTCCATCAACAGACGAGTGGCTAAACAAACTGTGGTATATACATACTATGGAATACTATTATTTATTTTTTATCCATATTTTTTAATTCATCTGTCCATACCCTGGATAAAAGGAGCACCAGACACAAGATTTTCACAATCACACAGTCACATTGTAAAAGTTATATCTTTATACAATCATCTTCAAGAATCAAGGCTACTGGAAAACAGCTCAACAGTTTCAGGTACTTCCCTCTAGCCACTCCAATACATCATAAACTAAAAACAGATATCTATATATTGTGTAAGAGTAACCTCCAGGATAACCTCTTGACTCTGAAATTTCTCACTGAAACTTTATTTTGTGTCATTTCTCTCTTCCCCATTTTGGTCAAGAAGGCTTTCTCAATCCCTTGATGCTGGGTCCCAGTTCATTCTGGGAGTTCTGTCCCACGTTGCCAGGGGGATTTATACCCCTGGGAATCATGTCCCATGTAGGGGGAGGAGGAGAGTGAATTCACCTGCCGAAGTAGGCCATGTTCTTTTTTTTTTTTTTTGGGGGGGGTAACATGATCTGGGAATCGAACCCAGGCCTCCTGCATGAAAAGCGGGCATTCTAACCTCTGAACTACCCATGCACTGCCTAGGCCATGTTCTTTTAACCCACTCCTGTAGGGGCAGACCTATTGTGGGTGGAACCTTCTGCTTAGGTTGTTTCAATTGAGATGTGACCCACCCAATTCATGGTGGGTCTTAATCCTTTACTGGAATCCTCTAAGAGAGGATAAAACCAAGAGAAGTTTGGAGAGCTCAGAGAGAAATACGGAATGAGAAACCCCTTGAGAGAGAGCTCACTGAAGGAGAAAAGTCCCAGAGATGCTACCAGAGACCACACAGACACGAAAAGAGAAAGTCACTGGAATCAGAAGTTGAAAGCAAAAGAACCCAGGAGCGAGGGACCAGCAGATGCTGGCCATGTATCTTCCCATGTGACAGAGGAACCCCAGGTACCAGGAGCCTATCCTCAGAGAAGTTATCTTTCTCTTGATTCCTTTAATTTGAAAATTTCGTGGGCTTAGAATTGTCAATTTGTAATTGTAATAAATCCCCATTGTAAAAGTCAACCCATTTCTGGTATATTGTATTCTAGCAGTTTTAGCAAACTGAAACACCCTTCCTAGCTCTAATCACACATCTACTACTTCACAAAGCCTTCTCTGACTAACTCCAACCTACATGCACCTTAGAAACTAGCTCACAAGAAAAATTTTCTTCTACACTTTTTACATTAATATACATCAGAGGTGAGAGGAGAGGAGATGTGTTACTAGGGAGAATATCTACTGAGCACCTACTAGCCAGGTTGTGATCTATGTATTTATGGGTGCTAAAAACACACAGATAACCTAACTGTCCAATATTTTTGCGAACTTTTAGTCTAAGTGGGAAAGCAGTCTTGTTCACTGCTTTCTCTTCAATGTGGGTACTCAAGTGCACTGGTTTGAAGCTTGTGTACCACAGAAAAGCCATGTTCTTTAATCCCAATATTGTTGCGTGGGATCTTTTTGATTGTTTCCACGGAGATGAGACCCACCCAATTGTGGGTGGTACTTTTTTATTGTGGTTTCCATGGAGATGTCTCTCCACCCATTAAATGTGGGTTGCTTACTGGAGTCCTTTAAGATGGAATCATTTTGAAAAAAGCTTCAGCACCCACACAGCTAGAGACCTTTGGAGATGCGTAAGGGAAATGCCCTTGGGGAAGCATTATAAATCGGGAAGTCTGAAGAGAAAGCTAAAAGACTTGGCCAACTGCCTTCCCTGCTGACAGAACTGTCCAGAAGCCAAAGACCCCAGGAGATGCCAGCCACATGCCTTCCCAGCTGACAGAGGTGCTCTGGATGGCATCAGCTTTTGAGTGAAGGTAACCTCTTGTTGGTGCCTTAATTTGGACATTTTCACAGCCTGAGAACTGTAAACTTGTCATGCAATAAATTCCTTTTTTAAAAGCTGTTCCATCTCTGGTATACTGCATTCCAGCAGCTTTAGCAACCAAAGTATTACAAAATGTTGAATGAGGAAGACAGGTGATCCTCATTTTCCAGATGAGACTACTGAGGCTCAGAAGTTATATAACTTACCAAACTAGAATATCCCTGTATGCCCTTGCCATAGCACTGGCATAGACTGGCTACTTCACAACTACTGAAATTACTATCTTCCAAATGAGCTAAGAAAAAAGAAGTCAGCACACTTGAGCTACCCTTTTTCTACTTGGCCAGCAACAGCAGAAGTCTGGCAGAGTCTGGGATTAAATACTCATGGGCTGCAGATTACATAATAACTGAGGGTGGCAGCAATAGAAGAGAGAGGAGAGATGTCAGTATCTCTCTGAGTGTGAGAAAGAATCAGCTCAGGCTTCAGAAAGTAAAAGAAAGTAGTCCCTCCTGACCTAGTGCCCAGAGGCAAAAAGCAAAGTCACGGGGACAGAGATTCCCAGATGTCTAGACTCATCACTCACATTAATCTATGTCATTCATCCATTTACAGCAAACCCACTAAGTGCCTAGTAATGTGCTGAGTGCTATGTGGGTGGAGGGGAGGGGAGGTTGGCCAAAAATGAATAAGATGGGCTGTTTGCCAAGACTCTGCAATCTTGGCAAGTGCTAAGAAGTGAAGATTGGGCACAGAGTGGTCACCAGATCCCCACATTCAGAGGGAAAGCCAGACAGCTTTCAGGAATGACCTTTAGGACCTAGTAGCAAACAATGACAGACCTCAGGCAAGAAAAGGACATTGATAACCTAATCTATGGGGTTCTGAATCATAAATGAGATCATAAATCCCGACCCTGATCTATGGTCCCAAAACATCCCAGCACCAAGTGAGGCCTCCTATAATAAGGGAAATTCCAACTTCAATCTCTGGTGTTCCTAAGGTCCCAGGCTCCTTGACGCCAATTTCTCTTGGGAAAGCCACTGACCCCTCTGGCCCTATTTTCTTACCTGCATACTGAAGAGGTTAAATTTTCCAGTTCCTTTCCATCTAAATACATTTGAGTCGGCTTCTCCTCCCTTGGAAAATGCTCGTGCTCATCTTTGAGCATGTACCTTCGCTACACATTAAAGTTTTGAGCTGTACACACTGACTAATTCTCAAGTTCATTCCTGTGGCTGTTTCCTGTGGCTGAGTCAAGAACCCTCACAGCACCAGCCCTTAGCTGAGGTCTTAATTTCTTTGAGAGTTCCTGGGACTGTCAAGCTTCAATGTGACACCATCAAGTGCACCAATATATGTACTATGGTAGTCCCAGAAGAAGAAATAGCAGAAGTGGCAGAAGGAATAATAAAGAAATAATGACAAAGAACTTCCCAAACTTAGGAAAATGTGAATATGCACATCTAACAAGCTCAGAGAACACTAAACAGGATAAACATGAGGAAATACACCTTGGCCTATACTGAGTACACTATCAAATGCAAAGGACAAAAAGAGTTCTGAAAGCTGTAAGAGAAAAGCAATGATAAACAAGGAAGTCTCAAAAAGATTAAGTACTGGTTTCTCATTAGAAACCAAGGAAGCAAGAAGGCAGTGGTCTGAAATACTTAAACTGCTGAAGGAAAACAACTGACAGCCAAGAATTTCATATCTGTTGGGATTCTCTTTCAAAAACTAGGAGGAGTTTAAGACATTCTCAGATAAACAAAAGCTGAGGGAGTATATCACCACCAGAGCTGCCCTATAGGCAATGTTAAAGGGAGCTAGCTCTTCAGACCAAAGGAAAGGATGCTAGACTGTTTCAAAGGTACACAAAAAATAAGGAGCTGTAGTAAAGGTGACCATACGAGTAACTATAAATCACAATATCATTACAGTGTGTAAGATGTCTAATTTTACTTTTTCCTACAGGTGCTAAAATGGAAAATGCATAAAAGTAATGATAAATCTATGTTTGGGGGCATACAATGTACAAAGATATGAGTTTTTTTAACATGAACAAAACAATGGTGGGGGGACAGAAGGGTATAGGAAAAGTATGTGTGCATGGTATTTGTGCTGGTTTGAATGTTAGGCACTTGAGAAAAGATTATTGTCTCTCTCTCTCTCTCTTTTTTTTGTATGCTGTATGGCAGGGGTCACATTTCATTCTTTTCCCATGTGAGTATCCTGTAACTGCAGCATCATTTGTTGAATTTTTGTTTGCTTGTTTGTTTTGGGAACTGCACGGGCTAGGAATTAAACACAGGTCTTCCACATGGCAGGTGAGAATTTTACCACTGAAGAATTCTACCACTGAACTACCCTTGCATGCCGAGTATGTTCTTTTAATCCATTCTTATTGGGTGGGACATTTTGGTTAGGCACTTTCAATTAGACATGACCCAGCCAATTGAAGGTGGGTCTTATTCCTTACTGGAATCCTTTGGGAAGAGGATAAAAGACAGTAAAAGCCCAGAGAGATTAGAGAGAAAGCTCCTGGGACAAACAAGAAAGGACCCACAGGAGCTGAAGCAGAGAGCCACCGATACCAAAACCTAGGAAAGAAGGAGCAGCAAACATGTGCTTCCCATGTGACAGAGGAACACTGGATGCCAGAAGCCTTTGCTATGAGAAGGTATCTTCCTCTTGATGTTTAATGCGGACATTTTCATGGCCTTAGAACTGTAAATGTATGACTTAATAAATTCCCTTTGAAAAAAGAAAAAAAAAACAGTATTTGAGTCACCTGAGCTGCTTAGCCCCTCCAAGTACAGCCAGTGGTCTCAGATCTCGACTCCACCCAAAGTCCCCATAAGCATTCCCAATCTTAACTTGACTACTATTCAAAGGTTCACTGCCTAACCAGAACCCCCATGGCTCCCCAGGCTTACTCCAAGCCTGCTCTAAACAACCAACCTCAGCTTTCAAAGGAACAGGACCCTAGGCTTTCTCTCCTGTTTCCTGACATAACCGGCTCACTCAGGTTACTTCACCTCATCTGCACGGATACCACTCTGCATCACGAGCTGGAGTCGCTCTCCCCTTTCCTGTCAATACTCATAAACGAAAAGGTCCCCTTATCTCTAATGCCTGGACGGTAACCCTAATCCTGGACAATCTACTCCCAACTTGCAGGGAATCTGGGCCAGAAAAGCGTCCAGCTTCCACTCAGTTAGTAATCCAGATCTTCAGGCCAAGACTCCCCCAACCGCACACACTTCTCAGTCTCTATCCACATCAGCCTCAGATCCCCTGACACGACACCTCAAACCTCGACTCAAGAGTCTCAATTCTAACTCAGACTCCTACGATCTGAAATATGGAGGCTTCTGTAAATTCTTCACCAGAACTGGGGACCACGCCAAGCGATGCCCACCCCCTCACCCCCCCAAGCCCAGCGCCCAAACCCGGTGCCTCCACCGCCCGCAGCTCCGCTCGCAGACGAGAACAGGACTTCGGAACCTCCCGCAGTCCTGACCCTGGAGTTGCGCACGGACACCGGCCCGACCTGCCGCTCACCTGGGTACCCTTGCCAGCCCCGGGTGGTCCCAGCAGCACGGCCCGGATACCTTTAGGGCTCTCTCCGGCCGCTTCGGCCGCTGGCACGTTTGGAGCCATATTCACCTACGCTTCTGACCACCGGACAACCGCACACCTCGCGCGTCCAGCGCTTCCAGGCCAGCTCTCCACGCACGCCACGCACGCCGCGCTCGCCACTCACACTGGCCGGTCACCACGTCTGTCACCCCGCTCCGCCCGCCCTTGAGCGCCACTGCTACTACAATTGACCAACTACGCGGCGAGAATGGGGAAAGCTGACTTTGACTGGACAGAGTTGATGTCAGTCTAAGGGAGGGGCGGGCCAGCATGGTCGAGGGGGCGGGGAGAACTTGGCGCGCGCAGCGGGTGTGTGGAGTAGGCGGGAACTGAGGAAAGAAGGCCAGAGGCTGGGCTGACAGTTCTCTTAAGCGTTTGGCAGTTTCTGACGGCAGTATATCCCAAGTACTATGCAGTTGTCTTGGGAATGTAAATGGGTTAAATCACTCTTAGACAAATTGGCGGTGTGCCTTAAATACCCCCTGGCCCGGGAGTTCCACCTCCAGGCTTTCAAAGGACACAATGATATATGCAAAGACTATGTAACGAAGATGTTAATAGCAGCACTTATAGAAAGAAAAAAAAAGGCCATATCCCAAATGTCCAACAAGAAAAAAATGGTTAAATAAATTGCAATGCATTTGTGTACTGGAATCCCCCCATTGTATAAGACAAATCACACGGGAAAATGTTCACCAGGCAGGATATAAAATTGCAGTTACAACAAAATCCCAATTTCATTTGATAGTTACAAGTGAAGATCCCTGTGTAGTGTGCATTTTTATATTTTTGAAAAGTTCTAAAACAAATTCTATAAGAAGCAGGTATGGCCTTTGTAGTAAGAAAAACAACTTTTTAAAGTTAGGAAAAGAGTTTTTCTCAAAAGAGATGATCCTCTCTTGGAAGGGGAAGTAATTTCTACAGTTTTTAGGTGTGTGAAAGTTGCATCCACACCCATTGGGCAACCCTTGGACAAAACCAGCCCCAAAGGCCCCTTTGGACTTTTTGCATAGAGTGCGATTATGAAGCAATTATGTTTTCTCCACAGGCTCATAACCCAGTGATTACTTTGCTGTTCCTCCAACAGTGGCCTCTTCTTTACAGCACAGAAGAAGTTAACATTCATTTGCTCGTCCCCGCATCGGATTTTTACAAGGTGCCTGCTTACCTTGTGACCTTGAAGGAGGCAGGGGTTGCTATGCCCATATGTCAGAAAGGAAACTGAAGACTGGAGGTATGGGGCGACTAATCCAAAACCACACAGCGGCAGAGTCACAATTCAGGCTGGTGTTGTTGAGCTGGTGTCCCAGAGAGGCACAGGGCTTATGGAAGAAAGGAACGGGAATAACTACATTTCCTCTGGTGGGAGCTTCTTTGTGGTCCAAATTCACTTCGATTCAATAAAACAAGAGTTGATTAAGGTTTGCTGTTCATAGGGGACCAGGTGAGAGGTGGGAACAGCCTGTAGCTAAGCTGAGACTGGAACTCAGCTCTATCTGGATGGTGTCAGGCCCTGGTGGAGAACAAGACAGGTAGTTCCTGCCGGCGTGAGTTCACAATCCAGCTGGTTCTAGCTAGAGGGATCATGCTCTTGTGAAAGAGAAGGACTCTGAAGGATGGAGGGGATTTGGTTTTTGGGTGGTGATGAGAGACATTTCAGGCTGAGAGAACATCTGGAGCAAATCTTTGGAGGTAGATGTGAGTTAGGTGTGCTGTGGGTTTTAAAAAGTGGAGCTTTGCAGAATCAGGAAGCTTCTTTGGTAGGGGAGTGATGATCAGATTCACACTGTATAAAGATCACTTGCAGGACAGACTGGAGAAGAGAGAAAGGGGTGAGTGTAAGACAAGTTAAGTATTACTGTTAGTGTTTTGTGATAGGCAGAATAATGCTCCTCTAACTCCTGCCCAAAGAAGTCCACATCCTAGCTCCTGGAACTTGTGAATATGTTATTTTACATGGCAAAAGGGACTCTGCAGATGTGACTCTACAGACCTGGAGATGGGGAGATTATTCCGGGTTATGTAGGTGGGGCCAATGTAATCACAAGGGTCCTCATAAGGGAAAGAGGGAGCCAGAAAAGTAGGAAGGAAATGTGACAACAGAAGCAAAGATCAAAGTTATGTGATTGCTGGCTGGGGCCATGGACCAAGGAATGCAGGAAGCCTCTAGAGGCTGGAAAAGGCAAGGAAACAGAGCCTCCAGAAGGAACCCAACCCTGCCGATATCCTGATCTGAGCTCTGAAAGACCATTTTGGGCTTCTGACTTCCAGAACTGTAAGATAATAAATGTGTGTTGCTCTGTAAGATAATCTGTGTTAATTTGTTACAGTGGCAATGGGAAACTAATACATGAACTTTGATTGCAGGCCACAGGAATGGACTCTGGCTATGTTAAGCTAAAAGGAGTTCATTGGGAGGACACGGTTGAGCAATCAGAGGCCTCAGCAGCTGCTTTGGGAAATTTAGAAATGAGGAACAGTGGACAATCCTTGGGAGGTAGGGGGCATTTATTCCCTACACCAACTTTTTCCGTGTGGAAGGGCTTCCTTTAGAGTAGTAACACTCCTGTGTCATATACCGCCCCTTCACCCAATTACCTGACTCACCAATTACCTGACTGATGAATTTGGGGAGAATGAACTGAGCTCAACTCAGAAGTTCTTCTCTTTCTTTTTGAGATCTATTTATCTATATGAAGGTTTTTTTTTCCCTCTATTCTTCAATGCCCTAAATTTTCCAGCTTCAGTTCCTCACTATGAGGATTATGATTTTTCAGCACTGCCTGGGACCAAGTGGGGACGTTTAATTCTAGGTCCAGTATTAGTAAATCCACTCATCTATCAGACCTAAAGGCACATCCCTATCAGCTTTATCAGTAATAAAGAAGATATTTGGTTTACCTCTTCCTTATTTTTTAATAACATTTTTTCCCAAAACTTTAAGCTCAATTGTGCAATATAGAAAACTGAAAAGCACAAGAAGCAAAGAACCCAAAAGTCATCCAGAATCACAAGTAATTTACATCTTGACATATCCTTCTAGGTCCTTTATGTGTATACATACAACTAAGCATATGTTTTGATGTGGTTGAGATCGCAGAATGTATCATGCTTTTTCTCGAATATCTACCAACTCAAAGTCCCAAAACCATGGGTATTATGATAATCAAGAATACATGACACCAACTCAATCAGGGGAAAAAACGTATTCATGCCTTTCTTGGGGACAAAAATTTCATAAAAGACAAAAATGGCTACAGGCCTCTATAGATATTCACAGTTACAAATACTACATTCCCTTAATGCTCAATTTAAAATGAGTCATAAAGCAAGAGTACAATTAGTATAGTGCATCTAAGAGAATTCATTGTCAGATTTATATTGAAATGCTAGCAAGGTTATGTGGCCATTGAATTACTTAACAATGTTTTCCTATGGTATAGCCAAGAGATGAGCACATACAATGGTTACATCAAAATGGAAATATGAACACATCTGCATACATCCCTTTGCCTGTATCTCCTTCTGCCCCTTACAGCCAACTTAATGAACAAGTCCTGGTGCGTGCTGCTCAGAGGTGGTGTAACAATTTTATGTCAAAGATGCTTCTTTTCTATGAATTTAACACAAATATATTTATAAATTTGTCAATTTACTAGCTGTTTATCATATATCGTCACCTCAAGATATCTAAAAAGTTTAAATGTGAAATAATAAACCTTACCTGCAGTAAATACAAGTATTTTACAAAAGCTGCACAAAGAACTATTGTTATAATCTCAAACTGTCTCCTCGAAATAGAGATACTAGCAAAGAGCCTTTCCCTTTACCCTCCCTCTTCTTTCTCTTCCATCATTTCAATGGCAAAGTACAGAAATATGTCTAGATCCAAGAGGTGGATTAGCAAAGGTCACTCCCAGAAGACCGTCCTTCCTATAATCTGCCTTACTTTTGTGGCTATTTCTCATTTTGTTCTAAACTTCAATGAGGCCGCCCCAAACCCCAACAAACAATTTCTGATGGATTCTGCAATCAGAATGACTCAGCACCAACCATTTTCGATACCTGTGCCATTTCACTCAAGATTCAAATTTTGGGCTTGACTTGGAACTCATGTTCACTTCTTAGCAAAGGTGGAGAGTGCCTTGACTGAGAGTTCTCTCTCAATCAGGGAATGGGAGGAGTAGTTACTGAAAAAAAAAATGTTGGCAGTTTCCAAAATAAAACGGAAGAGCTATTAAGCAGGCAGGAACACGGATGTCTGCCACAGGGAGATATTGCAAAGGTCCGGGAAAAAGATAATGAGGGCCTGGATTATGGAGGTAGAATTAATGGGACTTAACACCAGATCAGATGGGGAAAAGAATGCCTGAGTCTTGGGACCAGGTGTCCGGAAAGATGGTGGTGCTATTAATACTCACTTCATTCATTCATTCATTCAAACAACATGCATTTAATGGCCATTTGTTATTTTCCTAGTATTGTGCTTGGTGCTAGGAATCCAGTGTTGGGGCAGGGCCTTTACCCTCACAGAACTTGAAGTTAAATGGGGGAAAAAATCTAGTGTTATGGATTGAATTGTGTCCCCAACAAAGGTACCTAATCCCCAGTCCTGTGAATGTAAAGTTATTTGTTAATAGGATCTTTGAAGATGTTATTATTTAAGATGAGGCCAACCTGGATTAGGGTGGGCCTTTAAACCAATACAAGTATAGTCCTTATAAGGAGAGGACATTTAGACAGCGACATAGATGACTGATGCAGAAACAGAAGGAGGGAGGGAAAGAGAGAGAGAGGGAGAGAGAGAGCTATGTGACAGAGACAGAGTGTGGCTCTACTGGCATCTTAATTTTGGACTTCTAGCCTCCAGAACTGTGACACAATAAATTTCTGTTGCTTGAGTCAATTAGTCTGAGGTACTTGATTATAGCAGCCTTGGCAAACTATGTAAGCTGGTGATTACAATATGGTGTGGTATGTGTTATGCTGGGGAAAATACAGGCTGCACTGGGAACCCATCAGAGGAGCACCTACCTCAGCTTTGAAAGGAAATGACATCTGAGGTGAACCCCTAAAGATAAGGAAGATTTGCCTAGAGAAGGGGAATGGGGAAGGGTAGTCCAAACAAAGGGAATAGCATGTGCAAAGGCCTGGGAGCAAGCGAGATATGGCAAGTTTAGGGGAACTGTGGTGCTCAGCAGAGGAACACTTATGTTGTGGGAATCCTCCTTTGGAAGGAACTTGGGAGAAAATCCCCACAGTCTCACTCTACAGAACCTGCAGGGTTCTGAATTGGACTCACTTTCCTGGCAACAGGGAGTGAGCACATGACTAGGTTTGGCCAGTGGGATATTCTTGCACAAGACTTAGACCTTTGAGCAAGGGAGGCGAAGGGCCAAGGCTATCCAGAGCCTGAGAGCCCAGCAGCATTACAGTGGCCAGTGGCCAGTAGTGGACATCCAAACTAGGCTTTCCCTGTGTCATTCTTTGGCTAAAAATCTAATTGCTTTTAGATTAGATTGCTTTAGAATCTAAAAATCTAAAGCCTAAGGGATATTCTGGGGGCTTCTGGGGAATGCTTTTCTCTCCTGTAAAAAGAGATATGCCCAGGAGGACACACTCCTTTCCTGCCTACCTGTGGGTGTTCAGGGAGGATGCAATGCTTCAAGCTGTAATTGTGATGTTGGAACCATCAGGGAAGAGCCAAGAGACTTTGAGGGGAAGTAGACGCAGAGTGTGACATCACTGAGCTGCTGAATTAAACAACCTCGTCTCACTTTCCTCTGGAATTCTTGAGATGGGAAATTAACCCCTAATATTTAAGCCACATTTATTGGGTATCCTGGTATCTACATGTCACTAACTACTCTGGGTCTCACTTTCTCTTTCCAAAATGAGGATGAATGATGTCTGCCTTGTAGGTCATAGGATACTGAATCAGATGCTGGATGTGGAGTATATAAACACAGTGTCTTACTCATGGCAAGCACTCAGTAAATGGTAACCGCCACTACCTGCATAAATGTGAGTATCAATACCATGAAGTCGATGAGTTTGTCCTGGGAGAGGATAGAGAGAAAAGGAGAATGAAGTTTACTGGGTGTGTATTCGTTTCCTAGGCTGACATGAGAAAGTACCACCAACTGAGTGGCTAAAAACAACAAAAAGTTATTCTCTCACCGTTCAGGAGGCTAGAGATCTGAAATCAGGTTATCCTCAGGGCCGGATTTCCCTCTTGAGTCTCTGTGGGAAGAATCTGTCCCATTCCTCTCTCCAAGATTCTGGTAAATACCAGTCCTTGGCATTCCTCAGCTGGTAGACGCATCTCTCATCTCTGCCTCCGTGGTCACATGGCATTCCTCCATGTCTCTGTGTTTCTGTTTTCTCATCTTATAAGGACATCAGTCATTGAATTAAGGACCCACCTTAGTCCAATATGACTTCATTTTATCTTAACCACATCCACAAAAATCATACTTCCAAATAAGGTCACATTCTGAGGGTTCAAGTGGACATGAGTTTTGGGGGTACACTATTCAACTCACTACAAGAATGCAACACTTGGGAGTGAGAGGAAAGAGAGGAGGCAGCCAAGTTGATGATGTTCTTGAACAATAACACAATCTGCCTTCATGGAGAAGTCAAAGAAGATGAAGACTGAGAAAGCCCCTTGGAATTGGACCTAAGGAGTTTGTTGATGACCTTTAGCAGGGGAGCAGCTTCATTTGGAGGTTGGGGTGAGGTTGGATTCAAGTCAGGGAGGTGTGGCAATCCCTTATTCTTGAGTCTGTTCAGGGAAAGGAGAGAGTTAGGAGAGCTGGTAACCTAAGGAGAGGGTCTAGTGGAAGGTGAGATTTCTTTTATAAAGAAGCAGCCTATTTGTCTGTGGGCTTGAATACCATTTTTGGTTTTTAATCAAGATCTTTCTGCAACTATGGATTTCCACCTTGGTACCTCTGGGGAAGAATGTCACCAGGGAAGGCAAAGAACAAGAGAAACAGTCTTAGTTTTGGAGTTTTAAAAGCTGAGGTCCTGGCTTAAGAGAAAATGGAGAAATAGAGTCATTTTCCCACCCTAAAGGGAAGAAAAGAGCCTAAGAGAAAGTCTATGGATCACTGAGAAAGGGTCTTACGACTTGCTCCTCTATGCCCTGCAGCTGCAGGAGTTGGTGGGTGACAACGCTATGCTATGATCCCCAGGTAGGGTTGGGAAATCCTATAGCAGAAGAGGATTTATTGCTTGTGTGTGTGTGTGTGTGTGTGTGTGTGTATGTTTTGAGGGAGCCTAAGAGAACTCAAGACTTCAGAGCCCCTACCGTGAGCTGAGAAACATCCACGGGTCTCCCAATGCCTCAGTGTGCTGCAAAGGGCAGCAGTAAGTGCTTTTGCACACTGTGGCTTGGGGTGGGGGCACCAGTGACCTGCAGACTAGAATAGACCTTGAGGAGGTACAAGGAGACCTTGAGGAGGTATAAGAAGCTCACAGCATGGACGTCTGTGGACAGGTAACTGAAGAGCAAATACGAACAGGGACATCCTCACAGGCCCTTTAAGAGGAGCCCAATTCTGTGCTGAGCCCTTGATGCTGCTATTGTTACAGGTCTATGATCCCTCATCTAATTCTGAATAGGATTCAGAATTCAGATGTTTTTGTTGTTGGATTTGTGAAGATAGGGCATACACTGAGTGTTATGTAATATACTGCTCCTAGTATGGTCTGGGCACAGCACCATGTAATAAAATACATTAATATTCTGCAATAAAATATATGGGATAAATAAATACAAAGAGTCTTATGTCTTTCCGGTCAGATTTTATTGCCAATAACATTTGGTGCCATATTCTAATCATCTTTCGTAATCCAGTCCTGGGAGTCAGCTTTGAATAACAATGGTGACAGTGGGCATCCTTGAAGGGAAAGCTTTCAGTCTTTTCCAATTGAGGATGATATTAGCTGTGGTTTTCACATATATTCCCTTTATCGTGTTGAGGAAGTTCTCTTCTATATCTTTGAAGTGTTTTCATCAAGAATGGATGTTGAATTTTGTCAAATGCCTTTTCTGCATCAATTGAAATGATCATGTGGTTTTCCCACTTTGATTTGTTGATATGATATAATACATTAATTGATTTTCTTATGTTGAACCACCTTGCAAACTTGGAATAAATCCCACTAAGTCATATATAATTCTTTTACTGTGCTGCTGGATTCAATTTGCAAGTATTTTGTGGAGGATTTTTGCGTCTATATTCATTAAAGAGATTAGTCTGTAATTTTCTTTTCTTGTAGTATCTTTGTCTGGCTTTGGCATTAGGGTGATGACTTCATAGAATGAGTTAGGTAGCTTTCCCTCTTCTTCAATTTTTTTGAAGAGTTTGAGCAGGATTGGTACTAATTCTTTTTTGAATACTACGTAGAATTCACACGTGAAGGCATCTGGTCCTGGACTTTTCTTTTTTGGAAGCTTCTTGATGACTGATTCAATGGCTTTACTTGTGATTGTTTTGTTGAGGCCATCCATTCCTTCCTGAGTCAATGTTGGTTGTTCATGCCTTTCTAGGAAATTGGCCATTTCATCTATGTTGTCTAGTTTATTAGTATATAGTTGCTCATAGTATTCTCTCATTACTTCCTTTACTTCTGCGGGGTCAATGATTATGTCTCCTCTTCCATTTCTAATTTTATCTATTTGCCTCCTCTCTTTCTTTCTCTCTTGTCAACCTAGCTAAGGGTCCATCAATTTTATTGATTTTCTTAAAGAACCATCTTCTGGTTTTGTTGATTTTCTTGATGTTTCAAGTTCTCAATTTCATTTATTTCTGCTCTAAGCTTCCTTATTTCTTTCCTTTTGTTTGCTTTGGGGCTGGTTGGCTGTTCTTTCTCTAGTTCTTCCAAGTGAACAGTTAATTCCTTGATTTTTGCTCTTTCTTCTTTTTTCCCCACTTTTTCCTATATTTATTCTTTTTAAAAATTTAATTATTTTCCATTATCAAACTGAAACAGCATACAAACGTGAAGATTCTTAACATACAAGCATTTCATGTATGGTGTACAATCAATAGCTCACAATTTCATCAGATAATAGTATATTCATCACCATGATAATCTTTTAGAACATTTGCATCACTCCAGAAAAAGAAATAAAAAGAAAAAACTCACACATACCATTCCCCTTACCCCTCCCTCTCATTGACCACTAGTATTTCCATCTACTCAATAGATTTTAACCTATGTTCCCACTATTTTTTTCTATACCCCTTACCACTTCCTTTCGTTGTTCACTAGTATTTCAATCTACTCAGTTTATATTTATTTATTTATTTATTTTTAAATACAAACTACCAATATACAAACATAGGCATTCTTACCATATGATCATTCAATTCTTGATATATAATCAATAACTCACAATATCATCACAAAGTTGTATATTCATCATCATAATTCCTTAGAACATTTGCATCAATTCAGAAAAAAGAAACAAAGAGAAAACAGAAAAAAATTCATACATACCATGCCCCTTACTCCTCCCTTTCATTGATCACTAGCATTTCAATCCACTAAATTTATTTTAACATTTTTCCCCCTATTATTTATTTTTATTCCATATGTTTTACTCATCTGTTGATTAGATAGATAAAAGGAGCATCAGACACAAGGTTTTCACAATTGCACAGTCACATTGTGAAAGCTATATCATTACACAATCATCTTCAAGAGACATGACTACTGGAACATGGCTCTACATTTTCAGGCAGTTCCCTCCAGCCTCTCTGTTATGCCTTAACTAAAAAGGGTGATATCTATTTAATGTGCAAGAATAACCTCCAGTATCCTGGAGTTTCCTCTCTACTCTGTTTGGAATCTTTCAACCATTGACACTTTATTTTGTCTCATTTCTGTCTTTCCCCTTTCGGTCAAGAAGTTTTTCTCAATCCCTTGGTGCTGAGTCCCAGCTTATTCTACAATTTCTGTTCCACGTTGCCAAGAAGGTCCACACTCCTGGGAGTCATGTCCCACATAGGGAGGGGAGGGCAGTGAGTTGGCTTGTTGTGCTGGCTGGGAGAGAGAAGCCATATCTGAGCAACAAAAGAGATTCTCTTGTGGGTGACTCTTCGGCCTAATTTTAAGTAGGCTTAACCTATCTTTTATGGGGTTAAGTTTCATATGAACAACCCCCAAGATTGGGGGCTCAGACTATTGCTCTGGTTGTCCCCACTGCTTGTGAAAATATCAAGAATTCTCCACTTGGGGAAGTTGAATTTTCCTCCTTTCTCATCATTCCCCCAAGGGGACTTTGCAAATATATATTTTTTAAACTTTTTTTATTAATTAAAAAAATTAACAAACAAAACATTTAGATATCATTCCATTCTACATATACAATCAGTAATTCTTAATATCATCACATAGTTGCATATTCATCATTTCTTAGTACATTTGCATCGATTTAGAAAAGAAATAAAAAGACAACAGAAAAAGAAACAAAATGATAATAGAGAAAAAAAAGGCTATACATACCATACCCCTTACCTCTCGCTTTCATTTACCACTAGCATTTCAAACTGAATTTATTTTAACATTTGTTCCCCCTATTATTTATTTTTATTCCATATGTTCTACTCTTCTGTTGATATAGTAGCTAAAAGGAGCATCAGACATAAGGTTTTCACATTCACAGAGTCTCATTGTGAAAGCTATATCATTGTTCACTCATCATCAAGAAACATGGCTACTGGAACACAGCACTACATTTTCAGGCAATTCCCTCCAGCCTCTCCACTACATCTTGAACAAGGTGATATCTACTTAATGCATAAGAATAACCTCCAGGATAACCTCTCGACTCTGTTTAGAATCTCTCAGCCATTGACACTTCGTCTCATTTTACTCTTCCCCCTTTTGGTCGAGAAGTTTCTCTCAATCCCTTGATGTTAATTCTCAGCTCATTCAAGGGTTTTTCTCAGTCCTTTGATGCTGAGTCTCAGCTCATTCCAGGATCTCTGTCCCACGTTGCCAGGAAGCAAATATTTTTTTATTCACTGCTCAAATCCTTCTGAGACTTATCGAGACATCACTCTGGACAAACGTACAAGATCTCATGCCCTACTCAAGGCTTCATGTACTTACAATGTTCAGTTAAGCTTCCACATAAGTTATGTTAGGAAATGCACTAGTTGAAATATAAATTTTGTACCAAATAAACATTTTTTGCTTTAGTCTCACACATAAATTAAAGTTTTAAGATATTAATTACCATCTATTGTCAACACCTTACAGTATTCACATTCCTTTGTTCTTCCTCATGCAAAACATTTTTAAATTTGTACATTTAGTCACTGTCATTATACACTCTAGTCATTCCTAGCTTATACCATCTCAGTCTTTATCGTATATCTTTCCTTCTGATTTCATTTGTGCCCCCAGACCTCCTGCCTCTATCATTCTCTCATTCAGCTTCATTCAGTGTTCTAACATTATTGTATTACAGTTATGTAGGATTGTGCTATCCATTTCTGAATTTTTACAATCAGTCCTGTTGCATAATCTGTATCTCTTCAGTTTCAATGACCCAAAATCTACCCTATTTCTATCTCCTGATGACCTCTGCTCTTAACTGAAATTCTCCAAATTCATTCATTAATGTTAGTTCATTTCAGTGAGGCCATACACTATTTGTCCTTTTGTTTCTGGCTTGTCTCACTCAGCATAATGTCCTTAAGGTCTATCCATGTTGACAAACAAACACAAACATTCTTAACATATGATCATTCCATTCTACATATGTAATCAGTAATTCACAATATCATCACATAGCTGTATATTTATCATCATGATCATTCCTTAGAACATTTGCATCAATTCAGAAAAAGAAATAAAGCAAAAACAGAAAATAGTTCATACATACCATACTCCTTACCCCTCTCTTTCATTGATCACTAGCATTTCAATCCACTAAATTTATTTTAACATTTGTTCCCCTTATTATTTATTTTTATTCCATATGTTTTACCCGTCTGTTGATAAGGTAAATAAAAGGAGCATCAGACACAAGGTTTTCACAATCACACAGTCACATTGTGATAGCTTTATCATTATACAGTCATCTTCAAGAAACATGGCTGCTGGAACACAGCTCTACATTTTCAGGCACTTCCCTCCAGCCTCTCCATTACATGTTAACTGACAAGGTGATATCTATTTAATGCATAAGAATAACCTCCAGGATAACCTCTTGACTCTGTTTGGAATCTCTCAGCCATTGACACTCTATTTTGTCTCATTTATCTCTTCCCTCTTTTGGTGGAGAAGGTTTTCGCAATCCCTTGATGCTGAGTCCCAGCTCATTCTAGGATTTCTGTCCCACTTTGCCAGGAAGGTCCACACCCCTGGGAGTCATGTCCCATGTAGAGAAGGGAAGGGTGGCAACCATTTGTTTTAATCCCTATTCAGTACTGCATGTTGGAAACTTGATTAGATTATTTCCACAGAAATGTGACTCACCCAATTGTGGGTATTAAGTTTTAAATAGAGGAAGATGTAACTCCACCCATTCCATGTGGGTCTTGATTATTTTTCTGAGAACCCTTAAAAGAGGAAGCATTCTGGAAAGAGTCTCTCTTTAGAATGATGACAGAGCCATGAAGCAGAGAGCCCATACTGCCAGAGAGCTTTGGAGATGAAGAAGGAATACGTCCCCAGGGGACCTTCATGAAACAAGAAACCTGGAGAGACAGCTAGCAGATGTTGCCATGTTCGCCATGTGCCTTTCCAGTTGAGAGAGAAACCTTGAATTTCATCGACCTTTCTTGAGTGAAGGTAACCTCTGGATGGTGCCTTTCTTTGGACATTTTTATAGAGTTGCTTTATTTGAGACATTTTCTCGGCCTTACAACTGTAAAGTTGCAACTTAATAAATTCCCCCTTTTAAAAGTCATTCTGTTTCTGGTATGTTGCATTCTGGCAGCTAGCAAACTAGAACACTGCACTTCTTGGAACTGTAATTTTATGTCTTTCATAAGAGATGGGAAATTTTCAGTGATTATTTCTTCTTTTCCCTTCTCTTCTCCATCTGGGATATCCACAACCTGTGTGTTTGTGCACCTCATGCTGTCGTTCAATTCCCTGGGACCTTGTTCATATTTTTCCATTATTTTCCCTATATTTTCTTTTGTGTGTCAGATTTCAGATGTCCAGATCTCTAGTTCACTAATTCTTTCTTCTGCCTCCTCAAATCTATTGTTGTAGGTTTCTATTGTTCTTCCATCTCTTCTATTGAGCCCTTCATTTCTATAAATTCTGTGATTTGTTTTTTCAAATTTTCAAGTTCTTCTTTTTATTCACCCAATGTCTACTCAACTCATTGATTTGACTTTTGATGAGATTTTCCACATCTGAACATCCTGAATTAGTTATTTCAACTCCTGTATCTCATTTGCAGTGTTGGTTTGTTCCTTTGACTGGGCTATATTTTCAATTTTCCTAGCATGACATTACTTTTTGCTGGCATCTAGACATTTGATTTCCTTAATTAGTTTATTATAAGGGTTGTTTTCACTGTTTCACCAGGTTTTTTTTTTTTTTTTTTTTTTTTTGCTGGCTGGCTTTGTTCTCTATCTGACAGTTCAACTTATTTTAGACCTTTTACATAGGTTCTGTTTAACTGATCAGAATTTTTCAGTTATTGTTTTTCTGTTTTTTGCACTGTCTATATAGAGTTTTTTTTTTTGAGGAAGGTCTCAGATATTATAGACCCCAGTCAGATTTTCTCCGACCACATAGGCCCATGTGTCAGGGGGCAAGAGTAGCCACCATCAGTTTTCCCTGAGGGTGAGACCCAGCAGGTTGACAAACTTTCCTATGAGGCCTCTAGACTTTGAGTTTTTCCTGTCCTGCCCAGCATGTGGTGCTTGTCTGCCTGTGGCTTCCCACCAGTTTAAAGTGATGTGATGCCTTTAATTTCAGCAGATTCTCCCTGCCTCTGGCGTGGTTGAGACAGAGCTGAGGCCGTAGGCTGGCTTTAATTGCTTCTGCTTTCCATTCCCTGGGGCCTGAATTCCTTGAAGGAGGAAATCCACTTCAGCTGGGCCCTGCCCCTTCAAGGGAATTAACTCCTTTCACTTGACTAGTTACTTTGTCTCTCAGACAAGCTTATATCTGCCATTGCCTGGGGCAGTGCTAGAGCCTGAGAGTGCTCTCAGTTCTATCTAATGAGCTGTTAAGGAGTATATAAAAAAAAAAAAAAGGGAAAAAGCCTTTTCAGAGCCAGACTCCGCTCCTCAGGCTTGTCAATCATGAGCTTCAGTTGGTACTATGTATCACCAGGCTCCATGTGCCCCCCTTTTCTTGGGGTCCAGCTCTTTTCTAGTACTTTCTGCTAACTCAAAAAGCCTCCGTTTAATGTTAAAAGAAATTGAGTAGATTGAAATACTAGTGGTCAATTGTGGGGGGGGAGGTGCATGGTGTGTATGAGTTTTTACTTTTTAATTTTTATTTCTTTTTCTGGAGTGATGTAAATGTTATGAGAAATGATCATGGTATCAGGAGCCATTGATTACACACCAAGTATGGAATGTTCATGTTAAGAATGTTCGTGTTTGTATGTTGATTGGTTTTATTAATAAAAATTAAAAATTAAAAAACAAAAAACAAAAAACAAGAAGAAGGGGGAAAAAAAAGCCTTTTTTCCCCCATCAGCCCCGCCCCGTCTCTGCTGGGGCAAAAACTCCTAGTTCCTTTAGGGTTCATTTCAAGTTTATCTGTGTTGGGGGCCTGTTTTCAGTACTCAGAATTTGTTTTATTAATTTTGCAATTGGAGTTTGGTTGAGCTAAGCTCTTGCTGCTAGTAAAGCCTGTTTCCTTTCCCCTTGGGGAAGTAGCCTGCCATGCCGATGGGAGAGGGGCACCAGCCTCTGCAGCTTGCGGAACATATGGTTCTGTGTGGGGTCTCAGCCATTCTACCTGGTCCAGACTGGTGTACACTGTGTGTCCGGTCACTGTTGTTCGGTACTGTTCCTGACTGTTTACTAGCTGCTCTAGAGCGCGAACTAAATTCCACACCTCACTAAGCCACCACCTTGCTCTGCCTCTTCTGAGAGTCAGCTTTCCCTTCTCTCTGTCCAGATCCAAGTGGTTGCCAAGTCCTGCCCATTCTATCTCCTTAACATCTGTCATGCCTGTCTCCTTCCCTCCATCCCTTTTGATACTGCATTGGCTCAAGCCACCTCACCCCCCATGTACCCCAAGATAATTGCAACAGCCTCTTAGATGACCTCCTTGAAACCTCCAGGATCTTCTCCATGTTGCTGACTCAGAGGAGTCCATCTAGAATATAAATTTTGACCTGGATGTCCCATCAGGATAGTGGTGTGATTGACAGAAAAATACCAACAGAATTAAAGAATGTCCACTTTCGTTAATGGCCTTGTTATGGACACTTACCTGTTTGGCCTTTATCAGGCAGGACACAGTGTGCACTCTCCCAGATGGAAGGGTGGGTGGCTTGGATCTTCCCAGGTGTTTTAATTTCCTGGGCTGCTCAAGCAAATTCCATGAAGTGGGTCTGGTTGGACAATGGGAATTTATCTGCTTATAGTTTTGAGGCTAAAAGAAAGTCCAAATAGAGCATCATCAAGGTGATACTCTCTTCCTGAAGACTGGTGTTCTGGGGCTAGCTGCCGGTGATCCTTGGCTCTTAACTCCTCTGCCACAAGGCAATGTCATGGCAGCCTCTTCATTTTCTTCCAGGCTCCATCAATTCCAGTTTTGTGTCTATGTGGCTTTCTCTCTTTTATGTCTGAATTTCATTCTATTTTTAAAGAATTCAATAATAGTATTGAGACCTACCCTGACTTAGAACCTCATCTACTCTTTGAGACCAAAGGAAGAAAGGTTTATTTTGTACCGAACCTAAATTTTCCGTAGCACATAATCTAACTCAACCTGTCTGGATAGATGATTTAAACAACAGAAACAAAGGGAACCCAGAATAAGAATGAGGGCCTTTAATCCTGTATAGCTTAATCTAATGCCTGGATCCACCCTAGAATATATGAAGCAAATAATCAAAAACTATTGGCAAGTCCCTTGAGGAATGGAAGAGAAATATGGAACTATTAAACGTTACCACCAGGGAAACCCTTGATACTGTGTCAAACATTATGGACACCCAAATCAACAGACCAAGCCCTTGATCTTCATACACATACATTCCAAACATGGTATACAATCAATGGTTCACAATATCATCACGTAGTTGTGTGTTCATTACCACGATCATTTTAAAGAACATTTCCATCATTCCAGAAAAGGAAATAAAGAGAAAATGGAAAAAGCTCATATATATATATACATCTAACCCCTCCCTCTCATTGACCCTAGTATTTCCATCTACCCAATTTATTTTACCCTTTGTCCTCCCTAATATTTATCTTTTTATCCATTTTTTTATTCATCCATCCATACCTAGGATAAAGGGAGCATCAGACACAAGGTTTTCACAATCACACAGTCACATTGTAAAAGTTATATCTTTATACAATTGTCTTCAAAAATCAAGGCTACTGAAACACAGTCCAACAGTTTCAGGTACTACTCTTCAGTCACTCCAATGCACCATAAACTAAAAATGGATATCTATATAATGCATAAGACTAACCTCTAGAATAACCTCTTGACTTTGTTTGAAATCTCTCTGTGGTAGTTAGATTCAGTTGCCAACTTGGCCAGGTGAGCGTACCTAGTTTTGTTGCTGAAGACATGAGCCAATGAATGGTAGGTGAACCTCATCTGTTGCTGATTTACATCTGCAGTCAGCTAGGAGGCATGCCTGCTGCAGTGAAGGACGTTTGACTTAATTGGCTGGTGCTTAAATGAGAGACCGCAACATAGCACAGCCCAAGCAGCTCGGCATTTCTCATCTCAGCACTCGCAGCTCAGCCCAGGCCTTTGGAGATGCAGAAAGAAGTCACCCCGGGGAAAGTTGCTGGAACCCAGGGGCCTGGAGAGAAGGCCAGCAGAGACCATCCTGTGCCTTCCCACGTAAGAAAGAACCTCAGTGGAAAGTTAGCTGCCTTTCCTCTGAAGAACTAACAGAATAAATCCCCTTTTTTAAAAAGCCAATCCGTCTCTGGTGTGTTGCATTCCAGCAGCTAGCAAACTAGAACACTCTCAACTGCTGAAACTTAATTTTGTCTCCTTTCTCTCTTCCCCATTTTGGTCAAGAAGGCTTTCTCAATCCCTTGATGCTGGGTCCCGACTCATCCCAGGATTTCTGTCCCACGTTGCCAAGGAGATTTACACCCCTGGGAGTCATGTCCCACATAGGAGAAAGGGCAGTGAGTTCACCTGCTGAGGTGGCTTAAAGAGAGAGGCCACATCAGAGCAACGAAAGACGTTCTCTGGAGGTGACTCTTAGGCCTAATTTTAAGTAGGCTTAGCTTATCCTTTGCAGAAAGAAGTTTATAGGGATGAACCCCAAGATTGAGGGTTTAGCCTATTGATTTGGTTGTCCCCACTGCTTGCAAAAATATCAGAAATTCTTTAAATGGGGAAGTTGACTATTTCCTCCTTTCTCCCCAGTCCCCCAAGAGGACTTTGCAAATACTTCTTTATTCACTTCCTAAATTACTCTGGGATATATCAGGGCATCACACTAACCTGGGCAAACCAACAAAGTCTCACACCCTATTCAAGATTCCATGTACTTACGGTGTTCAACTAAATGGACCATACAAGTTAAATTAGGAAATGCACTACCCAAAATATGAACTTTGCACCAAATAAACATATGCTGGTTTGAAAGGATGTATGTCCCCTAGAAAAGCCATGTTTTAATCTAAATCCCATTTCATAAAGGCAGAACAATCCCTATTCGATACTGTATGTTGGAAACTGTAATCAGATCATCTCCCTGGAGGTGTGATTTAATCAAGAGTGGTTGTTAAACTGGATTAGGGGTGATATGTCTCCACCCATTTGGGTGGATCTTGATAAGTTCCTGAAGTCCGATAAAAGAGGAAACATTTTGGAGAATGAAAGAGATTCAAAGAGAGTAGAGCAGAATGACATAGCTACAAGAAGCAGAGTCCATTAGCCAACGACCTTTGGAGATGAAGAAGGAAAATGTCTCCCAGGAAGCTTCATTAAACAAGAAGCTAGCAGATGATGCTGTGTTCGCCATGTGCCCTTCCAGATGAGAGAGGAACCCTGACCGTGTTCACCATGTGCCTTTCCAGATGAGAGAGAAACTCTGACTGTGTTCGCCATGTGCCTTCTCACTTGAGAGAGCAACCCTGAACTTCATCGGCCTTCTTGAACCAAGGTATCTTTCCTTTAATGCCTTAGATTGGGCATTTCTATAGAATTGTTTTAATGGGGACATTTCCTCGGCCTTGGAACTGTAAACTAGCACCTGATTAAATCCCACTTTTGAAAAGCCATTCCACTTCTGGTATATTGCATTCTGGCAGCTAGCAAACTAGAACAACAGTGAATAGGTATATCTCTTTCTCAGCATTTTCTCTAAAACTTGTTTCTCTCTGTTCATTTTTAAACAGTTTTATTCATACATCATAGAAGCAAACCTAAGTGTATAGACATGCCTTCAGCACCATAATCTATCTGAAGACATTTCCTTTACTTCCACAAAAAATCTATACCCCTTCCCCATGCCCCCCACCTGTTAACATTTAGTTTTGACATAATGCCTTTGTTACACTCAATGGAAGCATATTACAATGGTACTGTTGATTATAAATCATAGCTTGCTTTGATTGCACTTTTTTCCATATACTATTTTCAACACCCTGCAATGTTGACATTCATTCAATCTCCCTCATGCAAAAGACGTTTTTTAATTTTTACATTTAATCGCCATCAGTGCTCACTCTAGGCATTCCTAAATTATACCATCTCAATCTTTATCCTCTTTCTTTCTGGTTTCATACATCAAGCCCTTGATCTTGAGGCTTGCTCTTGTGAAGCTTATGTATGTAGCAGAGAAGCTTAGTCTACCTATAGGTATGCCTAAGAGTTACTTCCACTTTGGTTGCTTACTTGTGGCCCTCTCTCTAAGCCCAACTCTGCAAGTGAAATCATTGCCCTCCCCCGCTACATGGGACATGACATCCAGGGGTGAAAGTCTCCCTGACAGCATGGGAGATGACTCCCAGGTATGAGTCTGGCCCTGGCACCATGGGATCAATAATGCCGTCCTGACCAAAAGAGGGAAAAGACATGTAACAAATAAGATAACAGTGGCCATTTGAGTGTTCAAATAAAGTTGAGAAACTACCCTGAAGGTCACTCTTATGTGAGCTTCAGTTAGACATTGCTACCTACCATAACTTGCCAAACCCCAACCAAAACCATTCCAGCCAATCCTAAAGAACACCTAGGGCATTATATAAGATTCTACAAAGATTCCGTGCACTAGGGCAACATTCCAGAAACCTACCACCTCCAGATGGGTCCCTGGACCAGATAAGTCCTGACACCTAGAGGAGCCAGCCTTTCCAGAACATCAAATGATTCCATCCCCCAACCCGTATTATCGACAGCCCCTTCCAACATGAAGAAGTCAGAATGGGCATAGCCCAAGTACCCCTAAAGAGTGGGAGAAAGATCAAAGGTGATGGTGGAGTTATACAGAGAAGGTAGGGTTAACAAATGAGCATGATTGCTGAATTATTATATTTGTTTTAGTCTCCAGTGTCTTAGAGCAGCTAGAAATAAAATCTAAAATGGTGGAATTGTAACCCATAGCAAACTCTGAAATTTGTTCTACAAATAATTGTTGTGCTGTGCTTTGAAATTTATTGCTTTTTTGTATGTATGTATATATATATACTATTTTTTACAAAGAAGAAAAAAGTTTCTTCTGACCTCCAGTGTTTTGGAGCAGCTAGAAGGAAAAATCTGAAATACCCATAACAAACTCTGAAATCTGTTCTGAATCTACTTGTTGAATTGAAAATCATTGCTTTTTCTTTCTTTGTATATATGTTACATTTAACAATGAAAATCTTTTTATTTTTTAGTGACCCATCTTGATTGAGGTGGGCCACACCTTAATAGAAGTAACCTCGTCAAAAGTTCTTACTTACAGTGGGTCCACACCCACAGGAATGGAATAAATTTAAGAACATGCTTTCTGGAGTACACACAGCTTCAAACCACCATACCAGGTTCCATCCTGAGATGTCAGCTGCTGCTGCCCTACCGAATGAGGGCTCTGCCGGGTGCGAGAAGCTCCCTCTTCTCATTACAGGAGTCTGGCTCCTTCCTAGCTCCTCCTGACTGCCTGATATTCAGGTACAAGCAACTGGTCAAAACATACATAACAGAGTCAGTTTTGCAGGCTTAAGAGGACTGGGCTTCAGTCTGCCTGAGATCTATTCCTGCAACCCCAACATCCAGTGCTGACCTCCAGTGCTGAGTCTGACTGGCCATGTACCTGGCCCTGTCTTCTATGCTCTGTTGGTCCTGACAGTCAAGAACTGAAGCAGGCCAGGAAGCCAGCTCCACCTGCTTCCACTGGCAAAGGCCAAATGAAATCCCCAGGCCTTCTCAGGCCACAGCAGCCACCTCTAGACCCAACTGCAAATGTGTGTGTGTGACAGAGAGATTGTGACTCCAGGGTTCTTACTGTTTTAGTCTCAACGAAGCAAATGGCCTTGGGTCTTCCATTTGACTCTAGCCTTTCGGCAAATCAAGCTTCTCCATAACTTAATAAAAGGCATCATTTATTGAGTAAGTACTTTTTCCAGGCTCTGTGCCAACACTCTACATACAATCTGTCTGAGCTATCATAATAGTCTTATAATGTCAGAACTAATATTGTCCCTATTTCAAGGATGGGGGAACTGAGGCTCAGTGTAATTAGCTTGCTTGAAATCATACTGCTCATGAAATCTTTCACCGTAGCAGTTTTTGTTTGTGTTTGTTTGGTGGTAGACTGCACTGCTTTTCACAAATATTTGATGTCCTTCTTTACTGGTGGATCCCTGTACTGTCCAACGTGGGTGAGGGGGTGTGACTTGCTTTGGTCAAAGAAACACGAGCAGAAGTGACATGCAAGCAACTTCAGGGCAGAAGCTTTTGAGAGCCAGTGCAAGCTCCACACATTCTTTTTCCTGGTCTCTGCAGTCATGGAAGCCTGAGTCGAGATGGGGCCTCTATCAGCCTGGGTCCTTGAGAAACTACCATGAGCAGAGGCTGCCAGTTGATTCAAGATGGACGTATAACATGAGCAAGGGATTTATTTTGTGGTTTTAATTTACTGAGGTTTTCCCAGTTGTTTATTTCTCTTTTTTATGTAACAGCTTTATTGAGATATAATTTACTATTGTGCTGGTTTGAGAGATGTATGTACCCTGAAAAAGCCGTGTTTTAATCCTAATTCCATTTTGTAAAGGCAGCCGTTTCTTCTAATCCCTGTTCAGTACTGTATGTTTGAAGCTGTAATTAGAGCATCTCTCTGGAGATGTGACTCATTCAAGAGTGGTTGTCAAGCTGGATTAGGTGGAGATGTGTCTCCACCCATTCAGGTAGGTCTTGATTAGTTTACTGGAGTCCTATAAAAGAAGAAACATTTTGGAGAATGGGAGAGATTCGAAGAGAGCAGAACAACATAGCCACGAGAAGCAGAGAGTCCACCAGCCAGTGACCTTTGGAGATGAAGAAGGAAAATGCTTCCTGGGGAGTTTCATGAAACAGGAAGCCAGGGGAGAAAGCTAGCAGATGACGCCATGTTTGCCATGTGCCTTTCCAGATGAGAGAGAAACCCTGAACTTCATCAGCCTTCTTGCATCAAGGTATCTTTTCCTGGATGCCTTTGATTGGACATTTCTATAGACTTGTTTTCATTGTGACATTTTCTCAGCCTTAGAAATGTAAACTAGCAACTTATTAAATTCCCCTTTTAAAAGCCATTCCGTTTCTGGTATATTGCATTCTGGCAGCTAACAAACTAGAACACATATCATACAACTCAACTATTTAAAGTGCACAGTTCAATTGTTTTTTGTATATTCACAGAGCTGCGCAGCCATCACCATTTTCATTGCCCTCTAGAAAAAATCCCTTACCTATTAGCAGTCACTCCGCTTTTCACTACCACCCCCTCCCAGCCCTAAGCAACCACTAATCTACCTTCTGTCTCTATAGATTTGCTCATTGTGGACATCCTTACATAAATGGAATCATGTAATAGGTGATCTTTTGGGACTGGCCTCTTTCAGTTAGCATAATGTTTTCAAGCTTTATCTGAGTACTTCACTGCTTTCTACGGCTGAATAATATTCTGTCATATGGATATAACACATTTTGTTTATCCATTTATCAATTGATACATATTTGTGTTGTTTCCAGTTTTGGGCTATGATGAGTAAGTGTGATGAATAAGTATACAAGTTTTTGTGTGGGCATATTTTTGTTTCTCTTGTTTAAATACCTAAGGGTGGAATTGCTGAGTCATATGGTAACTCTGTGTTTAACTTGAAGAATTGCCAGACTGTTTCCAAAGCGGCTGCCCCATTTTGCAATTCTACCACCAATGTATGAACGTTTCAATTTTTCCACATTCTAGTCAACACTTGTTATTATCTGGCTTTTTTTTTTTTTTTTTTTTTCAGAGTCATGCTAGTGGTAACTTCCAGATGCTGCATCACAGGGCACATTTAATGAAAGGAAGAATCAGGCACAGTGGAGTACAAAGGTGGGAGTGTGTGACTCAGAAATAAAAAGGAGAGCCCTGGATACATTCAGCCACGTGGACGAATCCCAAAAACATAAGGCAGAACAAAACAAGCCAGACACCTTGTTCCACAGGAGACTAGGAGTGGGGTTGCCAGATGATTCTGAAACCCCACTGCTCAGTATGTATCTGAAGGAACTGAGTGTAGGGATGAGAATGGAAATGTGCACAGGGGTGTTTATGGCAGCAGGTTTCCCGATCCACAGTGCAAGGAGGTGGCCTAAGGGTACAATTACTGGGGAATAGAAGGGGAAACTATGGTGTATACATACAATGGACTACTGAGCAGCCACAAGAAGGAAGGAAGTTGTGGGGCATGCAACTAGGTGTATGAACCTTAAGGACTGTATGTTGAATGAAATGTCCGGCACAAAAAGACACATATTATCATGCCTCAATCATATGGACTAACTATAATATAAAACCTCGGTGAACTGAAGTTGAGAAAATGGATTATCAGGTTGGGGCCTATTGTAAAGAGTCCTGCACTGTAAGCTCTTACAGCAGTCAGGAGTTCTAACTGTTATATCTAAATTCTGAGATACTGAGCTATTTGTTTATAATCTGGTTGTTTCCTGAAACTTCCAGTATTTATGTGACACCTAGGGTTCAGAGCTCTGAAGCTATGAAAGTCAGAAGTACCCCAGAGAGAAACTGTTTAAAAAGTTGAAAAAGTGATTAGACTTCGAATAAAGATATGAAAGAAGCTGATCTGGATACCAATGAGGTAAATCAGAATACAGGGTAAAGGATGATATCATTCATATTTTAAAACTTCAACTTCTATGTGAGACCAAAGGGAGAGAGGTTTATTTGGTGCAAAGTTCATATTTTGGGAAGTGCATTTCCTAATTTAACTTGTATGGTCCGTTTAGTTGAACACTGTAAGTACATGGAACCTTGAATAGGGCTTAAGATTTTGTTGGTTTGTTCAGGTTAGTGTGATGCCCTGATATATCCAAGAGTAATTTGGGCAGTGAATAAAGAAGTGTTTGCAAGATTCTCTTGGGGAACTGGGAAGAAAGAAGGAAATATCCAATTTCCATTTAGGGAATTCCTGATATTCTTGCAAGCAGTGGGGACAACCAAATCAATAGGCCAAGCCCTCGATCTTGGGGTTCACCCCTATGAAACTTCTTCCTGCAAACGATAGGCTAAGCCTACTTAAAATTAGACCTAAGAATCACCTCCAGAGAATCTCTTTTGTTGCTCTGATGTGGCCTCTCTCTCAGCCATCTCGGCAGGTGAACTCACTGCTCTTCCCCTTATGTGGGATATGACTCCCAGGGGTGTAAATCTCCCTGGCAATGTGGGACAGAACTCCCAGGATGAGTTGGGACCTGGCATCAAAGGATTAAGAAAGTCTTGATCAGAATGGGGAAGAGAGAAATGACATAAAACAAAGTTTCAGTGGCTGAAAGATTTCAAACAGAGTTGGGAGGTTATCCTGGAGGTTATTGTTATGCATTATATAGTTATGTTTTTTTAGTTTATACTGTAGTGGAATGACTGGAGGGAAGTACCTGAAACTGCTGAACTGCGTTCCAGTGACCTTGATTCTTGACGACAATTGTTTAACTTTTACAATGTGACTGTGAAATTGTGAAAAACTTGTGTCTGTTGTTCCTTTTATCCGGGATATGGACAGATGATGAAAAAATGTGGATAAAGAACAAATAAATAATAGGTAACGAAAGATAAAATAAATTGGGTAGATGGAAAATACTAACGGTCAATGAAAGGGAGGGCATGGGGTTTGGTATGTATGAGTTTTTTCTTTTTATTTCTTTTTCTGGGGTGATGCAAATGTTCTAAAAAATGATGATGTTAATGAATACACAACTATGTGATGGTATTGTGAGCCACTGATTGTACACCATGTAAGGGAATGTTTGTATGTGAAGATTTATCAGTGAAAATATTAAAAAAAAAGAAGCCAGACACAAAAGAGTACATACTATATGATCCCATTTTTACGAAATTCTAGAATAAGCAAGACTATGGATTATGTATAGATAGAAATAAGATCAGTAGTTGCTTGGGGTGAGGGGGAACTGACTGGCAAGGGTCAAGAAAGATGTTCTGAAGTGAAGGAAATGTTCTAAACTTGGATGGGGTTGTGGATGACATGAGAATATTCTGTATTAAAACTGATAGAATTGATCTGTGAATGTCACCATTAAATGAATTTTACCTGTGACAGGCAGCCTCCACGATGGCCCCCAATGACCCCCGCCTGCTTGTATGCAGACCCTTGTGTAGTCTCCTTCTACTGTGTCTCAAACTAGTCTGTGCGCCGATAGAATATGACAGAAGTGATGGTATGGGCTTAGGTCATAAAAGAAACTGTGGATCCATCTTGGTCTCTCTCTTGTATTCTTTCTTTCTCTTGGATCACTTGTTCCAGAAAAGGCCATGTCTGAGCATCTTGTGGAGAAATATATATGTGGCAAGGAACTGTCAATAACTATGTGAGTGAGCCTGGAAATAGGCCCTTCAGTCACAGAAAAAGTTCTCAGATGTCCACAGCCTGAGCCTACTGCTTGAGCACAAATTCATGAGAGACCCTCAATCAGGGCTACCTACTAAGCTCCTCCCTGATTTGTGACCCTCAGAAACTGTATGAGATGGTAAATGTTTTTGTTTTGAAATAACTGTTTTATTTAAGCTGAAGTTTCCTGGTTTTGTTGAAATTCACGCAAGTTAAGGACTTGAAATTTTTGTTTAAGTTACATGCTTAAATATTATACGACATTTTCATCACTGACTCCAGCAAGAACTTGTTGTGATTTAGTACTTTCAAAACAATCTATAAAGAACTGTCGTTCAAAACCGTGAGACGTACCACAGCCTATTCAAAGAATAACATCCTCACCAGAATGATGATGTGTGTGGTATCCAGAAGCCGCAACAGACTGCCTTTGTCCGCTGTCTGGAGAAGCCAGCAAAGAAGTTATAAGGGCTTTCTGTAGAAGATGATGTCAAATGTGCTTGAGCTGACATCGCAGAGGATGTAGAAGGCTGAAGAAATTGTTTAGCTGGGGTACCTACTTCCATCGCAGCTTCACCCACTCCCAAATCAGTACTTGACGGGACCGTAGGAAGAGAGGAAGCATCTGACCGACTCGTTCCACCTCTAGGTCAAGACCGTCCCTGTCCTCTAATGCCCTGGGCAACTTCGCTTGCTTCTTCTCCATCTTGATAACATAGCAGACATTCTCCGGCTCCACAGCACATTGGGACTTTGCTCTCCAGCTCGTTCTCATTCATTCTCACGCCTTGCTCTGGGTCTAGTATCTGACCACTTACCAGGAAGTCTCAAATGCTTATCTGGAGGCTGTCATAACTCTTCTCTTCTCTCATCTGCAGATGGAGTTTTAAGTTCTCAGCTTGTATCATCTTTTGGGTCAAATAGATGCATGTAATATGGAGAGAATTGGCAAGAATTTCCTGACCATCTTCACTGTAAAGCAGAGATGTCACCCTGCAGGACTCATTAAGATGGGAAAGGATAAAATGGGCAGCCTTTCCAGTAGTTGCTCCACCTGCATAATTCCCTGTAGCTCTTGTGCCCAGCATTTGCTGATCATGTATTCTCACTGCGTTCTCAGAACAACCAACAGCAAGGTGTTGTTGGACAAAGAGTTACAGATGTGGCAGCACGTCGACAGTTAATTAAAATGTCATCTTTGCAATCTTCTCTTGTGCAGTAGCAAAAGAATTTTGATGCGAGCATCAAACCACCTGACAGTTCCCTCTTCATCATGAGAGAAAAGTATAAGGATCATTTAGTACAGATATAATCTCATAGGTAGTTCCATAATGGCAGGTAAACTGGCATTGTCTGTTGGTTTCTGCATCTTGTTCAACACTGGTGTAAAATATTACTCCATCTCCAGAGCAGGATATAATCTGCTTATCATTTGTGCATGGTAAGAACTTTGCACTAAATATATTTGCTCCCTGCCCTGAACGAATTGTCGTCAAAACCTTTCTTCTGTAAGGATTACTAATTACTAACTTGTTGTCATCTGAACCAGGACAAATATATTCTCCAGTGTCATTCCAACAGATTGTATTAACGCAGCCATCATGCACATTCAGGGTTGCTTCAAATCTTAATCTTTGGATAAATTCTCTTCTTCCCAGGGAGCAGCTCTGTAGCCAGGACGGGTCCTCCAGCCCGAGAGAACTTTCCCTCACATCCCACAACAGGTGTGGGTAACAGCCACCCCTAGATATGGCTGTGCTGGAGCAGGGGTGCAAGGGGAGACCCCCGAATTGGGGAGGGGAGGAGGGGGAGGGGACCTGCGGATCAACACCTGAGCCGCACCGGCCTTCTCCTGCAAAGCCCGGCTGCCTGGCCAGAACTCGCCTCTGTGTTTGGTTTTTTTTTTTTTTAACATGGGCAGGCACCGGGAATCGAACCTGGGTCCTCTGGCATGGCAGGCAATCATTCTTGCCTGCTGAGCCACTGTGGCCTGCCCTGTTTGTTGTTTTAAGCCACTAAATTTTGGAGTAATTTGTTTCGCAGCAATAGATGATGAATAAAATACTTCAACAAACTGAATATGTGGGTTGGGGGTGGGGGAATATGCTAAGTGCTTCTGGTCTAGATGGCTTTTCCAGAGACCTCAAGTGCTTTCTGTGACTCAGACTTCTGGGCTCAGCCTGTGAACTGGGGAATTGTGGGTCTGGGAGCCATGTCTAGACACCAGGAACTGGTGCCTTTAAAATAGCTGCAAACACTGCCCATTGAACCTGCCCCTTAACAGCTGCATACAGGACCCAGTGCTGTACCTGCTGTGCAGAGAATTCCAGAAATGCACTCCCCATTAATATGTCCACAGAAGCATCAGGAATTCATTCAGGACTCAGAAGCTAATAACAGCTTCTATTTTTGGAAGACTTTTTATGAGCCAGGTGTTATGTAAAGTGTGTTAAGCACATCTTTAATTTGCTCTTCCCAACAAGCCTCTGAAAAAGATATTATTAAACCCATTTTACAATGGAGAAAACACACCTTTTTTTCCATTCTCATCCCACGTGGTAAGTAAGGGGCTGATCTCAGCTCCCAGCTGCAGGCCTGGCCAGCGAGAAATGTACACATCAAACATTCAGGCCAAGGAGACACAACATGGGGCCCTGGGGGTTAAAAGCCTGTCTGAGGAGGAAGCCAACTCAGAGGCAGGCAGAGCTGAGAACTGAAGCAAGAGATTCCCAATGATGTTTTCAAGCTTTTGAGTTGAGTCTGTGTCTGAATTTTTATCCCTCAATGGCTTAGTTACATGAGGCAGTAAATCCCCTTTTTGCGTGAGCCAGTTTTCGTTGGGTTTCAGGTTACTTGTGACTAAACTGTTTTGACTCATCCAAAATGTCAGGGCCAACCTCTCCGACGAGAGGACATTTGAGCAGAGAACTGTAGGCTGAGCATCGGTTGGTCAGGAGAAGTATGGGAGAAATGTGTTCCTGGCAGAGGGAACCACAAATGCAAAGGCCCTGGGAAAGGACAGTGTGGCAGGTTTAAGGGGCTAAATGGCATCCAGGATGGTGGTAGGTTAACTGAAGGAGAACTAGGAGGCGATGGGCAGAGATGAGGCTAGAGGGGGTCCGTGATGGAGAACCTTGCAGGCTTTACTAGAGATCTAAGACTTTGCCCCAAGAGCAGCGGAAAGTCATCGAAGGGTTTAAAATAGGGATTTACTTGATTTGTATTTTGACGTTATTTGCATTTTTTTTTTTTCGGTGGGGGAGTGCATGGTCAGGGAAAAGAATATTTGCATTTTTATAAGCACTCTCTGGCAGCAGTGTGGGGAGTGGATAGGCAGAAGGTAAAAATAATGCAGGGCGATTACTTAGAAAATTATCGTAAACCACTAGTCTAGAGGTGATGATGGCTTAGAGTGGAAACTGCAGGCATTTAGAGATTGGGTGGATTTTGTGCAGTTAGTCTCCAGAGGTACCCTCCAATATGTATGCCTTGTGTATTCCCATCCCACCTGGAATCTGGGATGGCCCTGACACCAGCTTTGATCAATAGAATGCAGAGGAAGGGATGCTGTGCCAGCTCTGGATCCAAGACTTAAGAAAGCCTGGCAGCTTCTACCTTTTCGCTCCTTGGAGCCTTAAGTCGCCAGGTGAGAAGTCCAGCTTCTCTGCCATGAGAAACGTGGAAGCCGCGTCAGAGAGGCCCTGACATTCATAGAAAGGCCCAGCTGTCCTAGTGTCCCAGCTGAACTTCCAGATGACTCCAATCCCAGCTGCCATCTGATTGCAACAGCATAAGAGAATGAGAACAGCAGAAAAACTTCCCAGCAGAGCCTGGTCAGTCCATAGAGCCATGAGAGTTAATAAAAATAGAAGTTGTTTATAAGCCACTTGAGTTCGGGGGTGAGATGTTTCACAGCGCTGGTAACTGAAGTAGATTGCCGAACTATTCAAGGGTCAGAAAGGAGGACAGGGGCATGGAGGGAAAAGGGGGAGTCGGGTGACATCCAGATTTCTTGTTTGAGTGTGAATGGGGAAATGGGAGCAATTGGGAGACGGTAAGATGCCCAGTGAAGTTTGGGACATGCTGAATTTGAGATGCCTGGGTCAGCTTTGATGCATTTGTGGAATGCATCAAGAAGGGCCCTGATTAGAAGGAACAAAAGCCCACCCCACCGGTATGAATGAATGATAGGAGTTATGGTAATACCTACCAAGTGTTAATCACATGCATCCCTACCAGCATTACTTCATTACGCACCACCGCAACCACATGTAGGAGGTAGTTTTAATATTCCCATTCTACAGATGAGAAAAGTGAGGCACACAGAGAGGTTAGGTGACTCTCCCAGGTCACACCATTGGATTAATGGTGGAGCCAGGATTCAAAGGCCAAAGTCCAACTCCCATGCCAGTGCTCCTGGGGACTCTGCTGAGCAGCCTCTGTGAAGGGGGCTTACAGAATGGACTCAAGGCTCTCATGGATGCCAGGCAGAGCTGGAAGACACAGAGACAGAGGCGAAAACTCTCTGGCTCTCTCTGGATGGATTCCACTGACCCAGACTCTGACCCCATCACCCAACCAGAGTTTCTCTGTCTCTGATTAGTCAGTGAACTGGTGGGCTATGTTCCCTGACTATCTCTTATCAGCAATAGGAGAAGGAAACAGAGAGCCCTGGGGTGCAAACATGGCTCCTGGGGCCATGCATCTTTGGGGATGAGTGAACAAGTGTTTGGAGAAGGGAACATGGCCATGACAGCAATTTAGAAAGAAGCCCAGTTTAGGTCAGGCTTGCACAACTTAGCAGTGCTCAGCACATCTGTCTCTGCCCCTGAGAAATCCCAGAGACTGGGGTGGGAGTGGGGGTGGATGAGGGTGGGAGGGATAGAGTGGAATTCTGCAGCCCACCGCCTCACACCGTGCTGCCCCACTCCCTGGACCTTCTCCCTCCCCAATCTTCTGACACCAGCTGAATTCCTCAGCTCGAGGCCCAAAGTCCCCACATGGGGCTTCATCTCCCATCTGGCCCCAGCATGGTGCCTCTGACCAGTTCTGGATTCCCTCTTCCCTCCTGGTGCAGCCTTGGCACAAGGTGAAAATACTAACAGCTACCATTTAGAATGCGTTTACCAATATATGCGCCCGGCATAAGGCAAGAGCTCTTACCTGTGCGAGCTCATGGATCCCTTATACCAACCCCAGGAAGTAGGCATTTACACCCATTTTACAGATGAATAAAGTGAGACTCAGAAAAGATAAGTAACTATTCCAAGATCACATAGCCAGTGAGGGATGTCCCTGGAGATGAACTGAGGCTTATATGCCCCTGAAGTCTATATTTCTAACCTCTGGAAACAGTGCATGCATCCACCCCAGGCTGGTTTTTGCCCCACCCTATCGCCTTGCTGGAAGAGAAGCCTGAAGCCTACTTTCAAGGGTTCACAGCTTTGACTTTTTCCCCATAGGACTTTAAATTTATTTAGAGAAGTGGCTCTCAAAGTATGATTCCAGACAAGCAGCTTCAGCATCACCTGGGAATTTGTCAGAAATGCAAATTTCTGGGTAGGCCCACTCCAGACCTACTGAATCAGAAACTCAGGAGCAAGAGCCCAGCAATCTGTGTTTAACAAGTCTTCCAGGTGATTCTCGTGTATGCTTAAGCCCGAGAATCACTGGAAATTGCAGAAGAAAGCTGCAGTTCACAGCCTTTTCCATTCTACTTCCAGGTGGCTCAGAGGAAAACAGCTGGAGAAAGTGAGAATTTCCAGTGGAGTAAGATTTTATTTTTCTTGTTGTTTTTTTCTCATCACATTTGTCAGAAATGATTCAGGTCTGGCTTGAGAGAAGGTGTTAGAATTCCTTAATTGTCACATGCTTTTTTTTTTTTTCCATACTTATGTTCAGTCTAACAGAGAGTGAAAATAAACATAAAGAAATCCAAGCAACCAAATTTAGCATCTTAACATCTTGTCTGTCTAGAGAAGGCTTGTGACTATAGTTCCCCATTCGGTCAACACACTTTGGCTTTGCCTCCTAGGCGCCAGGACCTGGGCTGGGTTCCAAGGAACCCTGGGTTCCTTGTCCTGCTCCTGTGTCAAGGGACTCAGACACCTCACAGATAACTAGCATTATTTTGTTCCATGTGTTGGAGCCCAAGGCTCTGCTCCAAGATGACCTGCGGCCAGGCCATTTCAAATTCTTTGCCAGTATACGGCACTGGGTTTGAGTCCAGGCTCTGCCACTTACCTGCTGTGTGACTTTGGACAAGTCACTTGGCCTCTCTGGGTCTCAGATTCCTCCATTGTGAAGTGAAAGTAATAATTGTCACCTTGCAGGCTTGTTATGAGGATGGAGGAAATGTACCTAGCATAGTGGTGCCACTTACTAGTTACATGACCTTGGGCAAGTTAATTTGCCTCTCTGTGTTTCAGTTTCCACCTCTGTAACATGGGGTTATTTACAACATGTAGCTCATAGCATTGTTGTGAGGTTAAAGTGTTCATTTATATCTTATAACAGGGCTGCATGATAGTAAGCACTCTAACAATAGCGATGTTAGCTATTATTACTATTAAGCTCATAGTAGATGCTCAATGAATGGTGGCTACTGTTAGTACTTTGGTACTTTCTATGCTTACTCCTTTGACAGCTCTGACCTTACAATGCCCTAAGGCTGCTTTCTGTTTTGGTTTCTGGTTGCTTCAGGGTGTTCATCTCACTGAGACGGCCTACCGAGAGTTTGCAGTGCTGACTTCGGGTTGATGCCTTCTCTGATAGTTCATCTGGTGTCTGACCCTGGTTCCTGCCATTTGCTCTCGGCCTGGCTTCAGCATTCTTTGTTCTGGTTTCATGCCCTATCCCTAAGGAACAAGCTCACTGTGGTAGAGTCAGACAGAGGTAAGTCTTAGCTCTGCCACTCTAGCTGTATAACCTCAGTCAAAGGGCTTAACCCTGATCTTCTCATCTGCAAAATGGGGCCAATAATGCTTCTCTTGCAGGTGACCTTAAAAATTAAGTGCTATCATGTGTTTGTAAACATCCAGCATGGTGCCTGACAAACAATAGGTGCTCAACAAATGTTTATTTACTTCCCTGTCCACCTCCCCCCATGGAGTAAATCCTGTATTTATTCTGTATGGTTTACCCTGATCTGTGAAGGGGGAATCTGTGGCAGAGCTTGCTTGTTGCTATCCAATATTCAGTCTCCTTTTCTTCTTCTTAATTTTTTGATGTAGCTAAAATTTGACTTCTTTATTGATCTCTGGTCATATATTTGGCTTCAGGTAAAAACACCCCCCCACACACACACCAAATAGCTCTGATTAAGAGTTATATGAGCTAACTTTTTCTTCTAGTTTTCCTGTAAATGCTCATGGATAGCCAAATTTCATGGTATATGGCATATTGTACAATATTTTAAAACTTTTTTTATTGTATAATATAGCATATATACAAAGCAAAGAAAGAAAAAAGCAAGTTTTCAAAGCACTCTTCAACAAGTAGTTATAGGACTCCCACAGATTGTCATGGGCTACCATACCATCATCTCAGGTATTTCCTTCTAGCTGCTCCAGAACACTGGAGGCTAGAAGGAATATATATATATTTATCATCACTTTTTTTTCCTTTGTGAAAAATAACACATACAAAAAAGCAATAAGTTTCAACGCACAGCACAACAAATACTTACAGAACAGATTTCAGAGTTTGGCATGTATTACAATTCCACAATTTTAGGTTTTTACTTTCATCTGCTCTAATATACTTAAGACTAAAAGAAATATCAATATAATGATTCAGTAATCATACTCATTTATTAAACCCTGCCTTCTCTGTATAACTCCACCATCACCTTTGGTCTTTCTATTCCTCTCTTTAGGGGTATTTGGGCTATGCCCATTCTAACTTTTTCGTGTTGGAAGGGGTTGTCAATAATATGGGGTAGGCTCACAAGCAGTGTGGACTACCAAAGCTATAGGCTGAGCCCCCAGTCTTGGGGTTTGTTCACATGAAATTTAAACCCAGAAAAGATAGGTCAAGACTACTTAAAATTTAGGCCTAAGAGTCACCCCCAAGAGAGCCTCTTTTGTTGCTCAGATGTGGCCTCTCTCTCCAGCCAACACGATGAGCAGTCTCACCACCCTCCCCTTCTCTGCGTGGGACATGACTCCCAGGGGTGTGGACCTTCCTGGCAACTTGGGACAAAGATCCTGGAATGAGCTGAGACTCAGCATCAAAGGACTGAGAAAAACCCTAGAATGAGCTGAGAATTAACATCAAGAGACTGAGAGAACCTTCTCGACCAAAAGGGGGAAGAGTAAAATGAGACAAAGTGTCAATGGCTGAGAGATTCCAAACAGAGTCGAGAGGTTATCCTGGAGATTATTCTTACGCATTAAGTAGATATCACCTTGTTGTTCAAGATGTAGTGGAGAGGCTGGAGGGAATTGCCTGAAAATGTAGTGCTGTCTTCCAGTAGTCATGTTTCCTGATGATGACTGAATAATGATATAGCTTTCACAATGAGACTCTGTGAATGTGAAAACCTTATGTCTGATGCTCCCTTTAGCTACTATATCAACAGAAGAGTAGAACATATGGAATAAAAATAAATAACAGGGGGAACAGATGTTAAAATAAATTCAGTTTGAAATAGTGGTAGGTGAAGGCAAGGGATAAGGGGTATGGTACGTATAGTTCGTTTTTTTTTTCTCTCTCTATTATTGTTTTATTTCTTTTTCTGTTGTCTTGTTATTTCTTTTTCTAAATTGATGCAAATGTACTAAGAAATGATGAATATGCAACTATGTGATGATATTAAGAATTACTGATTGTATATGTAGAATGGAATGATTTCTAATTGTTTTGTTAGTTAATTTTTTTTAATTAATAATAAAAAAAATAATATGGGGTAGGGAGATGGAACTAGCTGCTATTCTGGAGAGGCTGGGCCCTCTAGGTTTCAGGACTTATCTGGTTCAGGGGCTCATCTGGAGGCTGTAGGTCTCTGGAAAGTTACTCTAGTGCATGGAACCTTTGTAGAATCTTATATATTGCCCTAGGTGTTCTTTAGGATTGCATATAGTACACTTTTGAAAGTCGGTCCCACAGAAAAAATTTGTGTAAGCAAAACAAGTAAGATGCCATTTGTTTCTTATTACATGAACATCACTTGTACTTATCTAATCATCCTACTTGGTATGGTCTTGGGGGAGCCAGTTTCATTCTAATCATATCCAAAAGCCTAGAAATAACTCAAAACTATAAAGTGGCCCTAGTGCTAATGCTGTCTATGGCTCTTGCTACAAAATAGTTGCCAGTCTGATTTGACTGTCTGAAGAGAATGACAAGAATTAAAGAGTTCTGCTTGATTTCAAGAGAACTTCCCAGAAGGAGGTGGAGAGCGAAGAAATCTACTTGTCTGCTGATGTGGCAGCTCGCGAAGGGGCAAGGCTGAGAATCTTCTGAATATTCTGTCTAAATGACACGGAACAAAGAATATACAGGAAGATGAAGGAGCAGTCTGTGGTATCATCCCCCAGCAGGTTTCGATGAGACAGTCCTTGGATGCAGGAAAGGGGGATGAAGGGCAGCTTTGCCACTACTCTACCATCAAATATGGACTTGAACATCCCCATTAGGGCAATGAAACAAAAGCCAATTGCAAGCCTGGATTTCGTTTGAACCATTGACAGATCTCTGGGTTGTCATTCTTCAATTTCTCTTCTTGCCTTTCTGTTTTCTTTTTCTGTTGCTGACCTCCAGACTCTGTCATTGTTTCCTTCTTCTTGTCCAGTCTTTTTTTTTTTTTACTCTGTTTTTCCACTGCAGCTTTTAGTCCCTTGAACTTGTCTGTCCTGTAAACCAGGACCCAAGTCATGACCTCGGGGAGCAGAGCGTGTGCCCGGAGATGAAAACGAAGGGCGGTGTCTGTGAGTTAGGTGCTCATTTTGCACCTCGGTCCCTGCATTTCCAGTCCCCTGGGTGGGATGTGCCTCACAGTCACAGAAAGGAAAGCAAAAATGATTTTCCTAGATTCCGGGACCACCGAAGAATAGCCTCCCTTTTCCCTTTAGCATTCTGACTTTATTGCAGGGAAGGCGAGGAGTAGCGATGCACCCGACTGAAGGCTGCATCTTTCCACCTCCCTTGCAGCTAGGTGTCATCATGCGTCTCAGTTTGGGCTGGTGTTATAAAAAGAACAAATGGGTGAAATTTTGGAACGGCTGCTTAAAGAGAACCTTCTCCCATCGTCCTTCTTGATGCCCGAAATGTGCAGATTTGGTGTTTAAAATACTTACTAATCACTATGGAGACGGGCACTGACCAATCAGAATGGATGCTGATCAGGAACAATTTGTCTGGTCACACTCATGTACACTGACTAAATATTAGTGGTTGTTGGAGCTCCAGCAGCCATTCTGGACCATGAGAGAATACCTTGATAATAGAAACCAGGAGCTGAGTATGACAATTGAAAGCCAAAGACTGTGATGGTTCTGTGGAGCTGCCACCCCTAACCTAGACTGCTGGCTTCCAATCATACGACATACATAATAGAATAAACCTGCATTTGCTTAAGGCTCTGTTCTTTTGACTTTTCTACTTTCCTCAGCCAAACTTAAACTGAAATGATATCCAGTCCCATGAAGTATTGGGGAGCCTGAATGAAATGATGAACAGGAAAGTATTTGCAAACTCCAGTTCTACGGACATATTAGAGATTTTTATTATTGCAATGTTTGTGACTCTGCTTATTGATTTAGGAAGGAGAGATTGAAATGGGCTGAGGCGATCCTGGCCAGAGAGCTCTGCAGAGCCTCCATGGTTGCTGAGATAGCAGCATGAGAGTCCGGCAGGAAAGGAGCTGTCGGCCTTTGGGCGGGATGCCAGCAGGATGACTAGGAGGCTTTTGTTGAGCTGAGGCCAGAATTCTCACCTGCTAGTTGGCAGTCAAGCATAAGGGTTAAGGACCAGAGCAGCTTTGGATTTGAATCTGGGCTCCATCCTTACTTGCTGTGGGACCCTGGGCAAGTTACTGAACTTCTCTGAGCCTCAAATTCCCCTTGTGTAAAATGGTAACAATTATAGCCCCTATGACATAGGGTTGTCATGGAGAGTCAATGACATCATATACCTGGAAGGAAAAAGATAAAACCACAGACTATCTGTATTCACTTAGGATGCAGTTTTCTCTGGACAGATTACAAATTGACAGACTAGGTTCTGGTCCATTCCTTCTTTTCTTTACTGATTCATTCTATGCATGTAGGTGATGAAAAGAGGTGGTGAGACAGACCCAATCCATGACATCCAAATGCAGCTAGTTGAAGGAATGATTTTTAAAAAGAGCCAAAGTTTTTTTGGATGCCTCTCCCTTCCTCTTACTCACATATTCCCTTCTTGGTGTCTCCCCTTGATGTTTCTGCCTTGACTGTCCTGGCTGACTCCTGCACAATCAGTATATGCTTGCTCTCTGAGGACCTTAATCACTAATTCATCCTATGGCGCAAATGACTACCAATCTCTCAAAGCATGGACCTGCAAACAGTCCCTCTGATGAGGCAAATTCCCCTATTGAAAGCCTGTTCCTATGCATAGAAAGCAAGAAGATTCCAGGCAAAAAGGCCCAGAGAAATAATTCAGTCTGAACCCTCTCTGTACACAGGGGGAATTCAAGTCAGGCACAAGTGGTACAGGAAAAAGAAGAGTGACCCAGTCAAGGTCATTCAGCAGCCATGTGACTAGGTTGGGCAGGGAACAGAAAACAGCTCTCCTGGACTCCATGTTCACGCACCGTACCATGTGTATTCTGGGCATGATGAGATCATGCAGGGTGCCCTAAGGAAATACTTAGGCAGGACAAGAAGTGCCTCTGGCTTTCAGGAAGCCTACATCCTGTCAAGTGACATGAACACATACATATGTTAGACTAAAAGACCACTTGCCCCCACTGATTTGAAATGCCACCTTCATTACATACCAAATTCTCCAACATGCATGAGATTGCTCTAGACTCTATTTTCTTAAACTCCTGTATTTTCCCACACTAGCATCATGTTGTTTTTTTTTTTTTTTTTTTTAACATGGGCAGGCACCGGGAATCGAACCCAGGTCCTCTGGCATGGCAGGCGAGCATTCTTGCCTGCTGAGCCACCGTGGCCTGCCTGTATCATGCTGTTTTAACTACTACAGTTTTATAAAATATTTTGATAACTGTAAGTCCTCTTTCTTCTTTTTCAAGAACGTCTTGGCTATTCTTGTACAAGTACTGTTCCAGATGAACTTAATTATCTTGTGAGTGGCACAGCTGTTCAATGTTTTTGAGCATCCTGCTTAGGCCAGGCACTGGGTACTCTGAGGTGACAGGCACTCAGTCCCTGCCTCACAAGCTGGTAGGGAAGTGTAACCAAGCAAGAAGTGTAAAGCTACAATGGGAATTCATGCGAAGGGTAACAAGAATCAAATGAAGAGTCCATGCAGGTATGAGTACTATGAGTTCCATGGTTCCTCAGGACTAGGAAAGTCATAGAAGGCTCAACAGGGAAGGTGACAATTATGCTAGATTTTGATGGATGAGCAGGAGTTTGTCAGGTACAGAAGAGAAGAATTGCTTTGAGGGAAGGAAATCAAAGAAAGCTTCTTGGAGAAGGCGACATTTTGCTTTGAGAGGTGAGTAGGAGTTTGCCAAGTTCAGAACGGCGATGAAGAAGGGAAGGATTGCCCTCAACTGGCAAAGTTCCAAGAAGGCTCTAAAGTCACAAGAAAGTTCTCTAAAGACATTTTGGCTGGTTTTTGTTGAGTTGGAGGAATCAGAGAACGTTATCTGAAGGAGGCAGTTTTTGTAGAAAAGGATTTTATTATAAAATATAAGGAGGTGACTTTTGACCTAGCGTTTGAAAAATGAGTTAGCAGTTCACAAAGCAGAGAAAAGGAAAGCTGGGGCAGTCACAGAAGGGGCTTCCCGGAGCAAACAGGAAACCTCCTAGCCTCCTGCCCATTCTCTAGGAACCAAGATCCAGGATTTAAGGACCCTACTCGCGTAGAGGCTCGGGGTTCTGAGGAAGTGGCCTTGCCTTTTGAGTTCCTCCGCTATGGTAGGAAACCTCGGAAAGGTCTCAGCTGAGATGACTGAAGGGTCAGTTGGCGGAAACCAAGCGCAGCGCTGAATGCTTTCTGTCGGAATCGACCAATGGGATGGCGGCACCCGGTTACCAGGGCTACCGGTGGGCTGCTGGCGGAGGCGGGGCCTGGGCCGCGGGGGGCGGGGTCTGGGCGGGGCTTATATAAGCGGACTGCAGGGGGAAGGCGGGGCGTGGGGTCGGTGGCTGCAGGGCGGGAGGGGCGGAGGCCGCGGGGCCCGAACCGGGGGCAGCGAGCGAACGGAGGCGCCGAGGGTCCCATTCACTCGCTGGGGAGACCTATGGGCCGAAGCCGTGTAAATGCGTTTTAAGGCGAGTGTGGGGGCTAGCTTGAGGGGGAGCCTCGGGGAGTGGGCGCCTTCGGCTCTGGTGCTGACCTGCTACCCGGTCCCTCTTGCCTCCTCGCAGCAGGGGCCTCGGCTCCGCAACTGCCACTCCTCCTCGGGGTGTTGCACAAGTTTCGAGGTCACCGGCGACCCCCCCTAGCAGCACGCCTGGCTCTGTTCCCGCGAAGGAGGACGGGGCTTGGTAAGGGCGTCCGGGGGCTGGGCGGGCCCTGCACTCGGGAGGGGCCACCCGGACGGAACCTCAGTCTTCCATTCTCACCGGGAATCCCCGCCGCCCCTCCCCACTTTGTGGCGCCCCGTTGCGCGCTAAGCATCTTCATGACCAGCCCGTCCCCCATTTACAAACAGGGAAAATGAGGTTCTGATGGGGGTGGGTGGGTATGGGGCATACCTAAGGACATGCAGCAGAGAACGGACCCGAACCTAAACTCCTGCTCTCGGGCTGAGACCCCGGCGTGGCTAAGGGCTGTCTGTCTAGGTGGGCGTGGTCAGGGCTGGCCACCCTGGAACCTTTTCCACCCAAGCTTCTCAGTTTAACTGCTCCTTCTCTCTCATTCTTTCCCTCATTCCCTAATTCGGCAGGTCGGAACTAGGAAGCATCTCCAAACCCATCCCTCCATTTTAGTGTAACCGAGACTAGGAGAGGCGGTGACATCAAGACATAAGATGCCTTGTCCCAGTCTAGAATCCAAGATTCTTGATCAATCCCACCCTCCCCAGTGATCCTAAACTCCCCTGGGGCAGGGTGTGGCCTGGCCTGGAAGGTTGAGGAAGGCAGTGGAGGCCTATCCCCCACTGGCTCTCTCCCTCCCCGCCCCCCTCTCCTGCAGTGTGTTGCATACTTTCTAAAGCGGCGGCGGCAGCAGCAGCGGGCGGCTCCATCTAACCTGCGAGCTCCTCCTCGGCATGGCTGGCTACCTGAGTGAATCGGACTTTGTGATGGTGGAGGAGGGTTTCAGCACCCGAGACCTGTTGGAGGAGCTCACTCTGGGGGCCTCGCAGGCCGCCATGGTGAGCGGCTGGGGAAGGGATCGCAGGTTCCCTGTGATGGCCCAGATGCCTCTCCTGGAGGGGCCCTAGGGACCCCTATCTTATATTTTCACTTATTTGGTAGTCATTCCTTCCTATTTGCAAGGGAGAAGGCTCGTTCTATCCCCAGTTGCTCGTCCTTGCCCCTAAACCTGTCCGTGCCTTGGTGCACGCCATCATCTGCCACTCCCGGGTTGCAAACCCAGGAGTCCTCCACCCTGCCCCCCCACCGCCCCTTCTTCACCTCCCACATCTAGGCATCACCACACCCTGTGAACCTATCTCCTGTAATAACCCTCAAGTGTGCTTACCTGAAACCCCCCTTTTAGATCAGTCTTCTCTCTTAAGGATCTCAAGCCTCCTCTCTGCCTCATCCTGCGCCCTCCAAATATATCATAGCCCTCCTCAAAAATCAGAATTCTTTAGCAGTTCTTCACCTCCTACAGGATCAAGCAAGTTAGCACCCCTTTGCAGGGCACATGGTACTTGCCTCCTGAGCCCCATTTCTGGCTTCTTCCACAGTGTGCATTTACCCTAACTTCCCAATGTTGTCACACATTCTATTACCATGCCTTAGCCCAGGCCATCCCATCTGCAAGGAATACCTTCCTCCCTGCCTCTCTCCCTTACTCATTTCTGTGTATGTCTTCTCAGCAGTGTCGCCTTTTTCCTGACTACCCCAGGTAGATTGAGTATTCTTCTCCAGGACTCCACTACACTTAGTAGAAACTCCCATCTTGCATTTACTGAATGAATTTATAATTGTTTAATGGGTTCATTCTCTTCCAGATACAGCCCCTTCAGGACTGGAGCCCTGTCGGGACATCTCTGTTCCTTAGCATAGCGTCTGGCACTAAGCGGGCATCAGTAAAAACAAGCATTGCTTAAAGGGATACTGAGTTCCAGGGAGGGTTTAAATCATGTGGTCTCACTCACAGTGGCATATGTGCTGCACCCTTAGCAAATCTGTGATGACCAGTTGTCCACAGGGACGGGTCACAATGGTGGTGGGACCACTTCAGGGTCCCACTGAAAGGCGACTGCTGTAGACCATAGCCATGACTCCTGCCTTCAAGAGTGACTTCTGCCTTTCCTGGAGAAGATGGATGTATATGCAGTGCTCATATTTTGGATGCATATGCAAAACAGGGCACCAAGGGCAAAAGTTGCCTTATTGGTGTGGAGGGTGGCAGCAGAACTGGAGTTTGAAGGTAGCTTAGAGTTTTGCCAGGCAGAAGCAGGGGGAGGTGTGTTCTAAGTGGAATGCCTGGTAGGAACAAAGGAACAAAGCTTGGAGGTAGGAAAATGATCCAGCCTGCAGCTGGAGTTTGAGCCACATGGTCAGGGAGTGGAAGGATGGGAGCTGGATGAGGTCCTTGAATGCCAGGCTGAAGAGTGCCTTCTGTCCTGAAGGCTTGGGGAGCCCCAGAAAGTTTCCGAGAAGGGTAGAGCTGCTGCTTGGGAAGACCATGATAGATGGCATGGATGGGGGGATCTGGGTGGGGCCTCACAGCCACCCCTCTCATTGTGCAGGGCGAGGTCACTGCCTTCTTCGTGGCCAACCTGGGGGCCATAGTGGGGAAGCATTTCTGCTTTCTCAAGTGCCTGCCGCGAGTCCAGCCCTTTTACGCGGTCAAGTGCAACAGCAGCCCAGGTGTGCTGAAGGCCCTGGCTGAGCTGGGGCTGGGCTTCAGCTGTGCCAACAAGGTGAGCTCCCGGCCCCCCAGCCGTGCACTGACCCTCACTGTCCACCGAACACCCATGACTGGGCTGGGGAAGTAGGAGTGACCTGTACCTGGCCCCCTGGAAAGGGCCACCCACTCGGGTGGGGCCTCAAGATGTGTGAGGTGGTGGGTGGATGGGCAGCCGGCAGCCCACCAGGAGCCCTGAGCAGGGAATTTTGTCAGCCTTGAGGTTCCACATTGGAACTTTGTATGTCCCTGGGTCGATGGGTCACTCTTCTAATGGAGACGTGCAAACATCTTGGTATTCTTCTAATTAAAAGCAAACAGACCTCCACCTCGTTTATTTTCTTTTTTTCTTCTATAATCTTAATAATGTGTGACTGGTGCATTTTCTTATCTAATCCTTTAGGGCTTTTTTTTTTCCTTCCCCAATTCTACTGTCTTTCTAACTTGATTTCTGCTGCTATTTTATTTCACTCTGCTGTTTTTGGATTTACTTACCTATGTACCAGTATCGTTCAATATTCACCCCCCAACTACTGGCTGAGCTCCTATGGTGTGTAGTCACTGTGCTGGGTCAGGCTGGTGATGGTGTTGCCAGACAGCTGCTGTTGTCCTCGAGTTGGATGCTTAGATTATCGATTTTTGTTCTAGTCTTACTTTATGGTAAAAGCTTTTAAAGTCATAATATTTTTCTTCAGAGGACAGCTTTGGACATATCTCCTTTATTCATTCAGCAATTATTAAGCACCTACTGTGAGGCCAAGTACTATTCTAGGTGGGAATTTAGAAGTAAACAAAACAGAAAAAAAAAATCCCTTCCTTCATGGCTCTTGCTTTCTAGAAAATAAGTTAAGGAATTAAATTTATAATATTGTAGATAGTAAGTACTATGGAGAGAATTAAAGCAGGAGAGAGAAGTAGGAGATGTTGGGAGGGAAGATAGCAATTTCCGATAGTTTGGCAGGGAGGAGAGCAAAGGATCTAGCTAGCTATGTGGATAGTGAAGGGAAGAATGTCCCGGGATGTCATGAACGCAGTGGATGTTGTGGGGGAGAGTTCTGGAAAGGCTTCCTGGAGGAGGAAAGACGAGAGCTAGCCTGGGCAGGCTGACGAGACTGGAGGGTTTCCAGATGGGAAGGACATTTGCACCAGGATGGGACAGTCAGAAGTGGGTTAACTTTTACTGGGGGTCAAATGGTTAACGCTCTTAGTAGCAGATGAGTCTGTCCCTTTGTCACCTGCAAAGCCCCTTTGTATAAGCTCTTGAGCCGCATACCTTATTTTGTGCATGTCTTACGTAAAGCCTTGTGCAGTGCCTCAGGGGAGATATTTCTGTTTTATGGTGGAGGAAACTGGAGGTCCAGCTGCACACAGCTTGCTGCTGCTGGCGGACCCAGGACTTTTTTCTTCGCTGCTGCCTGTGGCGTATTGGCCCTTTGCTCTGGAGGAGGAGGGTGAGGAAGGTGAGGGAGGGGGCGAGGGAGGGAGGAAGGAGATCTTTACCAACCCCCTTAATCCCAGGATGAAGAGCAGGACCAATCCCCACTGACCAGTGTCCTCTGTTTCTGGAAACCCAGGGATGAGGCACTCTGCCCTCTAGTCTCAGGGCCTGGCCTCCAGGGTGCAGAATTGGGGGTGTCAGGGCTTAGAAGACGGTGAGGCGTTAAAAGCAGCCACTGCTTGCCAAGTGCTTCTGTTGTGCCAGGCCCTTTGCCAAGTGTTTTCTGTACATGATCTCATTTTATTCTTGTACCAACCCAGTGAGGTCATTATTATTACCATTTTCTGACAACAACCCTGAGAGGCACAAGGTTGAGTCACCTGCCTGGGGGTTCATGCACTGGGAAATGCAACTGGAGCATGGGAATGAGGTTCCTGACTCCATTGTCTTTACAGGTCCACAGGAAGGGGACAGCTATGCTGGGACTGGGCCAGCAGCGGGTGCCCCTGACTCATTGCAAGGGCGAGTAGAAGCTAGGGGGGCCCTCCCGGTGGGTGGGGTCACGCAGCCCCTTAAGGAGAAATGGCTCCCGAGGCGCACAGCTTTGGTTGGAAGGCCGAGACTGCCCTCTCCTGGCCAGCCATGCTAATTGCACCATTCCTTAGGGGATGCACAGGGTCAGGTTGGGGCTGGGCTGGGTGTGTAGAGGCGCGTTGGACAGGCTCCAGGGTCAGGGGCACAGTCCCTCCTCGCCCGGGAAGGACGTCGGATCCTCCCTCCCACCTTCTCGTGGTCCTTGCCCCGTCTCTCTGTCCTCACCCCTGGCCCTCTCTTGCAGTCTCCCTCAGCATCTTTCCATCTTAAAAAACTCTGTCTAGACAGTACCTCCTCCTGCAACCCAGTATCTTGCTCCCCTTCGCCCCACCCCCTTCATGGCCAAACTCCTCAACAGAGCTGTCTACACTCGCTGGTACTGTCTACACTCACTGGTCTGCGCCTGCCTGCTGTCTCTGTCCCTCAGCCCTCACTTCTTAAGCCATTGCTTCCCGACTCTCACTACTCCAAGGAATCTCCTCTTGCCAAGGCCCCTCGTGATTGCCAGGATCCTAGATCCAGAGAGCACTTTATTTAAGAGATTAATTTTGAATTATTCAAACAGTAACTTTGAATTCATATTCACCAAAAAAAAAAAAAAAGTAGGACATAAACTTTATGTGTCCACGGATAATCACCCATCATGAATTTGGTGGGCATATAATATTTTAAAAACATACACCTATAACCCATACAAAATATATAAAATGTTTTATGATTTTACAGGCAAATATAAAATGCTTGTGATGCATACTCATCTGCAGAAGCTTTCATGCCGGCAGGATGTGGCCGTCACTCCATGCTGATGCTTTTATATCTCATCCAGGAGACACTCCCTGGTCCTCTTGTTGTCTGACCTGTCCATGTCATTCAACACAGTGACTTTTTTTTTTTTTAATACTCAGCAAGAACACACACACCCAGTTTTAAAGACTTGAGCAGCGGATAAGCAAGCACTGCTCTGTGCCTGCCCCTTCATTGGGCCTCTCTGACATCTGGGACTTCTCCTGGGTCCAGACATGAGCCGAGCCGTGAGGCTGGCTGAGCCTTTCCAGGAGCTGCACTCTGTTCTCCTTACTGTTCTTGAAATGGGCTCTCTCCTCACCTCTCCGCGGGGTCCCCGGAGCCCATCTTCTACCACCCTCTAAGTGGTTGAGTTCCTCTGATTCGGTCTCAGATCCCTTCTCTTGTAAAGGTCTTATCAGTGTGCCCGCACCTCCCACGTTTTCATCTCCAGCCCAGACCTGTGTATCCATTTGCAGACTGGAGATGCACAGGTATCTACAGCTCAGCGTTTTCAAAGGCTCCAATGAACGGCCTCCTGCTCAGTGGCTCATAGAGTCTTCCCCACCCCACATCTACCTGTCATCCCCGAGCACACCTCCCACCTCTGTAGTGCAGACTCTCATCTCTCCCAGGGCGTTTGCTGACTGGTCTCCACAGAATCCTCTCGGGCCCTTCTTCAGCCCGTTTCCACAGGATAGTCTGTGTTCCTTCATCAGGCCGAACCCCTTCTTCTTCTTTTTTTTTTTCAAACATGGGCAGGCACTGGGACTCGAACCCGGGTCCTCTGGCATGGCAAGCAAGCATTCTTGCCTGCTGAGCCACTGTGGCCTGCCCCCGAACCCCTTCTTGCCTCAAAATCTCTGCACAGGCTGTTTTCCCAACCAGAAACATTCTTTTCTTTCCTCTTGGCCTGGCCGAGAGCTTCTGCAGGGCTCAGCTTACATTTCTGACCCCCTCTCACCTGGGTCTCCCCCTTGCACGGTTTCCAGCATCTTGTACTTTTTCTTCAGTGCTTTAGCCCATCTGTAATTCCATTGCTATTCATCGTTCACTTGTGACAGCCTGTCTTCCCCACTAGCCTGAGACTTGGTGGTAAGAGTCTCTGCTTTATTCACCACTTGCTTTCACTGGCCCCTAACGTAGAGCCTGGCAGCTCAATAGCTATGCTCAATAAATATCTGTCACTTTAGCATTGAGATTGTAAGAGCAGGGATACTCAAGTCTGATAGTCCTGGGTGAGAGTTCCAACTCTGCCTCTTAAAAGCTGTGTGATTTTGGACAAGTAACTTAACCTCTCTGAGCCTCTGCTGCTTACTTCATAGGATTTCAGGAGGAGTAATTAAGAAAGCACATAAAATATTTAATAAGATGGCTGGCACATAGTAAATTTTCAATGAATGAGAATAGTTATTATTGAAATATTTATTAGCAAAGCTAAACCATAGGGCCTGAAAGTGCTCCCCTCCCTTCTTCCTCTTATCTCATGTGGTTAAGTAGGGGGCAAAATTGCATTTTCACAACCAGTCATATTCTGTTAGGGCACACACTTGACTCTTGGAAGCAGGCTGTGATGGCAGCAATTCCAGCTCTGGACTCAGATCTCTGCATCCCATTCTGCCACTTATTGGCTGTGTCACCACTGGCAGGTGGACCTCTCTGAATTCAATTTTGTCCTCCATAAAATGTGGCCAATAAATACTTCATCAGATACTTATAGGCATTACAGAGATAATATGCATGAATACCTAGTCCTGGAAAGTTGCTAAATTAAAATTTAAGGTCTTATTACAAACCCAGATGGCTAAAAATGGCTCTAAGTCTCCTACTACATTTCAAAACTGGTTTCCTCTTCACTTCCTTCTCTTATCCATGGAGAGTCAGGCCTGAGTTTGAAAGTTGGTTTTGCCACCTTCTTGCCATGTGGTCTCTCCTAGCATCAGTTTCCTCCTGGGTAGAATGGAGCTCATACCCATCTGATGTGTTATTGTAAACATTAAGTAAAATCTTTAATCTACAGCAGCTGTGGGCAAGCTGAATGGTGAGTCAAATCCAGCCCACCATCTGATTTTGTAAAGTTTTATTGGATCACAGCTAAGTTTCGTTCATTTACCTATTACCTATGGGCTGCTTTTGCACTACAGGGGCAGTTGAGTAGCTGCCAGAGACTCTGCGGTCCACAAAGCATGAAATATTTACTCTCTGGCTCTGGCCCACCTGATCTAATTCAGTGCCTGGCTTGTGGTAGGTGCTCAGTGAACGTGGTGGTTTTCATTATCAGCAGCAGTGGCGTCAACATTACTACCAGTATCAGTCACGCAGCTGTCAGGCAGAACGTGCTCTGTAAAGGTGAGGAAGAGGAGGCCCTGCAGCTGGGCCACTCAGCACAGTGTCATGCACACAGTAGGCCTTTGTAAGTTGGGTGACCTGTGTTGAAGAGACTATTGGCTTGTTTGACATTTGAATACACTAATATTCTTTAGACATTTAAATCTGCCAGGCAAATGTGTCAGAGGCTGGTCATCAGGGCTGCCATGAGTCCATACAGGGCTTTCGTGTGATTTAGAAAACCCATCCCTTGAGACACTTAGTTGTTATCATAAATATACTGATTTTGTTAGAACAAAATGCTATACTGCCAGGGAATTGCACTAAATATACAAATCTATAAATGAGAACTTCCCAGGATGGTGCAGTGTACAATCCGTGTGACTGTACACAGCAGCCGTGCCTGTCAAGGAATGGTAAGCCAGTGTAAGTCCTGATTTCTGTGTATCTGTGGTTTTAGGGTGAGGCCCACCTCTTATGAACCTCCCCATGCTTAGTTACGACCTTGCACCTGTGTTTGTATCTGTGTTTTCTTGGGCTCTGTGGGCCCAGCAGGCCCTGGGGCCTCCTCACCAGCACCTTTGGGACCTCCACAGGCAGAGATGGAGTTGGTCCAGTGTATTGGCGTCCCTGCCAGTAAGATCATCTACGCCAGCCCCTGTAAGCAAATTGCACAGATCAAGTATGCTGCCACGCATGGGGTACGGCTGCTGAGCTTTGACAACGAGATGGAGCTGGCAAAGGTGGCAAAGAGCCACCCCAGTGCCAAGTAAGCTGAAAACCATACATGTGCAGGAGGGTCGGCTGGTGTGTGAGGGGGGTGGGGGGTTGGGGGAGTGATAGGGCAGAAGACCATGCTCAGGGAGAAGGGGGCAGTGCTGGCGTCCCCTGTCCTGGTCCTGGCCACAATCGCTGGAGGCTGGAGTGGGTACACCTGGGCGGGACCCAGGATGCCAGGTCCCGACTGGAACAAAAACAGAAATAACTATGTACAGCCTTGGGCAGAGCAAAGTCTATGTATTATGGAGGTCAGAGTCCCAGGCTGAGACTGCGAGAGGAGGGGGAGGGGGAAACTTTGCAAAGGAGGTGGCATTTGAAGGGGGCTTTGAGGAATGAGTAGAATTTTGAAGGGTGGGGCATGAGCAGGTATTAGCGTGAACTGCCTGAGTGAATGCAGGGAGGTTGGAAACAGCATGGGGTATTTGGGGCATGACCAGATTTTGGTGTGGCTGGAGCATGCTACCTGCAAGGGGTGGAAGCAACGGGGCAGGGACCGGATGCAGACGGGTTTGGGCTGGGCGTATGCTCAGTCTTGTGGTTTTCACATTGTGACTCAATGCCTGGAGATTCCAGGTGGAGGGAGGCCAGGTGGGCGTGTCGCTCTTATGCACCCAGGACAGCTTCCGCTTTGTCCATTTTACTTGATATTGTGGTTCTTCTTAAGGTTTTGTTTCAAAATTCATTCTCATTATAAATGAAAAATTAGAAAATTCTGGCTGGTGTGGAGGCTGATTTAGAGGCATTGGAGCTTGGTGTAGCTGTTCAGGGGTTGGAGAAAAGGGGGCACGGAGACATTTGCGGGCGGATTGGACAGGTCTCTGAGGTTAGTTGGCTGTGTGGAGAAAGCAGGGGGTCAGGGAGCTCTGAGTTCCTGCAGGTTCATGGCCCTGGACTTGGAAAAGACTGGGACTTGGGGTAAGGAGAGGTGGGAGAGGGGTGCCCCAGCAGAGGCATGCTGCCTGTCCCCTCAGGATGGTTCTGTGCCTTGCCACTGATGACTCCCACTCCCTGAGCCACCTGAGCCTCAAGTTTGGAGCATCACTGAAATCCTGCAGACACCTGCTTGAAAATGCCAAGAAGAGCCACGTGGAGGTGGTGGGTGTGAGGTGAGCCCATCCCCCCCAACCCACCCCCACTCCCACCCTGGCCCTGCCCACCCTGCCACACCCACTACCTCTTTCCTGCTAGTCAATCAATTCAGGGCCTGTCACTGGGCCTGGAATCCAACACTTGAGAGTTTCCTTTCTGTGGAAAGAAGGTTGGGAGTGTTCCCTTGTCCTAACCCCGCAGTTTCTGGAAGGTCTAGTGCTAGTATGTCCTGCACAGGGATCTGACATTATGGGAGTTTATCAGCCTGCAGGCCAAAGGTTGTGCAGCACATTTCCGTGTTCTCTTTTTTTTGCAGGGATATGGAAAAACTAAAAATAATGCCCTAACAATATAGCTTTCATTTATTCTGTACTTAGTATGTGCCAGGCACTGAGCTAAGTACTTCATATATGTTGTCTTACATTCTAGTGTGGTACAGAGTTATATTCCCATTTTATAGATGGGTAAACTGAAACACAGGTAGGTTAAGTAACATGTCAAGGTCATGCTGGTGATTTAAGAAACACACCCAAGTCTGGCTGACTCTGGGGCCCTGGTCCTCATCCTAGAAAACTCAACTCCAGGGGCAGCATGCAGAGATGGGAGGGGCACCAAATGCCAAGAGACTTTGGAAGTGACCTCCTGTCTAATCTTCACATGCCACATGGCCCTTGGCAACCTATTTAACCTATCAGGCCTCAGTAGCTACATCTGTAAAATGGGCACAATGTCCCATGTACCTCCAGAGACAACACAGGACCAGCTACGGTGCCAGGGTTGCTCCTGGATGGGGCCAGGGTTGTGGCACCCAGGGACTGGGCATGTAAGCCAAGGCTCTCCCTCCTTCCCTAGTTTTCACATTGGCAGTGGCTGTCCTGACCCTCAGGCCTACGCTCGGTCCATCGCAGATGCCCGGCTTGTGTTTGAAATGGGTGCCGAGCTGGGCCACAGGATGCACATCCTGAACCTCGGCGGCGGGTTCCCTGGCATGGAGGGGGCCAAAGTGAGATTCAAAGAGGTAACTTGGGGCCAGAAGCATCTACACTGGACTCGGTGGGAGGGGGTGGGGGCAGGGACAGTGAGGGGTAGAGTGATCATAGGGAGCCTCTCGGGAGCAGATCACAAACTTTGCATGGTGCTTTACCTGGATTAGCTCACTTATCCCCATATTACAGTTGAGCAAACTGAGGTCATAGAGGTTATGTCTGCTCCTGAGACTAAGGCGGAGCCAGGCTACACACCCAGCTCTGCCTGACTCCTACCAGGCCCTTAACATGCTCTGTGAGACATAGCTGCATAATTCCTAAGGCTTTTTGTGAACTAAGTACCCCTTATTCACTGACAAGTGGGCTGATGAGAAATCAGGCAAGAGGGCAGGGGAAGGAAAAGCCAACTTTGGCGTCCACTCCATCCATGTCCTTCCCACCTGTGAGATGAAATCAAGAAAACTGGGTCCCTTCAATTCCTGCTCCAACCACTAGTGGGCGCTTCTTCTTAAACAGGACCGCATGTCCTGTAACAAACCATGTCCAGGAATCGACCCATGGAAATGGTTGGGGATGGACAGAGAAGTAGCCTCAAAGATGAGCATTGCAGCACTTTGTAACAGAAGTCCTCTGGCCTTTCCTGGTCCATCTGACAATTGGAAATTGGTTAAATTATATTTTATTTTTTATGATGACAATATTACACAAGGGAGGTCGATGGTAGTCTATTGAATAGAACAGGTGATACAAACATATACATAGTCCCATCATGCTTATAATAAAAGAATAGTGTTTGTATAGAAAAGAATTAAAGGGGCTACTCCAAAAAGTTAACATTAATTAAATTCATCCAGATGATGGAATTGGGAGTGATTTTTATCTTCCTTTTCCTTCTCTTTATCTTCTGAATTTTCTATGATCAAAATGTGATATTTAACAAATTGGTTATTTACAAAAGAAAGATCCATATCAGGGCTTGCAGAATCTGAGCGTCCAGTGCTATAATAAGAGTGCGCCTTCCCATCGTGGGGGGCAATGAGGGGAGCAATTTATATAAGCATGAGGATCTTGACCCAGATCCACCTCTCCCCATCTCCCTGGCCAGCTGCCCTCACTTACCGGCTGGGGCCGCAGCTGCCGCCAAGTCCTTCTTTCTGAAATCGAAGCAGCCTTCAAGCAGTAGACTTGGAGCTGTAGCAAGTCTTCAGAATAAATCGTCCCCCCAACCCTCTCCCACCCAGATTGCTTCTGTGATCAACTCAGCCTTGGACCTGTATTTCCCGGAGAGCTGTGATGTGGACATCCTCGCCGAGCTGGGGCGCTACTACGTGACCTCGGCTTTCACCTTGGCAGTCAGCATCATCGCCAAGAAGGAGGTTCTTTTGGACCAGCCAGCCAGGGAGGGTAGGTGCCAGTTGGTCAGGGGACCCCTGTTCTTCCCTGCGGCTGGGGACAGTGGCTGGCTGAGCAGGTCTGGTTTTAGGCCCAGTGGCAAGGAGTGGGGGTATCTGGAGAAGGGGGCCTTGCTTTAGGGAACTTTACAATCAAGTCCTTTCACCCCAAAGACATTTACTTAGCATCTTTTTTTGCCCTGGGCATATTTATATTTTGTGAAGATTAATTGAGATCAGAACAACTTTAGGGAGACTAGGCACTTTATTAATACCATTTTATAGGTGGGGAAACTGAGCCAAAGAGAATACAAGTGAACTGTAATTCTAATTACTAGTAAGAGGTAAAGTTGGGATTTTTGACCCCATTTTTGTCTCCTCACCAAGGTACAGGCTCTTATTCACCCCACTGATTATCTTAACATAATGAAAATAATGACAACTTCCTTTTTTCTTTTTTGCATGGGCAGGCACTGGGAATCGAACCTTGGTCTCCGGCATGGCAGGCGAGAACTCTGCCTGCTGAGCCAAGTGACCTGCCCATGACAACTTATTTTTAAGTCCACTTTACAGGTGACAGAACATAGGCTTGGAGAGGTAGGCTCACTAGTCCAGGGTCACATAGCTAGTAAGGGGCAGTGCTAGGATTCAAATTCAGGCCGGGCTGACCAATGCCTCCGGGCCACACTGCCTGTGTCAGATGGTCAGAGCAGTCCTCCTGATGAGCAGGAGCCGTCAGGGACCCTCAGCTTGGGGAGCTGCAGGCAGAGAGCAAAGACGGGTCTGTGTGCACTTCCCCAGAGAAACTTTATGTGGAGGGTGGCGGGTTCCGAGTAGACTGTGCAGCGAGTGTGTGTGGGTTCAGCCTAATTCTGGCCTCCTTTAAAAGCCTGGGAGACTGTCCTGTCTAGTCCAGCCAGGAGTCACGGCCTCTCATTCCAGCTCATCTACTGCCCCATGCTGTGCCGCTGAGCGAGGGGCCTAATGTGTTGGAGCCTTGGATCTGGGTGGGCTGCTGCCATGCATTGGCGGGGCGTTGAGGGGCTCAGATTCAGGCAGGGGAGCAGGTCCTGGGCAGGGCTGCTCAGCTGGGATGATGTGTGTTCCTGATGTTCTGATGAGCCTCATGTCATCAACCGAAGGACCCGCCCTGTAGTTGTGGAAGGGGCTTCCCTTTTGCTTCAGAGACCCATCGTCCTTGCCGAGGCCACCCTCGTGCCAGCTCCTTGCTGCCTCCCCCCTGGCATCGCCGGCTGTGCTGCCCCTGACCCGTCCCCTCCCCGCAGAGGAGAACGGTTCTGTCCCCAAGACCATCGTGTACCACCTTGATGAGGGCGTGTATGGGGTCTTCAACTCGGTCCTGTTTGACAGCGCCTGCCCTACCCCCACCCTGCTGAAGGTGAGCCTGCCCCACGGGACCTCTTTTCAATTGAGGTTTTTTTTTTTGGAAAAATATATTGGTTATGTTATCTATTCTTTAAAAAGTAAAGCACATTTATGGTATAAAATAGACAACAAGGATGAAGTAGTTTATCCCATGATCCCACCACACAGACTGGGAACTTTTTGGTATATTTCCTTTCACCCACTTTTTCAAATGCCTTATACTTTTTTCCATGAAGCTGGGATCACGTTCTTCTGTCATATGATTTTTTCACTTAATACGGGATGTGGCTATTCACACGCCATTAATCTTTTGCAACATGCTTTTTGATGACTACATAGTATTTTAACCAGTGCTGGTACTGTAATTTCTCTAACTCTAATGGTGGGACGTTTGGTTTCCTGTTTTTGAGCACAGTAAGTATATCTTGACACACATCTCTGATTATCACTCTGGGGTGAATTCCTAGAAGTAAAAAGAAACAGCTTATCTTTAATGGGTTTTTCCGTATTAGCGAGGAGAACAGTGATAGAGAAAACATTCTTCTGAGCCCTTAGAACATTCTTCCTAGTCCTTGGGGCTTCCAGCAGCTCCAGTGGGCCTCTTTAAAAGGGGAAAGAAAATCAGACACACCAATGTAGCTCCATATCTCCATATAGCTTGTGCTGCTCCTCTTCCTGGAAGAAAAAAACTTTCGTTAAAGGGCCTCGCCAGCTCCTAGAACATCATGACCCTTCTTCTCTTCCCAACGTGTCTGGGCCTTCAAGACCCCTACAGATGTCAGCTTCTCATTGCAGTTTTTCCTGCCCCTCATCCATCTGCAGGCAGAAGGAGCACTCCTCCCCCCACGTCCCCATGCCAGACTCCCGTGTTCTCGTAGATCGCCTCGATGAAGTCCTCATCCCGTAGTTGCATTGTTAAAATGTTGTTATATCCACATGCCTGCATAAGCCTCCCTGATGTGCCGAGGGATGTGGTTTTCTACTCTGGTATAGTCGCACTGTCTGCATTCTGTGCTCTCCCACATCCTCCTGCCCCAGGAGGGACCAGCCAGGCTTAGGCCAGGCAAACCTGAGGCTGCAAAGCAGCCAGCAGCTGCTTCCCAGTTACTCTCCCCTTCCTGTCCCATCTTTCTGTTGAGCCCTGATCCATTCCCCATCCCCTGCACTGGTTTCTGTGATAGGCAGGACTGTGGGCCCAGCTCACTACTCTCACCATCCCCCCAGGGATCCTATTGTGGCTAATCTCTAGTTGGTAGTCCTGACCAGGATATTATCAACCCTCTTGTGATCTGTTCTGTTTCTCCTCTGGACGACGCAGAAGCGTCTTCCTTTGGGCTGTTAACCCCTTTCCTAGCTTGGCCATGTGTCTGCATACAGTCTGGTGATAGAGACAGATGTTGGATAGAAAACAACCCCACCAATTTACTTGCAACCAATTTTACTGTGAGTTGGTTACAGTTGTGCTGGGAGTGCATGTCAGAGGGACCCAGCCTGCTAGAGGGTGTCTGCACTTCTTCCCCAGTGAAGGGCCCCCTTGCCAGTGGTCATGGCAGCTTTGCACCTCTCTTCTCTCCCAGGGTCGCTGTTCTTAGACATCAGGTGTAGAAAATTGTATTAAACATCATCCGTGGTTCAAGACATACTTCTCATCTATGGACCATGCTTAGTCCTCTTTGGCTTATGTTTCTTTTCTATTTTTCAAAAATCCAGCAGATATGTACTGAATACTTTCAGTATGCAAAGTACTATCCTAAGGCCTACAGGGAATAGGAGGTGAGTAAGAATTGTCTCTGCCATGACAGAGACTGTCCTGATGGATAAAAACACTTGTTTGTATATAGGTGTGAGTGTGTGTGTATGTGTGTGTGTGTGTGAGACAGAGATTTCAACAAATTACAGAAATTACAACTGTGTCAGGAGAAAGTATAGTACATGAGCTATTAGAATTTTTTAAAGAAACATTTTAGTATATGTCTTTAAAAGATAAGGACTTAAAAAAAAAATAACCACAATATCGTTGTTTTGGTTTGCTAAGGATGCCAAAATTCAAAATATCAGAAATGGGTTGGCTTTTACAATGGGGATTTATAAGCTTACAAATTTACAGTTCTAAGCCCTTGAAAGTGTCCACGTCAAGGTATCCACAAGATGATACTGACTCTGAAGAAAGGCTGCTGACATCCGGGACTTGTCTGTCACATGAGAAGGCACGTGGCCAGTGTCTGTTGCTCCCTTGCTCTTTGGTTTCATTGCTTTCAGCTTCTAGTGCTAGTGGCCTCCTCTCTCAGCTTCCGTGGGTGTGTTCCTGTCTTGCAGCTTCTCTGGGGCTTCTCTGAACAATCTGGGCCTTTTCTGTCCAGAGGGGCTCCAGTCAGGGGATTAAGGTCCATGCTGGGGCAGGCCTTAACTGAAATAACCTTATCAAAACATCCCACCCACAACAGGTCTGCATCGATAGCAATGGATTAAAAGAACATGGCCTTTTCTGGGGGTATATAACAGCTTCAAGCCACCACAATTGTTATCAAATTTTTAAAAAATTGACAATTCTTAGTACTGCCAATCATCAAATATCCCCAACAGTCTCATGAATGATTTTCATAGTTGATTTGCTGAGATCAGGAGCCAAACAAGTCTCACTTATTGCATCTGGTTCATACGTCTCTCTCTTGACCGATCTGTTTCCCCACCCACCTTTTTTTCCTTCAATTTATGTCTTGAAGAAAGTGGGTTGTTTGTCCTGTGGCATTTTCCCCATTCTGGATTTTTCTGATGGATGAATTTCCTGGACTTCCTTTGATGTTTTTGAACGTAGTTCTCTGTACCCATATTTCTTCGAAACTAGTAGATTGAGCAATTTGAGTAGGTTTTGATTTTTTTAATAAAAATATTTCATGGGAGGTCTTATTATTTTATAGTGTCATAAGCAACCCTATCATTTACTACCTCATCCCTCTGTCTTCCCCCACCCCATGGCAAAGCAGCAGCTATCTTCAGTCAAATGTTTATCATTCTCTTGCTTTCTTTTTTTATATGGTTTTATTGCATCCAAATCTGTTCCTAATATATATATATGTTTCTATATAATTTATTTTTTACTTATAGAAATATTATTATATGTAACCTGTTTTTCTCTACATTCATATATTTTAAGATTCATCAATACTTCTTTTCTAGAGTTCATTCATTTGATTACTGTAGAACATTCTGTTGGTGAATATACCAATTATTCACCCAAGGCATTTGGATTGTTTCAAGGTTTTTGTTACTATGAATTCTGCTGCTATAAATACTCTTCTCTATGTCACTGTTACACATGAGCGGGAAGGAATGGTTGGGGCCAGGGATGTGCATATTCAGTGTCATGAGATAGTGCCAAATGGTTTCCACAGTGGTTGTATGAATTTGCAGTCCCACCAGCAGCATATCAGAGACTCTGTGAACCCACGTCCTTCCCAACACTTGGTATTGTCCAACTTCTAAAGTTTTCTCAACTGGCTGTAACCTGGTATCTCATTGTGTCTGGATTAGCATTTTCCTGGTCACTAATGCAGTTGGACATCTCTTTGTCTATTTATTGGCCATACATGTCTCCTCTTTTTCCAGGGACTACTCTTTATGTCTGAACCTCTCCACCATAGTTTGTACTCACTGCCCCTACTTTCTTGGCTCCCATTCCCTCTTTGAACCTCTCCAATCTGGTGTCTGTCCCACAAGTCCACAAAGATTCCCTAGAAAGCCACCAGCCACTTCCATGTTGGAAGGCATACTGGTGGCTCTTCTATGCTCAGTAGCAGTGTCTGCCACAGCAGGTCCATCCTCATACCCCCCATTTTCACCCTTGACTCTCTTGGCCTCTCTGACAACATCCCTGGCTTTGCTCACTCCTCTGACCATTCCCACCTCGTGTCTAGCCAGCACTTCTTCCTTCCACTGCTCATTCTCTAAATGTTGACTAGTTCAGGCCTCAGGTCTTAACTCTCTTCTCTGTTCATACTTACTTCCTAGGTGAACTCTTCCAGACTGAGGCTTTAAATATCCTCCATCTCTCTCTCTAATCATTTTCAAATTTATATCTCTATCCTGAGCTCCAAAGTCATGTATCCAACTGTCCACTTGAATTTTTTACTGGGGTCTATCATAGGCATCTCAAATTTAACACTGAATTCTTGATTTAGAACCAGAAACTGCACACCCCACCCCACCCAGTCTTCCCCTCTCAATAAATAGCACTGCCAGCTATCCATCTGTGTAAGCTAAAAAACTTCAGCTTTGTTCTTCATTCTTGCTTTCTCTTTCTTCCCGAATCCAGTCCACATGCAATTCTCATCAAGTCTTATTCCAAAATACATTTCCATCATCTAATTGTGCTTCTGCCAGCACCCTACTTTATACCACTGTCACATCCTGATTGGGCTACTGCAGTAACCACTAACCGGTCTTCTGGCCTGTTTTAGTTTCCTAGGCTGCTCAAGCAAATACCAGGAAATGGATGAGGTTTAAACAATGGTAATTTATCTGCTTATGGTTTTGAGGCTAAAAGAAAGTCCAAATCAAGTCATCATCAAGGTGATGATTTCTCCCTCGAGACTGGCATTCTGGGACTGGCTGCTGGTGATCCTTGGGCCTTAGTTTGTCACATGGCAAGGCACATGGCAGCATCTCTCATTCTCTCCCTTCTTTTCCAGTTCCAGTGATTTCGGCTTCTAGCTGCTTCCTCTGTGGCTTTCCTGCCGCCACCCCCCACCCCCGCCCTGTCTGAATTTCATTCTCTTTAAAGGACTCCAGTAACAGAATTAAGACCCATCCTAATTGAGATGGGACACACCTCAATTGAAGTAACCTCATCAAAAGTGCTATTTAAAGTGGGTTTACACCTACAGGAATGGATTACATCTAAGAATGTGTGTTTTGCTGGGGTACATACAGCTTCAGACCAGCACATGGCCTCCATTCCTGCTTTCCTACCATCCATTCCCCACCCAACAAAGTGGCGTTTTCAAAACCCAAAGATCAATGTCCCATTCATGGTGAAAACCTTCACTGACTTCCCACTGCTCCCAAAATAAAATCTAGATTCCTTTCCATGACCAGCAAGTCTCCTGCCAATCTCTCCAGCCGCATCACTGGCCACTCTCCCTTCACTCAACATACTCTAACCCCACTGGCCTCCTTTCTGTTCCTGCAATGCCTGCTTTTTCTGACTACAGGCTTTGCTTGCCATTTGCTCCACCCAGAACATTGAATTTCAGCTTAAATGTCACCTCTTCAGGGAGACCTTTCCTGACTGCCCTCTCTAACGTGGGCTCACCTTCTACCTCCAGATAAGTTTGCCACCCTGTTTATCTTCTTCATAGCATGCCATAATTTGTAATTATCTTGTCTGTTGTTTACTTGCTTATAGTCTGTTCTCCCCCACTAGCATGCAGTTTCAAGGAGGGTGCCCAACTTCTGTATTCCCAGCCACTGGTATTGTGCCTGGCACATAGTAGGTGCTTATAAATATTTGTGGAATGCATGGTGAATGAATCACCCACCATACTGTGCACTCTTTGAAGGCAGAAACTGTGCTCACATCTTTCTTCTCAATATAGGGCTTGGCACAGAGTAGTTGCTTGGTATATGTTGGAATCAAATTGATTTTAAAAAAATCATCTAAGCAACTTAAAATTTAAAGGAACTTTCAAAAATGGAAAAAAAAATTTGCAATCGTATACCCTACTGCAGCTCTGTTCATTCTCCACTAATGCCACCAGTCTTTCACCATACACAGTGTTATATAGATGCAATACTCACATACATACTCATGGTTAAAGTCATTGAGCACGTTATTGTGGCAGGTGCCGTAGTGAGCATTTTGCATTATCTTTACAATAATCCTCTAAAGTAAATACTATTATCAGGCCCATTTTACAGATGAGAAGACTGAGGCTTAGAGAGGCAAAGTAATTTGCTCCAAGCCACATAGTTAATAAGGGGTAGAGCTTATTAACTATAGATATGAGACCCTTGGAGGTAGGGTTCACATCTTATTCTCAATCTGCTGGCTTCTTTTATTTAAAAAATTAACTTTATTTGAAAATACTAATCTGTTGGTTTCTTATTCTAGTTTTGGGATATTTTTGTTGTTCTTGCATAGAAGTTTCAACACACTATCATGAGTCTTAACTAAGTGTGCTGGATAAGGCACACTGACCCTTATCAATCTTTTATGCTCTGCAGATCATACAGTATCTTTGTTTTATATAGCCCTTTTTCCTATTACAGAAATAGACAGTTGACTGGAGAAAATTTAGCACAAAACATAAGATAAAATAAGTTAGACAAACACAGGACTCAGAGATGACTATTATTAAAATTTTCTTTGATTCATTCTTTTTATTTAAAGTGTCACAATGCAGTTATTATTTTTAACTTTTTGTTAAACTTAATATATTGTGAACAGATGGCTTTCTTTAAATACTGTCATATTAGTTGGGCTTTCTATGTATCTAAAATTTCAGCTGTTCATTGAGTGGTCTAACATGACATATAATTAGAGTGCAAAGATACAATTCAGCGAATGTGTATTAGCACCTCATGTATACAAGGAGGGATCCAGAGGTGGCAGTTGCTGTGTGAGTTTTGAAAGAATCTTGGAGTGCAAAATTTAGAGCTACAAGCTCCAGACACCTCACTCCATGTGGAGGGGCCTCCCCCTTTTGCCAATCTTGAAAGATTGGGCTTTACCTGTCATTCTATTTTATTCTAGCTATTTATGTTTTATTAAAAAAATGTGAATCTGTTTAGAATAATTTCACTAGCACTTGCCAAGTGTGGAGGTGGCTAGTTCTTGTCTTAAAAATTATTAATTATTTCTAACCCCTTTTTGTTTTCTGTTTTGCCATACTGTACACTGGTTTCATTTTTTCTCCAAGTATTTCTAAGTCTTTTTTCTGTTCTTTTGATTATTTTAAAAATTTGTTCACACTATTTTGACAACAGCTTTGTGCTGTGTTTACAAAAGTGGTAGAATGACTTTTATTTTCAACAAGGTGGCAGATTAGGTACTCTGAGTAGCATTCCCACTGAAAACCAAGAAAAATGCACCCCAAGCTTTCAAGAAAGCAGGGAATCTTCAGACCCCAATTAAGTGAAAGCAGAAACCTTCATTTCACTTAGAGTAAAAGCCAATCTATCCTTATCCTACTGGCCAGAGGGGATGTAAGTTTTAAACTGTAAGCTAAATCATGTCTCTCCTCTACCTAAAACCATGCACTGGTTCCTCTCATGCTCTGAATTTAAAAACCAAAGTTCTTACAGTGGCCCCTAAGGCCCTATAGGATCTGTTCCTAATCCTGCTCTGACCTCATCCTCCACCACTCTTCTTCCCCCTTGCTCACCTCTCTGGCCACACTGGCCTCCTTGCTATCCCTTGAACTCACCCAGGCACATTGTTGTCTTAGCATTTTTCCATTGTTTTTACCTCTGCCTGGACCACTTTTTTTTCCATCTTCTCAACAGGTCCTTTCCTACATCTTGTACTCTATTTAATCCTCCAATCCATTCCTCCAGTTTTTTTTTTCTTTATTCAGTGGCACTTATTACCTTTTAGCAAACTATATAATTTACTTTTTAATTTTGTTTGCCTTCCTCCTGCTAGACTGTAAGCCCCTGAGGACTAGGAACTTTGTTTTACTCACTAATATGGTTCAAGCACATAATATAGTGAACATTCAGATATGTGTTAAATGAATTAATTAATTCAGAGAGATAACCTAACCTCGAAATTGGCGTTCTATCTGGAGGTCTATGTTGAATCCTTGTAGCATTGATCTTTAATTTTGAGAGCTGTGCGGATGCCTACTTCAAGATGGAGAACCTAATAGGACTCCCTCACCTAAAGCCAGGAACCTAAAACAGTACATCCTTGGTGTAAGGATGAAGTAGGAAAAATACCTGTCCTACAGAGAGGGACAGCAAAAAAAACTTTTCTGTTTTGACCTTGGTGTAGTGGTTGAAGAAGGGCAAAAAAAACAAACAAACAGAATTTCCAACCACAAGCCAACCTTCTCTTGGGTTTGTGACTCAAATTCATATTAACTACGTGGTGTGAAGAACCTCAAGTCAAGAATTTTATTTTATCTGGTGGTAGCAAGCACAAATTCTCTCTGGAGGAAGGAAACTTCAACCTAGGTTTCCCCCAGATAAAGTTTTGCACATGAGTTCACAGTTGAAACTTCAAAACACTACAAGTCACCATGAGGGGAAACAACAGAAGAAATAGACAGCAGAATCAGATCACAATTATTTCATGTATTTGAATTGTCAGAAGCTAAAAGTAAAAGAAAAAAATGTTTATGGTATTTAAAGAAGTATGATATTGAAAATATAACCAAAGAATAAGTGAACAGAAAAATATGTTATCAGGTTTTAAAAGGACTAAATAGGACTTCTAAAAATGAAAAATATGAAAATTGAAGTTATTGATAGGGCAAGCAGCAGATTATGATAGCTGAAGGAAAAATTAGATTATGGAAAGTTAGAGCTGAAGAAACTATACAAATGTAGCACAAAGAGAAAATAGGAAAAGTGAAAGAAGTGGTGGATAGAGTGAGAAGACATAATGTTAAATCATAGTTCCAGGAAGAGATTGTATCAGGATACAGAACGACACCTGTAATTTGAACATGGAAATTTTAAAATAAAGAATCGCTAGTTTTGAAAGCAGTTAATTACTAAAAGAGGTAAAAGCAGCTATCACCTGAGGTGCAGAGAGAGACTGAACAAGAAAGACACTTAGAAACTTAAAGGAAGGCTCCTCCCTCCAAGCCTGAGGTTCACCTTTCAGGAGAGGCTGTGGCTGTCACAGGAAATGCAGACTACCAGTGACAAAGAAGTTTCTTAGTCAGAGGGTGTCCACCACAGCTGAATCACAGGAGCAGGCTGCCACTGAGTAGAGGAGAACCTTGCTGGAAGGTGTGAGCCAAGGCTAAACTGTGAGGGCCATTGAGGTGAATGCTATTTCCCATGCTGAAAGAAGACAGGAAATCTCTTCTTCCTGATCTGTCATTTCAGTTTTTTTTCCAGCACTGTGTATTGACTCTGTCAAACACTGAGCCAGCTGGCAAAATAGAAATGTCTATAGGGTCCAGCTCCAGTAACAAAGTAGGGTAAGGAGGGATGGATTTGCAGCTGAAAGGCAAAAACTTAATGACTGGCAGAAAGCTAATGGAGAATGGGAGAAAAGAACACTTATTCTCAGATTCAAAAAATGCAACAAATTACTTAAAAATAAATCCATACCTAGACAACATATTAGTGAGGCTAAATGCCAAAAACAAAGAGAAGATCTTAAAATTAGAGAGAGAATTGAGATAGAGGAATACACATAAAGGAATGACATTAGACTAACAATTGATTTTTCTGCCATACAGTGGAAGCCAGAAGGCAGTGGAACAGTAGCTTCACTATGTCAACCTAGAATTTTATACCCAGCAAAACTGTTTTAAAAGGGTGAGTGGGAAACATAGGTAATTTCAGACAAATATTAAATGATATCTTCACTGAAGGAAATTCTAAAGGACATATTTCAGGCATAAGGAAAATGATTCCAAATTGTATGGTCTGAGTTGCAAGAAAGGATGGTAAGCTAAGATAGATAAATACATAGGAACTTTAAAGAATCATTGACTGTCAACAACACTAACAGAACAATGCTACTGACATACCTGTGGGGTTAAAAAAGCAAGTTTCAGTTATGATTAGGTTCAGCTATGAGTAACAGATCCCATATTATGTGACTTGAACAAGCTGGAGAGGTTTATTTTACTCTCAGGTAAATGCCTGAATGTAGGCAATTCAGAATTCATATAGTGGTTCATAGTTATCTGGCACTGTACAGCTACCAGTTGTCTGCTCTGCTAGGTATTGGCCTTATCCTGGTAGTACTAATTGAAGCTCCAGCCATCGCAGGAAAGAAAATGTGAAGGACATGTGCCAGTTGTCTTTTATATATATATATTTATCATAAACAACAAACATACAATTTTTAGAAAATTTCTGTAAGTGGCTATATAACACTTATCTTTCTATCCCAATGGCCACGAGATTTTAGTCTCGTGGCCACATTTGCTTGAAAGGAAAATTAGGAAATTTAGAATTTATTCCAGGTAGTCATGTGCTCAGCAAAAATTGAAGGTTGGAATTGCTAGTGAAGGCAATTAGCAGCATCTGTCACACAAAAAAGACTGAATAAGCACTTGATAACAAAATAATGTAAGGTGGGAGGTAGAGTGACCAAAGTTGATGTGCTAAGGTCTTGAATTGTTTGAGAGGAAGATAAATATATTGATAAATTTTAGTCTTTAAGGAAAGTATGTATGAAAATATAACTGTATAGAGTAATTACTAAAAGAATAGAAATAGATATAACTTCCAATGTAGAAACAGTTTTCTTGTGGCACCAACTAAAACAAATAAACCAATAAAACATAGTTTCACACACATGGAAACTTGTTTTTTGACAGGGCTTGAAAAAAAGATCATTGAGGATTGTTCAGTATATGGTACCAGGGCAATTGTTTGTCCATATTGCAAAAAAAATGAAATTGCAATGAATTGTGAGATAGTGAGAAATCCCTATCTCATACCACACATGAATACAAATTTCAGAAACGAAGTTAGGAGAATATGTGTTTGACCTTGGAACAGGGGGAAAAAATCTAAAGTACAAAAAATGTGGGCAGGCCACGGTAGCTCAGTGGCTGAGTTCTCGCCTGCCATGCCCAAGACCCGGGTTCGATTTCTGGTGCCTTCCCATGCAAAAAAAAAAAAAAATAAAGAAAGAAAGAAAAAAGTGTGAGCCAAAAAGGAAAAGATCGTCTACATTAAAGTGAAGAACTTCTGTTCATCAGAAAATACCACCTGTGAAAGTAAAGGGGCTGTTACAAACTGGGAGAAAATATTGACCCACATATACAGTTGAGCATGGATTAGTCAAGAGAATATATGAAAAATCCTTAATTCAGAAATAGAGACAAATAAGAATCTTGAGAAAATAGAGAAAAAAGCAACCAACCCCTTAGATATATGGGCGAAGTTCACCACTGAGGAAAGGCAAATAGAAAATGAAAAAATGCTGAACCTTACTGGTAATAGAGGATTAATGCAAATAATAATGCATATGAGGAAATAATGGAAATGAAAGCAAAAATCAGAGGCCATTTTATACCTGCAAAATTAGAAAAAAATGGAAAAGTCTGACAATATCAGGTATTGATGAGGCTATTGAGTAGTTGGATCTCAGTGCTAAGTGGCAGTATAAATTGATATACTTACTTTGGAAAACAAGTTGGCATTATTCAAATAAACTGAATACCCTATGTTCCAGCACAGTTTCTAGGCCACATTGTAAAGAAACTCTTGGTATGTGTGTTTGAGGAGACATAGCGGAATATTCAGAGCAGTAATCTTAATAATAAAAATCAATGGAAAAAGTTCTAATGTTAGCTGGCAAGGTAATGGCTAAATAAATTATAATGGATTCCATACAATGAATACTGAGGCATATTGTGAATTATGGCTGAGTGCATTAGTTGGATAAATCTTGGGAATGTAAGCTACAAAAATAACAAAAAAACAAATTGCAGAGATTAATACTCCCTATAGTTCCATTTATATAAATTTCAAAAGTGTGCAGAACTAAACAATGTATTGTTTGGGGATGATACACTTGAGAAAGACAAAGAAAAGCAAAAGTGTGATGAACACAAAATTCAGGATAGTGATTATTTCTGCAGGGATTAGGAAGGGGTGTGTCACTGGGGTAAGCAACAAAAAGGATTTCAAAGATATTGGTAATTTTTTGTATTTTTTAGCTGGGTGGTAGGCATATAGATATTAATTACATTATTCTTTATATCTGATATATGATATCAATGCTATTTTGTATGTATTAAATACGTAAAAAAAATTTGAGTGTCTATTGCTTTATTAATATGCTTTGATAAGCTCATGTTTTTTCTTATAGCACACTGTTTATAATGTTTGGAAAATTTCTTTGGGATTTTAATTAGTATTATTTAATCTACTTATTAAATTGGAGAAGAATTCTCTTTTTTGTTTTGCTAAGTTTTTTCATGTAGGAGAGCGTAGAGCTCATGTGTTTTATTTCTCCCATTAAGATTTTATTATTTTCTTTGAAAAAGTGTTATTGTGCCCCAAGTACATCCAAGAATTTAGTAACTTAATGCTTTCATTACTATTGTGAATGAAAACTTTCCCCCTGTGTTTTTGAGCTGTGACACTGGCTTACACACTGAAACATACTGATTTCCTCTAATAACCGCCTGCCTTTTGATTTTCCGGGTGGGCAAACATATTTATTTGCAATGTAATATTTTATTTCTTCATTTTCTCTATATTATGCCTTTTTCCCCCCTCTAATAGCTATTGCCAGCAAAGCTCATGGTATATAAAATAGGAATGATGACAGAAAGCATCCAGACTTGGAGTCGGAAGACATGAGTCCCACCCCTGGCTCTGCCATGTAACAGCTGAATAACCTTAGGCAAGTTCCTTAACTTCTACGAGCCTTGTTTCTCTGGTTTCTTCATCTGGACAATGAGGGAGCTGAACTTCAATTACTAAGGTTGCTTTTGGTTCTGAAATGTGGTCATTCTAGTGGTTTTCTTCCTTATTTAAAATAGTCTCTCTTCATTGTGGGGTTTTGTCTGTAGTTTTAATCAAGAATAGATGCTTTAGGCTTTTGAGTGCCATTTTGATGTATTGGAAAGCTAAATTTGAATCTTGGATCTTTTCATTTTCATGTTATGATGAAGCCAGTGATCAACTTTGCTCTTCCCTGCCTTCTAGTTTAGAGATGAATCAACTGATCACTGAAGATGATTCTTTGAATATGAGGGTGGATTTTCTTAGCTAAAGCTTCATTTAGTGTTTTTGCCTCTGTGTTCACGAGATTTTGACCAAAGGTTTCTGTTCTGTTTTTTTTTTCCTCCTTTTTGCATGTGGCCTTGTCTCATCCTCTTAAATGATTTTTCTACTCTTTAAGCAGTATAAGAATTATTGATTTAATCTTTAAAAGTTAGGGCATTATTTAGGGCGGTGCAATGGTGGCTCAGCAGAATTCTTGCCTGCCATGCAGGAGATCCGGGTTCGATTCCCGGTGCCTGCCCATGCAAAAAAAAGACCAAAAATGTAAGGGCATTATTTAGGGATCTAATCAGGGCCAAATGGCTTTTAAAATGTTTGACTGCCCATGGATCCACTCTCATATTGGACCTCTTGGAGGAAGGCAGCCAGATGTGGCTGCAAGGCCCCTTGTCTGGGATCACTCTTGAGTCCTGGTCCTAACTGCCTCCGGAACCGGGGCAGTTGCCTAACCCTCTCCATGCTCCCTCATCTGTAAAATGGGAATTACAGCTTGTGCCACCTCCTCCCAGACAGATGTGAAGAAGTGGCGGGCAGGCTTTGTAGACTAGGCTCCTCTACTCTCTTTCGCAGACTGGGTAGCTTGTGTTTTCACAGCTGCTTGTTCATTTCCATTCAGTCATTGGACTGAGACTTACAGGCCTCGTGCCACGTGATTTTGGAATATCTATTTTGCAGATTCCTTTTTTGTATTCTTTTTAAAATAATGGTTTTAACCAGTATAAGGGGAACTTGTGTTATTTCCTGTGACGTTTTCAAATCTTTTTTTTCATTGATTTATTTACCACTGCTCAGAAGTGAGAGAACTCTCATTATAAAGAAAAGGGTACTTTTTCTCTCTATTGTGGAAGAACATTTAAAACCTGTTTTCTCAAGAATCCTGTGGGTACGTTTATACAGCACTCCTCTTCCACAAACTTTAAAAGTTAGCTTAAGGTTTTTAAATGGTTAGAGCTAAGAGAAATAATTCAGAGCAATTGAGATTCTTTTCATTAACAAAAAGCTTGTAAACAAGAATGTTAAGTGACATGAACAAGGATTAATTAGTTTGTTTGTCTCCCCTTCCTAGAATATGAACTTAATAGCATAGGAACTTTGTTTTTGTGTGGGTGTGTGTGTTCAGTGCCAGCTCCCAGTGCATGGCCTGGCCCATAGTGGTGCTCAATAAACATCTGTATAATGAATGACTGCATGAATGTAGGGTAATTCTCATTCTTGGTTTTAATAATGGGTATGGTTTTCTTTTTTTTTTATTAGTGAGAATAATGGTTTATCAATTAACTTTTCCTCAAATATATAAATATTATTTCTGCTTATGCACTTTGTGCTTTTTCTTTCTCAATTTTACCATTCTTCCTTTTGACTGAAAGCATTTCTTTTTGTATTGGTCTTCTCCCCTGCTGCATTTTAGGTTGTTTGGATGGCTTCTATCCATTTTCTTTTATTCTCTCTTTTTCATTACCTATTTCCCATCCATTCATTGATTTTAAATATATATGTTAAAAAAGCCCCTACTATATGCCAGAATCCTAAGCATGGAGATGAGGGTGCTCCCTGCACTCGTGGAATGTACGACCTGACAGGGAAGACAGCCTGTGCAGATGCATTTCACAAATATTTGTGAATTACGGTAAAAGCATGAAGGCAGAGCTTTGGGAGAATGTAGCTTTTGGAAAGGTTCTCCTGAGGCCATTTGAGCCAGACCTAAAGCATAAACAGGAGTTGGCAGGTTTGGGGCTGAGGGAACAACAGCATGTGGGAAGGCGGGGGGCAGGGGAAGGGAAGCAGGGCTTATTTGGGGTGCCCAGAGCAGCTGGAGTAACTGGAACACAGCCAGTACAGCAGAAGGTTGAGCGAGGGGCCTTGCAGGGACACAGTGAGGATTCACTCGTGAACATCTTTCGGAATGGGGACTCTTTCTCTGGGACTTGCCCTGGCAGGATCCCTCCACTATGACAAATTGCACTGATATCTTGTTTGTTCATAAATGGTCTGGGTTACAGATTTCTTTTCTGGATTTGGAAGTCATTTAAGAAAAAATTTCTAATTTTTATGTGACTGGTATTTGTGTCTTTGGACAAATCACTTAAACGTTCAGAGCCTCAGTTTCCCTGAAATGGGAGTGATCATGTCTATCTGTGGGATCCCCTGTGACCTCTGCCAGACTGCACTGAGATTATCTGTCAGAGGGCCTGTCTTCCCACCAGACTGAGAGCCCTGAGAGAGGCTGGGGCTAACTGTCCTGTGTGCTGGCTCCTGCTCCTGGGCCTGGCACTGAAGGAGGGGATCTGGAAGGCTTTCGGAGAAGAGGCAGCTTCTGGGCTGGGCCCAAAAGACAAGCCAGATTTCAGGATGCGGATCTGAAAAGTGGCAGATCTGCCAGTGAAGACTGAAGCACAGAGATGATAATAACAATAATAGCAACAGTGTTAACTTATTGGGCCTTTGCCATGCACCAGACAATTATAAATGTTCCATATATACCAACTCATTTATCCTTTCAGTAACCTATGGTTACTATTATTATTCCCATTTTACAAATGAGCAAGTTGAGGCACAGAGAGATTAAGCATCTTGCCCAAGGGCACACAGCTAGCAAGTAGTGGAGCCTGGCCTAAGACCAGGCAGTGTGGCTTCAGAGTTTAAGAAGTAATGAATGCACAGAGGTGGGGAGGGCTTTAAATGCCAGTCTAGGAAGCTCGGTCTAGTCTTTATCCTATTGGCTGTAGCAGCCACCGGAGGCTTTAGAGGGAGGGGATGTTAAGGCTGTGGCCTGCCCAGGAAAGTTGACGGCAGCTATCCCTTTCTCCTACAGAAACCATCCATGGAGCAGCCCCTGTACAGCAGCAGCCTGTGGGGCCCGACGGTTGATGGCTGGGACTGCGTGGCTGAGGGCCTGTGGCTGCCACAACTACATGTAGGCGACTGGCTGGTCTTTGAGAACATGGGTGCCTACACCGTGGGCACGGGTTCCCTCCTCCGGGGGACCCGGGCCTGCCATGTCACCTATGCCATGTCCCGGGTGGCCTGGTAAGGGGGCCCTGCTGGGAAGTGGGGGACAGAGGGGACAGAGGGGACGAAGGGGGCAGTTCATAGTCTGTGAGACACAGAGTGCTAGTGCTGTGCTGGGTGGAGGCGGCTGCGGGAACTGCAAGCTGTCCTTTGGGCCCAGACCTGCCCCCAGCGGATGCGGGAGGAACAATGGAAGTCAGCCGGCAGGGGGGCGGGGAGAGGAAAGGGGACTACAAGCAGAAGCAAGAGAGAGCAAGCCTGGTGCCTTCAAGGAACTAAAAGAAGTGGGCTGTGACTGGAGAGGCAGGGCTAGGTTTTGGAAGGTCTTGAGGCCGAATGAGGGGCTTTGAGAACAGAGGGAAGTGGCGCAGTCCGATGTGTGTGTAGAAAGGCCACTCTGCTGTGTGTATTAGAGGCACGAGGGCGGCTGCAGGCAAACTTGACTGGCTGGGCAGCTGCTCTGTGACGTGGGAGACTTCCTTCCTTCCTGAGCCTTGGTCTAATCTCATTACAAAACAAGCATAACAGACACTGGCCAGTGTGCCTCCCCAGGCTAGCATGGGATCTAGTGAGGGAAGAGGTATGCAAAACGGAAGGAAAGTCACATTTGTTCAAACCCTTACGTCAGGTCTCATGTTAGACGTTTTATGATTATTTCCCTTTACCCCTACAAAACTCTGTGGGGGTCAGCGTGATCACAGACAGAAGGGGCCACTTGCCAAGATCACATAGCTGGTTGGTGGTGAAATGGGATTTGTCTGACTCTTCTGACTCTAGAAGGCCCTCCCTTTGGGGGCTGGTGAGAAGGTTGCGGAGGGCAGAGTCCCTTCCCCAGAGGAGGGCTGTGGAGGGCAGGGACCCCATCCAATGCCAGGGGCAATCGGGAAGGGCTATTCTTGATGGGCATACAGGAGTGAGTACGACCTGTGTCCTGAGGGGCAAGTGGGGTGCTCAAGGCTCCCTAGGGGCAATGCCACAAAACACCAGACCTGACAGAGCACAGGAGGATCAAAGTTGCATTTCATGTATCCATTCAACAGACTTTGTTTCTGCACCTTGCAGGGGCACAGTGTAGACATGCAGCAATTTTGACATCAGAGATATTTTGATAAGGTCTAAAACACAAACTTAAAAAAAAAATCACCACCCAGGCTTCTGTATCCCATCCTTGGCTATGTCATCAGGAACTCCAGATGGGTGAGGTTTCAGGGAGTCAGTTGTACTCATTACTAGGGAAAAAAAACTGTGATGTATTAAAATGGCCACGCCAAAAAATTCCCCATACCAAAAGGGCCTCGTAAAACACGCTGCTTTAGAGCCTGGTTCTGTGCTGGGTCCTGGGAATATGAGAGCATCTAAGACACCATGGAGAGCTGAGGCTGTGGGCCTGGACACACAGACACTGGCTCAGAGAATGGGCAGGTCACTGGGGAGGGAAAGTAAGCCAAGGCAGGGTGGCCTGGGCAGGTCTTAGGAAGCACCTCCTAAGTGGCTCCTGATGGCTGTGTGTGTGGGGGGGGTACTTAGCCAGGCCCAGAGGGGCAGGCCAGCCACAGAGAGGGGGAAACCTGGCCAAGATGAGCAGAGGCATGAAATAACTCAGTTCATGAAAGGAATCGCAAGTAGTTCCATCTGGCTGGAGTGGCATGTGGGGGAAGACTGGATAAAGAAGGACCTTGGAGGTTCAGATTGGACTTGATCTTGAAGGCAGAAGGGAGCCAATGAGGAGTTTTAAGAAACTGGACCAGCCATTTTTTAAAATAAGGAGACAGAGGCTCAGACACAAGGGTGCTTGGTAGGGAAAACCTCCACCTGGAAGGAAACAGCCTGACTGGGTTCTGTATTAAGATGGGAACTTCTGATTTGCTATTGAATCATATGCATCGACAAAGATGGAGGACTTCCTAAAGGCAGAGGGGCTGGACTATGTCTGGGCATGTGAGAGGAAGGAGGCGGAGATCAGCATAGAAGAGGGAGGGTCTTGTGAGAAGAAGATCCTGGCAGAGGCAAATGGCAAGCAGGACACCCATCCAGCCTCTTGACTCTGAATCCAGGGCTTTATCCCCACTACATGTTAACACCCCTACCCTATCCTGCCCCTGTCCATCCCTTCCCACTGAGTGCCCACTGTGAGTCAGCCTGCAGGGATACCAGGTAGTACACAGCTTAGATGTATTCCCTGCCTGCTGAAGTTGAGGACTATCAGAGGACCAGGTATTGAATCCTTATTGTTATGAAGGAGAAGCGCATCATGCTGTGGGACTGGGGGAAGGCCTCTGAGATTACATCCTTGAAGCTGAGACCTGGAATGTGGAGAAGGAATGAGCCACGTAAGCATCGATGAAGGATGAGCATATAAAAAGGCGCAGGATGGGATGTGTGTGAGAATGTGAAAGCTGGCCATCAGGGACTGCTCCAGGGAGGGAGGTGGGCTAGTGGGGCTCTAGCTGAAGCAGGAGAAGCAGGGGTGGGGGGACAGATCCCGCAGGGCCCGAGAGAGACGGGAAGCAGCTGGCAGAGGTTCCAGAGTGGGAATTTTCCTTTTGGAAAGATGACCTTGGCACAGTGCTGAGAATTGTCTGGAGGGGGAAGACCATGCGATCCAGCCAGAGACGGTGTTGGCAGTGGGAAAGGAGAGAAGCGGGTACATGAGAAAAATGCTGAGGAGCTGGGCTCAGCAGGCAGGGTGTGGGAACAAGCTCTTCCCCATCTGTGGCTGGAGGAGCTAATCAGATGATGGAGGTGGAACTGTTTATCCATCTGGGGACATAGGAGGAGAAAGTTTGTGGGATTTGGATGTGGTGGGGCAGGAGATGGTTTTTTTTTTTTCTCTTCATGTCTTAAACCTATGGATAGAAGCATGGGCTTTGTACTGAGAGGCTGGGTTCAATTACATTTTGCCACCTTCTAGTTTTGTGGCCCTGGAAGGTCACTTCTCTCTGAGTCTCAATTTCCTCTTAGGGTGTTGGGGAGGATAAGATTAGGTAATGTAAATAAAGTGCCTGGCACAATGCTGGTAGGCACTCAATAAAGGTGGGTTCCTTTCCCTTTGGGAACAGGGTGCATTATCAGGAGAAGAGAGCAGTGGGGAAGGAGGGGGCCAATAGACCCTGCCCTGACCTCAGCTGGGCTCCAGGGCTCCAGGGGGATGAGTTCTGCGGGTGCAGGGGCTGCTTCCACTGCCTGTCTTGCTTCCAGGGAAGCATTGCAAGGGCAGGTGCTGCCTGCGGAACAGGATGAGGACGCCGAGGATGTGTGCAAGCCTCTGTCCTGCGGCTGGGAGATCACAGACACCTTGTGCATGGGCCCTGTCTTCACCCCAGCAAGCATCATGTGAGCAGCCCCGTTGTCCCCCACGGAGAATCCCAGTGGGGCCACAGAGATGCTTCTGGTAGAGGTGGGGAAGGCGGCGAGCAGGGGGCACCCTCTCCCCAGGACTCTGGTGCTCACACTGTCGCCCCTGTGCTCTGCCTCTAGTGTTTCTGCCCTGTAAATAGGACCAGTCTTAAACACTTGCTGTAGTTCAAGTATGCAACATAAATCCTGTCCCTTCCAGCCGTGTCTGCCTCCTCTGCAGCGCAAGGGGCCTGGTCAGCCAGGTGTGGGGTGTTCTTGGGGTCTCCCTCCGTCTTCTTCCCACCATTGTAAATATAAGCAAATAAATATTTAGGTTTTTTAATACTCCAGTGCAATCAAGCAATTCAATTACAATGCAGCTGGAGTCAGGTCTCCTGTGAACCTCCCCTTCCACCTTGTCCTGATTACTGCATGCCTGCAGCTCTAGGCTTGACCTCTCTCCCAAGCCTGAGCTGCAATGTGGGTGTGTCCCACAGGCACCCATGGGAGTCCCAGGGAACCTTCTCTGCCTCAGCTCTCTCCTCCTCACAGGGCATCCTGTCTGGTATCATGAGGAAGCATGAGTTATTAGGGATTGAGGTGTGGGGTCAGAGTGGCCTCCCTTCAGCCCTGGTGCTGTGACCTCTGGGTGAACCCAACTCCTAGCCCAAGGCCTGGTCCAGGAAAGAGCCAGTAAGCATTTTGACATAAGTGTGGAAATTTGAACCAAAGATAAAAAAAGAACAAAGAGACGGGCATCTGGGAGGTTTTGAGGAGACCTGCACCCCTAACCCTCTTGGCAGGTGGCAAGGCAGTGAGAAATACACCTCATGGTGGCTGAGTCTGCTTTATCAGGCAGTAACTGTTAGATCACAGAGTGCTGCCTTGTCCAGTGCCAACAGCCCCGCTGCCTCTTCAGACTGACAGTCCTTCCTCAGGACAAACATTCCTTCTGGCTGATGAAGTCCTAAGCTACCCACCTCGGAGTCAGTTGCTAACCAGCAAAGGGGTAGTTCAGATTTTAGTTTCCCCAGCTGCTGCAGGGCCCTAAAGTGTTTTCTCGTTCAATTGTTTTTCTTTTCCCTCTTTTTGAGATATAATTTACATGCCATATGACTCACCCTACTAAAGTGTACAATTCAGTGGTTTTTAATATATTCACAAAGTTATGCAATTGTCACCTCTATTTAATTTTAAAATATGTTCATCACCTCATAAAGAAACCTTTAACCTATTAGCAGTTACTCCCAGCCCAAGGTAGCCACGAATCTACTTTGTCTTGATGGATTTCCCCACTCTGGAATTTCATTGCAATTATTTTTATATCTTCATTTGACTTTCTCTCCAGGTAAGCCTTGCCTTCCAACTTCAGTACCTCAGTTTTAGGTCCTGAACGTGGCTTTGAGGCCATCTTTGAGAACACACATCTTATGAGTGAACTATGTTCTTGCCAAAAGCAGCAGTGGCTCCCTTTCCAAGCTGGGCCTAATTTTTTGGACGTTTAAGAGACCCAGAGAGCAATCAAAAAGGATTATTCATGCCCTTTGTTATTCATCCAAAGCCATGTTTTACAGATATTACCACTCTGGCCTCCACCACCCATCTATGTGGCTCTATCTGAGACTTGTTCCATCTCAGATGTCCCAGCGGACCAGGTCCCACTCACACTTCTTTTGTTTTGTGGGAGAGTTGGGGGTTGCAAATAGGTTTTTCTGCTGGAATCAGCATCTGCTTCCAAGGTGGCAGGAGCCCTGGGGGAGACATGATTGGCTGCTTCTGTGAGACTCAGGTGTAACTCATTATCTCATCTGAGGCAGGCTCTCTGGGGAAGGCCCTCTGTGGCTTTTATAGTGACAGCAGCCAGCCTGGACACGAACAGGGTTCTACTGAAACTTTTCAAGAGTGGCATGTTCCACTTGTTGCAAGAATATGACATTTACCTTTTTGAGAAAGATATACACAGAACTTGATGTGACTTCAGTTCTAGATAACAGTCATTTCTTTCAGTTATTTGCTTTTGTTTGTTGTTTCCATCTTTTTCTCAAGAGAAAGAGGGAAAAAAGCATTGAACATGTGGGAGAATACTGGTGAGTGTAAAGGGGCTTCAGGCCTGTAGAGGGGGATTTGACGAGAGGTCTCTTAGAGCCCTGACTGCACAGGCACTGGCTCCCTGCGAGCATCTCCCTACGCACACTGTTGGCAGTGACCTCGTGCTATTCCGGCTGCTCCAGAAGCCAGCCTTTCTTGTCGGCCTCTCATAACCCCTTGCTGGAAACTTGTGCAGCCTCACCTAAGGGACAAGCCTCCTCTCACCACTTCCTCATAATCCACCTCAGCCTCCTGGAGCTCCTCTTGTGTGCTGAGTCCAGACATTCATTCATTCACTCACTCACTTTGGATGGTTAATAGGCTTACAGCTGCCCCAGACCAAGTCACCATCCTCTCCCACCCAGGGACTGGTCTCCTGCTTCCCCCTTGCCCTCTATAGTTCACGCTCCACTCAGAAGGCAGAGTAATCCTCTTCAAACATCATCAAATTTAATCCTTAGTGATTCCCATTTCACCAAGAATGAAATTTGAAGTCCTCAGTCAACAACCTGTCTTGACTGCCACCTGGCATTCTCACTCCTCAAATACTCCACACAGGTCACCTCTGCATGCCAGCACCAGTTACTGCCCCCTCTCTGCAATGATCTTCCCAGGTCATCTGTGGAGTTCACTCACTTCATTCAGGTTCTGCTTGAATGTTTTCTTTAGGAGAGGAATTTACTATCTCCCCCCACCTCCACACCCGCTTTAGAAAACAGCACTCCTCAGTCTCTCGCTCCTCCCTTACTGGTTTTCCTTTTCTTCATGACACTGACCACCACCAGACATGTTCCATAATGTTAGTCTGTGTATCATCCATCAGCACCTCTAGAATGTGAACTCCCTGACAGCAGGAACTTTATTTAGCTCTTCATTGCTCATCCTCCAGAACAGAGTAGGTACTCAAAAAGTCTATGCCAAGTGGACAAATGAATAAACAGAGCATTTCACCTATCTGAATGTTTACTCATTTAGTTAACATGGCTTCTAAATATTTATATTTCCCTCTGAGGGTTACTGTGAGGATTCAATAAAGAAATGGGCAAAAAATGCTCAGCCAAGGCCTAGCATATCATTAGGTACTCAATAAATGACACTGAAAGGTAATACCTTGACCGTTTATTAAGCACCTACTGTGGCCATGCTCTGCAAGAGATGCTGGTGATGCAGAGGTGAGTCCTTGGGAGTCCTCAAGTTGCTCACCATACAGTGAGGTCATAGAGGGCCTGGAACAACAGAGCAAGGAGTCTGGACTTAATCTGCAGATACTACGAAGCCCTGGATGCTTCCAGAGCAGAAACATGACAAGACTTTTGGGAAGAAACTGAAAGTGTGTTCAAAAGGGGCAGAAAGAGGGGACCTTCAGCCCCAGTCTGGGTAAGACAGGCCTGGCCAGGGAAGCTGATGGGTTCAGAGGGATACAAGTTATTTCTGTGCACCCCTGCTCAGGAGGCAGATGATGGCTCTCTGAGTGAGTGCCATCTCTCCTCTAGGAAACATACCTGCCTAAACCAGCACATTTGAGCTGAAAAGGGACTGTAGGGGAGGCAAGAAGATGGTAATTCCTCATCTCTTTGCTCCATTTTAAACCCTTATCCTGGCACCTCTGAAGTCAACTGCTAAGCCTGTGTAAATTCAACCAAGAAAATTATCAGAAATAGCCTCCTATATGATTTATCATCTTCCACTCACGTTACCCAACAATTCTTTCTCCACACAGTAGGCAGCCAGAGGGATCTTCTTGAAACATGAATCTGATTTTATCAGTCCTCTGCTGGAAAACCCTTTAGTGGCTTACCTTTGCAGAGCCAATAAAAGCCAAATTGTCAGAGCCTATGTTATCAACCCCTGCCCACCTCTCCAATCTCATGCCATTCTTCTCTCACCATGTTCCAGCCCACTGCTCTCTTTTCAGTTCCTCACGTTTACTGAGCTCTTTCCTGCCTAGTGGAATCTAGTGGAGAAGAGAATAAATACCCAGCCCTTGCTCTTTTTCCAGCTTCTCTAGGGCTCCATTCTTTTCTTAAAGATGTCAGCTTAAATATGTACCACCATACTTATGCAGAATCATATTTTGCAGGAATTAGGTTCCAAAGAAAATATTTAATAAGGCAAGAAACATATCAAAATTATTATTGAAAAATGTCTTTGAAGGGATTGCCTGTCACTTCTCCTAATTAGGACAGTTGTTCCTTCGTTGCTGGGACAGATCATTCTTTCTCTTGAGCACTAGATGTACCAGTTGCTTCCATTTAGGGGCCACATATGAAAAAGACAACCGTCTATAATTAAACAATAGACTCACATTCACCAACATCCAGGGAGATATGCAGGAATTGACTCATGCCCCTACTGACTGCACAGTTAGGGGGAATACACTACTCTTTTAAAATGGTGATTTTTTAAAAACATATTTTTTTTCCCAAGCCGGTATAATTGTTAAATGAGCATGATAACATATCATCATGATATTACCCTACTTATTTCCTTAGCAAGATTTAACACATTTGAAATGATATTTGGTATTTGTTCTCTTTTCCACTAGACTAGAAGCTGGGGAGGGCAATGACCTCACCTATCTTGCAGTATCTCAAACACTACCAGTCACAAAGTCAGGGCACAGATATATATGGATGAATGATCTGAGGTCTCCTCTGGGCCCCAGCCTGTGTTGGACACTGGAAATACAAATCAGTTCCATGCTTGGATACTATACTTTGAGGGACCTCCTGTTCTCTTCCACTGCCCACCCTCTATCCCCTACAGCAGGTGGGCCCCCCCTTCTGATGCTATCTAGGAGTTTCCTTCTTCCTAAGAAAATGCCAAGTGCTGATATTTTCTAAGTCTGCTGCACCTAAAGCGTCCAGAGCTACCACCTGGAAGAGGAAGCGGTGACTTCCACGCTGGGTGGAGGAGACTGGCCCAGAGAACAGTACTGAAGAATGGGAAGTACTGGATTGTTTGCCTCCTTATTCCAAACCCCCTTCCTTTTCCCTCACCTCCAAGCTTGGTTGGGTTCAGGTTGTGAATGAAGCATGAGGCACATCTAGAACTTGGAGCCCCTGTAGTGGGTATCCACCAAGACCCACTAATACTTGATGTCCCAGAAGACTGAGGTAACGTAACATTTGAGTGTCTGGGATTCAAACCTCACCTTTGCTGTTTCTAAGCTGTGTTATCCTGGGCTTGTTTCCCCTCTGAATAATGCACCTATTTGTAGGGTGGTATAAGGATTAATTGAGATAATGCAAGTGACATGCTTAGCATGATGATGCCTGGCATGCGATGAACACTCTATAAATGCCATTATTACGGTATGCCAACGTCATCTGGTAGTGATTCTATGCTGTTTGCTTCTCTACTCCTCCAGTCCCAGTTCCTGCCATCATCTGCAGCTTCATTTACTACCATATACTGTTGATCCCTAAATCAGTTTTCTGCAGACCACTATAGCCAAGTGAACATCTCCACTCTGTCTTTCACACTCATCATATGTAAAACAGAGCTCATCACAACTCCAATTTCTCCCACCACAAACCTGCTCCTTCTCCTGTGTTTCTCATCTCAGTAAGTGGTACCACTCAGGTGCTCAAGCAAGAAATGTGGATGTCTTCCTGGCTGTTTCTCATTGCTAATCCACTACAACCCCCAAGTCCTTTCAATTTTGCCTCTGATATTAGTGCTCAAAATTTTCCTGTCTCTCTTCCTGCTAAACCATGCCACCATTATCTCCAGTCTGGAAATGCCATGACTGGTTTCCTTGCTTCCATTATCACATAATGGTTAGAACTGGCTTTCTAAAATGCAAATATGACCAAGTTGTTACTCAGCTTCAAATCCTTTAGTAGTATCCCAGTGCCTTAGAGATCAAGTCTAAGCCCTAAACACAATTATACGTTGTCACAGGATCTGGTGTCTGTTCTACCTCTCACCCTCATCCCCTCTTGTTATATTCTCCATCCATCCATCAATCCATCCATTTTACCCATCATCACTTCTTTCAGTTCCTCCAAAGACTTCTAGGCTTTGAAACATATTATCTTCTTTACTGGGGTTATTTTGTCTTCATCTAGCTAATTTGCCAACAGTATTTTCAACATAGCAGCCAGCACGATCCTTTTAAAAAATGAGTCAGTTCATGTCACTCTCTGCTCAGAATCCCTAATGGCTTCCCAGATCACTGAGTAAAGCTAATGTCCTTACAGAGGCCTCTACAACCCGTACAAGCTGCCAACTCCCTGTCTTAGTTCTTTGACCCTGTCTTTTACTAGTCTCCTTCCTCAGTCACACTGCTCTAGTTTCATTACTATTTCTATAACATGCCAGGCACACTTCTTTATAATCCCAAATATCCCCTTGAGTCTTTCCCTCATCCCTTTTAGCTCTTTGTTCAAATGTCACCTCTTAAGTGAGGCCTTCCTGACCACCCTCTTTAAAATGGTATCACCCCCACTTCCAACCCAGAACCCCATAATTCCCTTTATGACTCATCTTTTCCATAGATGACCACTGACATACTATACATTTTACTTACTATTAAGTTCTTGAGGGCTCTTATTTATCTTGTTCACTGGCATGTCCCCAGTGCCTAGAACTCTGCCTTTATATATTGAACATAGGTGTATTCAATAACTTGAACTAATGAACGCATCTTTCAGGCCTCAGTTTGGGTCTCTCTCCCTTTTTCTGACTCTCCATGCCTCAGTTACATGTTGCTTCTCTGGGCTTGACAGGATCCTGTAAGTACTGCTATTAAAGAATTACTGATCACAATGTATTGCAATTTTTCTCTCTACTTAAATCTGTTAATTCCACAAGGACAGGGACTATTTCTTCTACTTGCTAATGTGATCCAGAGCTTAGCACAGTGCTTCGCACAGAGTAGGTTCTTTAATGTCTTAGAATGAACTCATCCTGGAGGATGGGGGTTGGGAGCATTTGGACTCTTCTCCTCAGCTCTTGAATGTAAGCTGCACGCACCCTGCATTCTGCATGGGATATGCTGGTTCCAGAGCTAGTACCTGGAACAGGTTGGGGGCCCTGCAGACTACCTCAGGATTACACTTATAAAGTGTAACACACCCATAAGCCCTTGACAGGACGGCAGAAGGCCTTAATAGCACTTTTGGCTCTGCTACTCAGCTGGGTGACCTTGGGCTAGGGTTGCCAGACAAAACACAGGGCACCCAGTTAAACATGAATTCAGATACACGATGTAGTATATGTATGTCCCATGAATATTGGGGGCATTCCTGTACTTCAATATTATTTGTAGTTTATTTGAAATCAAACTTTAACTGGCATCTTACATTTTATTTGTTAATTCTGAGGTCCCTACCCTGGCAAGTTCCCTGTACAGTGGATGACTCTGTCCCTCTCTGAGTTTCGTTTTCCTCATCTGTGAAATATCGATGTTCCTGAGGGACTTGCTGCAGGGACTCCAAAAGCGGAACTCATCGCCCCTTCATCCGGGTCTTCCCTCCACTCTGAGTAAACGTTTGGGAAGTGCGCTAGTCTCCGGAGAGCCTCTCGACCAGCAAATATGAGCAGCACCCTTCCCTCGGCAGCCTAGTTTCGTCCTCTGCGAATCCGACCGTCGGAGTGGAAAGGAACAAATTACGCACTCGCCAGAACGAATACTCAGCTTCCTACTCCTCGAACTCCTCATTACCTCTCCCAACCACATCGGCCGGCCGTGAGTTTCCGGTGGTGAGACGTCACTTCCGTATCCGAGAGGCTCTTCGTCTTAACGCTGTGTGCTCGCGCGCCCTCTGCCAGCTCGGAGGAAGGAACGATTTTTACCAAGGCAACAGTGAGAAGAGACGGCAGAACCCAGAGTTGGAAGGACGGAGAGAGGCATCTCGCTCTTCCAGCCTCCACCAATCGAAAACCGAGCTTTCGCCGAGGGCGGGGCTCCCACGGGAAAGGGGTTAGCTCGGGACAGAGGTGGTGGGAAGGGAGCGACCTACTCCCTACGGGGTAGAAAGGCCAGAAGTAAAACCGGAAGTGGGCTCTTGCCCATTGGCTATTTCCGCTTCCACATAAAATGTAGGATACTAGAATAAAAGAACTGTAGGGCTGTAGGCATCTAAGGGCATTCGTCTCCAGTGTCTTCTTCACACATTTCATAATCTAGAGAAGACATCTGCTGAGTTCATGCAGAAAATATGGGGCTGTGAACGAATTCTTGACTCCAGGCCAAGGTGCTTTCTGTTTTATAGTAATAAAGAGTACCTACTGGGTTTTTGCTATTTATTAGCCTTGTATTCTGGGGCAAGTTTGCCTTTGCAACAGTTTCTCCATCTTAAAACTAATAATAGTATCTACCTCACACTGTTGTTCTAAGGATTAAATAAGTGCATATATTTAAAGCATTTAGAGCATGGTAACCATAGTAACCATTCAAGAAGTATTTCCACCTGCAAATTAGGAAACAGGTTAGAATATGAAGTAACTTGCCAAGAACAGAAAGTAACTAATGGAGACAGATTGGGAAGGGTCTTTGCTTCCTCTGGAGGAAACTCACAAGTACTTAGAAGAAGCCTGTGATGATCATAATGGACTTCATAGCAACATACTTATTGTTCTACTTTGCTAGCTGCCGGAATGCAATGCACCAGAGACGGATTGGCTTTTAATAAAAGGGGATTTATTTTGTTAGCTCTTCAGAGGAAAAGCAGCTTTCATCTGAGGTTCTTTCTTACGTGGGAAGGCTCAGGGTAATCTCTGCTGGACTTCTCTCCAGGCTTCTGGGTTCCAACAACTTTCCCCGGGGTGTTCCAACAGCTTTCCCCGGGGTGATTCCTTTCTGCATCTCCAAAGGCCTGGGCTGAGCTGTGAGTGCTGGGATGAGGTAAGCAGAGCTGCTTGGGCTGTGCTACCTTGCACTCTCTCATTTAAGCACCAGCCAATTAAGTCAAACATCATTTATTGCAGCAGGCACGCCTCCCAGCCAGCTGCAGATGTAGTTAGCAACAGATGGGGTCCACAGACCATTGGCTCATGTCCACAGCAACAAAACTAGGTGCCTTCACCTGGCTAAGGTGACAACTGAATATAACTACCACACTTATTTAGTAGGCTCTCATTACCAAATGGCTGTTCTTTGGGCATTTTAGTAACCCTGGTGAAAATGGTGAAGTTTCCTAAACTAGGGGCAACGCTTCTGGGAGAGTTCAGTATGGGTGGTTCCAGGGTACCTCATCTGTTAAATATAAAAATCTGCAGAAATGAACATCTGAGCATATTAAATTTGAGATCCTGTGAGACAACCAAATGGGAATAATTGTGATTTGGTGTGGTAAGTGCTGTGTCAGTGGGAAGCACAGGGGGTTAAGGGAGGACTGATTAGAGATGCTACTTTCCTGCTTTGGAAATTAGGACAGGCTTTGCAGAGGCAGTAGGCCTTAATAGATAAGTAGGACTGACCAGGTGAAAAAGTCTGGGGAGGTTTCTAGATCAGGAGAAAGGCATGTGCAAGGAATAGTGGTATGATAATTCTGAATCTTTATCTTGGGGACTGGAGTACAGGCTGGAAAATGAGAATAAAATGGAGATTGGGGCCATATCATGGAGGGTTATCAGAATGTCCTGAGAAATTTTTGAGCAGGAAAGAAAGGCCAGTTTTGCATTTTAGATGGCTCACTAGGAGGCAGTGAAGAGTGTGACAGACAGTCTCTAAGATAACCTACAGTGATCCCTGCCCCCTGTATTCACAGTCTAGTATAATTCTTGTCCCTTGAGTATGGATGTGCTGGTTTGAAACTTGTGTACCCCAGAAAAGTCATGTTCTTTAATCCTCACTCAGTACTGTTGGGTGGGATCTTTTTTATTAAGTTGTTTCCATGGAGATGTGTCTCCACTCATTTAAAGTGTGTTGCTTCCTGGAGCCCTTTAAGAGGAAACCATTTTGGCAAAAGCTTCAGAGCCAACAGAGTCCACACAGTCGGAGACATTTGGAGATGCAGAAAGATAATACCCCTGGGGAAGCTGTTTAAAAAAGCGGGGAGAGAAAGCTAGCAGCCATCACCCTGTTCCTTCTCAGCTGACAGAGGTGTTCCAGACTCATCAGCCTTTCTTGAATCAAGGTATCTTTTTCTGGATGCCTTAGTTTGAATATTTTTATAGCCTTAGAATTCTAAACTTGCAACTTCCCATTTCTGCATTATTGCTTCTTGGTAGCTTTAACAAACTAAAAGAATGGACTGGATTTCCTGGTCCAATTTTTTTTAAAGCAAAAAGAAATATTTAGTGAATTTACTCAAATGAAGGAAGCTTAAATGATACAGAACTGAAAATATTAGAAATCTATTTACAATTAAAAGTGAATGTAAATTAGCCAACTTCATGGGCATTTCTAGCTAAGCATTCATACAAATATGTATTCACCTTTTATAATTTTATTTAGGCATAACACATTCATAAATGCCATGATGTTTCTGGCAAAAAATTCAGAGATACTAAAAATATTCTTATTTTTAAAAATGGCATAGAATAGGTTTAAAACATTAACATTCTATGGGAATGTAAACCCCTTATTTAATTCCATAATTTAATCATGTCAGAAGCATGGTTGGTTTAAAGTTTTTTACAGATATCAGTATCACAACACATTGGCTTATTAATAAATAAGGCATTTTACAAACATAATATTTCAGTGTGGACAAAAATGTGTAATTTTGACTATTTGCTATGTTTTAATCTTTTAGTCTTTTCAACATAAGAAAATAGCTGCACACATTAAGTGTTTTCTTATAAAATACAGTCTTAAAATTAATGATGATTGGTCTTTGTGGTTCCTAGCAATAAGTCCTGTCTTATTTTTTTTCACATAGTATAAATTATATTCTTATGCAATATGCAGGATTGCAATAAGACTCAGTAGTTCTTAAACAACATCAGCAAACAACCATATAAATCCCAAATGCAGCAAAAGTGAACAATCTTCCTAGTGTATTTTCACTTCATTGATGTTGAAGCTGCTCCTTTTGGATATTTTCCACTTCATTGTGAAGTAGATCGTTAAGAGTTTCATTTGTGGTTTCATTTTTCAGTTTTTTAAAAGAAAAAAAGTGGTTTAAATTTCTTTCACAGTTCACACTGGTCAGATGAGACTTTTTTTTTTTTTGAAATCAGAGTCCAGGGATATTTTTGTATGCTTTAGTAGATGAAACCTCTCAATGCAATTATAATAAGTAAGCATGTGCATTCTTAGCTGTAGTGCAGCTAAGGAACCAATGTGTGCTGGTTTGAAAGGATTATGTGCCCTAGAAAAGCCATGTTTTAATCCTGATCCAATCTTGTGGGAGAAGCCATTTCTTTTAATCCCTATTCAGTACTAAAGGGTGGAAACCTGATTAGGTTATCTCCATGGAGACTCACCCAATTGTGGGTATTAACCTTGGATTAGAGAGAGATGTGACTTCATCAATTTCAGGTGGGTCTTGAGTAGTTTACTGGAATCCTTTAAAAGAGGAAGCATTTCGGAGAAAGAGAGAGAAGCAGAGACATGAGAACTTCAGAGCTCACGCAGCCAGAGACCTTCAGAGATGAAGAAGGAAAACATCCCTAGGGAAGCTTCATGAAACAAGAAGCTTGGAGAGAAAGCTGGCAGATGTAACCATCTCGTCATCTGCCTTTCCAGTTGAAGAGAAACCCTGAACCGCATCGGCCTTCTTGAATCAAGATATCTTTCCCTAGATGCCTTAGATTGGACATTTCTATAGCCTTGCTCTAATTTGGACATTTTTATGGCTTTAGAACCATGAACTTGCAACTTAATAAATTCCCCCTTTTAAAAGCCGTTCCATTTCTGGTATGTTGCATTCTGGCAGCTAGCAAACTAGAACACAAAGTAAGGTGATTCTTCTGTTCCCACAATTCACTTGATTGTTTTAAAGTCTGAATATTTCCAACATTTCTAATTTCTGTTCTGGGTGATAGCTCTGACCACCCCCTTTTAATGACTGCTTGAAGCCAGTCTAAACCAACTATTACATACTCTTCATATTTGCTTTTAAGTAGTGACTTTGCTAGAGGCAATAAGTCTACACAGTAGCCAAGTGAGATGTATTGTCTTTCTTCCTATAAACTAATGGTGAGCACAGGAAGGCAAACTACAACTCCAAGATCTTCTGTCCTCACCAAATAGGCTACAAGTTCACTCACACTTTTCTTTCTCCAGAAAGTTGAACCTACATTCAATCTCAAATTCTGGCTGAATACAACTTGTGCCATTGTTTCAGGGACCTGAGAAACCTCAATAAAAAACCCACTATATCTTGATGATGGGTTTTCTGTCTGTGAAGAACCAGAATCACTGGAGTTAACCAAATATGCTTGACTATCAAGGGGTAATTTTTCAGGCCACTTCATTTTATTTATTTGCTATGTCACAGCCCCCTCTTCTAGGGGACTGTTTTTTTCTGTAACAAGGCTTTGGAAAAGGATGATGAACTTTCTTTCTGCCATAGGTCACCTTATGTAGTTTATCTGGTCTTTTTCACAGCTTGTCCAACTGTTCTATTTATGTAAGCAGCCAACTCTTTTGGAGATTTCTTAACCTCTTTACGTTCTTATTCATGAAATTAGATATCCTTTTTTTCTGGGAAGATCAATGGAATGATCCTCAATATTATTACAGAGGTTCCGTTTTTTTTAATGTTGTGGGTTTTAGATGCCATAATCTCTTAAATCCGGGCTCCTCTTGCTACCGTGGCTCCTCAATTCAGCCCTTGTGCTAACTGCACCAGCAGCTTAAAACATCCCTGGAATCCCTGCCTGGCCCCACTCGGGGCCATTCAACTGCATTCCCACAGAGATACCTCCCCCAGCGGGCCCCTCGCAGGCTGCCTTGATCCAGTTATAATGAAGAAAATCATCAGAAATGATGGGTTGTCATTTCTGAGATTAGATCATGCAAAGTCTGTGGGTACCCTCCTCACTCCCTCCACTTGTTCCAAGGGAAGCCAGCTGCTATGCTCAGAGCTGCCCTGTGAAGAAGATTATGTGTCAAGGAACAAATGTCTCTGATCAATAGCCAGTGAGGACCGGAGGCCTGTCAACAGCCATGTGAATAAGCTCAGAAGTGAATCCTCTCTCAGGAGAGCCTTGAGATAACTGCAGCCCCTGCCCACACCTGATTGCAACCTTGTAAAGACCCTGAGCCAGAGGCCCAGCTGAGTCCTGCCCAGATTCCTGACCCACAGAAACTGTGAGGTAATAAATGTTTGTGGTTTTAACTTATTTTAAGGTAATTTGTTATGTGGCAATAGATGACACAGAAGGATTGAGACAGAGACAAAGGCTGATTAGGAGGAGATGGTTCTTATAGGCCAGGGGAGAGATGATAAAGACCTGAATTGGGGCAGTGGATGTGCAGGTGAAGAGCAGGGAACACATTTGAAGTATATCAAGATAAAAAATTGAAGCTATTTGGCAATGGAATCGGATGTGGGGATGAGGGAGAAGGCAGAGGAGAGAACAGTACTGGCAATATGGGGTATGGAATTTGCTAAAACTGCTAGCCTAGAAAGAACTGAGGATTAGTGTAAAAGAAGCGCCTTGAGATTTTGGGCAAAAACAAGATAGATTAAAAAGATTCTGTCGGGCAAAGAGAAAAGAGTCACAGTGTTTCTTCTGGGGAGGAAATATTGCCCAAAAATAGAATGGAGGAAATAAAAGCTGGAAGAACTGTCTTCCTGGAGTCAGATTTACTTGTCACAGTGTTTGCTGTACCACCCTCCCCTTCATCCAGTCATTCACCCAATCAATATTTATGAGTGCCTTCTCTGTGCCAGGCAGTGTTCTGGGTACCGGGAGTGCAAAAATGAGCAAAACAAGGCTTCACGGTGCTCATTTCTTGGTTGTGAGAGACAAAATAGGATTTTTAGCATCTGATGGCACTCTCTCTCTGATGTTTATTATGCTTTAATCTTCAGGGATTTCAGTATACACAAGAATCCTTCTGTATTAGTTAGGGTTCTCTAGAGAAACAGAATCAACAGGAAACACTCGCAAATATAAAATTTATAAAAGTGTCTCACGTGACCGTGGGAACACAGAGTCCAAAGTCCGCAGGGCAGGCTGTGAAGCCGACGATTCCAATGGAGGGTCTGGACGAACTCCACAGGAGAGGCTCGCCAACCAAAGCAGGAAGAGAGCCTGTCTCCTCTGAATCCTCCTTAAAAGGCTTTCAGTGATTAGATTAAGCATCACTCATTGCAGAAGACACTCCCTTATGGCTGATTACAAATGGAATCAGCTGTGGATGCAGCTGAACTGATCATGATTTAATTCTATGAAATGTCCTCATCGCAACAGACAAGCCAGCACTTGCCCAACCAGACAAACAGGTACCACCACTTGGCCAAGTTGACACATGAACCTGGCCATGACACCTTCCAACACCTGGCCTCTTGGTTTCTTGACCTCTTTCAAAGATCTTTTCCTCCATCCATCTTAGCTACTCATTCCCATTGTCATATCTTAAACCTTGTGATGCATCTAATTCTGCAAGTATTATCTACTACTATCCTAACTTCATCAATCCTTCAACCCCTGGACCTGCAACTTATTAATCCTATATGTCTGCACTATTTATCTCCCCATTAATGTTCTCTCTTTTCTCTTTATCCAGCTATATCAGTTAGGATAGACGAGGTAGTGCTCCAGTAACAAACAATCCCAAAATTTCAATGACTTACACTTTAAGCCTTAAAGTAATAAATATTTATTTCTTGCTCACACTATTGTGGGTTGATAGGGTTTGGGCTTATCTTAGTCCCTCAGAAGCCCAGGCTGATGGAACAGCCATCATTTCAAATAAAGCTGGCCACTATGCTAGAGAGAAAAGAGCTCTTTCTGGACCTCACTGGCAGTTAAATGCTCCATCTAGGACTGCTACCATCAAGAACTAGTCACATGCCCATACCCAGCCTCTAGTGGACAGGGAAGTGCATTTCTACCCCAATGTCCCTCCAGAAGTGGGTGGAGGGGTGGGGTTGAGAAATGTAATATTTGTGAACGGCACTAAAGGCTCCCACACGTACTCAAATTCTATGGTCAGTCATTATAATCATCTCCTTGCATTCATTCTCAACTCCCTTGCCTCTCTTTCATTTGTTGTGCTCTCTTAGCCAAACACAAACCCTGGTTCAATACTACCCTCTGCCTGCACCCATGCAGCTGGAAGTGCTGGCCCTCTTGGAGTTGATGACAGGCTCCCAGGGCAGGACCTCCAGCCTACGCTAGATTGCAGTTCCTGGCTTTCATATTTCAGAAATGGGCCAGCAAATTTACAGAAGGCTTCCTTGAGGGAGGAAAGAAGCATTATTTATTGAACCTCTACTGTGATCCATTTGTGTGAGCAAATAACATGCACTGTGCCTCAAAGAGTGGGGAGAAGTTACTTCTTTGGTTACCAGGGAGAAAGGGGGAAGATATTTGGGATGGGATGGTGAGAAGAGCTCACAGGTGTGCTGGTGGGAAATAGCTTTAGTGTGGGGAGGTGGCGATGGTGACGATGTCAGTGTTCAGATTCAAGTATTCCACCACCAAGGTGTGCTGCCTCTGCCTCCTAAGTAGCTCTTGAACTCAACTGCTTCTTGATATCCCTGCGGCCACTACAAAATCCAGGCCCACATCCTGACCAGTCTCTGCAGTACCAATCACAACTCCTCTCCAATCCATTCTCTAAATGGAAGTCAAGGTGATCTTCTTAAAATGAAAATGTGATGATGCCATTTCCTGGATTGAATCTTTCCAGGAGCCGCCCACTGCTTTTAGCATAAAGCCAGGATCCTTTAGCCACACCTGCACAGCCCTGAGGTTCTAAATCTTCGTAGTCCACCATGCTAGCCGCCAGTCTCATGTGACTATGGAGCACTTGAAATGTGGCTAGTCTGAATTGAGAGGTGTTATTAAGTGTAAAATGCACACCAGATTTCCAAGATGCAGTTCAAAGGAAACAATATAAAATATCCTCATTAATAATTTTAAAATATTGACTCCATACCAAAATGATACTTTTTATATATATGGGGCGAAATAAAATATATTATTAAAATTAGGTTTATGCATTTCTTTTTATTTTTTTAATGCAGCTACTAGAAAATTTAAAATAAATGTGGCTCACATTAGACTTCTGTGGGACTTCACTGGCTAAACCCTGCATGCCCTGCCAGCTTCATCTCCCTCTGCTCCCTTTGTTTTAAAGTGTTTTTCTCTTTGTTACAAGCAACAGAAACTGACTCTGAGGGGAAATGAAAACGAAAAGTATGGGGAATTGATCCGAAGGACCTTGAGAATCAAAGGAATTGTTGACTGACCCGGTCTCAGGAAGGGCTGCGGCAGAGGAAGTTCGCGGACATTAACATGACTCAGCTGCGTTTCTGGGTTTTTTATTCCAAGTTTCGAGTTCCTGGGGAGAGAGAATCTGATTAGCTGGGTTTGAATCAGGTATATCTACTCCTGGGTCAATCCTCTATAACTGTGGGAAAAAGGACTCCTGCGTGAGCTGCCAACCGCACCGTTCCCGCACCCTACCCTGCAGCCACAATGCTTCTAAAAGGTGGCAGGAGCTCTCTTAACTTCTAGAGGTTGGCAAACATTTTCTGTCAAGGGCCAGATAGTAAGTATTTTATGTTTTTCTAGCTAGAGGGTCTCTATTGCAACTAAATTCTTGTGTAGCATGGAAGCAGTTAAAGATAATACATAGATGAATAGCCATGGCTATATTCCAATAAAGCTTTATTTACAAAACCAGAAGAGGAACCAGAGTTTGCCAATCCCTACCCCATACCTTCTGTTCCCTCTGCCTGGATGTTCTTCCTCTCCTTCCTTTCAGTAAGCTCCTATTCATCCTTCAGGTCTCAGTTTAGATGCCGCTTCTTAGGAGCTCCCTAACCCTGCTCCCCTGACTAGTGGAAAGAGTTGCCCTCTTTCTATGCTTCCACAGTACCCCACGCAAGCACTTGTCACACTGTTGTCACTGTTCTGTTCTACCCACTAGATAACTAGTTCTGGGTCTCATTTGTTGTCATAAACCCACCACCTGGCATGCCTGGTACATGAGGCACACTTGGGCACCATGGGATGCATGGAGGAAGCCATGAACCATGCGTCTAGCAATCAGGACTGGCATACTGAGATGTTAGTGCAGTGGTGAGGATTCTGGGATTTTTTATTACCTATGCTAGAACATCCTTCTCACCTTTTTTTGCCCCCCTTGAATCCCAACACTCAGACAACAGTTCAGGGAGAGGGGAGGCTCTGGGTTGGGTAGGAGTCTACATCCCCCAGCCTTGCATGTCAGGGGCTTTGGGGGGGATGATCCCCAAAAGAAACACAAAATAAGTTGAAACCCCATGACCCCAGGAAAGCACAGATGATTGGAATGTCTTAAGCTATGAAAAGTAGAAAATCCTGAGGACCATGAGCCCTGGGTAATGCAATAAGCCACTCTCCAACGGGGGTGAACCCAGAAGTGCTCTCCTCCACTCCCTGGAAGAGAACTTCCTGCTCCTTGGCAAATTTCCCTGTAGAAGGTCCACAAGACCTGGGAGTGGGGGCGGGGGCGGTGGTGACAGCAAGTGGCCACAGTCGCTGAAGTCACAGTCAATGGGGGCTGCAGAATGGATGCTCCTTGACCTGAGGAGCTGGCTAGTAAAGCCCAACAGAACTTGGACGAGGGCAAGGGAGGCTCTGAGGCCAGGCAATGTAGTTGTGCCTCCGCGGAGCTTTACTCAGGAGGAAGCGCTTTATCTCCTGTTACTTCAAGAGGGTAAGGAGAATTTCCCCTCCCAACGTAAGGGTCAGACGCCACACCTTTGGGCAACAGCACAGCCTGACAAGGTTTTGTCTGAGCACTGTGCACAAGGAGGCTGTAGAAACGTGGTGCGGGTCCTCAGCTGGCCTACCTGGGCCCCTCACAGGGAGGGCGGGCTGGGGCGGGTGGTCCGGGACCATCGGCGGCACGTCTTCCATAGGATGCAGCTGACGATCAGCAGTGTGGACGAGGAGAGCAGGGCCGGGATGGTGATCGCCGCAGCCTGCAAGCCGCCCACGTCTGGACAAAGGCACGGAGGTGTCAGCACAGGGGCCTGCCTCCTACTGTGCCCTGCCCCTCACACCCTGTGGTCCCAGGCCCCGGGGAGGTGCAGGGAGAGCCTCTGAGGCAAAGGGGGCTCAGCTCCACGTGACCTTGGACAAGTGGCTTAACGGTGCTGTGGACGTGGTTCCCCCCCCACCCAGTGTTTGACATTTGGAAGGTGCTTGGAACAGGTTTGCAGAATAGAAGGTGTGGTGGTTTGAAGTGACATGTGTCCCGGAAAAACATGTTCTTAAATTTAATCCATTCCTGTGGGTGTGAACCCTTTGCAAGTAGGATTTTTTTTTTTTTTGTATTTATGTATTTGTTTTTCTGCTTTAAAAAAAAATCACAATCAGAAAATGCTAAAGGTATTATAGAAAAATCAATACACTCTTCTTGGTGATATTATAAAAAGTGAAATTCATAATAAAACCATCTATATTCATCTCCCTGTTGCTTTTTTCTGAATCTTTTAGAATTTTAGGCCTACAAAGAACACACACACTCCAGGATGTTATTATTAATTAATAATTATTTTACTCTTAGATATTTGTGTCTGCCTATTGTTAAACTTTGTATTTTATGTGGATTTTAAAATTACAGATCCTGTGTACTGCTAGCCAGAGTTTGGCTACAGTACAAAAAAAGTTTCCCACAATATCAGCACCTTGTAACTCTGGATTATAATGTCCTACCCAAGATATTGACATTGGTCACGAGACGCAAGATATTTCCACCACTCAAGGAGCCCTTATGTTGCCCCTGGAGAGCCACAACCACTTCTTTCCCCCAAAGCCCTTTTTTAAAATTTATATTTCTCTCTCTCTCTCTCTATATATATATATATATTTTTTCTTTATGATACATAACCACATACAAACACAAACATTCTTACCATATGATCATTCCGTTCTTGTTATATAATCAGTAACTCACAATATCATCACATAGTTGTATATTCATCATCACGATAATTTCTTAGAACATTTGGATCAATTCAGAAAAAGAAATAAAAAGAAAACAGAAAAAAATTCATACATACCATGAATTTCATTGATTGCTAGCATTTCAATCTACTCAATTTATTTTAACATTTGTTCCCCCTATTATTTATTTATTTTTAATCCATATGTTTTACTCATCTGTCAATAAAGTAGATAAAAGGAGCATCAAACACAGATTTTCACAATCACACAGTCACATTACAAAACCTATATCATTATACAGTCATCTTCAAGAAACATGGCTACCGGAGCACAGCTCTACGTTTTCAGGCACTTCCCTCCAGCCTCTCCATTATACCTTAACTAAACAGATGATATCTATTTAATGCATAAGAATAACCTCCAGGATAACCTCTCGAGTCTGTTTGTCTCATTTCTCTCTTCCTTCCCCCTTTTGGTCAAGAAGGTTTTCTCAATCCCTTGATGCTGAGTCCCAGCTCATTCTAGGATTTCTGTCCCATGTAGCCAGGAAGGTCCACACCCCAGGGAGTGATGTCCCACATAGAGAGGCAGAGGGCAGTGAGTTTGCTTGTTGTGTTGGCTGGAGAGAGAGGCCACGTCTGAGCAACAAAAGAGGTTCTCTTGGGGGTGACTCTTAGGCCCAATTTTAGGTAGACTTAGTCTGTCCTTTGTGGGGTTAGGTTTCATATGAACAAACCCCAAGATTGGGGGCTCAGCCTATTGCTTTGTTTGTCCCCACTGCTTTTGAGAATATAAAGAATTCTCCACTTGGGGAAGTTGAATTTCCCCCTTTTCTTACCATTCCCCCAAGGAACCCAAAGCCCATTTTAATATGTAAGTAGGACATTTTGTTGAGGTTACTTCAGTTAAGATGTGACCCAACTCAAATTAGGATGGGTCTTAATCCTGTTACTGGATCTTTAACAAATGGAATGAAATTCAGACAAAGACACAAAGCCATAGAGAGAGAAGCTGAACATCACCGGAACCCAGAAGAGAAGAGAGAGACCAGGAGACGCCACCATGTGCCTCCCCATGTGAAAAACTAAGGACTAAGGATCACCAGCAGCCAGCCCAGGACACAACAGGCTTTGGGAGAAAATCATTGCCTCAATGACGACTGAATTTGGACCTTATCCCAAACCTCAAACTGTGAGCAAATAAATCCCCATTGTTTAACCTGACCCATTTCATAGTATTTGCTTGAGCAGCCTAGGAAACTAAAACAGAAGGGAAAGAAGTGATAGTCATCACACTAGATGCTTTTCATGCCTTGTCTTGTTCAACCTGCAAAGTACATCTGCTACTACCATCTACAGGATAGAGAAGCTGAGATGCAGAGAGGCTGGCTTGTCTGAGGTTAAAAAATTAGTAAAGTGCAAAGACAGGATTTGAATCCACTGTCTATGTGTTCCTGGCAGGTGTGTCCTCAACTCTAACATGTACCAGGCATGTGGCCATGCCCCATAAGACAACACCTGGCAAGTGATAGGTAGTCCATCAATAAATCCTAGCTATTGTTAGGTATTATTATTTTGATTCATTTGGTCCTTGAATCAACCTTGCAAGGTAGATTTTACTATTCCTGTCTTCCAGATGGGAAAACTGAGGCTAGTGAAGGGAAGTGATTTGCCTGCGGCTACCTGGCTAGCAGGTGGCAGGGCTAAGATTCACACCCAGACTGGCTCCCCTTCTCCCATGCCAGCTAAGGTGCTTAGGTAACAGAAGAATCCAGTACTCCTGCCTCAGTTTATTCAGCTAAAGAATGGGATGGTGTCCTTGGAAAAAGAGTGAACAGAAGGACCTTTAAAGGTCTGTCCTGTGGAAGGGAGAACAGATTTGTCCAAGGGGTTTTGGAAGTTAGAGTTTGGGCCAGTGGGGACACAGGGGGATCTGTGTAAGGAAAGTCCTAATGATTACTGTCCAGTAGTGGAATGGGCTGTCGCACAAGTATTGAACTCCCCGCCACCAAACATGTTTAACCAGGTGTGCTGGTTTGAGAGGTTGTACGTACCCTAGAAAAATCATGTTTTAATCCTAATCCCATTTTATAAAGGCAGCCATTTCTTCTAATCCTTATTCTGTACCGCATGCTGGAAATTTTAATTAGCTTATCTCCATGGAGATGTGGCTTAATCAGCGTGGGTATTAAACCTGACTAGGTGGGTCTCCACCAATTCCAGGTGGGTCTTGACTGGTTTTACTGGAATTCTATAAAAGAAGGAGCACTTTGGAATAAGCTAGAGAACAACAAGAGACAAAGCCATGAGATTCTGAGAGAGCTGAGAATTCTGCAGAACCACAGAGCAGAGTCCACTAACCAGCGACCTTTGGAGCTGAAGAAGAAAAATGCCTCCCGGGGAGCTTCACGAAGCAGGAAGCCAGGAGAGAAAGCTAGCAGACTGTTGCCATCCTCACTAAGTGCCTTCCCAGTTGAAACAGAAATGCTGAATATCATCGGCATTCTTGAACCGAGGTATCTTTCCCTGGATGCCTTAGATTGGACATTTCTATAGACTTGTTTTAATTGAGACATTTCCTCAGCCTTTGAACTCTAAACCTTGCAACTTATTAAATCCCCCTTTCTAAAAGCCATTCCGTTTTTGGTATATTGCATTGCAGCAGCTAGCAAACTAGAACACCAGGCATGTGTGAGTTGGGGAAAACACGGCGTGGGAGAGTGCAAAAAAATTTTTTTTTCTAAAGATCCTGGTGGTGCTAACAAAATACATGGTAGCTCTGGGTTCTAGTCCCAGAGCAGCCACCAGCTCACTATCCTGTCCTCTCTGGGCTCTGTGAAATAGCAGAGCGAGGCTGAGTAATCCAGCTCTGAAACAGCCCCCAGTGCTCCTGGGAGAAAGTTCTCTCTCCTTTCTGTTTTCATCCAGCACCCCCAGGACTTGATTGACATTCACTCCCTTCTTCTGGTTTCCCTGCCTCCAGGTTGGCCCCTTTGACACCAGTATGACTATACCCCTTTCCTGCTAAAACCCTACCATGGCTCTCCAGTACCCTCAGGGAGGCTCAGAGCATGGCATGACCTGGTCCCACTTACCTCTCCAGCTTCATGGCATCTCACATACAACTGGCTGCCTGTCCCTTCCCTCTTCTTGGAACACTTTTCCCAGCTCTTATCCATTCTGCAGGCCACAGCTTTAGCAGTACCTCCTCCAGGAGGCACCACTTCTCTAAGTTCCTGTGAACCCCTCTTCTCCTGTCCTAGCCCTTAGCATACATGCTGTGATTGTCTGGTCATTATAAACTCCTTGATTGAGGCCTGCAACACATCTCTTCTTGATTATCTCAGGGCCGAGCAAAGAGTAGACACTCTATATGGATTGGTGGGTAAGTGGTTGAATGAGTAAGGGAGGGAGTGGACAGCACAGTGCTGGCTTGGAGGAGAGTGGAGAAAGAGGGGGACTCCTGGCTTACCCCTCCTCCACCCCACAGGTAATGTCACCTTTCTGTCTCTAGGACTTGGCCAAAGTCAAAACTTCTCTGGACTGGGCTGGCTGAACAAACAAGGCCTCCCTGCCTGACTGCCCCACCCTCGTTTAGTTCTTGGCATTTGACTCCATCCCAGGGGCTGTTATCTTGTTCTCCAGCACCCCCCTTTGAAGATTCCAGGAGGTGGCAGTGGGCCAGGAGGCACAAAGCCTGGATTCATCCTGTTCTGCCATGGACTTGCTGTGTGACCTTGAGGAAGTCATCTCCCCTCTCTGACCTGATTCCTCAAATGTGACAAGGGCAGAGACATCGCTTCAGAGCTCACAGAGTGGCATGGGGACTGGAGGAGAAAAAGGAGCATGGGTTTGGGAGTCACAAAACTCTGGTTCAAATTTGAGCTCTACCACTAAACTGGAGAATCAACTTAACTGTCTGGACTTAAGTTGATTTCTCACCCCTATTTTAAATGCTATCTCCTTTTAAGCTTGTCATGAGAATTAAAGATGACAGCTAATAAAGGTTATGTTTGTGATGCTCAAACAAGTCCTGGTGCATTACTGGATTCAATAAATCATAAGGTGTGCAGGGGCTTTGAGAACAAAAAGGCATTTGAAAAAGTGGGTTCTGATTATAGAATTCTAGAGTTGGGAAGGCACCTTAAGAGTCACGTGGTCCTTATTTCCCATTATATTGGTGAGTGGAAGGAGACCCCCGCACTATTTGGCTAGTAAATTCTTGGTGCAGAGTTTAGGCTGGAAAGTTAGATATTTGCTTTGAGAGCCCGAACACTTTCAAGTGGCCCAGCCCCCTCCCCTGACACCTGCTTGCCACGGCCCCTTCCCAAGAACCACCAGTCTGAGGGACACCTGGCCAACGAAGTACAAAGGTGGGGAGCACTGCCCCTCTCACCTCTCCTGGAACATGAGTCCAGAGGCGTTCCCTGCCTCCTTCAGGGCCACATAAGCCCCCACCCCTACCCATCCTGGGCCTCAGGTTGGCAGCAGGATTAGAACCCCAGGGACAAGGAAAGGGCAGACGGAAGGGGTGGGCAGCTACTTACTGCACCTGTGGGCAGCACTGGAGAAGTTGCAGGGCGGCTGTGAACCCATCAGGGGTGTTTTGGGGCCCCAGCTCAGGAGGCGTGGAGGTGGCAGGAGCTCAAGGTGTCCCCAAGTTATTCCATTCCTGCAAGGTAGAGGGCAGGCCAAGGTTATACCTGGAGCAGCAGGGTTCCAGCTAACTGCTGCAGCAGGCCCTTTACTCAAAATGGGGGTCAGGAAAAGCAGGCTTCTAAGGGCTCACAAGGTCAAGCATCCCTCATTAAACGGGTGCTGTAGAAGACAACACAGAGAAATGCCTATAATCTGTTATGAAGTGACAGTCACGCACACACAAAAGATTATGGAACAATAGATAGTGTTTCAAATTCTGTAAAATAAATTGTACTCACATGAAAAAACTATAAACCTTATCATCAAAACACAGCAGTTCTTTACTAAGCTTCTCTGAGCTTATAATTCTTATTAGACTCATGAGGCGGTGAAGGAAAGGAGGAACCTTCTCTCTATCCTTCTATGTCCCAGAAATATTTGTCAACCTTGGGTCAATATTATGCCAGGGGTGTGTTATGGTCGTAATGGATTTCAACAAACTCTCAACTCACAAGATACAAACAACAACAACAAACACTAGCAGTGGTAATCTCTGGACAGTGAGCTGATGGGTGAATTTTATTTTGCATGTCTTGACTACATTTTCCAAATTTTCTACAATTGAGCAAGTTATAAGCAAAAAATTAACTTAGTAAAGCAACACATTTGAAATGAGCAAATCCTTTGAGCAACAATTCCATTTGTAGGACTTCATCCCACAGAACGCATAGAAAGACGGAGAATAGTAGATGAAGGCGATCATATTTTTGTAAAAGAAAATTATATTTTTGTCTATGCATAAACAAAACTGCCTGGAAGGACCTTCACCATTGTGAATAGCTTTTGACTTCTGGGAGTAGATGTGGGAAATTTCTACTTTATACTCTTACATTTATTTGGGTTTTTTTTTTTTTTTTTTACAACGAGCATTATTTAGTTTATAATTTTTTAAAAAGCAAGGAATCAAACAACTTTTCTAGTCTTTGTCAGCTCTCCCTGGTTCTCTCTGCCCAGAATCTGGCCAGGGGTGGTCAGTGGAGGCTCGCGTGGGGGTGTTAGCTTCCATCTGAGCATCTTTAGAAAAGGGCTGTCTCTGCTCTCTACGATTCCACCCAACTTGGAGATGGGGTGGTTTCAGAGCTCCAGCTCTCACATTAGCCATTTCTAGCCAGCAAGGATTTTCCGAGCCCTCTGTGCATCCGGCCGGCAGGGCTTTTCCCATAAGATGCTTATGATCTAGTGGTCGTGGGAGACCTAAAGTCCTTCCAGGACCCAGAGCCATGTCATCTGCTGGGACAGCGTCACCCTGAGTGAGACACGAAGGAACGGTATGATCTCAACAGGTAGAAAAGGACAGCAAGGACTATAGACAAGGAGGAGGCAGTGACAAAGACAGGTGTGTTAAGGACACAATTTATGTTTAACATTCTCCTTTCCGGGATCCCCTTCTGAGCGCTCTAATGCTAACACTGCATGCACAGTCTTCTCGTCCTTCAGCAGAATCCCCTGGAAATGGAAAGACTGTGGGGCACGGGGGTGGGTGGGTAAGGGGTGGGGACCTGGAGGCTGGGCCGAGAGCAGGAATGGGATTGGCTTGGTAAATAGGAGCTGCTGTCAGTTTTCATCCTGGTTTGTGTCCACACAATAACGTACAGAGCCGTAAGTATCTGCTCCCCACCGCCCCAAGCTTCCCCCAGCCCCTGCTTTTCATAGTGCCTGAAATCCCACCATGAGCCACTCTCTTGGGCATGGTTCCTATTCTAAATCTGCACAGGCTGGGGAGGGGGTGGCACCTCAAGTCATCAGGAACGCAGGAAGGGGAATGCTTTGATGGAGGAATGAAAGGAGTGGGGGAGGGCATACCAGGATGGTGACAGGAGGTCCCAAGAGGAAGGGGATAGTGAGGAGGAGGTGGGCACTGTTAGGCAAACCCCACCAGGCTGTCTCGAGTAGCACCTTGTGACCGGGGGTTTCCCCCAGGTCAGGGCCAACCATCCTGCTTGCTGAACCAGTGGAGCAGAGACCCTGAAGGTGGAGATGAAGGCAACTGCTCAGGGCCACTGGTGGGGCAGGCCCATGGCCGGGCTCCCCAAGCTTAATAAGGTCTGTGCACAGCCCTACACCTGTGAGACACACACCTCCAGCCAGTCTCTGCTTTTGCAGAGGGCCCTCTTGAGGTTCTTATCTACATTTTCTCTCTCTCAGGGGGCAGGAACAGAGCTGCTGGGACCCCGGACCTTGTTCATGGGCAGAGGGAGCAGAGCTAGGGACTCGGCCTACAGGAGTGAGGTGGGCAATAACTCCTTCTCTGGGGAAAAGACTCCAAACCTCCCAATCATCCAAGGTCGCCATAGGACTCATGGGATTGGGGGACTCTTTTGGGCCATGGCTCCCAATGCCTTCACCCACCTGGGACAGCTGGTGACTGCAGTGACTGTAGGGCTGGAGCGTTGTTCCTGCTGTGGCTGTGCCTCCTGCGGCTGCAGAGCTGGCTCTGGATCCTGTTGCCAGCAAGGGAGGCACCAGGTGTGGGCAGGTACCAACTGGCTCTGCCCTGGAGGAGGGGCTGATGGGTGCAGGCCAAGTCTCCCTTTTCCTTGGGGAGAAGAAAAGAGGAAGGCACTGGGCTTTTGGTGCCTGGTGCTGTAGGGGCCCCTGGCCACTCCCCTTCTCCTTTTGTTCAGGTTCCAAGTTCCTAGGGGTGGGGGAAGGCACCAGAACCCACAGTGAGAGATTGGAGATGGCAGAAAAAGCTGATGGCTGTGAGGCAGGAGACCTGAGTCTGAGTCTGGCTTTGCCCCTGCCTGACCGGGTGACCACAGGATGGTGTCTTCCCATCTGGATCTCCATTTTTTTTTAATCTGTAAAGTGACAAGGGTGGGATCAGTGGTCTTTCAGCCTGGAGTCTGCCATGCTGACAACATACCCAGCTGGGCTGACTCCCCAACCCAGGAGGAGTTTCTAACTGTAGCACACCTTGTCTCCCTCCTTCCCCTCTCTGAGGAGTTGCAGTTCTCTGGAAGCCACCCCTTTCTTAAACATGTGCCCTTCTCTAAGCATCTCCCTCCCTGTCTGCCTTTGTGCTCCTTTTCCTTGGCCTTTCTGGGGCCCTTTCTCTTGGCTGGCCATTCTCTCTTTCCTGAGCACTGCAGATGCCTGGGTTCTTGTCCTGGCTTGACAAGACCACATGACCACATGACCGTGAGCTGGAAACGACCTGCTCCAGGCTTCAGGTTGAAATGGAGGAAACCTCAGACTGCTGCCACACTCGGATTTCATCACATTGAGGCCCACGGTTTGGGGGAGCTCACCAGGACCTGGGCTTTGTGTCTCTATCTCCAGCCTTCTGAAAAGCCTGCCTCTGTCATGACATCAGGGTGGGAAGCCCCTAGGCCTCTGGCCCCAAGAGTTGACCCTTCCTTCCCCCAATTCATCAGATTTGGGTGGGTGGGTGGGGGCAGCATTTTGTAATGGTCAGAAATGTGACATAGCCGTTAAAAATTTTTAAAGCACACAGAAGACTATTTGTTCTCTTCTGTAACTAGGGTAAAAATAAGAAGTCATAATTTTCATCAAGGTAGAAAAGCCAAACAAAGGAAAATGAACACGTTTCAAAATAAGTCTTTCCACCATCCCCTCCCGCCAAACTGCATCTGTTCACAACTGTCTCTGTCCCAGCCCTGCCACCCATCACCCCCTCTTCCCTTCTGTGGTTCAGGATTCTCAGGGTCGAATCCACCGTGTCCCAGAGTAAGGAAAATAACCATACCTTGATGGGCAATGATGATTCAGCACCTCGGCCAGCACCCCGCCCCTGGCCTGAAGGTAAAGCCTAGGGCAGGAGCTTTGGTAACTGACTTCCTGACAGTGTAGTAGAAGGGAGGAAGAAAGCAGGGGCCCAGGCAGGAGGGGAAGAAGCCGGGAATGCGGCCCAGGTGTGAGCAGTCAGCCTCCCGGGATGGCCTCTCTGACAGGAGGGAAGGCCCTATCCCCAGAGCCCCTGAATCAAGCTCTGTGCTGCCGGGAGAAGGTATCTCTGTTGTTTTCTGTCCTTCGTCCCCAGAGAGAAGGACCAGGAGTAATGACCTTGGTAGGTGCAGAGCAGATGAAGCCCTGAGACCCAATATTAGACTTACAGAATCCTGGACCAGCAGATCTAGGACTCTGGCGATCAGTGACTTAGATCTCTACCTGTACCCATTATAGATGGGGAAACTGAGGCCAAGGGAGGGAGAGGGACTTATTTAAGGTCACACAGTGCTCTCAGGAGTCCACCCCTGCCCCTTACCCCAGGAGACACATGAGGCTTGGCTCACAGTTGAGACTTGGCTCATAACAGCACAATTACATAATTGCACAATTCCTGGCTTAAGCTCCTGCTCTGAATCCCAGGTTGACCACAGTTCTGGGCGGCTGCCACCTGTCACTGCACTCCAAGTTGAGAAGCATTTCCATGGAAGACCAGTGAAGAGTTTGACTTTAACTTTAGATGGGCCTGGGTCTGAGTCCCAGCTCTACTAAGAACTGGCTGTGGATCTTCTGGGAAATAATATTTCCCCACTCAGACACCGATAAACTGATATCAACCTCAGGGGCTTGCTTCTGCTGGGGAAGTCCCAGACATATGTTCAGCAGCCACCTCCAGCCTTGTCTATCCTGTCTATTTTTCTAATGTGCGATGCTGTTTCAGTTTGTTTCCATTTCACAATGTGGTATGGGGTGTGTGTGTGTGTGTGTGTGTGTGTGTGTGTGTGTTAGGTATAATGAAAAGGTCTGACCAGACGCTAAACCTGGAAACTAGGGTAAAAATAGCCTCAGATGCCTATGGGGGCAAGAAACTCTCCTTGGCAGGGCCCCCTCCCCTGTGGTGGATAAATACCCCACTTGGACATGGCAAACTTTTTCTCTTTTACAATGTGAACGGGGCATGCAGCATTGCCATCCACTGACTCTGACCCAAGCCGTTTGGCCCCCCTGGGAGACCAACCACTATGGAATCTCCTCCCCTGCTATTTTGGACACTTTGTGCTGTTTAAATAGTAAAGTGATCATTTTCTGACAGTTTCTGTTGTGCCTGATCCTGTGTTCTAATAACACACTGTGCAGTAACTCGCCCCACAGTCTCGATGGCTTAGGTATAAAAAGAGCCAGCACTCTCCCTGCTGGCCACAAACAAGGACTCAGCATGGGGTTACTGTTTTTCTCTCCACTATTTCCTGCTCTGGGTAAGATCCCTGCTGACCCCCACCTTCTCCCCAAGGCTGAGTCGCCTCTGTCTCCCCTCTCTGTCTAACTATTAAACATGGGGTTCCTGGTATCAGCCTGCCATCTGCAGCTCCTTTCATTTAGAATTCTCTGGACACTTAAGCAAATACACCTCTTGGAGGTGCCTGATTTCTCTGAGTCTTCAGATGGGTGTACAAATTAGGTCCCTACCGGTGATGGAAGAGTTTTGGTAATAGATGGTGCTGATGGCAGCACAACACTGTGAATGCATTGATACCACTGAATTGCACACTTGAAAGTAGTTAAAATAGGAAACAATGTTGTGCATATGTCACCACAATAAAAAGCTAAAAAAAAATTGGGTCCCTAGGGTTACGCTCAACCCTTGGAATCTGGGAGCGAAAACTGGGAAGCAGCCATCACTTCCTAGGTCTGGTGCTGAGGATGAGGAGGGCAAAGGGTAGGAAGGACTGTGGGGAGGGGGGTTTTCTCTCATAAGGAGAAAACAGAGTCCACCGAGCAAAGACAGAAGGGTGTAGCTTTGGGGGAGCTGCAGGGGTCTGGGAGCACAGACACTCTTATTTCAGAATCGCCCTCATTGCTTCTCTGGAATCTAAGGTATTCTCTATCTGCCAACCAGAGACCCCTCCCTCTGTCCCTGCCAAGAGCCGTTCCCTCATTCTTGTTCACGTCCCTCTTCCTGGCACCTCCTAAATGAGTCAGGGCCTGGGGTGATTCCCTCTCTTCTCTCCCCACGTACAGGTCATCGGTGAGGATTCACCCGGTGCCTCAGTCTTCAGTCTAACCTCCCTCATTCTGCAGGTGAGGAACTAACAGTGGACCTTCAGGGTACAAAGCGGGTCAGACAGAGCTGAGATAGGTCCTGTGGTAGTTAGATTCAGTTGTCAACTTGGCCAGGTGAGCATACCTAGTTTTGTTGCTGCAGACATGAGCCAATGGTACGTGACCCTCATCTGTTGCTGATTTACATCTGCAGTCAGCTAGGAGGCGGGCCTGCTGCAATGAAGGACGTTTGACTTAATTGGCTGGTGCTTAAATGAGAGAGTGCAATGTAGCACAGCCTAAGCGGCTCAGCATTCCTCATCTCAGCACTCGCAGCTCAGCCCAGGCCTTCGGAGGTGCAGAAAGAAGTCACCCTGGGGAAAGCCGTTGGAACCCAGAGGCCTGGAGAGAAGGCCGGCAGAGACCATCCTGTGCCTTCCCACGTAAGAAAGAACCTCAGTGGAAAGTTAGCTGCCTTTCCTCTGAAGGACTAACAAAATAAACCCCTTTAATTAAAAGCCAATCCGTCTCTGGTGTGTTGCATTCCAGCAGCTAGCAAACTAGAACAGGTCCTGTTTCCAAGGCTGCTGTACTACACAACTGCAGGGGCACCAAAGGCCTGCCCTTGACAGCGTGTCCAGCTCTTATCCATATTCAGGGCTCTGCCTGACCCCTGCCAGGCTGCCTGTCCATCAGTCAGAGATAAATAGACCTCCTACACAGCAGTCCTGGACACCCTCCTGGCCTAGGTGTCCCATACCTCTCAGAGGGCCAAAGAGAAAGATGGACTCCTTAGGCTCAGGACCAGCCCAGAGGTCCAGAAAATCCACACAGCTCCAGGTATGACTCAGGGAGGCAACAGGAGAGAGAGAGAGACAAAATCTCTCTAAGGGCACTGCACTTTACAGCTTACCAACAAATCATGTTGAGGTTGGTGTTATTATCTCTCCATTTTCCATAGGGGAAAACTGAAGCCCAGAGAGGCTGTCATTTCTCTGAAGCCACACAGTGGTGGAGCCTGGATTCAAGCCCAGGTCTGTGTGATTCCAGTGCCCAGGCTCTTGCCACTCCCTCCTCTACCTGCTCCCAAGGATACCAACACCCTCTCCTTTGAGCAAAGACTGACCGTATTTGCAAGGTGGCAACTTCCCAAAAGAGGATTGTGGTGTGAGCACTACCCTAGGAGCTCAGTTCTAATCCAACCTCTATTACCAACCAGTGTGGGTGTGACATAGGAGTGTAGGCAAGTTCCATTCTCCCTCTGAACCTAGCTTTCCTCCTCTGTAAAAAGGGATTTAATACTCTTTACCTCCCCGGCACCATGGGATCAACAATACCATCCCGACAAAAAGAAGTAAAGAAGTGTAACAAATAAGGTATCAGTGGCTGAGAGAGTTCAAATAGAGTCGAAAGGCTATTCTGTAGGTCACTCTTATGCAAGCTTCAGTAGACATTGCTACCTATCATAACTTGCCAAACCCCAACCAAAACTATTCCTACCAATCCTAAAGAACAACTAGGGCATTAGGTAAGATTCTACAAAGTTTCCATGCACTAGGGTAACTTTCCAAAACCTTCAACCTCCAGATGGATCCCTGGATCAGATAAGTTCTGAAATGCAGACGGGCCTGTCCTACCAGAACATCAACTAGTTCCATCCCCCTATCCCGTACTATCGACAGCCCGTTCCAACATGAAAAACTTAGAATGGGCATAGCCCAAATACCCCTAAAGAGTGGGAAAAAGATCCAAAGCTGATGGTGGAGTACACAGAGAAGGTAGGGTTTAACAAATGAGCATGAGTGTTGAATTATTATATTGATATTTCTTTTAGCCTCCAGTGTCTTGGAGTAGCTAGAAGAAAAAAACTAAAATATTGTGGAACTGTAGCTCATACCAAACTTTAAAGTCTGTTCTATAACTACTTGTTAAAATGCACTTGGAAATTTATTACTTTTTTGTATATATATTATATTTCACAATTAAAAAAATGTTAAAAAACCCTACCCATTACCTTGTAGGGTTGTTTGGTGGCCTGGCCAGGCTTATGTAGGTATGCTTCCTGGGACAGAACACGTACACTTTTGTGTTTGTCAAAATAAATGGAACTGATCACTGACATCCTGTAACTTTAATTTAATACAAATTCATCATAACTCATAAAATGGGTAACATTTTAAATAAAAATACTCTTAGGGATGACCCAGAGATCTGATAGTTGAAGAGGTGCAGCAGGGCTGGGGGTTCCTCCCGCCAAGGGGAAGCCCCAGTGGGCAGCCGCTGTGAGGTGGGTGCTTCCCAAGTTCAGCTTTTCTGGTGCCCTTGGAATGGATGGAGTCAAAGGCCCCCAGTGCAGAATCTAGGCACCAGGATTAGAAAGAAAAGTCAAGGCTGGGAGATGTTTCAGTTTGGTCCTCAGGTCCCAGCACCTGGGCAGGATGGAGCTACAGGGTTGGATACCTCAGGGAAAGGCTGCCCCAAAGCCAAGCCTAGAGGTGGACTTCAGGCTTTCCTGGGTTCTTCACTGTTGGACTTTGTGACAAAATCTGCAGCTGGGCTTGCATAGCCTCCCTTCTTTCTTCTAGTGTGTCTATTTGTACTGCTGAGGCTGGACAGATGAACACAATACCTAGACTCCCTTGCAGCTAAGGTTCTGGATCTGGCTTAGGTTTCCCTAAACAGAGCCATTGGCGAGATTTGTATTTAGGAACTGAGTTAAGTAGGAGAGAGGCAGACCTTAGCAAATCCACTGGCTTCCTGGGCAGTGGAAGAGGAAGCTGTTCTTCAATCAGCGGCTCCCTACAGGTACGAGCAGATTTCCTGGTCACAGTGGACACATGGGAGCAGAGAGTCTTCTCCTCCAGAACTTCCAATGATTCTGCAAGTCATCAGGGACCTGGTAATAAATTCTTGACTGCTTAAACAAGTTAAAGTGGCTCCTACCATCTGCAACAGGATCCCGATTGAAAAACATGGCCAGTCTGATGGGCCCCCAGCAAGTAGTGCCTCCCAGTGCCCAGGTCCTACCTGAAATAATTGCTTCCAGCAGCCTCCCCACACCCTAGCCTGGTTACAGAGATCTAGCTGACAAGGGCTGGCTGGACCCTTGCCCAGAACTGCTGGGGACCTTGATCATCAATCAGTGATGCTTTTTCTGCAAGGGCCTCTGAGCCAATGGGCTCTGCACCAGCTTGGGACTTGCCCTCTGCTGCCCTTAGGTCAGTGGACAGGTAGGTAACATGTGAACTCAACTGCTGGGTGCCTTCTGCATGTCAGTACCTTCTCACAGGTAGCACAGCATCATCTTGGGAAAAGCAAGAACCATGTAGCTCATGGAATGAGGGTGGGTCTGAGAAAACTCTAGGACAACTACTGCCTGTGTCCATAGTGGGCTGTGATTAACAGTCAAATGGCCTATTACTAACTCGGTCAGGGGCAAGACTTAGGCCATGGGGCATAAAAGACACAGTTCTGTGTCTCTTTTGGGTTGGACCACCTACTGGCAACACTGACACATCCCGAGTCAGTCAGAGCATCTGGTCAGGAGAGAGGTATGGGGTGGGTGGGGCAGGCCCCTGCTTCTGAGAGGATGGGGATGAGGTTGGGCTGGGGTTGACAGAAGAGAAACCATGGGACATCCTTGGCCCAAAGCTGCATCCTCATTAAGGTCAGTGCCACAGAACATCAGTGCTGGAGAGAGCCTGGGAATCAATGGGGCGCAGCCTCCATTGCACAGATCGGGAAATGGAGATGGAAGGGAAAACAGGAGGTCCGGCCCCCGCGCCCCCGGTCTCCTGGGCAGGGCTCTTGCCGGCGGCCAAGGCCGGCCCCGGGAGGCTGCGATCCCCGCGCACTAGATGCGGACGGTGTTGATTCGCAGCGGCTGCACGTTCTTGCCGTTGGCGTGGCTCTGGCCCGGGCTGAAGTAGGAGCAGAGCTTGCCGGGGAACTTCTCCCGGAAGGTGTAGAGCCAGGACATGTCGTCTGCGTTGTAGAAGATGAGCAGGCCTTGGTCGTAGTCCAGGAAGACACCCACTTTGTCAAGCTTGTCGCGGACGTTGAGCCGCGTCCAGGGCTCGGTGCAGGCGCTGTACTGGTTGCCGTCGTGCATGACGATGCAGTAGAAGCCGCGGCTGGGCTGGATCTGGATGCTGCCTTTGCGGCTGGCGGCCTCGTGCGCCAACCCGATCACCCACTGGGTCTTCTCCGCCACCACCACCTCCCAGTAGTGGACGCCGCTGCTGAAGGCCTCGGAGCCCAGCACCGACACCTCCACGTCAAAGCGCTTGGGCGAGTCCTGCAGCGGCTGAGGGTGCAGGTTGCCGTAAGCCACGATGGTGCAGTCGTCGCTCAGGATCAGGCGCTGGTGCGCGGTGCCCGGGTCCAGGGTCAGGGCGGCTGGCACTGCGGGGAAGGGAGAGGGGGAGGCGATGAGTGGAGAAACGGCCGTGGGCCCGCTGGGCGGTGCCTTCCCAAGGGCACAGGTCCGCAGGAGGCCACTAACACGACCCCAACCTCCTCTGCAAAATGGAAGGATGATGGCTAAGGTCTTTCTAGATCGAACTTGGCTCCCGGGAAGCAGGAGCTATAGCTGCTTTTTCACCGCCTGACACCCAGGGCGAGGCACATAACGAGGACCACAGTGTTTGCAGAATGAATCAGTGAGGGGATGAGGCCCAGTTTCATGCAATTCAGAGGTGGGAGGGAGTTTACAGATTATCCAGGTGCTGCTGCTCCCTAGGGAGTGATCTGGGACTCTGCAGGGATGCTTTGGGTCATCTCACCGATAAGCAGAATTCAGGGAAATAAAATACCCAGAATGAACTGCAAAGGACAGCCCAGCACGGGTAAGTACTGATCCATGCCATCCCCACCATGATGCTGGAATGTTCTGCCAGATATTCATGTGGATGAAAGCTTTTTACAATGATCTGAAACTCTAACCTAACTCCATTTTATGTATAAACACAAAATAACTCTTTGCATGGTTTTAACATATGCTGAATCCTTTGAAATGCAACTACCACGTAAACTGAGGGAAGACAGGATCTCTTTTGTCTGGAACGTCACCAAAAATTGTCCACTTTTTTGGAAAATACCGCCTTAAGGACAACACCACTTGTCATACTACCCTCTTGGCTCAGTGTTGCATTTGAGGCAGAATGCTGTTTTTACCTATGCAGTGAACGCCTGCTAATTCATTATGTTTCTTAGTGTGGCTGTGCTCCAGCACATGTACATACTGACATGCATAACATTTTAGTACAAATCACATCCTTCTATTTTCATTTATACCATCGTCAGGGCATCAATAAAAAATATATATTTCTGAGGTGGTGTTAACTTTGAGACATTACCAGTGATTTGTAATGAAAAGTAGACTGATAAAATTGAAAACCACTGATTCCAAGCCAACCCTTCCATTTGGGAGATGGGGAAACTGAGGTCCAGAAAGGAGATGTAACTAATTGCAGGTCATCCAGCAAATATGGGCAGGGCTGTCCATTTATTTATTTATTTTTAACATGGGCAGGCACCGGGAATCAAACCCGGGTCCTCGGGCATGGCAGGCAAGCACTGTTACCTGCTGAGCCACCATGCCCACCCTGTCCATTTATTGACTGGGAAGGTATTGGTGGGTCATCGCTTTGTGCCAGGCCATGCTTGGAGCCTGGTTCCTGCCCTCTAAGAACTTTCGGTGCTCCTCGCCTCAGCAATCAAGGCCATCTACAATTTAGCCCCTCTCTTCCAGCCCCTCTCTCTCACTCAGAGACCCCTGCCCCTACTGAGGTCCAGTGCCTTTGCTCAAGCTGTTTCCCCCCACTTCCTCTCTGCTGTGGCAATCACCACCATGAGGTCAAATTCAAAAGGCCCATTGTCTGGGAAGCCTTCCTAGTCCTCCAGCCTTGGGCTCACTCTCTCCTCCTTAACTTTGTTGTGCCCCTCTCCCGATAAGGGGTGTAGTCTTCTGTGTTACCCATTTGTGCCAGAAGGGCAGGGATTGTGTACCATCCAGCTGGGCGCTCCTGTGTGCCCCAGTGCCCAGCAGAGGGCCTGGCATAGGTCAGGTTTCCGGAAAGGCTCAGTAAATTAAATGGACCCTGTTTGTTTTGCTCTTTGGTCAGGCAGCACAAGTTGGGTCATTTGGCTCTGGGCTGACCACACCGGCCTAGCAGGTTTGGTTCCCAACATCTCGTGAGCCCTTGTCACTGCCTCTGTTTACTCTTTCCTCCCTCAGGGAGTTGATGACCAGTAAGGAGGAGAAGGGAGACCTGGGATTGGCTTCCCTTAACTGGCTGGCCATTTCCAGGTCAGAGCAAGACAGAAGGGAGGAAAGCGAGAGAAGAAGGAATCCTGCCTCCAGTTCCTCCCGGTGAAGGACTTTTCCATCCAGCTTTCTGGCTCCTGCCTTATCGAGTGGAGCAGGGATGAGGGTACGCGACGATGGGGCCTCACTTCCCCACCCCACCCCCTTCGCCCACCTCTATTGGCTGTGCTCATTAACAGAAATAAAATGTCTTAACCGTGGTGACTGTCCCCAACAGGGAATAACAGCCAGTCCCTGAACTGTGCTTCTGTTCATACGTCCACTAATAAAGCTCACCATTGACTCACATCCTTCCAAGCTCCTTCCAGGATCACTGTCAGGGTAAATTTAGTTTTGCATTTTGCACTCCTCTTTGCTGCTCTTAGAACTCAGAGGGCCGTATGGAAACAATTAGCCCTGTGAATAGAGGGGTCAATGGAAATACAATTCTCTGTCCAGGGACACCCAAGACTGGGAGCCATGAGAAAGAAACACACGTGGAATGTGGAGAACTCCCACAGTGGGGCCGGGGGGTGACTGGGGAGGTGGTGGTGGGAGGTGGAGGGGGCTGTGGGATGTGGGGGGGGAGGGAAAAGCAGAACCCAATCAGATACAGATGGGAATCCCCTTTGGGAGGAGGGGGAGCGGGTCATACTCAGATGTCTGTATCAGAGGCTCCTGTTCTAGGAGACCAGAGCAGGCACCATGCCAAGGAGTGGGCAGCAGCGGTTCTGAGTGCCACCTGGGATTCTGGGCCTTACAGCCGAGTCTATGTAGATCCTTGGGCAGAAGGATCAGGGTGGGGAGACTGGCAAGCAGGCAGCTGATGCCACGGTTGGGTGGGGAGGGCGCTCTAGGGGGCAGCCAAGTGGGCTCTCAGTGATCCAGGGATTGGGTGGACAGAGCTGAGCTTGCAAGAAGTAGGAAATCCTGACCACCCTGGGTGCCAGCTCATGGGGATGGCCCCGCACTGCCTAAAGTGCAGTGACTGCATGGGCAAGGTCTCGCTACCAGCTGGGCGGGCCTAGGGGCAAGACCTGCTGGTCTGGGCAGTGCAGGCACTGGAGGCGAGTCCAGGGGTGCTGGGGCTGGGGAGGGGAGGGTGGGGCTGATCCCCAGGGAACAGGGCCCGACCACCCATGAGGTGGGACTGGGGGTGGGGCTGGCACGCTCATTCCGTCGGGGTGGGGGTGGGGGCCACTGAGGCTTTTATACCGAAGGTTGAGGCCTGGGCCTGGCACAGTGGCTGAGGTCTGCCTCGAGGGTCTCCCACCGCAATGCAGGCCGAGGGACCTGGCTTCCAGGACTCCCTCCTGCCTCCCCAAGGCTAGAGCTGGCAAATGAAAAGTCTTCAGCCAGAAACAGAAGCGCAAGGCGGGGTGGGCAGATGGCACCTTCTGAGAAGCCTACCTCTGCGTAGCGACTGGAGATGCGCCCCCCATCCTCTTTCCTCAGGGGAGGGGACAGAGCCAGCTCAACAAATCCAGGCCCCGGGGGCTGACTGTTTTACAGATCAGAGCGCTTTTTCAGGTTATGCGACACGGTTTTACAGAAACAAAAAGGCAGGCGCCAGAGCAGCCGATCTGGTCTCCAGGTGTGTTCTCGGTCAAAAGGCCTTCAGGAGAGAGCGTGGACTGTGGAGGCCCCAGGAAATGTCTCCGGCCACCCCGTCAGTGACACCGCGTAGCCCCAGGCAGCAAAGAAGCCCCTCCCTATGCACACAGCCCCCACCGACATCACCATCACTTGGCCAGTGAGTGCTTTGTGCCTCTTTGTTCTCAGGGACAGGGGCTCACAGCCTGCAGAAGCCTGAGAGGACAGGAAATGCCGTCAGCCCTTTCCACTGACGAGACCATTAAAAAATTTGGTCCCTCAGGCCTTCCACCTACTCAGACCCTCAGCTGGCAGCATGGCCTTTCACAAACCATTTTCACATATGGACATCACAGCAGCCCGGGGGACACAAATCATTGCATCCATTTTTTCAGAAGGGGAAACTGAGTCTCCAAAGAGACGTCTCTGAGTTGCTCAAGGAGCCACTTAGGGTAGAAGCAGGGTTGGCACTTAAGCCAAGGTTTTTTTTCACGCCAAATTCTTTCCATTATGTGGCCCCAGAAAGCCTGTTTAGCAAGACTGGGAGCCATCCGATGATTCATGATCATTATAACAAACATATATCAGGTACTTATTAAGTTCCAGGATTAGTATTACACATAAATCATTTTATTTCATTCTTACACCTACCCTGAGACATAAATGCAGTTATTCCTGTTTTACATGTGAGGTAACTGAGGCTCAAATAGGACAGTGATTTGCTTGGGGTCACACAGGCAGTTAACATGCCGGGACTCAAAATGACTGGATTCAGATAAGCAAGGGGAGGGGAGGTGGCAGTGTCTGGTGTCTGGTGTCCTGAGGACAATGGGCCTCCTGGCCTGGCTGGGGAGGAAGTTTGTATCTGGGAGCTGGGGTGGTAAGGCCAGAAAGTTACAGAGGTCACAGCTAAGGAGACTTTCCAATGCCAGGTTGAGGGGTGGAGAGGATGGGTGAAGAGCAGAGATACCCGAGCAGGGGAGTAACAGGTGCTAGATGGGGTTCTCTGGTGACCCAGGACACTGCTAGAATCCAGGGGCTGGTCCCCAGGGGTGTCCACTCCTCCCATTCTGACACGAAGTGCCTTGGCACTGCCCAAGGAGCCAGAGTGACTTCACTGGCCACACAGACAGAGAAAGGGGCTGTGCCAATCAGGCCACTGTTCTCTGAACTTATCAAGGGCCTCTGTCCTCAGCAGGGTGTCCAAGGCACACACCACTGCTCTCTCAGCCCCTCACCTGCAGGCAGCTTCCTTTCTGGGGCAGCATTTTCCACTCCGGGCAATTTGGCCCCCTCTTCCCAGGGACATTTAACAATGTCTGGGGACATCTGTGATTTTCAGTGAGGGGTGGGTGCTACTGGAATCTGGTGGGTAGAGGCCAGGATGCTGCTAAACATCCTACAATGCAGGGGAAGGCTCCCACAGTGAGGAATTATCTTGCCCCAGTGATAATGAGGTTGGGAAACCCTGCCCTGGGGTAGTCAGCAAGTTCCCACATCTATTTACTCACTTGTGTGGGAGTTGAGAAGGGAACACTAGCACTCCCATTTTACAGAGGAGGAAACTGAGGCTCAGAGGTGGAAGTGACTTGTCCAAGGTATGCAGCAATTCCTTCCTTTGACAAATATTTATTAAGCCCTTACTTTACGCAGATCCCTATTCTAGTAGCAGAACTGGGACTAGGACTCATTCATTTGTTTATTCATTCATCAACAAAGATTTACTGAGCTGGATGCTGGGGATATACACAGTGATGAGTCAGAGCTGGCCCCTGACCCCTCAGAGCTCACAGTCTGGTGGAAGAGACAGCCACACAGACAATGACAAAACAGTGAGACCAGGAAAGCCAGGGGGTACCTGGAAAAATCTGGGAAGGCTTCCCAGAGGAGGTGTTTATAAACTAAGACAGGAAGGACAGTAGGAGTTAACCAGGCAAAGACTGAGGTTTGTGTGTAGGTTTCCAGGCAAAGGGGACAAAATGCACAAAAATGTGGATGAGGGAGAATATGGGGCATTTCACTCCTGAAAATGGTACAGTAAAGCTGAGAGTAATATAGAGGGAGGAATGAGAAGTTGGTAGGGCCTAGATTTCATAGGGGCCTTGAATGTCAGACTGAAGTACCTGGAATGCCTCTCTCAGCTGTGACAGGGAAGGACAGGTAGCAGCTGAGACAGAGAGCTCTCCAGATCACCTGCCTGAGGGGCTTCCCTAGCTCAGTGCCGAGGAGGAATCAGGACCCATTGACATGCTTTTTGGCTCCTTGAGTTGTGCTGCTTCATGGGTGAGTGCCCCTCACCTTGCTGGCTTCCAGTGTGAAGAACCGTCCAAGGCTGGGGGTACAGCTACCCTCCAGCCCAAGAGGATATCCCAGAGCCACCATCTGTCTGCTGGAAAAAGAACCCTTCCCTCAACTATTGCTCCTTTGTTCTTGAGGCATGGGTCAGGATTTAGGAGAACTAGGAGGTGTCCCTGCACTCCGGTGAAATCAGTAACAAGGAACGAATGAGGCCTCCAGTTGCCTCCTGAGGAAGAGTTTCATCTCTCAGACCCAGCATTCCCTCCCTCTGTAACTGGTCCTCAGCACCTCTCCATTCCTACCCAGAGGCCCCAATCCTTAACATCCTGGGATCAATGAAATCCCTCCCAACACCGGGCTTTTCTGGCTCCTCCTGCTGTCCCCACCCCTTCCTTGATTGGCAAAGTCCTCAGTTTCTGTGCTTCCCCTGCCCCCTCCCCTGCCCCATCCAGAGCCTCCTATTGCCCCCTCTGGCCTCCCAGGACATGGTGTAAGTGTCATGTGAGTCTGTGTAAGTCCCTTGCCATAGCTTTGTCCCGCTGGACTGTCAAGGTCTGTTTGCTCGAGTGCCTTGAAATGCTGTCAGTGTCTGTAGATGAAAGAATGAATCTAGACACGTGGAAAGAATTCTGACCCAGTCTGGAGGCCTGAGGCCTACTACCTGCCTGCTCCCGATTCCCATGCAAAGCCAGAAAATGGCCGGGTAGTTTGGTGAGTCAGGGCATGGGCTCTGGGGTCTGATGGGCCCGGACTGAAATCCTGTCTGTGCTGTTTTTGGGTTGCGACCGTGCATAGTTCCTAATAGCGCTGTGCCTCAGTTTCCTCATCTCATGGTGCCTATGTAAATCTGTGTCTGGTGTGTCTCGCCTTGAAAGGACAGTACACCTGACTCGAGAACACACAAGGTTCCCTGCTGCCAAGAGGCTTGAATCTGAGCCCCTCATAGGCTACGTGATTGTGGGCAGGCACTGTGTTTCAGGCTACCAGCTTGGCCAGGATACTTTGTCCTCTCTCTGCAAACCTCCCATCACCTGTTCCCCCCATCTTCATCTCAGCTGTTGCCCTTGCTTCCTATATCTCTGGGAAAGAAGAAGCCATCAGAAGACAGTTCCCATGAGCTCCTGCCACTGCCCCATCTGTTTTTATTTTTTTATTTTTTTTTGCATGGGCAGGCACCGGGAACCGAACCCGAGTCTCCAACACGGCAGGAGAGAACTCTGCCTGCTGAGCCACCGTGGCCCTCCCACCCCATCTGTTTTGATGCCCATTTGTTCTGCCTTTCCTGGGCTTCTGAAGATGAACTGTTCGGGCTCCTGGAAGAGGCTGACCCTCCAGCCTGACAGCAGATCCCACCCCTGGGCATGAGTCAACAGCATCACCCCAACAACTCTCCCTCTTGCCTTCATCTTCAGCTCTGCCTTCTCTACTGGAACTTCTCACAGTCCCACAAATAAGCTGTTATTTTTTTGATCTTAAAGAAATAGCTGCCACCACATTTTTTCTCTTTCCCTTAAGTAAAGCTCCCTGACAGGATCATCTCCATCTACTGACTCCACTTCCTCTTCTCCCAGTCTCTCTTGCACGGGCTCCCATCAGGCTTCCCGCCCTATCACCCCACCCAAACTGCCCTTGTCAAGGTCGCCAATGACCTCCACGTTGCTCATTCTGCAACAAAATGGTCAGTTCTCAGTTTTCTTGCACTTGGCTTAGCAGCCTTTGACATAGGCGCCCACTCCCTCTTCCTGGAAACATTTTCTCTATTTGGCTTCTGGAAACATACCCAGAGTTCCCTTCTACCTCTCTAGCTGCTCTGACTCGGTCTCCGCTGGGTCCACCTCTCATCTTTGACTTCTTGGTATGCCTTGGGGCTCCAAATGTTAGCGTGGCCCTCTCTCTAGGTGATCTAATCCAGGCCCATTAAATACCATCCACATGCTGATGTGATCCGCCCTAACCACTCTTCTGTCCTCCAGACTTAAAATGCCAACTGCTTTCTCAACATCAGCACTTAGAAACTAATAGTCATTAAATGTCCCCCAAACCTGCTCCTGTCTCTGATAATGGTAACTCTATCCTTCTAGTCACCCAGGCCAAAAAACTTGCTGTCTTCCTTGTTTTCTCTCTCTCTCACACCTGAGAGCCGACCCATTAGCAAATCTTATTGGCTCTACCCTAAAAATATATCCTAGATCTGACCCTTCTTACTACCTCTGCCACCACCACCCTGGTCCAAGCCACCATCCCCTCTCACCTGGACTATTGCAATAGCCTGCCAATCTGTTTCCCAGCTTCCACCCTTCTCCTTCAGTCTCTTTTTAACCTTGCAGCCAGAGGGATCCTTCAAAAACTTGAATCAGCTCATGTCAGCCCACAGCCCCAAATCGTGCAATGGCTCCCATCCCACTCAGCATAAATGTCAAAGTTATTATACTGGCCTACAGGCTCTGGCCCCTGCTACCCTCTGACTTCCTCACCTCCACTCTCCCCCTTACTCACTCCAACCCATCCACACTAGCCTTCTTACTATTCCTTGAACATGCCAGGCATGCCCTTGCCCCAGGGCCTTTGCACTTGCTCTTCCCATTGCTAGGAATATTCTTTCCTTAGATAACCACATGGTTTATGCTCCTTCTTCCTTCAGGTCTTTACTCCAATGCCTCCTTCTCAGGGAGGCTTTCTAACTGGATCCCCTATTTAAACTGTCTATTCTACCTCAACATTCCCTAACCCTGTTCCTTAGCCTTTATCATAATTATATATCTTATTTATTTATTTTTTGTTTGCTTTCTCTCTCACACCCTAGAATGTAAGATCCACAAGGGCAGGAATTTTTGCCTGTTTTGCTCACTACTACATCTCCAGCACCCAGACCACCACTTGGTGCAAGGCAGGTACCTGAGACATCCTGTACACAGTGAATGAATGAATGAACCACCCAAGCCTCAGACCGTTCTTTTAGAGAATGGGCACACTAATGGAGCCCACCTTGTGGGGTCTCACGAGGATGCACTGAGCTGCATGTAGGGGTTGTGTTCCTTGCCTCAGCCCCGCCCCTGTGCTGTGCTGGGAGTGGGAATCTGGGCTGGGCCAGGACATGCTGCACCTGGCTCGAACCCATGGCAGTTCCTGCCTCTTCCTGGGTCCTCCCAGGGGGTGGCAGACAGAGCCTTACCTGGGTGGATGTCCTGGAACAGGGACTTCCAGATCGTGTACTGCAGGGGGCCTGTGTACTTGGAGGTTGGGAAATCTTCGTAAGTCAGGTTTGTCTCATGGACCTTCCCCTTGAGCCTGGGAGGAGAGCAGAAGAGCAGGCAGCATTAGGGGCTGGATTCCTGCCCCCACATCAACTTGGGGCTCCTGTGGCTGCCTTCGGGGCATCGACCTGGGACGAGGTCATGGGTGCGAAGTTGTCTGGACCCAGGTCCAAGTGCCTGCCTGGGCCACTTCCTTCTTCTCTAGCTACCGGCCTCATCTCACCTTTAAGATGGGAACTAATGATAGCACCCACTTTCCAAGAAGAGTGTGAGGACTGCACAGCAGAATGCATGTAAAAGGCTTGGCTCATGGTGCTGATTCGGTTAACTCTTAGTGTTAATCATCCACAAACCAATAACAACAGGTGTAATGGCTTTTAAGAGGGCTTTGGAGCCAGAGACACCTGGATTTGAATTGTGGTTCCACCACTTACTAGATGAGGTACTCTGGCCAGTTGATCTCTGGGACTCAGTTTCTACCTACGTAAAATGGGGATGACAGTGGTACTTACTTCCCAAGGGGGCTGGGAAGGCTATAATCATATAAGTATTATTCATTATTATAAATATTATTATAAACCAGTGTAACATATAATATAAATGTTATATTTAGTATAGTTATATAACATAATTATAACAAATAATTATAAGTAACAAATATAACTATATGATTATCTATATCATTAAATATTATTTATTATCTATGATATATACATTATATACTATACATTGATAATATAAATATTAAAGTCTTTTGCCCAGGCTCTGGTACACAGCAGGTGCCCCATAAATGTCTGACGAAGGTTCGAATGAATGCATTCTCTACTAGTCAGCACATCTGCCTCCATGGCTTGGGGAGGGGACACCCTCGTGGGGAAAGTCCCCGGCAGGTGAGCACCTACCGCTCGGACAGCGAGGCCACCCCGGCCAGGAAGGTGTGCCGGTCGGTCTCGGCCAGCCGCTCCTGCAGGATCTGCGCCCCCTCCTGCACCTTGCGCAGCTGCTGGCTGTAGCGCTGGACTTTCTGCTCGATGTCGGTGAGCGTGCGGGCCGTGTCCGCTTCCAGCTCCTCCAGCATGGCCTTCTGCCGCTCACGCAGCAGCCGGTGCAGCCGCTCAAAGGCCTCGCCGATGGTGGTCCGCAGGCTCTTGGTGGAAGACTGTGGGCGACAGTCATTAGGGATTAACGCGGGGTAGCTGATGGGGTGATCCCTGGGTGAGAGGGGGAAACCAAGAGCCTGGGCACGCCGGAGGTGGGAAAGGGCACGCTTGGTGGAGGGAAGGGCATGTGCCAAACATGGTCATCTGAAAGGACTTAGCCCAGCCAGGGATAGCAAGAAGTTCTATGCGGCCCATTAGGAAAGTTAATGAAATGGTCCAGGAGAGACAATGAGGCTTGAACTAGGAGAGAGGCAGAGACTGGGGGAAAGGGATACAGTTAGCAAGTCACTTAGGAAGGGAGACTCTTTGGGCCGTTGGCAGGTTGTAGAGGTGCAGGAGAGAAAGGAGTCAAGGACGATGCTCAGATTTCTGGTTTGGGGGTGGTAGAGATGGAGAAGCTTGGGCGAGGGGCAAGAAGGGATGCAGGGTGAAGATGCCGAATTCAGTCTGGCATACAGTGAAGACTTTCTTTAAAAATCACTCATTGGGGCTCAAGGAAATATGACACGATCAAGGAAGTCAAAGAGCTTTATCAACTGCAAAGTGCTGGGCAAATCATTTGCCCTGTCCTGCCATCCTTGAGATTCCCCAGCCAAGGGGTGAGAGCTGGAGGACAGGGCCATTTTCAGAGGAGATAAATAGGGACTTGTGTAGTTCTCTCTGACCCGGTGGGCAATGGCCAGACTCAGGAGAAGGAGGGCTAGCAAAGGGCACAGGTCTTGGTGCCTGAGAACCTGGGAAAGAATCCTGGCTGTGGCAAGAAATCTCATTTGCCAAAGATCTCAAAGCCTCAGTTTCCTTGTCTGTAAAAGGGATAACAAAAGCTACATCTCAGGGTCATGGAGAAGATGAAACAAAGGAGTATTTGTAAAATGTGTGCTGCATTTCTAGGCGCAGGGAAGGAGCTTTATTATTAAAAAGGAATTCATTCTAATGGGCATGTCCTAGAAGTCTCCATCGAGAGGTGGCTTCTGCGCTGGAGCCTGAAGGGTGAACAGGATGTCAGGTGGGGGGTGGGAGGGGGCGGCCAGAGGGAACAGCAGGAGTAAAGGCTTAGAGGAAGGATGGCCCGGGGCGCAGAAGTCCAGCCAAGCTGCTGCAGTGTGTGGGGCCTGCCTCTGCAATTTGACTTTGTGGGATTCTAGCTGGAAGTTCACAGAGTCAGAGACCCTGCTGTGTGCAGCGCCCAGGGCTCTGTGGGATGTTCAACAAAGGCTCAATTAGGGCCTGTTCCCTCCCGGACGCAGCCTGAGGAGGAACTGCTGGCAGTGGGCCAGCCTCGCTGCGCATGCCCACCCAGAGCGCCAGGCAGACAAAAAGGGGGCAGAGGAGAGGCTGGGGACGGATGGCCGGGGAAGGCGGAGGCTTCTGCAGCGGCACATTGCTGATGGGGAAGAGGGGGTCTGCCCTCTCTGCACCGGCTGGAGCTGCTTTCCAAAGGCCCCCAGATCCTCTGAACACCTCCTCTAGTTCTTCCTCGACCACTGTGTTGCAGTGGAAGGTTCCCTGGGTGCCTTCTACAAATTGAAAACTCTGGTTCACATCCCACCTCTGTGGCTGCTGGGTCTCTGCCTCCTGTGTGCCTCAGGGCTCATTCGGGGCCCCTCCTCCCATTCTCACCTCCTTGTCGTCCTTCATCCATGCCTGTAGTTTCAACTCGACTGCTTGGAGAGGGCTCCCAAATCCATACCAATGGCCCTGCATGTCTCCTGAGTGCCACATCCATCTTTCCAACTGCCTCCCCGGCATGTCCCCTTTGGGGACCACATGCCCCTCCAACTCATTTGGTCTTTAATGCAACTCTCGTTTTTGCCAACAAATTTGTCACCAGAGTGATCCTTCTAATGCACAAACGGGGTCATGGCCAACACGGTATTCAGGAACCTTCCCTGGCTTCTCGATGACTAGTAAAATGTTAAATTTCTTATTCTGGCATTCAAAGCCCTTCTCAATCTGATCTTGACTTACCTCCCTGGCATTACTGCACTGCAATTCCACCTGCCTAGAATGAACCTCCCTCTACCCACCCCCCCACCTGATCCTTTATTCAATCAGCAAACTCCTACTCATCCTGCAAGACCCAGACTGAATGCTATCTCCTCTGGGATACCTTCCCTAACGTTTTCAGGCAGTCAGATGCTCCCAGACCATTTTGTAATCATTCTTCATACACTGCCTCACATTTTATGTGTCTCCCTGTCTAGATGAAGAGCCTCTCCTGGGTAGGAATGATGTCTTTCTCATCCCTGGATACCCTGTGCCCATCATAGGGCTTAACACATGGCTGAGACAGTCAGGAACTGCTTTGGGGAGATAGGAGGAAAGAAGGAAGGGTCTTGCTCTGTGATGCAGAACGGGATGCAGGCTCTATCTTCTTTCTAGGTTGGGGGCCCAGTGTTATAGCCGACCCTAAGTCGGTTTTTTTTTTATACCCACCACCACCACCGCCAACCACTTGCCCAAACAGCTCTCTCCCTGACTAAGCTATAAAAGTTTCCATTTCTTTTCACTGTAACCCAGAGGCTTTGTTTTACTGCTGCTATGCTTTGAAACTGCGTACTGTAACCAAAACAACTCCTGACCTTCCTTGTATTCCCTTATCTTGTTTTGCAACACTGAAGTCGGATGCCCTTGCACATAGCTCCTTAATGATTAATACAAGTCAGCCTAGAACGAAACACCCCAGATTCCTAAACTATCTTGCTGAACCCAGCCAGTTCTAATCAAAGTTAGCCTGCCTGACATGCACAATAGGCGAAGTATGTAATCACTGTATGCATACTCAGCAATTACACTGTCTCTGACCTTATCATCTAAAACAGCTTTGCTTATTATCCTAAGCCTGCCTTTATTTGAATGCTATAAAACACTCAAAGTTTCTCCAGTTCAGGGAGACAGATTTGAGGAAACTCTTGTCTTTGCAAAACTAGCCTTGGCTAAATAAACTTCTCAAAATCCCAGTGTCTACTGATCGACTCTTGTGCTCATCGGGTGAGGACTCACTTTTAAGCTGCAACAGTGTCCCCAGGACAAAGGAGGATGGGTGGGGAAAGGGGGAGAGGCCGGGAGTGGCTGCTCAAAGGTGGAACATCAGTGACATCAAGGACAGGAACCCCAACCATGTCCCCAGTGGATTCTCCCAACCTACTTGGCTTGCTGACCACAGAGCTATAGAGCTTGGCTTGTGGCTGCAGCAGCCTGACACACCTGGACAGTAAGCGAGCCCCCTTTTAGCTACTTACTAGTTGTGGGGCCTCAGACCATCCCTCCACCTCTCTGTGCCTCAGTTTCCTCTCCAATAAAATCGGTACAACCACAGTTCCCACCCCAAAAGATGTCTGTGCTTTCTTTTTTCACTCATTTATCTGACACCTATTCATCCCGTGCCATGCACTGTGCTAGGGAATCGTGCTGTTGTGGAGGTGACATCTGTGGGATTCAGTGAGATGATGAGGGGAAACAGTTCCCAGCACAGAGCGAAAGGTTCAATTCAACAGGTGTGCACTGTTCACTCCTGTTCTTGCTAGAGGCACCCCTGCCCCTTTAGTGCTGTGGCTGGGAAAACAGCTTCTCCCCTCCTCCCCACCGCAGCTCCCCATGTCCCTGGGAACAGGAGGAGCCGGGGTTGTTTCAGAAAAACACCCTGCCAAGAATGCATCAGCCTTCCAGGGCTGACCAAGGAAAACACGGGACCTGAGGAAGGAGATCAGATAGGCCCTCAGGCCGGGCCACTGGAGGGGCAGGCGCCAGAGGAGCGCAAGTCAGGCACCAGGTGAAATATGACCTCCAAAGCATCCATAGGCATTTCTTGTATAAACAGCCCAGTCCAGACAGGAAGCAGGGCTGGGGGAGCTGGAGGGGGAGGTGGCTCTGCAGGACCCCCCAGAGGTAGACAGATGGACAGGAAAGCGGAGGAGGAAGAGGTCAGAGGAGAAAAACAATGGGGGGTGGGGGTGGCGTTGTCGGTGTGGAAAGAAGATAATGCTGAGAAGAAACAGACCATAATATTATCCTGTCTTCCCTACCAAATCTTCCATTTGCTCATCATCATTTGAGAGGTGCAGAAACACCAGACAGATGGGGAAACCGAGTCCTGCACTGTTTCTCATTTGCTGTCCACCGAGGTTCCTTTATCCAGAGGCACTCTGGAATGTTCTCTGAAGAAATGCTTGTCATGACCTTCCCAAGACCCCACCACGGGTGGGTGGCCAAGCCGGGGCACAGACCTGCCTCTCCAATGGCCTCTCTAGGCCCCAGGGTGACCTCCGGAAGCCCAGAGCATTCCGAAGCTTCTGCTCCAGCTGCTGCTGGCAGCGCCCAGGCTAACAGACTCTGGAGTCAGACTGAAACCATCCTAGAACTTGGCAGTCAGGCCTGGGTCCCTAGCTCTTGGCCACAGAAAGTCAGGGCAGAAATCAAAGTAAGTCTTGCCCAGCAGGAGCCCCTTGGACATGTGCTAGGATCCAGAACTTCAGGGCTGGCAGGGGCCTGGGAGAGTTTCCACAGAACAGATGGGAAGATTGGAGACCAGAAAAGTTTGCAGTTTACCCGAAGTCACAAAGTGAGTTAGTGGCAGGATGAGAACCCACAGCTTCCTTCAGCTCAAAGAAAAAGGCTTTCTTTTCAAACCATTGTAGGCAGAGACAAGTGTTTGGCCCTACTTTTCAGAGTCCATAACCCCTGGCCTGAGCTAAAGAGGGGTGATGCTACCAGGGCTGAATCACAAACCAACAGGAGAGCTTCGGAGATGATCAGCGAGGGGACATGCCCAGGGTTGGCTCCTGGGACAACAGGCATGTTTAATGACTGGGAGAAAAGGGGGACAGTCTACATTCTTCTAACCCTGCAAGATGCCAGAGTTTCCAGAAGATTCCTGGTCCCACCCCAACTTCCACCCAAAGAGGGAAGGGAGAAAGAGCTCCCAACTCACCTTGGCCCTGAAAGGCCACTCTCACCCCTGACCTACCCAAATCCTTCCACCCAGGTCCTGACCTGCCCAAATTCTTGTTCTCAGTCACCTTGGGCTGGACCCCGCCCCCCATGCAATGCCAGGTTAGGCTCCGCAAAGCTCCGCCCCTCCAGCGCGCTCGAGTCCCGATCCCGCCCCTTTATTTGCATAACTGCCCCCACCCTCTCCAAGCCCCGCCCCGCCCCGCCCCCTCAGGCCCCGGCCAAACTCACCTTGGTTTCCGCAAGTTGGCGCTTAAGCAGCTGCAGCGCCTCGGTGTGCTCCCGCTCGCTGTCCTGAAGGGCCTGAAGCTGCTCCTTCAGCTCCCTCTGCAACACACACAAGGCCGGGATGGGGGCCAACGCCAGACCCGACCCAGGCTGCTGACTGGGGGCGTTCCCTAGTGATGAAGGGCCCAGACCTGGCCGCTGATAGGCTCTGAGAGTTATCCTGGACACAGTCCAATCACCACCAAGTCCTGTTGCGTCCACCTCCTAAATAGCTCCCTATCTTCTCATCTTATATCTGTAATTGTGCCTCCTTTGTGGCCATCCCAGGAGCCTCTGGTCTGTCTGTCTCCACCCACCTCTAGGTACCTCCCTGGCAGGGACTGGCCACGTGGCTCCCTGCTTAGAATTTCCTGGTGGGATGCAGAGTTCTACCACAGCCCATTGCTACGTTCTCTGAGCACCTGCCATGGGGTTGGCTCAGCCGTTTGCTGGTATTAATTCATTTGATCCTGTTGATGATTGTGAGATAGGCACTATTATTATTCCCATTTTCCTTTGGAGGAATAAGCACAGAGAAGTCAAGAAACCAAGCCAAGAGCATACAGCTGAGGATAAAGGTAAAGGTAAAGGCAGAACTGGAACCCAGGCTGTCTGGCTCTGGAAATAACGATCTTGATACCCGGTAGCACATATTCTCCCCATAACAACAAAAACCCACGCTAAACAAAATCTCAACATTTTAGATAATGATAGAATCAGTAGTACTGATTTTTCCTTTTGCCTTTGGTTCTAAAATGGCTGCACAATGCACTGTTACTGATCTTGTCTTCATTTACAAATCTGATATTTTGCTCACCATAGTTGATTTTTTGTTTATTTTTGTTTGTTTGCTTTTGGCATGGGCAGGCTCCAGGAACCGAACCCGGGTCTCTGGCATGGCTGGTGAGAATTCTGCCATTCAGCCACCATTGCCTTCCCTACCATAGATTATTTTTGCATTAATTTTGACTAAAAAAAGTTTCATTAAATATTATCTCGATTATTGAGGTTTTCTTGGTGCCCCCATAAATCTTGCACTGGAAGCCAATGCTGCACTTGCCTCACCCTAGTCCCATCCCTTCTGCTTCACCTGCCTTCCCTTCCTCCTATCTAGCCAAAGCAGCCTGCTTCATGTTCCTCCATCATTTTCATCTTTTTCCAGCCGTAGGACTTTGCTATTCCCTCTGCCGTGTGCACTCCACTCTCAGATCATCTCCTGGCAATTCCTTTTTATTAATTACATATCAACGCAGACACTCCCTCCTCACAGAGGGCTTGTCTGATGGGCCATGGATAGTACCTAGCACCTCCCCGCACTCTGCCACACACCCTTTTTCACAGTTCTCATAGCACCTTAGGTCAGAAATGATCCTGCTCACTTAGATGTGACTGCTTGTCTATTGCTGGTCTCCTGCACTAGAATGGGAGCTTCCTGAGGGCAGGAGTCTCATCTGGCCTGGACATGCCCTAGCACAGTGCCTAACATAAAGTACATCCTCAATAATTACTTGTCAAGCGAATGGCTGGGGTGGGGAGGTGGGTGGGCCGCAGCCAGGGCCCAGTGTCTGCACTCAGTCTATTCCTCCTCTATCTCCACACTAGCCCATGAGTCCTCCTGGGGAGGCCCCCTTACTGTTCCCCGTCACATTCCCGGCACCCAGAAATGGCCCAGCGCTGAGATGAGCTGCAAGAAAGTTGCTGTGTGAATGACATGGAAGCAGCTGGAGTCGGGACGTAGGTTCACCAGTCAGCCAGGACTTCGTATGGGGCCAGGGCAGCTGACTTACGTGCTCACGCTCACCCCTGCCTGCTTGTTCTTGTCCACCATGCAGGGCCCTCCAGAAACATTTAGTTCAACTCATTTTACAGATTAGGTAGTAACCTGGGAAAACCTAGTTGTGAAAAGATGCTAAGAGAAGAATGCAGGAAAACAAAACATCTTTGCTTCCTGTGGTCAGTCACTCAACCAATATGTGCTGAACAATCACTATGCATCAGGCACTCTTGAGGCACTGGGGATCCATCAGTGAACAAGACAGGCATGGCCCCTTGCCCTCAGGAGCTTCCTGTCTTTGGGGGATGACTGCAGTAAACAAAGAAAATAATAAAAGAATCAGATAATTACCAACTATGCTCTGTGCGCTAGAGAAAATAAAGCAGTGGGGGAATAGGGGGCAACTTTAGGTAGGGTGGTCAGGGAAGCCTTCTCTGAGGAGGTAACACCTGAGATAACACCTGAAGGGTAAAGAGGAACCAGCCAGAAAAACAGGGGTAAGATAGAAAATGGGAGTGGCTGGCTTCTGAGAGTGGAGAGCTTGAACGGATGTAATGGCTGGAACTGTGGCAGCCACCTCAGTCCACGAGGCTACATTATAGATGGAGCTGATGCAAGAGAAGAAAGAAGGTGTTTGGATCCTTGAGGACTATGGGGCAGCCACATCATCCCATCATTGGACTCAGTGATCTGCTGGGAAGCCAGCTATCCAGAAAACAAAACAAAACAAACTTCTGACTTGTAGCATTTGTTGATCTGTTAGGTATAAATGTTTCCACCAGGGCCAACTTCAAGCTACCAATGTGAGGTTGCTGAACATGGAGTTGGGTAGAGATGTGCCCAGTCAAGTCTCAGAAGCTGGTGTGAGCCAGCTCTAGCATGCCACTGCCTGGAGTCCTTTCATATAGATCTTGCTTTACACGAGAAAGAAAAATAATTGCATCCACTTTAGTCAGGTCTCTATTATGAACAGCTGAAAGTCATTCCTAACAGCCAGATCCATGTGCATACTGAATCCTTGGAGCAGTGAATGCCTGTTCACTTACAAGCACAGAACAACCACTTCTCAGCCCCCCTGCCCCTAACCCCTCACCCCCAGACAGCCTTGGGTCTGTCAAGCTCAGGACAGAGTTTGGCTGAGATGCAGATTTTGAGGAGAATGGGCTGAGTGCTACCACTCTCCCACCCCTTCTTGGTGGTCCCCATCGGTCCAAGGAAGACCCAGCCACCCAGAGAGTTCTTCAGCATTTCTGGGAAACTGTCCTGGAGGTTGTGTTCTTCACATTGCTTGGAGCGCCAGACAGACTGGGACAAATTCTTCCTCCTTCCTTTTGGGGTCAGGGAACAACAGAAGCTGGCCTGCCTCTTTTCCCTGGACTCTGGGGGCTGTGGAACACTCGTTCTGTGCCGGGACCTACTTGGGCCCCACACGGTGCTATGTCAGGCACAGAGAGAAGGATGAAGGACAGGAGGTGGGCAGACACCTTGGGGAGACAGACAGGGGCATGGACATTTACATCACATGGACTACAAGACTGTAGCAAACCTAGTCCCCTTCCAGTTCCCCTCTCAGTGAAGGGCAACCCCCTGTCCCCCTGCACTGCCATCCAAGTCAGAAATCTGGGAGGCATCCTTCACACTGCCCCCCCCCCCCCCGCCACGTCCCATCAGTCATCAAGTTCTGCTCTGGAATCAGAGCTGCCCCCAGTTAGGATTTCATCACCTCTTTTCTGAACTGTGGCCCCAGGCTCCTCCCTGCCTCTATAATCTCTCCTGCTGCCCCAACTGACCCACACAGCAGCTGGAATAATCATTCTAAAGGATAAATCTGTCCCTGCTTCTCCCAATGTTCCCCTCTGCAAGATTTCCACATTACCTGGGAAGAAGGGCAAAAAGCCTTAAGTTGGCATTCAAGACCCTTTACCACCGGCTCTGACCTTCTCCAGCCTTAACTCTTGGTCCAAACCTGCGCTAAAATGGCAGCCATTAGCTACATGTGCCTATTTAAGTTAAAATTGCTTAAAATTAAATAAAATTCAAAATTCAAAATCCGGTTCCTCAGTTGCACTGGGCGGGTTTAAGCACTCAGTAGCCATATGTAACTAGTGGTTACTGCATTGGGCAGCACATGTGTAGAACATTTCTATTATCCTAGAAATTTCTAAGGGACAGCACTGTCCTAGATGGTGCTAAGCATTTTGTAAGCACTCTCCCTCTAGGTCTTGGTACATGCTGTTTCCTGTGTCTGGAATGCTCAGTCACACGTTTTTCCTCCACTTGTTGAACTCCTACTCATCCTTTGAGGCCCAGATCAAATGTCACCTCCACGGAAAATCCATATCCCACACTACCCTCAGACACTCCTTTATGTGCACGGTGCCCTACATAGTCCCCATCATAGCACATATGGCTTTTGAATTGCAAGGTTACCCACCAATCTCTGCCACGAGACTGGGCCCTCGAGGGCTGCGTCCGAGTCTGACAGTTTTTCCAACCCTCAGGTCCTAGGACAGGAACAGGCACAGAAACGCGCCTCTAAGGGCTTGCAGAATGAATCTGCTCAGGAAAGAGGCTGGTCAGAGCTCACCTGTAGAAGATGGGTGGGGAGAGTCCCAGGCAGGCAGCTCTCTCAAGGTAGGCTAGGTGCAGACCCTGAGGGAACAGCTAACTTAGGGAAACCAAACCCCATAACCCACAGGGGAGGACTGAGGAGCATCCTTGGCTCTGTCCCCACAAGGGTCTCCTTCCAAGCCTGGGATCTTCAGACCTGGGCCAGGGACTGGCTCTGCACCCACTGGCTGTGACCTTGAGCACATCACCTCAACTCTCTGTGCCTCAGTCGCTCATCTGCAAAATGGGGATAATACCACATCAAGGTGTGGGAAGGTGAAATCATAGTAGGGAAGGAGTGTTTAGCTTCACAGTGCCCAGAGCCTGACGTGCCCTGGATACTCGGGGGTCAGAGCCATCACCACATCCCCCACGAGGCTCCCCAGTGACTTCTCTATGTCCTCGCAGCTCCCTGTGTCCAGGCCCCTCCTCCAGGGATCATCTGGCCTGGCCCTTTTGGATTTCCGGCACAGGAAGCAGAGGCTTAGGATCAGAAGGGCCACAGGCGGGCATGGTTCTGGTTTGAGTTTCACAGGAGTTTGTGTCACCTGATTCTCACAACTCCATGGGGTTAGTGCCACTGCTACCTCAGTTTACAGAAGGAAAAATTGAGGCTCAGAGACATTAAGCAGCTAGCTTGTAAGAAGCAGAGGCGGGGCTCTGAGTAATCCAAAGTCCATGCCAAAAACAGCTCTGCCGCTCTGCCTCCCATTCAGCTCAATACAGCAGTCATTTCTGTGCCCCCACCAACAGCCAGGCTTTGCACAGGCCACTCCGAGGGCTGGAGACAGAGCCCTTCCCATTAGGAGTTCACAGGGAGGCGGAGACGTGAGTAGGCAGAATTTAGAGAGAACAGGACAAACATGGAGAATGGAATCCAGTCGCCATTACCTGGCTGTGTTTGTGACAACTTCCCTCTGCCTCAGTTTCCCAATCTGCAAAGTGAGGTTATTAATAGCACCTGCTTCAAAGGGTTGTTGTTGGCACGAAATGGCTTGATTCATGACCAGGTATGACTGGCACACAGGGTGTGTGTGCTCAATCAATCTGAGCTGTTGTCATCGTCATCATCATACTTACAATTACACGTGAAATAGGAACTCAGAACTGGGGCAGTCTCAAGAGGAGAGTTTATATCTGGTGTTAGGATCAGGGAAGATGGAGGGGCAGAGTTCCTTCAAGTCTCCAAGATGGGGCTAGGACATTCCAGGCAGAGGTGGGAACCGGTCGGGTAGGGGCACGCCTGGCGTGTGCAGGAAGTGTGGGGCAGGCAGGGATAGCTGGAGCCAGGTGAGTGACAGGTGGGCAGAGTCACAAGCCTGAAAGGCCAGTTGGGGCCAGCTAGAGTGGGGGTGGAGGAGGCCTTGAAGGTCAGCCTTGGGGAGGTGGACTTTACAGGGCCCTGTCAGAGCTAGGGGCAAGGCTGGATGTGGCGGGCTGGGGAGCGATGCATCTCAAATGGCAGGGCTGCAGCTCTCTGACCCTTCCCCTGCACAGAGTTATGCAAATATGTCAGCTGAGAGGCTCTGGGGCTCCCACATGTTTGGGGAGGGCAGGACTGGAGACAACCACTCCCCAAGGACAGGCTTTCTCTTCTTGGAGGCCACCCCTCTCCCCAGCCCAGAAAACAAAGCTGCTGCAGGAAACCCTCTCAGCCCTGGCTTCTGGGATCCTTCTTCCCCCCTCACCGAGCAGTGCTGCCTGGTGGTAACAGCATGAACTCTGGAGTCAAAAAAATATGGGTTTGAAACCTGGTTTTGCCATTTCCTTGAGCAGGTCACTTCTTTTTCTTTCAGGGCCCACTTCACAGAGCTTCATCTATAAAGTGGGGATAAAAGGTGAGATGACCCCTGTGAAAAGGCTCACCGTGGTGCCTGGCACATGGCAGGTGGTAAAGGCCCTCTTCCCTCCTCTCATACCCTGGCAATGCTTTCCCATTTCCTCTTTGACCCAAGGATGCTAGAAATCTTAGCACGGCAAATGTAACCTGCCTCTTCTTTTTCCTCCCCCACCTCCAATTTCTCTTCTATGCCCAGAACCCCTGACGACAGGCCTGAATTCTTCTCTCTCTCCAAGTCTCAGTGCTCCCTGCCCACTTCTGAGCCTCCCAGTCTATAGCAATACCTCCCGGCTCTGCCCCCTGCCCCCAGGGTCTCCCCACCAGTCCAACCCTGCACTGCCCCAGGGCGTGCTTTCCATGTGGCCCTGACCAGCCACCCACTTGCTTAAAACCCATTCCTGGTCCCCTGGAGGGTGGGGGCGAGGGTGTATTCGAGGCCGTTCACGTGCTGGTCCAGCCTCCCTTTCCCATTCTCCAACCACAATGAACCCCCTGAACATGTGCTTCCCTCCATGCCTGCCCCTGGTCAGTCTCAGACAACCAGGATTAAATACCTACACCACAGCACCAGGCATAGACGAAGCGCCCGGTAGGTCTTTGGCTTTTGTGTTTTAGAGTTATGGTTACTGTTGTTTTAGTCACTCCCTACCGGATCTTTTCCTCTCTATAAAATAGATATCCTGGGGTCCCCCACTTCAACCCTGACTTCCTATCCTCTGGCCTGTGCTCAGCTCAGGTGTCCCAGAGGGACAGGGCATTCCTGGCAGCCCACGGACACCTGTGAAGAGGGAAGTAATGATGCCATCAGCCAGCCCCAAGTTTGACTCACAGCCAGCCTCGCCCCCACAGAGGCTGCTGCCTGCACATACATACTTCCCTCTTCCGGAAAAAGTAACAGCAGAAACCTTTTCCCTAGGTCAAAGACAACAGTGCGTTTGCATCTGCTACCTCTTTGGATAGGCAGATCTATGTTTTATTTCTCTTCACACAAAAAGTGGGAAGTCTTGTTCTTATTTCCATTTCCCAGATGGGGAAAAGGGGTGCAGAGAAGGCAACACCCTGGGCCAGGACTTGAACTCAAGCCCATAACCTGCTCTTTCTTGCCTCTATGCCTCCGGATCACCACACCCAGCTTGTCAGGGGATCCTCCAAAGCTTATGCACCGTTGTCTTCCTCGGCATGAAGGAGGCCTCAGGAAAGGTTCCAATGGTCACAGTGAGACCTGGAGGGGGCGGCTGGCATGGAATCGGATCCCCTCTCTGGGGTGTTAGAACCTGAGATGGCCAGAAAGCCGGATGCAATGCCTGAACAATCTGACATCCCAGCCACCTACCCTTGGTGTGTCAGCTGGCACAGTACGGGGCACACACAAGAGAAAGACAGGCAGGGGGTGGGTGGGAGACGGCCACCCATTCTCAGGGACATCTCAGAGGTTATGAGTGGCCCGATTAGATTGGGCTCAAATCCATTTACTGGCTGGCTTAATTTGTTTCCTCATCTGTAAAAGAAGCAAATAACAGTACCCACCTGATACAGTGTTTGAAAAATTAAATGAAGGAATATAAGAAAGTCTCCCAGTGCAGCCAGGCAGTGGGCAACGGCTCATACATACAGGCTAAGAAGCCCTAGACCCTTCTGAGGTGGAACCCCTCCCTCCCCTTTGCCCCGTGCCCAAGTGCTCAGCAGGCTACCTGGCACACAATGAAAACTCATTGCCAGGCCCAGCACTAAGCACCTCTGATACAACATCCCTGACCCTTACAGCATTTCTACTGGGAGTGCCATATTATCCCTTTGTTAGAGACCAGCCTGTGGAGACTTAGAGAAGTGACATGACCTGTCCAAGGACACCCAGCTTATAAATGAGGATGCCAGGATCTGACCCCAGTACTGGAATCTGGAGTGCAGAGCAATTCTGCCTGGCAGGTCAGAGAAAGCTTCACAGAAGAGCTGATATCTGAGCTGAGCCTTGGAAGATGAGTAGGACTTCTCTAGGCCAAGCTTCTCGCCCAGGATGATTTTGACCCCCAGGGAACGTTTGGCAATGTCCGGTGACATTTTTGGTTGTGACAATTGGGGGTGGGGTGTGGGGGTGTGTGCTACTGACATCTAGTGGGTAGAGGCCAGGAATGCTGCTAAACATCCTACAATGCTCAGGAGAACCCTCCAACTACAAAGAATTATCCGGTCCCAAATGTCAATAGTGCTGAGTAGGATGTAAAATATTGGAGTTGTCATTTATTGAGTGCTTACTAAGTGCCAGCTACAGCGCTAAATTCTTACAAAAATCATCTTACTTAATCCTAACCCCATTACTTCCAGGCTGCCAATGAGGCACCTGAGGCTCAGAGATGGTAAGTCACTTTCCTAAGGTCACAGCCAGAAAATGGCAGAGTCAGGGTTGGAGCTGCCTGGGTACAAAGCCAGAGCTCAAAACATTTCTGCCCTGCTGCTTCCAAGATTTATAATATTTTAAAAGCTTCAGGCCAACTGCTGGGCAGGGTGTCAGGAGACTACAGGCCGAGTCCAGGCCTGGCCTCCTCTGGGTCCCCCCTCCCCCCCCGCTGTTTCCCCATCTGTCAAGGGAGGGTGCACCAGACAACCTCAAGGCCCTGCCAGCTCTGAGGCTATACTTCTACAGAAGAGGGGCCCAAGTCCAGGCCCCTGGAGCCCTGGGGATGGAGCTGCCAGCTGCTGGTGGAGGAGAAGGTGTGAAGGATGGGTTCAGCTTCATTCCCAGAGCAGAAACAGCTTACGAACCCCTGCTTCCCCACCAGAATGGAGGAGTGAGGACTGGGGAGCAGAATTCTCTCCCATCCTCTTATCTAGCCCTATGTCTCAGAGAAACCAAAGAAAGGCCTCCTTCTCAGGCAAGAAAGGCAGCTCTGGGAATCTACCCAGCTGGGCACAGGAGCTCTCACAGGTAGAAGGAGAAAGGATGGGAACACGTGTGTTGGCCCAGCCTCCACCAGGAGCCAAGCACCTCACACAGCGGGTTCATCCCAGGTCAGCTTCATGACAACCGTCATAGAAGGAATCACTGTGACCCCCATTTTACAAATGAACACATGGGGACTTATGTGAAGCGACCTGCTGAGTTACGCAGACAGTTCTGACCACTGAGCCAGTGCAAGAGAGGATAAGCAGCAGTTCTGCCTTCCTCTCCCATCCAAGAATAAAAAATGTTTTAATAATGTTTGTAGAAAATATTCGTTCAACATCTCCTGCAATCCCCAGGATACAGAATAGAGTGAAAAAAACAAAACCCTGAACATAGTAACTTAGATTTCCTGGTTTGCAGACAGGGGAACCAAAGTTCTGAAGGCAGAGGCCCCTCCAGCTACAAAATCAGACAGGGGGAGAAGGGTGTGCATCAGGAGAGAGAGCTAGCCAGGTCAGGGCTGTGCTTTCTAGCCCTGGCTCTATGTCACTGTCTAGCAGTGCAGCCTTGGCTAAGTTGCATCATTTCTCTGGACCCCAGTTTCCGTATCTCTACAATGAAGAGGTTGGACTGATGTTTTCAGAGGGCCCCTCTATGCAGAGCTTTCCAGAGCTGTCAAGGGTCTCTCTTCCTCCCTGTTTATGTGACTGTACAGAAGGAGAGTAACAGGAGACTGTATCATCTGGCACAGAGGGCTTTGGAGGTGGCTATTCTTATGCACATCAGGAATGGGGTTCTTTGCTCCTAGAGCCCCTTGTCCTTACCCACACTCTGATGAGGTCTCCATCCTCAGGAGGCCAGACCGGAAAGGAGTCAGTCATGGTTTCAGGATGAAATGGGACACAGAGGGGACAATGGTGAACATGGGGCCATTCCCCCTGGGATCAACATATCTTCAAAAGCATCTGCAGGGTGTAGGCAGACTCACAGAAACTCAGACAGAAGTGGAGGAGATCCCTACCATGCTGGGAAAAGTAGTATTTAGCTCCTGCTTAATATTTCAATGACCAGAAAGTTCATGATGCCCTAAGTGGGTGCACTCCATTTTTATAAAAGCTTTGAGCTAAAAATCTGCTTCCAAACAGTCCATGGTCTGGACCTGTTCTGGTCAGGGCTGCCATTCATTCATTCATTCATTCATCCATTCATTCAACAAGCCCTTACTGGTGTGTTCTGTGGCCCAAGTCTTGTGGTCCTAGACTGGTATCCCAAAGCCAGGGATGCAGGCTGCTGGATTTAAACTGTCTAGCTAGAGTAAAGATCCCAGGCTCTAATAAGCTTGGAAACCATTGTATTAAACACTTTTAAATGAGTTTCTTTGCTACAAGATTTCTTCAAGTTTTAATATGCCAATATATACATTGAGAATTCTCCATGGAGGATAGAAAGAATATACTGTATCCTTCAAATATAATTAATCTTGTAGCACTTCTTTTTAAAATGCCATACTTATTAGTAAAGAGCAGTTGAAGAAATGTTATATGTTTGGCTAGAGGAGCTTGGGAAAGGCTTCACAAAAAGAATGTTTGAGCAGGGCCTTGAGGGTTGAGTAGGAGTTCATCAATGAAGATGGGAGGCTTTAAGCTAGACCGATGACAATCCTAAACTGACTGTGCTCCAGTTACTTTACATGCAGTTTCACTTAGTCCTCAAAGTGCTGATGAGGGTAACAAGCCATGGAGATCATCAAGAGTCTCAGGAGACTCCTCAAGGCTCATGCTCACCTCTTCTCCAACCACCTCATCTCTGGGCCTATTCGCCCAATTCTGCCAAGTCTTGGCTCCATTCTCACCTTGGCCCCCACTCTGGTTTGAACCCATAATGGTTCTCACACACATCCAACATTATCCTAGCCTTAGTCCCTCAAACACCTTGGTCCTGCCCTTGGCACCCCAATCCTCCCTCTTCACCAGTCTCCTGACCCAAATTTAGACCCATCTCTCAGATTTAGCCCTGCCCCTATCCACCTCAATCTGGCCCTGAAACTGCCCCTAGGTCTTACTTAAAGTGAACCTGATCGCGGGCCCGCCCCATCCTGCTGCCGAGTCTGTCCAAGCCCTGCTACTCTACAGTCCCCACCCATCCTTAGACCGCGACCCCATCCCCGGTGTAGCCCAGACTCTGCTCCCATGCTCATTTCTGTCTTGGTCTCCGACCCTGCCCCAAGCCTTTCTGAGGCGGTCCCAGTCCCCAAGTCCCGCCCTCGCGATCCCTGACAGGTCCTGCCCTTGCCTGTCCCCAAATCTGCCCCAGACCGGTAGCTGGTCCAGCTTTGATCTCAGTTGTCCCTGCTGTCCCACCCCATCCCTGATCTGGCCCCAAAGATGCACCTGCCCCCACTTCAGGTAGATCTCAGACCTCGCACTGGCAGCCTAGGACTCCGCCCCCCGCCGCGGCTCCGCCCATGCCCCGCCCCATATTGATTCTGATAGGCCCTGACCCTGCTGGTGGCCCCACCCCGGGCCCATTCTGACTGAGCCCCGCCCGCGATCCAGCCTTAACCCCGCCCCGCCCCGGGCCGGCGGGGCCGCGCACCTGCAGCTCCTCGAAGGCATCGTCGATGCTGGTGACCTGGTGCTGCTCGTGCAGCGCGGGCTCGTCGCAGAAGAAACAGAGCAGCGCTCGGTCCGTGAGGCAGAAGAGCTTGACCTTGTCATGCGCCTGGCAGGGTCGCACGGCCCGGCGCGCGTTGAGGATGGCGTCCAGCGGGAAGGCGCTGTAGCGTTCCACGATGTTGGCCAGCTTAAGGCTGGGCGCGAGCGCGGGCTCCGCGAACGTGCGCCGGCACTCGGGGCAGTCGCGGGCGCCCTGCGCCTCCTGCCGCACCCAGTGCTCGGTGATGCAGCGGCGGCAGAAGTAGTGCTCGCAGCCCAGGCTCACCGGGTCCTGGTAGATGCTCAGACAGATGGAGCAGAGCAGCTCGTCTTTGAGGCTGCACGCCATGGCGCCGGGGGCGGCGGAGAGGGGGGCCCGAGAAGGGGGCGGGGTGGGGGCCGTCTGAGAGCGCGCGGCGCGGTCGGGGTCAGCACCCAGGCATGGGCGCGGGGATGAGGCCGGAAGAGACAGGGGTGATGACTGCTGGGGATGTAGGAGATGCTGCCCAGGAGGGCGGTAACGCAGAGGAAAGGGTGCGGGGGTTAGGGGCTATTCGGTACGCGAGTCCGGGAGGGTGGTCTCGAGATAGTGGGTAACCCGGGGCGACTGGTGTCTAAACGTGGGTGTCTAAGGGAAGGGATTTCTGGCGAGGAGGTTCTAAGCAAGAGGACACTCCGAAGGAATGGGTGCTGAGAAGGGGACCCAGGAGGTGGGGGGAGAGGCCTTGAGGGAGATGAAATCCCAGGACGGGGGCGGAGGGGGAAGGGGGAGAAGCTCAGAGTGGAGGGCTCCGGGGAGGGGAAAGCCAGGCCGAGCCGCACCGCGACGGTGCCGGGCAGAGGAGAGGAGGGGTGCCAGCCCGCTCAGTTGCCCGATCCCGGCCCCAAGTCCCGGCCCCGCGCGGCCCCTTACCCGGGCAGGCTCGGCGGCCACTGCTCCGGACCGAGCGCAGCCTCCCAACCCGGAACCAGCCGACCTCGAGCTGCCGGCGACCGCAGCTAGCAACCCGCCCTCGAGGGCGGAACTCGCGCGACTCCGCCCCCGTCGCGGGTGGGGGGAGGGGCGGGGCGAGCCTCCAGACTGGGGAACACTCACACCCCCCGCCCCCCACCCCCGTGCCCCCCACCACCTAGCCTCCAGCTCCCCAGGGGGCGAAACGCAGCTGTTCCTTCCGAGTCTGCTCTTGGACCAACATCCAGGCCTCGCTTAGGATCCCAGCGGTGGGTGGGGGGCAGCTAATTTGAGAGGACCAAGCAGCATCTTCCTGCATCAGCAGCTTGAAGATGTAGGGAAAATATTTTGCATTAAAACAAACAAGAAGATGTCGTGTGATCTGCATAGAATACAGCTTTCACAGAATATGGAAAGTTAAAACCTGAGAAATGCCCCGTTTTGCTTAGGGCAAGTTCAATACCCCTGCACAACCAGGCTCTGGTTCTCATTTCTTCTTTGCTTTTTTTTAGGAATGCTTAGGGAAGAAGTCTGGAAATCCCTGGCCCTGGCTAATGTTTGACCCGAAGAGTCCCCTCCATTCAGCAAACATTTCTGGAGACCTATATGGGAAGAGGGGTGGGGGTAGGAGAGAGGGGGCATCATAGGAGACCTTGTCTTGTGCACCAGATGGAGAGGGGATAAGGGATTTCCAGGCAGAGGGGAAAGCATGTGCAAAAGCCTAGAGGCGTGAAAGAGGAAGGCACATTTGGAGAAGATGCAAGTAATTCTGCACGGATGGGGGTAGTGTGGGGAAGGGGCCTGGGTGAGATGGAGGGCTTGAGGTCCTGGCAAAAGAATTTCCTGCAGGCATTGGGCTTTCAAGCAGAGGAATGACTTGCTTAGATTTGGGTTTCAAGAAGTCACCGAGATGCTCATACATCATACAGCAAGGTGCTCTTTCCCTTGTGTCTGCATTTGTGCAGTGTCTGGCACAAATAAAGGTGTGTGGCTAAATAACAGCAGAGAACTAGATGCGAATTGCAGGAGGAGAGCTTGGGCACAATGTTGTCATAGTGCCTGCAGGAAGCGAGACCTGAACAGGGGCCATGGCAGTGAGTAAGTAGGGAAGGACAGTTTTGAAACCACGAAATTCAGTGATAGATTGGATGGGGATGGGGGAGAAGGAGGTGCTGGTGGCTCCCAGTTTATGCCTCTTCCAGAAATGTCTTGCCTGGAGGTAAACTTTACTGAGGTAAAACCTCTGAGCTTAGTCCCCAGCTGTTTATATGATCTCTATCACACCATCACCTGGTGCAGTATTCCTTCATTGCCAGAAACAGGTTGGTTGCTCATCCAACAGCTATTCCTTGACTTTTCCTTGCTGTCAGAGCCCTGATTTTGTGCAGGTGTCCTGCCCTGTATAACCAAGGGAAGGCTGAGCTTAGTCCAGCTTCTGTTCCAGGAGTTACTTCCTATTTGGTCCAAGTCCATCATGGTGGTCCATTCTTCTCGATGGTTTGAGCATGGAAATGTGATGCAGATCTGGCCTGAAGAAAAACAGAGGGGAAGTTATGGCAAGGGGCAGGGGGACAGGGAGGGGAGCTGGTTCTAGAAAGGATATCATCTTTCAAAAATAGTCTGCCCCCTTTTGTTGGGTGTGGATGTATTTGATGGCAGTGCTTAGAGTCATAACAGCCATCTTGCTCCCAGTCTGAGGATGCATCCAACCCATGGAGAAGGGCAGGACCAAGAACCCCAGGGAGAGAAGACCAGACTTTTGGATATGTGAGATGGTCCATGTTATACTTTAAGCAAATTTAAGAGGGATGAACTGTCACTTGGCAACCAAAAGATACGCTGATATGCACCACCAATTTTATTTTTTGTATACAGGCCAGAGTCTAGATTCTTTTTTTTTTCAATTTTTTTTATTGAGAAGTCTTCACACATATACAGTCCCTACATAGTATATGATCCGTGGCTCACAGTATCATCACATACTGTGTATTCATCACCATGATCATTTTTAGAACATCTGCATCACTCCAGAAAAAGAAATAAAAAGAAAAAAGAAAAAACTCATTCATCCCATATCTCTTACTCTTCCCTCTCACTGACCACTAGTATTTTAATCTACCCAATTTTTTACCCTTCACCCCCCCTATTATTAATGTATTTTTTATCCTTTTTTTTTTTTACTTGTCTGTCCATACCCTGGATAAAAGGAGCATCAGACACAAGGTTTTCGCAATCACACGGTCACATTGTAAAAAGGTATGTAGTTATACAATCATCAAGAATCAAGGCTACTCGTCTTGAAGATGATTATATAATGATATAGCTTTCACAATGTGACTGTGTGATTGTGAAAAACTTGTGTCTGATGCTCCTTTTATCTACCTTGTCAACAGATGAGTAGAACATATGGAATAAAAATAAATAATAGGGGGAACAAATGTTAAAATAAATTTAGTTTGAAATGCTAGTGATCAATGAAAGGGAGGGGTAAGGGGTGTGGTATATATAAATGTTTTTCTGTTTTCGTTTTATTTCTTTTTCTGAATAGATGCAAATGTTCCAAGAAATGATCATGATGATGAATATGCAGCTATGTTATGATATTGTGAATTACTGATTATATATGTAGAATTAAATGATCAAAATAGGAATGTTTGTGTTTATTTGGTGTTTTTTGGTATTTAAAAATTTTTTTTTTAAAATTTTAAAAAATCACCTGGACAAAAAAGTAAAAAAAAGAATCAAGGCTACTGGGATACAGTTCAACAGTTTCTAGGTACTTCCCTCTAGCCACTTCAATACACCACAGACTAAAATGGGATAACTATATATTCCATAAGAATAACCTCCAGGATAACCTCTCAACTCTATTTGAAATCTCTCAGCCACTGAAACTTATCTCATTTTTCTCTTCCTCTTTTGTTCAAAAAGCTTTCTCAATCCCATGATGCGGGATCCCAGCTTATCCTGGGAGTTCTGTCCCACGTTACCAGGGAGATTTACACCCCTGGAAATCATGTCACACTTGGGAGGAGGACAGTGAGTTCACATGCCGAGGTGGCTTAGAGAGAGAGGGGCCACATTTGAGCAACAGAAGAGGTTATCTGGGGATGACTGTTAGGCATAATTATAAGTAGCTTTTCCTTTGCAAGAATAAGTCTCATAAGGGGAACCCCAGTGAGTGCTCAACTTATTGAATTGGTTGCCCCCTCTACTTGAGAGAATGTCAGGAATTCCCCAGATGAGGAAGTTGAATATTCCCGCCTTTCTCTCCAGTCCTCCAAGGGGATTTTGCAAATACTTTTGTATTCAGAGTCTAAACTCTTAAAGCATTTGATATAAAATGGAGAAAGGCTGGGTGTTGGACTTCATCTATTCAACATATATTTATTGATATTTTCTCTGGGTAGGACTGGTACTAAGGAATGGGGTGTAGACATGAATAGACTATGGCCATTACTCCCAAGGAGTTTGTAGCCTAGAGGAAAAACAATGAGAAATTCTTATCAGGCACAGTAGAGTGTATTGAACACTCTCACATATATTATTGGATTTGAGTCTCACGGCTATCTTAACCAGTAGAAATTCTTCTCCCCCTTTTATAGAAGAAGAAAGTGAGGCTCAGAGAGAAGAATGGTGTTGGAAATTTCAAGCTGTGTATCAGAATTCATTCTCTGCTTCTTCTATATGCGTAGAGTTGTAGCTGGAGCTATGGCACACCCCAGCTGCTCTTGTCTTTGTCCTTTCCAAGAAAGTGCAAAGAAATAGGCACTAAGGCATTGGGCTTGTGCTCTTCTCTGCTCCATTTCCTCTTCCCTGGAAATGGAACACAGTTGTGCCAGGAGCCTAGCTTTGTCCATGCTTCAAAGAGGCTGGTGGAGCAAAGATATGGAAGGGACCTGGGCATCTGAATGACTACATGGAGTGGAGCTACCCACTAATGTGTGCTGCTGTGTGAGTGAGAAATAAACTTCCATCTCCTAGAAGCCATTATTATTTTGTGTCTCTTTGTTGTAGCAGCTTGCTTTCCCTATACTTTTCTAAGGCTGTTTTTAAAAGGGGATCTGGTACTCTTTTATGCTATTTTCTAAAAGCCTTTCGGTAAAGCGCTTCTTAATATCTACCTCAGATCATTTCCAAAGTTTACAGAATATGTTTTGTTTTGTTTTGTTTCCTGGCTGAAAATCACAGTCCCTTTGACCTTTCATAACACTTTCCAGTTTTCAGTCTTTTCACCTTTGGGCTGTTCTCCTGATTTTCCTCCATCTAAATTAATATGCAAAACACTAAAACTGTTGATTGTATTTAAATTTGGCAAGTCATTGTTCTCTCTGGATCTCAGCTTCCCAGTCTGGACCTGATGCTTTTGAGGGAATGTGAACTAAAACTTAGAGACAATACAATAAAACATCAGGATAATTTTCTGAAAGCTATTCAAGAGATGTTGTTGAGTTATATTGTGCAGAGCCATATAACAATTCTAATTATGTTCATCTATGGGGTAGGACTATGGAGGGGCTTTAACATTAAATTTTCTGCTTCTTATACTAATTTTATAATCAGAAAAATAAAATCTTTAAAATTGTGTATAACATCTCAAGATATCAACACTGACATCCCATTTCAAAATCTAGGTAACATCTGCTCAAGCCTTCTTAAAGGAGGAGGGGCAAGAGAACAAGCACTAATGAGGCTATTCCTGGGTGCCAGGTGCTGTGCTAAATGCTTACTGTCCCTTACTTCATTTAACCCTTGTGACAGCTTTCCAGACTTGCCTTGACTTTTTTTTTTTTTTTTTGGTCATGGTCAGGCTCTAGGAATTGAACCCAGGTTCCCAGCATGGCAGGTGAGAATTCCGCCACTGAGCCACTGTTGCACTGCCCCAGACTTGACTTTTTTTTTATTGTAAAATATAACATATATGCAAAGCAAAGAAAGAAAAAAACAATGATACTCAAAGCACACTTCAATAAGTAGTTACAGAACAGATCCCAGAGTTTGTCTTGGGCTACCATTCCATCATCTCAGATTTATAATTCCTCCTTCTCCTTTGATCCTTCTCCCAATCTGTAGAGATCTTTGGGCGATGCCCATTCTGACTTTTTCATGTTGAGAAGGGGTGTCCACAGTAAAGGATAGGGGGATGTAATTAATTGATAATCTTGGAGAGGCTGGTCTTTCTGAGTTTCAGGATTTATCTGACCTAGAACCCTCTGGGAATTATAGGTTCCAGGAAGGCAAACCTAGGGCATGAAACATTTACAGAGTCTCAGTTCGAGCCGTAGGGCATTGTCAAGAGCTAACAGGACTGATGTTGGTTGAGGTTTAGCAAACCATGGCAATCAGCACTATATAACTGAAGCTTGCATAAGAGTAGCCTCTAGAACAGCCTCTTGATTCCATTTGATCTCTCTTGGCCACTGATGCCTTATTTTATTGAACCTCCTTTCCCCCTTTTGGTTCCAAAGGTGCTGTCTATCCCATGGTGCCAGGGCCAGACTCATTCCCAGGGGTGGCACCCCACATCGACAGGGAGATTTTTCACCCCTGAATGTCATGTCGCACATAGGAGACTTGACATTTTTATCTCCACGTGCAGATGAGGAAACAGAGGCTCAGAGGGGTGAAGTGTCTTGGCTAAAGCCAGAGCAACTAAATGGCCCAACCTTCAGCACCCCAAGCTTCTCATGAGATCTGGGCACTCTGCTCCATGCAATGATCTTCATAAATAGTCCAGCTCAGCCCCTTCTCTCAGTAGTCCCTTCCCCACCATTCCACACCTTCACCTCTCTTCCAAAACACGATAGAGACAACCCCGTACCCTCCCTAAGAAAGTAGAGCCCCTCCAGGGGGATTTCTCAACTTCCAGTTCCCTTCGACCTATCAGTTTATCTCTAGAAACACCTCCAGTCCTTTGTGAAATGAAGCAGAGTATAACATACACAAGTGGGTGAAGTAAATGCATTTATGGCTTGATACATCCTCACCTCTTTACTCTGGTCTCAGAGGATGAAGTGTGCCTTCTGTTCAAGACTAATTCCCCCACCTGGGCCCTGGTCTAATCCCCTCTGGCCTCCTCTGGGACCCAGCTCCTCCAATTATTCCCACCTCAACCTTGTATTTTTATCTTCTTTCCCTCTGCCTGTAAACATGCTCAAATTTCCCTTAAAACAGCACTCTCTCCAGTTCCCCCACCTCTACTATCACCTCATTTCATGCCTTTCTCTAGCCAAGCTTCATGAAAGGATTGTCTATACATCCTCCCAGCTGTACATCAACCCGCTGCAACCTGGCTCCGTTCCCTCCACCGAACTCACTAATAATCTCCTAATTGCCAATTAAAAATGGCTTCTAATACACAATTGCTGCTAGAGAAAAACAAATGACAGGGAAAAACTAAAAGAAAATTTGTAATATTTATGAGTCCACCACCCAGAAAGAACTGTTGCTAATACTTGGTTATATCCTTACAAACTTTTTTCACATGTATATGAACGTATATGCACACACATACACACAGGGAAAGAGGAGGAGGAGAAGAGAGAGAGAGTTTTTTTTGTGTGTGTTTACATTTTAATAGAAATGGGCTCACTTGCTAAATCTGTACTTCTCAAAGCATGGTCCTTAAATCACGTGTGTCTTAGTGCAGATTCTTTCAGGAGCAGGCCTTGAAATAAGGATTGAAGTGAAAATAGTTTATTAAGCCAGAAGTCACAGATGACAACTGAAGATTTATCCTGCACGGAAATTCTAGGAAATGGTACAAAATACATGCCTTAGAATTCTCCCACCCGGAGAGCAAGGAAGCAGGGGTATTTATATACCCTCTTTGAGTGTCAAGGCTACTCCCCGGGGTGCTTAATTCCTTCAGTGTACGTGGTCAGTGAGCTCTCTGCAGTTCTGGGGAAAAGATCCCTCAGCCATGGATGCAGGTGCTGGCCGCTGGAAATCTTGGGAGCACACTGTGGTGGTTTGAAGCTGCATGTACCCCAGAAAAACGCATTCTTAAATGCAATCCATTCCTGTGGGTGCGGACCCACTGTAAGTAGGACCTTTTGATGAGATTACTTTGTTGAAGGTGTGGCCCACACTAATCAGGATGAGTCTTAATCCTGTTACAGGAGTCCTTTATAAGCAGAATGAAATTCAGACAGGAAAAGTCACAGAAAGCAAGAAACTGAACATCAGCGGAACCCGGAAGAGAAGGGAAAGACAGGTGGCACCTCCATGTGCCTTGCCATGTGACAAGCTAAGAACCAAGGATCACCAGCAACCAGCCCTGGAATGCCACTGCATTTGGGGAGAAAGCGTCACCTTGATGATGGCTTGATTTGGACTTTCTCAGCCTCAAAACCATGAGTAAGTAAATGCTCTTTGTTTAATCCGACCCACTTTGTGGTATTTGCTTGACCAATCCCAGGAAACTAAAAGACACACTGGCTGACAGGTTTAAGGGATATGGGTGATGCTGACAGTGTGTTACAGCCCACCCCATACACCTGCTCAGATCAGCTTGCACCCCACATTAAGTTTTATGTTCTGTCACTACTTCTTCAAGGTAGTGGTGATCAGTCACTTTTTTTTTTTTAAGTAGACAATAGGAGGGGTAGTGGGACAAGCTATAGGCCGCACTGCTGTGTTTGGTCCTGAGGCTTAAAAGATGCTCCTCATCTTCCTTGTCTACCACCCATTCTAGATGCCCCTCAGTTGGGCCAGCAGGAGTCACTTACTCCTGTCAGCTCAGTAACTCCTTTCTTTGACTGCTGGTCTACTGGCATGAAGAACCCCAAATTACAAGTGGCCAATATACCTTTAGGTTTAGTAAAACCTTTACTGTATCTCCTGGTATAAGTGTTCACCCTCTACCCTCTGAGAATTAGTACAGCTAAACATAAAGCCATGGGGATAGGAAGCACAAATTCTCCGCACCAGGCCTTGGAAACAGAGTGAGAGAGGTCACCTCTTTGGGTCCCAGACCCATACAGTCTACCTATCAGGATATAGCACATATCTGGTGGCTACTAGTTCAAGATACACATGCATCTTATGGATAGCACCTCAACCCTATCTTTAAGATGATGCTTTAGCTATGCTTTAAATGACCATTCCAACTCTCTCCCAGGATGGCAGCTTCTGAGTGATGTGATATATTATAGGACCGTGGATACTATGGCCATGTGTTCATTGTCACACATCCTCCATGGTCATGCATGGCAGATTCCATGATGATAAATTGGACCCTGTGTAAGCCCTCTGATACTGGTGCTATCCAAGCCATTGTGGACAGAGAAGGGAGAAGGGACACCTGCACCAAGAATACGCATCAATTCCCTGAGTCCATAGAAGAATCATGGCCTCTCCAGGGTGGTTGGGTCCAATGTAACCAGCCTGTCACCACTTTACTAGGTGCTCTTCTTAAGGGATGGAACCATATCAAGATCTCAGCAACCATCTGTGCTCTGACAGATTGGACATTTAGTGGTGGTAGTAACCAACCAGCCTGGGTGAGAAGGAGTCTATGCTGTTGAGTCCCTGTGTGACCTCCATCCCTGCCACCATGACTGCTCAGTTCACGGGCCCATTGTGCAAGTTCTGAGGTTGCTGAGGAGAAAGTTTGGCTTATTTCCATTGGTAGACCCAGTTGTTCAGTGCCTCCTCTGTGATGGGCACTCTCTGGTAGACATTGGCATGAGACAAAGACCCATATATTTATATCTTCTTCCAGAGGTCCTCCTGCATGCTTTTCCCCAGACTGCCTTAACTCCTATTTTACAATCTTTCTCTTTGCAGGTCCCTGATTAATCAGCTAAACCATTCACCACTCACCTTAGGCTACCCCTTTTCCCGCCCCAAGCTGATGACTTGATGCATTTCTTGAAGGTCTGTCTCCTGGGGGCATGACCCTCATCATTGACCTTCAGAACTGTCCCCCCACCCCACCCCGTGTGGGGCTCTAACGCAGCAAGGGTCCGTTTTCGGTTTCCCCTCAAATATTGTTTCAGCCCATCCATAACCAAGTCTAAGCTTTGTCCTTGTTATAAGAATGAGCTGAGGGAGAAATTACAGCACAAAAAGTGACAACATAGGGGTCTGCACCTGCTTGTATAATTTATATGTGCCCTCTAGTCCAACTTGGGCATGATTCTGAAAGTGCCATTTCCATCCTATGATGATTTGCTCTTGCACCTGCTGGCCTTTTTTTCTTCTTTTTTAATTAAAGAAAAAAAAGAAATTAACACAACATTTAGAAATCATTCCATTCTACATATGCAATCGATAATTCTTAACATCATCACCTGCTGGCCTTTTGATTGATAGGACTTACAGTATACAAGTTATGATGAGCCCGCTGTGGTCATATGGTCAGTTGACCTACTATGGTTAATTATTCAGTATTTATGAGGATCCAGTAGCAAGACAGGGGTTGCTTTTCAAATGTGTAATGTTTCTCTGCTGCAGAGAACATCACCTCACCCCAGAATCCTAGGAATCTGCACTGAAACTCTCCTACCAGGGCTTGACACAGCCTTCATATCATGAATACTTCTACCACCATGAGATCTGCTGGGTCCTCTGGCTCAAATAGCAGGGCTGCTTGTTCCTCAGCTTGAGAGCACTCTCTTGCTCTGGGCCCACTTGAAAGTGGCAGCCCTCTGGGTCACTCAATAAATGGATTGGAGCAAATAGTCCTACTGGAAATATGTGCTGCTTCAAAAATCCAAAGGAGCCTACTAAATGCCTTTTTCTTGGTGGTAGGAGATGCAAGGTACAATTACTTGTGCATTATTATGGAGGGGATGTCTGTGTATGTCATAGATCAGTGAACCCCTGAAATCTTTACTGTGTGTCAGATCCCTGAATCTGTTTATATCTCAGTCTCATTTGCATGTGGCTTTAAGGGCATCCAGAATATTTGTCACTTCATCTTCCCTAATCATTAACATGATGTCATCAATATGGAGAAGTGAAATGATGTTCTGAGGAATGTTAGGTACTATATTATGACAGAGTAAGAAAGTCAGTATAGCCCTGGGGCAAGACCATGAATGTATGCTGCTGTCTGTTCCAAGTGAATGCAAATTGCTTCTGATCCTTCTTCTTGAAAAAGATTGGGGGGAAAAAAAAGGGAAAATGCATTCGGCATGACATTTACTCTATACCAAGTACCTTAGATGTCTTTGTTTCAGTAAAGAAATCATATCTGGCACAGTAACTGCAATTGAGCTGTCAATTAAGTTTACTCTGGTACTGCACCATCACCCACCATGATTATCTGGTTTTTATTTTTATTTTTGCAGTGACCGGTCTGGCGAATTAAATGGGGATGGAGATTACCACCCCCTGGCTTCTTTAAATTTTTGATGGTGGCACTAGTGTCTTCCTTTCACTACAGAGTGTGATATTACTTCTAATTTACTATCCTGTAAGAGTGTGTCTGTGTGTGCAATTTCAGATGCATCCACTGAAATTGGCCTTCCTACTATTATGGATCTTTCTCTACAGATTAGGGAGCCAACGTGATGCTTCTACCAATTTCTAAGTTTATTCATCCTAATTAAGTATTTAGGGATGAGAAAATTATCACAGGGTGGGCATGAAGACCCACTGGACCCACTGTGAGATGGGTTTTGGCCAAGACTATTTATCATCTTGCCTCCATATACTGCTACTCCATCACAGGAGGATCACGGTGGCATTCTGGATCCCCAGGTATCAATGGCAGCTCGGACCCCTGTATCCAAAAACCATAGCAATAAATATCTGAACAGTCTTTATCTTTCAGTGTACAATTACTCTGTTAAATGGCCATTGGTCCTTTTGGGGAAAAACTGGGGTCATCCATTCTGTATATACTTGCTATAGCATTGTGGGAGCCATTCTCAAAGGAACCCAGTCTTTCCTTCTTCTAGGGCTGAGAACTAGCTTAAGCATGGAAAATGGGTGATGGATAGTGATTTTCCATGTGATGGCTCACATCAGCTTTCAGATCACATGCTCTTGATCTGTTTTGATTATTTTGGTCAAGAATCCTCTTGTTGGTTGCCCACCGAGCTTGTCCTTAGAAACTGTAAGGTCTATTAGCAGTCCCTCAGATCCCTGTGTAAGAGCCCCTGGTTGATTTCTCATCTTTGCTGCCCGTTATGCTAATTCCCACCACCTCACCTCTGATGGTGAAGTACTGCCACCTGGCATCTGTTGGTCTTGAATCCTGTTGTCACTATTGACACTGGAGAATCCAATTTCGGAGAATCCTCCCCTACTGCCCACTACCTTAGAAAGGACAGCTACTTCTGAACTGTTCAGTGATTCCAGTGGCCCCTTCCTGAGCTCATTTCTTATTGCCTCAATGAAGGGGTGTTCTCTGGGAACATACACAGCTGGTGGGTTCTCTTGTTTTAGGTAATAAATCTTTTCTATTGGATCCGTCTCTCTCAGCCTTTTAACCACTTGCCCCAGTTCTGGCAGTTCTGACCTTTCCACATGTATTGTGGCAGTTCTTTTCTGCCAGTTGTTATGCTGTTGTCTTAGTGCCAAACCTACCCTTCTATATCCTGTTACCAAAAATCACATTTCAGCATTGCCGCTTGCTCGCTGTTATGCTCTGTCAATAGAGAGTGTGGGAGTGAGACGGCAACGCTCAAGGAGGAAGGAGGGACTTGCTCTTCCTCCTGGCTCCCTTCCTGTTCCTGAAAGCATTTCCCTGGCAATATGTCTTCACCCTGGCATCACCACTGCCTTCCCTTAGCAGCAGCTGAATCCAGTTTGCAGTTTTTCCAACACTTTGTAGCACTATCAGCTGGTACCTCTTCTCAAAGATCTGAGTTTCAGTTCCATGGAACTCCTTCTAAGCTGTGAAATTTGACAATTCTACCCTCTTACCTTGTTTTCCCGGCCCTGGGTATGATATCTTCTTCCTGTAATTGCTACTTTTTTACTCTTTTTTTACCTTTTCAGTTACCTATTGACTGACTTTTTAATTTAAGCAATAACTTTATACCTAAGGTCTATTATCCATCCCACAGATCTTTACATTAGATTTTCTCTAAATAACAGAGATGTTACTTAATAAACAGATGTGGTTTCTGTCTCCTGATTGGACCCCAACCATCATTTATTCCAAGTTTCAAGGAGACATCCCAGCTCCAGGTGTCCTTGCCAGCCTGATAAATTCAGAGGCTTAGGAGAGTGCCTTCATATCAACAAATTCTTCTCGTATCCAGGCCTATCTCCCAACCCCCCTACCAGCTCAATCCTCAATATCCATTCCCAGTTGCATGTTCTCCAACTTCCTATTGGCACATATTAGCCAGATCCTACAATTCTCTCTTTTCTCTAAGCAGAGATAGAATTTTCTCAGTAGCACCATACTGAGTCTTGACTCTAGTTATTAGCCTAAAAGTCATAAGATTAGGTAGGTGCAGGCCTTGAAGAGGATAAACCTCACCTTGCAAGGTATCTTTAACTTAGGCGAGGACACTTTGTGGTGTCCAAGCAAGGGGAGGGAGGCTTCTATGCACTAGCAAACTGGGACACTTCTGCCCAATCATTTTAAGGTTTTGGACCTGATTTTCAGCCCTATCTGCCCTCCAGCTGCAGGAGATTAGGGCTTTTGAAGTGTTGTCAGAGAGGATTTTTGGCTTTCATACCATGCTCTGAGTTGGCAGTTTACTAGTTTGAACCTATAATTTTCTTCCTTCAGCACATCAGTGGTACTTAGCAAAAACCAAAAACCTCCACCAGTTCTTTTCGTTACTCTTGCCTCCACATCTCTCAAATATTCCAATGATGGAGAGATTGCATTAACCAGTCTTGCTACTGTATCCTACCCTAATATACCACAGGTAACAGTTCTCATAATGGGGGCTTCTACAACGTGTTAAGCGAATACCAAGTGGGATCTTTGTGGCCATTTGGCGGGCAAGTGATCTCATTCTATCTGTCTTAGTTTAGGAGCCTAGAAGCAGATTCCAAGAAAAAGATTTGAGTTAAATTTGGGGAAATGATAAAAGAAGGCAACCAACAAGAGTGTACCATTAATCCAGCTACCACAGGTGGTGATTACAGCTTAATCCATTTAGTCGATTCTGGGAAAAGGTGCAAAACACATGCCACAGAAATAACCCACCTGAAGGCTGAGGGAACTGGCATGTTTAGGTACCAACTCTAAGGGTCATTGGTTAAGGGTACAGGCACAAATGCTAGCGATGGGCGGTTGGCAGGAAAGATCCAAGGGATACGGGCAGAGAATTGACAGCATCTGCAACAACCTGCACCTGCATCTGAATTGTCTGATTACTTGTGTAAATGCAGATTCCTAATTGGGGGTAACTGGGTGAACAGTACTTGGGACTTCTCTGCAACTTCCTGCAAATCTCTATTTCAAAATAAAAAGTTTAACAAATAGATAGGATGACCAAGGAAAACGATGATGTGGAAATTCAGTTAGCAAAACTTTTTTTTTTTTTTTTTGGCATGGTCAGGCGCCGTTCATTGAACCCAGGTGTGCTGGTTTGAAAGGATGTATGTCCCCTAGAAAAGCCATGTTTTAATCAAAATCCTATTTCATAAAGGTAGAATAATCCCTATTCAATATTGTATGTTTGAAACTGTAATCAGATCATCTCCCTGGATAATGTGATTTAGTCAAGGGTGGTTGTTAAGCTGGATTAGGTGATGGCATGTCTCCACCCATTTGGGTGGGTCTTGGTTGGTTTTTTGGAGTCCTATGAAAGAGGAAACATTTTGGAGAATGGGGGATTCAGAGAGAGCAGAGAAGAACGACATACCCATGAGAGTAGAGAGCCCACAAGCCATTGACCTTTGGAGATGAAGAAGGAAAACGCCTCCTGCGGAGTTTCATGAAACCGAAGCCAGGAGAGAAAGTAGCAGATGATGCCTTGCTCACCATGTGCCCTTCCAGCCGAGAGAGAAACTGTGACTGTGTTCGCCATGTGCCTTTCCAGATGAGAGAGAAACCCTGAATATCATCAGCCTTCTGGAACCAAGGTATCTTTCCCTAGGTGCCTTAGATTGGACATTTCTATAGACTTGCTTTAATTGGACATTTTCTCGGCCTTAGAACTGTAAACTAGCAACTTATTAAATTCCCCTTTTTTAAAAGCCATTCTGATTCTGGTGTATTGCATTCCAGCAGCTAGCAAACTAGAACATCAGATCTCTGGCATGGCAGGTGAGAACTCTACCAATGAGCCACTGTTGCCCACCCAGCAAAACATTTTTAATACAGGTTCTTAGGCTTACTTTCAGTGAGTGTGAGGGTACTGGAGTGAGGACAGAAACCGCTCTCATCTCCTTCTCTAAATAAATGGAAATGCTGGATACAATATAACAAATGTGTTTTTAAATATATAGCTGAGTTCAAAGACTGTAGGTAAGAGAGTCACCTGGGAGCAATTGAAAAACACGCTTGCATTAGTATGGAAATGGGTATTAAGTTTGCATTACCCACACAATGATGGTAGCAGCAGAAAAGGGAACTCGAGCCAAGAGTCAAGACATTTCTTTTTATGTCAAGAAAGTAGCATAAAATTTGTCCTGGAACAAGTGAAACTCATGGAGCTACTTGTGAAACCATCCATAATACTTCTATAGAAATACCATTCAGGACTCATGAACTTCTATAGAAAATGAATCCCACTGAAGCTAAGCTCGCAGTAAAAACATTACAAAGTACGAAAGGAGAAAGACTGCTAAAGAGAAAGTCAGAAGATGCAGTAGCTTGGATAATTCACATTCCCGGGTCTTCCTGGAAGAAGATGCAGAGATGAAGTTAGGAGTTTAAGAAGGTTAGTAAGAGGTAATGCCTATGGAGGATAAAAGGGGGCAGATGGCTAGGAGCAAGATCGGGCAGGAAGAGCCGCACACGCGATGCAGATCTGACAAAGTCTTGGCTAACCCCAAGGGAAACTCAAAGCAAATATTGCCCATTAGAGGAGTTCAATGTTGGGCATCAATGGCAAGACCTAGACCTCCTGCTGTGCTCAGGCATGGTTAGGAGCTTCTTAGTAGGATCAAAAAGCTTAGGCAGATCCGGAAGCTACTGACAGCTCGAAGTTGTCAACTAACCGCACTCCTTGCAGCTGAACAGCAAGTTCGTTCTTGAAGGGAGATCTGAGCGGTGCACTTTCATAGCTGCCACACATGCCAGAAATTAGGATAACAGAACAATCGGAAAGACTTTAATATGACTGCTTAAAAGAGGTAAAAGTAGTAATAGAAGACAGAAGGCAAGGAGAAGAGGTGATGGAAAAAAGAACCAAATATAAAGAATAGAAATAAGCTATTAAAAACTCAATAACCGGTGCATGAGTGGTTCTGTGCCAAAACGCTCGCCTTCCATGCAGGAGATCCGAGTTCATTCCTGGACCATGCACCCCACCCCCGCCAAAAACAAAACAAAACAAAAATTCAAAAGTGTTTTGAGGAGTAGACCAAAGGCAGCTGAATAAATAATTATTAAACTCAAATAGAGCTGAGGACACCCCGCCCCCCCCCCCCCCCAGAATAGAAAGCAACACAGAAAAATGAAGTTATGATAGGCTGTGTAGAATATTAGTGGCATGCGCCATGGGCTCTGAAGCCCCACACCTGGGATTAAATCTCAGCTCTGCTCCTTACTAGTTGTGAGGCCTTGGGCAAATTTTTAAACCTCTTTATGTCAGTTTTTCATCTATAGAATGGAGATCTACTAGTCCCTACCTCATGATGTTGCTATGAGGACTAAATGAGTTCATAGTTCTTGACACTTAGTAAGTGTTCAGTAAATATTAGCTAATGTTAGAGAGGAAAGGAAAATATGAAAGATAAATTAAAAGTCACGGATGAGAAGCCTGATCAAGATGGCAGAGCAGAAAGCCTCAGGGGTCTGTCCCCTCACAGAAACTTTGAACACCCAGCAGGAACTGGCAGAAATAGCTTTCTCAGATCTCCAGAAGAAAAAAACAATTAAAGGACTGAAGTAACAGAGTGAATGCCAATCAAGAAAACAGCTATTTAACAGCTGTAGGATGTCCTGGCGCCCTGGCTGACCCCTGCCCCACTCCCTCACTGGCTTGGCATGGAGCTGGCCAACAGTTCCAGTGTGTGCCCCTGGTCCCAGTTCCAGAGGGAGCATAGAAACCCTCGTGTATGTCTGGTCCCATCTGTTTGGCGGTGGCCTGAGGGTCTCGCTGCCCCAGGACTTGCCCTGGTGACCTGCAGAAGGTCACACAGAACACTGTGTGTGTGTGTGGGGGGGGGGGGCATCGAGTGGATCCCTGGGACAAGGGATTGCTGGCTCTAGAATATGCGGTGCAGTGCCAGGACCATGAGGAAACTGTTCCCTAGGGAAGAGGGACATTTGTATCCATGTAAACAGGGGAATTCCTAGGGCTACATGCATATGCCAAAGAAAAGACACATGCACAGAAAGGATCAGGGAGACCCCTATGCCTTGGCCTGAAGTTATTCTCCAAACTCTTAAGGAGAAGCCCTGAAGGAGGACACTTGCATAGCTCAGTCTGTAAAGACTGGGAAAATGTTCTCTATTTTTTTATTACCATTTTTGTAAACCCTGGCATCTAAGGAAACCTCTGTCATACTCTAGCTGGATAAAAGTCTAAGAGATAGACAGTTCAGAGTATAAATTCCAATAATAACACACTAAAATATAAAAATATAAAAATATCCAGGTTTCATAAATGCCACGTTATTTGGATTAAGTTAAGCATCTACAGATGGGGAAATTCTCCTGGATTATGTGGGTGGGACCTGAATGCCATCACAAGGGGTTGTATAAGGAAGAGGCAGAGAGAGACGTGAAAACATAGCAGAGAGAGATTTAGGGGTGCTGGCTCTGAAGATCGGAGGGAGGGGTCCACAAGCCAAAGAATGTTAGTTGCCACCACAAACTGGAAAAGGAAAGGAACAGGTTCTCCCTTAGAGCCTCTAGCAGGTGCCCAGTCCCACAAACACCTTGGTTTTGGCCCAGAGATACTGATTTCAGGCTTCTAGCCTCCAGACTGTGAAAGAATAAATTTCTGTTGCTTTTTTTAAAAAAAAATCCAGGTTTCAACAAAAGATTATAAAACATACAATAAAAAAAAACAGGAAATGAAATCCCAGGCAAAGAAGATCAAAATATTAGAAACCACCCACGAAAAGGATCAGACCTGAGGCATTCCAGACAAAAACTTTTTAAAAATGGTCTTAAATATGCTCAAAGAGCTAAAGAGGAACTTGGCCAAAAAAGTAAAGAAAATCAGGAAAATGATAGATACACAAAAAGAATATCAATAGAGAGATGGAAATTATGAAAAGCAACCAAACAGAGCTGAAGACCATAGTAACAGAAATGAAAAATTCCTTAGAGGGGTTCGGCCGCACACTGGGGCTGGCAGAAGTATGGGTTAGTGAACATGAAGATAAGACGAGTGAAATCATCCATCTGGGGTGTAGAAAGAGGAAAGAACGAAGACAAGTGAACAGAGCCTGGGAAACCTGGGGGAGAACATCAAACGTACCAACATATACACTGTGGGAATCCCAGGAGGAGAAGGAAGGTGAAAAGGAGCAGAGGGGATATCAAAGAAATAATGGTTTAAAAAAGTCCCCCCAGACTTCCCATGCCTTTTAAGGACAGACATGCACATACACATCCAAAATGCTCAGCGAACTCCAAACAGAACAAACCCGTATAGACCCACACCTCACTATGCTATAATCAAACTGCTGAAGGCCAAAAATGAAGAGAGAATTCTGAAAGCCATCAGAAACCACGGAGGCAAGAAGGTAGTGGGAAACAGATTTAAAGTGCTGAAAGCACAAAATTTGCAAAACAAGATTTTTTTTGCAATATATGTATTTTTATTTTAACTTTTTTATTGTATAGTGTAACATATATACATAGCAAAGAAATAAAAAAGCAATAGTTTTCAAAGCACTCTTCAACAAGCAGTTACAGGACAGATCCCAGAGTTTGTCATAGGCTACCACATCATCCTCTCAGATTTTACCTTCTAGCTGCTCCAGAATATAGGAGGCTAGAGGGCCTAAACATTTTTTTATCATCACAATCAACTTTTTTTCCTTCTTTTTTTTTGTGAAAAATAGCATACACACAAAAACCCATAAATCTCAAAGCACGGCACCACAATTAGTTGTAGAATATATTTCAGAGCCTGACGTGGGCCACAATTTCACAATTCCAGGCCCTTACCTCTTGCCGCTCCAAAACACCAGAGACCAAAAGAGACATCAATCCAATGATTCAGCATTCACACTTATTTGCCAAATCCCACCCTCTCTGCACAACTCCACCATCACCTTTGATCCCTCCTTCCCTCTCCCCAGGGGCGTTTTGGCTATGGCAATTCCAAATTCTCCACATTGAAAGAGTCTGCACTAATATGGGGTAGGGAGATGGAATCATCTGATGCTCCAGAGAATCTGGGCTAGGTTTCAGGACCTATCCAGACCAGGGACCCCTCCAGAGGTTGTAGGTCCCCAGAAAGTTATTCTAGTGCGTGGAACCCCTGCGGAATCCCATACATAGCCCCAGGTGCTCTTCAGGACTGGCTGGAATGGTCCTGGTTGGGGGTTGGCAGGTTATGATAGGTAGCAAGGTCCAACTGAAGCTTGCACAAGAGCAACCTCCAGCACAGCCCCTCGACTCCACCCGAACTCCCTCTGCCACTGACACCTCATTAATTACACCTCTCCTCCCCTCCCTGGCCAGGACGGAACCACTGATCTCACAGTGCCAGGTCCAGATTCATTCCCTGGAGTCACATCCCACGCAGAGAGGAGGGCAGTGATCCTACTCACAGAGCCGGGCCTAGAGAGAGGGAGGCCACACCTGAGCAACAAAAGAGGTCCTCCAGAAGCAACTCCCAGGCACGCCCACAGGTAGTCTAAGCCTCTCTGCTACCTACACAAGTCCCACGAGAGCAAGCCCCATGATTGAGGGCATGGCCCACTGGCTGTCCCCAAAGCTCGACACAGCATCAGGGGTTCCTTGATGCCAAGGCTTAACAGTTTCACATGCTTTTTCCCATCCCTCAGGGGACTCCACCAATACCCTTTGATCATCTGCTTAACATACTCTAGGATGTTTCCAGGCATTGCAATAATCTACACAGGATTAAAGGACCTCTTTCTTATTCTACGTTTCCGTGTTTCAATTGTTCAAATGAGCTGCACAGATTGGTTGAATTAGATTATGCACTACAGAAAATTTCAATTCCAGACCAAAATGAACTTTTTTTCCATTGGTCTTAAAGAATACGTGTGGTTCTAAAATATAGACACTGTCTTCCTTACCCCTAGTTCTAAATTACTCTAACACCAACCTTTTTGGCTTTGTTCTCATCTCTAAATATCAGGTTATATACATAAAATAGCCTCTTAATAATCCAGAAATAATAATCACCACTCCAGACTTAATGTGTCTGTTCTAAAAGCTCACAATCTAGGCCCCTGTTTTCTTATAAGCATTTTCTAAAGGTGACCACACGATTCTTGCTCTTTTGTTTCTGGCCTATTCTGTCTCAATAAATGTTCCACATGTTCATTCACATAGCTGCATGCCTCACAACCCTGCTCCTCACGGTAGCAGCACAACCCTCACTCACAAGCATACACCACTCTTCGCCTACCCACCTCTCCGCCAGTGCATCCCCCAACCACCTGTATCCATCGGGCATAATGTATAGGGCCCAAAGTCTACAGTCCCATCAACATTCTCAATCCTAGACAATTTCACTGCTTCCAAGAGAAGGAAAACCAACAAACACACCCTCGCCAAAAAGGAAATCCAAACCTCCCCCAACTCCCATCCCTCCCCCCATTAATTACCTGTCATTGCTGTGGCTGTGCCGATAGCCTCCCCCTGAACATGGCTCATAGCATGCAACAGCAGTCTTCCCCCCATACCCTGGACTTAAGCACTCTCTGTACAAGAATCACATCCCTGAAGCAATTCCTGTGAGAACCAATTCACATTTCCAGTGCTAATCAGTGGAACACGTAGGTCCACACAACCCCTTCCAATCTTGCCCATCCCCAACATGGCAATATTACGCACAGACCCACCAAAGAACCACCTTCACTCCTATCCACCTCCTCACATTGGAGCCCAACCTCATCAACCAATGGCCCACCCATCTCTAGCCTCCATGCATCCTCAGGTCACCCACACTCTGCACCATGAGCCTCTGATTACACCTCTATGTTGGTCACAACAGTGGAATCCTATAGTATCCATCCCCCCGTGTCTGGTCAACCCCACCCAGCACCATGTCCCCAAGGCCCATCCATCCTGTCTAGCGCCTCAGGATGTCATTCTGTCCCACTGCTGCATAATATTCCATTGCATGCACACATCACATTTTGTTGATCCACTCGTCTGTTGATGAGCATTTGGTCTGTTACTATCTTTTCGCAATTCTGAATAATGCCGCTATGAACATCGGTGTGCAAATATCTGTTTGTGCCGTTGCTTTCAGCTCTTCTGGGTATATACCAAGTAGTGCTAATGCTGGGTCATAGGGCAACTCGATGTTTAGCTTCCTAAGGAACTGCCAAACAGTCCTCCACAGTGGCTGCACCATTATACATTCCCACCAGCAGTGCACAAATGTCCTGGTTTCTCCACATCCTCTCCAACATTTATAGTTTCCTTTATATATAGTTTGTTTAATAACAACCATTGTTATAGCTGTGAAGTGGTATTTCATTGTAGTCTTGATCTGCATTTCCCTTATAGCTAATAAGATGGCTTTTGAGCCATCTGTATTTGCTCTTCAGAAAAATGTCTATTCATATCTTTATTCCATTTTATAATTGGGTTGTTTGTTCTTTTTTTGTTGAGTTGTATGATTTTTTTTCTATATACAGGAAATCAAACCTTTGTCTGACATGTGATTTCCAAATATTTTCTCCCATTGAGTTGGCTGCCTCTTCACCTTTTTGACAAAGTCTTTTGAGGTGCAAAAGCACTTGATTTTGAGGAGTTCCCATTTCTCCATTTTTTCTTTTGTAGCTTATGCTTTGAGTGTAAAGTTTAGGAAGCCACTTCCTATTACTAGGTCTTGAAGTTGTTTCCTTATATTTTCTTCTAGAAGCTTTATAGTGCTAGTTTTTATATTTGGGTGTTTGATACACTTTGAGTTAATTTTTGTGTAGGGTATAAGATAGGGGTCCTCTTTCATTCTTTTGGTTATTGATATCCAGTTCTTCCATGCTCAATTATTGAAAAGACTATTTTGTCACAGTTCAGAGGATTTGAAGGCCTTGTCAAAAATAATTTGACCATATATTTGGTGGTCTATTTCTGCACTCTTGATTAGATTCCATTGGTCAATGCGTCTGTCTTTGTGCCAGTACCATGCTGTTTTGACCACTGTGGCTTTATAATAGGTTTTAAACTCAGGGAGTGTTAATCCTCCCACTTCGTTCTTCTTTTTCAGTATGTTTTTAGCTATTCAGGGTCTCTTTCCCTTCCAGATGTATTTGGTAATTAGTTTTTCCAAATCTATAAAATAGCTTGTTGGAATTTTGATTGGTACTGTGTTGAATCTATAGATCAATTTGGGGAGAATTGACATCTGAACTATATTTAGCCTTCCTGTCCATGAGCAGGGAATGTCTTTCCACCTATTTAGATCTCCTTTGATTTCCTTCTTTTTATTTTTATGATTCCAAAAAAATGTTTTTAGTGCACTGGACATATGAATAGCTATATGGGAGATAAATATGATTAAAGATTGAAATGTACAGAATGCAACTGTACTAAGACGGTGCAAAAGCTAAGTGTTTTCCATTACTTTTATCCAAATGTCAGGATGGGGAGGAAAAGCCCTAGTTCCCAAACTGGTTTGTAGGGGCAGTTTGTAGGTAAAGAAGGTTTTCAGTACAGATCTGAAGTAATGGCATGCATGCTGGTATGTAATTTGAGGCACATTATTGGTTTCCATGACGAAAAGCGGAGTTCAATCTCCCAGGGGATGCAGGGAGTGTCCTGTAGAATCTGTCCAAATCTTGGGAGGGGACCACTGAAGTCTGAGGGCATAGGTTCCATCGTGTGTAAAGGCCCTTTTAGTCCTCTTTCCTGGACTCTGCAGATGATGGCTATTCTGAGCATTCTGGTACATGACAACCTGTACACACGAGAAAAAGCTTTGCTTTGGAGAGACTGTTGTGTGGGAACAAACTTTTCCAAGGTGGTTTTACTACTTACAACACAATGAGCAACACAAAAAGTCCTGAATGTGCAAGGCTTTGATACTCGATATTGTAACTGGACTGATTTTAATACCCCAAGCCTTGGGCACAGGGTCGTTGGGTCAGCAGGGAAGACATAGGGCTGAATAAAGTTCTCTCTCCGAGCCCTCCTGCATAACCAACGTGCTTGGATTGCTCAGAGTAAGCAACACATTTGGCAGTTCCCCGACAAGCCAACGGGCCCTCAGACCCTGCCCTGGAGTCATATAGCCACTCAAACCCTAAATATGCAAAGTGAGCCTCTACCCAGCTCCGAATTTCAGCGATTACACGCAGAATTCAAGGATGCAAAGACCTCCCAGGTGAGTTTCCTGGAATGCGGCCTACGGGCCGCCCTTCCAGGCGCGATCCTCCCGCGCTCCCCCAAACCGGGTCTGCGTCTCCGAGTCCCGCCGCCGTGCTCCCTCCGGCCCTCTCATTCTTCCTCTTCTCTCGCCCTCCTCTCCTCCCCTGCGGCTGTCACTGATCGACGCCAGGGGGGAGATAGGTGGGAAGTGACTGCTTCGCTGACACGCAGGCCCGCTGGCCTGATTTCTTTCTTTCTTTCTTTTTTAATATGTTTATTGACAAATCTTCACAAGCATACAGTCCACACATGGTATACAATCAATAGCTTACAATATCATGACATAGTTGTTATTCTTCACCATAATTGTTTTTTAATGAAACATAACCACATACAAACATAAACATTCTTACCATATGATCATTCCATTCTTGTTATATAATCAGTAACTCACAATATCATCATATAGTTGTATAGTCATCATCACAATCATTTCTTAGAACATTTGCATCAATTCAGAAAAAGAAATAAAAAGAAAACAAAAAAAATTCATACATACCATACCCCTTACCCCTCCCTTTCACTGATCACTAGCATTTCAATCTACTAAATTTATTTTAACATTTGTTCCCCCTATTATTTATTTATTTTTATTCCATATATTTTACTTGTCTTTGATAAAGTAGATAAAAAGAGCATCAGACACAAGGTTTTCACAATCACAGAGTCACATTATGAAAGCTATATCATTATACAATCATCTTCAAGAAACATGGCTACTGGAGCGTAGCTCTACATTTTCAGGCACTTCCCTCCAGCCTCTACATTACATCTTGAATAACAAGATGATATCTATTTAATGCGTAAGAATAACCTCCAGGATAACCTCCCAACTCTGTTTGGAATCTCTCAGCCATTGACACTTTATTTTGTCTCATTTCTCTCTTCCTCCTTTTGGTCGAGAAGGTTTTCTCAATCCCTTGATGCTGAGTCCCAGCTCATTCTCAGATTTCTGTCCCACATTGCCAGGAAGGTTCACACCCTTGGGAGTCATGTCCCACATAGAGAGGGGGAGGGCAATAAGTTTGCTTGTCTTGTTGGCTGAGAGGGAGAGGCCACATCTGAGCAACAAAAGAGGTTCTCCTGGGGGTGACTCTTAGGCCTAATTTTAAGTAGGCTTAGCCTATCCTTTGTGGGGTAAGGTTTCTTATGAACAACTCCAAGGGAGTTAGCCTATTGCTTTGGTTGTTCCCACTGCTTGTGAGACTATCAAGAATTCTCCACTTGGGGAAGCTGAATTTTCCCCCTTTCTCACCATTCCCCCAAGGGGACTTTGCAAATACTTTTTTATTCACTGTTCAAGTCACTCTGGGATTTATCAGGGCATCACTCTGTACAAAAATCTCATGCCCTATGCAAGGTTCCAAGTATTATGGTGTTCAATTAAGCTGTCCACATAAGTTATGTTAGGAACTGCAATAGTCAAAATAAAAATTTTGTACAAAATAAACATTTTTTGCTTTAGTCTCATGCATAAGTTAAAGTTTTAAAATATTAATTACCATCTATTTTCAGCACCCTGCAGTATTGACATTCCTTTGTTCTTCCTCATGCAAAAACATTTTTTAATTTGTACATTTAGTCACTATCATTATACACTCTAGGCATTCCTAGATTAAGCCATCTCAGTTTTTATTGTCCATCTTTCCTTCTGATTTCATTTGTGCCCCCAGGTCTCCTCCCTCTATCATTCTCACATTCAGCTTCATTCAGTGTTCTAATATTATTGTATTACAGTTAGTATTGTGCTATCCACTTCTGAATATTTACAATCAGTTCTGTTGGCCAATCTGTATCCCTTCCACTCCAATTACCCAATACTTACTCTATTTCTATCTCCTTATGTTCTCTATTACAAACTGAAATTTTCCAAGTTCATTCACTAATGTCAATTCATATCAGTGAGACCACACAGTATTTGTCCTTTTGTTTCTGGCTAATCTCACTCAGCATAATGTCCTTAAGGTCCATCCATGTTGTTACATACTTCATAACTTTATTCTGTCTTACAACTGCATAATATTCCATTGTATGTATATACCACAGCTTGTTTAGCCACTCATCTATTGATAGACATTTGGGCTGTTTTCATGTCTTCGCAGTTGTAAATAATGCTGCTATAAACATTGGTGTGCAAATGTCCCTTTGTGTCCTTGCCCTCATGTCCTCTGAGTAGATACCTAGCAATGATATTGCCAGGTCATATGGCAATTCTATACTTAGCTTCCTGAGGAACCACCAAACTGCCTTCCACAGCAGTTGTACCATTTGACATTCCCACCAACAGTGGATAAGTGTGCCTCTTTCTCCACATCCTCTCCAGCACTTGTCGTTTTCTGTTTTATTGGTAATGGCCATTCTGGTGGGTCTGAGATGATATCTCACTGTGGTTTGGTTTGCATTACTCTAATAGCCAGGGAAGTTGAGCAACTTTTCATGTGCTTTTTGGTCATTTGTATTTCCTCTTCTGAGAAGTGTTTGTTCATGTCTTTTGCCCATTTTGTAATTGGGTTGTCTGTCTTTTTGTTGTTGAGTTGAGCAATCTCTTTATATATTCTGGATACTAGACCTTTATCTTATATATCATTTCCAAGTATTGTCTCCTAGTGTGTGGGCTGTCTTTTTACTTTCTTGATGAAGTTCTTTGATGCACAAAAGTGTTTAATTTTGAGGAATTTCCATTTGTTTATTTATTTCTTCAGTGCTCTTGCTTTGGGTGTAAGGTCTATAAAACCACCTGCAAGTATAAGATTTATAAGATCTTTCCCTACATTTTCTTCAAACAGTTTTATGGTCTTAGATCTAATGTTTAGGTCTTTGATCCATTTTGAGTTAATTTTTGTAAAGGGTGTGAGATATGGATCCTCTTTCATTCTTTTGCATGTGGATATCCAGTTCTTCAAGCACCATTTATTGAAGAGACTGTTCTGTCCCAGGTGAGTTGGCTTGACTGCCTTATCAAAGATCAATTGTCCATAGATGAGAGGGTATATATCTGAACACTTTATTTGATTCCATTGGTCAGTATATCTATCTTTATGCCAGTACCATGCTGTTTTGACCACCATAGCTTCATAATATGCCTTAAAGTCAGGTAGCGTGAGGCCTCCAACTTAATTTTTCTTTCTCAGGATATTTTTAGCTATTTGGGGCACTCTGCCCTTCCAGATAAACTTGCTTATTGGTTTTTCAATATTTCTGAAAAGCAAGCTTTTAGGATTTTAATTGGCATTGCATTGACTCTGTAAATCAATTTAGGTAGAATTGACATCTTAACTATATTTAGTCTTCCAATCCATGAACACAGTGTGCCCTTCCATTTATTTAGATCTTCTGTGATTTCTTTTAGCAATTTCTTGTAGTTTTCTTTGTATAGGTCTTTTGTATCTTTAGTTAAATTTATTCCTAAATATTTTATTCTTTTGGTTGCAATTGTAAATGGAGGTTTTTTTTTCTTGATTTCCCCCTCAGATTGTTCATTACTAGTGTATAGACACACTACAGATTTTTGAGTGTTGATCTTGTAACCTGCCACTTTGCTGTACTCATTTATTAGCTCTAGTAGTTTTGCTGTAGATTTTTTGGGGTTTTCAAAATATAGTATATCATCTGCAAACAGTGAGAGTTTTACTTCTTCCTTTCCAACTTTGATGCCTTGTATTCCTTTTTCTTGTCTAATTGCTCTGGCTAGAACTTCCAACACAATGTTGAATAACAATGCTGATAGTGGACATCCATGTCTTGTTTCTGATCTTAGGGGGAAATATTTTAGTTTTTCCCCATTGAGGATGATGTTAGCTGTGGGTTTTTCATATATTCCCTTGATCACGTTGAAGAAGTTCGCTTCTATTCCTATCCTTTGAAGTGTTTTCAACAAGAAAGGATGTTGAATTTTGTCAAATGCCTTTTCTGCATCAATTGAGATGATCATGTGGTTTTTCTGCTTTGATTTGTTGATATGTTATGTTACATTAATTGATTTTCTTAGGTTGAAACATCCTTGCATACCTGGGATGAATTCTACTCGATCATGGTGTATAATTCTTTTAATGTGCTGCTGGGTTTGATTTGCAAGAATTTTGTGGTGGGTTTTTGCATCTGTATTCATTAGAGAGATTGGTCTGTAGTTTTCTTTTCTTGTAATATCTTTGTCTGGGTTTGGTATGAGGGTGATGTTGGCTTCATAGAATGAGTTAGGTACTTTCCCCTCTCTTCAATTTTTTTGAACAGTTTGAGCAGGGTTAGTACTAATTCTTTCTTGAATGTTTGGTAGAATTCACATGTGAAGCCATCTGGCCCTGAACTTTTCTTTTTGGGGAGCTTCATAATGACTGATTCAATTTCTTTACTTGTGATTGGCTTGTTGAGGTCACCTATTGCTTCTTGAGTCAGTGTTGGTTGTTCATGCCTTTCTAGGAAACTGTCCATTTCATCTACATTGTTGTATTTATAGCATAAAGTTGTTCATAGTATCCTCTCATCACTTCCTTTATTTCTGGGGGAGAATGGTTATGTCTCCTCTTCCATTTCTGATTTTATTTATTTGCAGTCTCTCTCTTCTTTTTGTCAACTTTGCTAAGGGTCCATCAATCTTATTTTCTCATAGAACCAACTTCTAGTTTTGTTGATTTTCTTGATTGTTTTCATAGTCTCAATTTTATTGATTTCTTCTCTAATCTTCATTATTTCTTTCCTTTTGTTTGCTTTGGGGTTAGTATGCTGTTCTTTCTCTAGTTTTTCCAAGTGGACAGTTAATTCCTCAATTTTTGCTCTTTTCTTCTTTTTTGATATAAGCATTTAGGGCAATAAATTTCCCTCTTAGCCCTGCCTTTGTTGCATCCCATAAGTTTTGATATGTTGTGTTTTCATTTGCCTTGAGATATTGACTGATTTCTCTTGTAATTTCTTCCTTGACCCACTGGTTGTTTAAGACTGTGTTGTTGAACCTCCATATATTTGTGAATTTTCTGGCACTCTGCCAAGTATTGATTTCCAACTTCATTCCTTTATGATGTAAGAAAGTGTTTTGCATGATTTCAATCTTTTAAAATTTATTGAGACTTGCTTTGTGAACCAGCATATGATCTATCCTTGAGAATGATCCATGAGCACTTGAGAAAAAGGTGTATCCTGCTGTTGTGGGTATAATGTTCTATAAATGTCTGTTAATCTAGCTCATTTATTGATTATTCAAACTCTCTGTTTCTTTATTGATCCTCTGTCTAGATGTTCTGTCCATTGATGAGAGTGGGGAATTGAAATCACCAACTGTGTCAGTTAGATTCAGTTGTCAACTTGGCTAGGTGAGCATACCTAATCTTGTTGCTGCGGTCATAAGCCAACAGTACGTGAACCTCATCTGTTGCTAATTACATCTGCAGTCAGCTAGGAGGCGTGTCTGCTGCAATGAGTGACGTTTGACTTAATTAGCTGGTGCTTAAATGAGAGAACGCAATGTAGCACAGCCTAGCAACTCGGCATTCCTCATCTCAGCACTAGCAGCTCAGCCCAGGCCTTTGGAGATGCAGAAAGAAGTCACCCCAGGGAAAGTTGTTGGAACCCAGGGGCCTGGAGAGAAGACCAGCCGAGACCATCTTGTGCCTTCCACGTAAGAAAGAACCTCAGTGGAAAGTTAGCTGCCTTTCCTCTGAAGAACCAACAAAATAAATCCCCTTTTATTAAAAGCCAATCCATCTCTGGTGTGATGCATTCCGGCAGCTAGTAAACTAGAACACGAACTATTATGGTAGATGTGTCTATTTCTCTTTTCAGTGTTTGCCACATGTATTTTGGAGCATTCTGGCTCAGTACATAAATATTTATGACTGTTATGTCTTCTTGTTGAATTGTTCCTTTTATTAATACATAGTGTCCTTCTTTGTCTCTTTTAACTGTTTTACATTTGAAGTCTAGTTTGTTGGATATTAGTATAGTTACCCCTGCTCTTTTCTGATTGTTATTTGCATGAAATACCTTTTCCCAACTTTTCACTTTCAACCTAAATTTGTCCTTGGGTCTAAGATGTGTTTCCTGTAGACAGCATATAAATGGGTCCTGTTTTTTAATCCATTCTGCCAGTCTATGTCTTTTGATTGGGGAGTTTAATCCATTAACATTTGGTGTTATAACTGTACAGGCTGTACTTTCTTCTACCATCTTGCCTTTTAAATTTTATATGTCATATCTAATTTTTCTTCTTTTTACCTTTACTGATAGTCTTCATTTCTACACTCTTCTCCACACCTCTCTCTCCTGTCTGTCTCTAGTGCTCCCTTTAGTATTTCTTGCAGAGCTGGTCTCCTGGTCACAAATTCTCTCAGTGATTTTTTTGTCTAAAAATATTTTATCCCCCTCATTTTTGAAGATCAATTTTGCTGGATATTGAATTCTTAGTTGGCAGTTTTTCTCTTTTAATAAGTTAAATATATCATCCCACTATATTCTTACCTCCATGGTTTCTGCCGAGAAATCTGTGCATAGTCTTATTGAGCTTCCCTTGTATATGATGGATTGCTTTTCTCTTGCTGCTTTCAAGATTTTCTGCTTCTCTTTGACATCTGACATTCTGATTAGCAAGTGTCTTGGAGCACATCTATTTGGATCTATTCTGTTTGGGGCATGCTGCACTTCTTGGATCTATAATTTTAAGTCTTTCATAAGAGTTGGGAAATTTTCAGTGCTAATTTCCTCCATTAGTTTTGCTCCTCCTTTTCCCCTCTCTCCTTCTGGGACACCCACAACATGTATATTTGTTCGCTTCATGTTGTCATTTAATTCCCTGAGTCCCTGCTCATATTTTCCCGTTCTTTTACCTATATTTTCTTTCACTTGTCATATTTCAGATGTCCCATTCTCCAATTCACTAATCCTAACTTCTGCCTCTTGAAGTCTAACATTATAGGTTTCCATTGTTTTTTTTCCCCATCTCTTCTACTATGACTTTCATTCCCATAAGTTCTGTGATTCGTTTTTTTAGACTTTTAATTTCTTCTTTTTGTTCATTCCTTGCCTTCTTTATATCTTCCCTCAATTCATTGATTTGATTTTTGATGAGGTTTTCCATGTCTGTTCGAACATTCTGAATTAATTGTTTCAACTCTTGTATCTCATTTGAACTGTTGGTTTGTTCCTTTAACTGGGCGATAACTTCAATTTTCCTAGTATGATTCATTATTTTTTGCTGGTGTTTAGGCATTTAATTACCTTAATTAGTTTATTCTGGAGATTGTTTTCACTTTTTTTTTTTTACCTAGGATTTTCTTGCTGGATGACTTTGTTGTCTATCTGTTCTTTGACATTCAGTTCAGCTTATTCTAGTCCTTTAGCTTAGGCTTTGTTTAACAGATCAGAATTTTTCAGTTCTTGTTTTTTTGTTTCTTGCCCTGCCTGTATGGTGCCTTCCCCCCCCACCCCTCACTTAGGAGGGTCTACTTAGGTATTATAGACCCCAGCTAGATTTTCCCAGACCAAACATACCTCCTCTCAGGAGGAAAGAGTCACCTGTGTCTGTTTTCCCTGAGGGTTGAAAGGCTTTCCTATGAAGCCTCTAGACTCTGTGCTTTTCCTGTTCTGCCCAGTATGTGGTGCTTGTCTGCCTGCAGGTCCCACCAGCATAAGGTGATGAGGTACCTTTAACTTTAGCAGACTCTCCCTGCTGGGGGCATGGTTGAGACAGAGGAGAGGTTGTAGGCTGGCTTTAATCGCTTCAGTTCTCCAGGCCATGGGGTCTGAACTCCTCAAGGGAGGGATTCCACCTGAGCTGGGCCTCACCCCTCTCCTGGGGAAGGCACAGGCTCCAGACAAACTCTCAGACAAGCTTAATTCTGCCTATGCCTGGGACAGTGGAGCCCAAGAAGCCTTGCAGCTGTATCCAAACAGCAGTCAAGCCATAGAAACACAGTCACAATAAAGAAAAAGAAAAATCCTTTTCAGAGCAGGACCCCCATTCCTCGGGTTTGTCAATCAAGAGCTTAAGTTGGTTTATTGCTCTGTGTATCTTCAGGTCCTATGTGCCCCTTCCTTTCCTTCAGGGTCCAGATTTTTTCAAATCCAAAAAGTTCTGTATTTTTTTTTTTTCCATCAGCCCTGCCACCCCTGCACCGGACCTCCAGTCCAGTGACCTCCACTTTTACTTGAGGTTCAGCTGAGCTGGGGGCCTATTTTTAGCAGTCAGAATTTGTTAATTAATTCCACAATTGGAGCTTGGTTAGTGCTCAGCCCCTGCTGCTGGTAAACTCTCTTTCCTTTTCTGTCTGGGAAGCAGCCTGTGGGGGAGAGGCGCTAGCTACCACAGCTTGGGGAACTCATGGTTCTGGGTAGGCTCGCAGCTGGCCCAACTGTTCCAGACTGGGTATGCTGTGTGTCTGGTCACTGATGTGGCCCCAGCAGTTGTTCTGTACCGTTCCTGGCCATTTATTAGCTGCTTTGGAGGATGAACTAAGCCCCACAACTCCCTAAGCTGCCATCTTGGCTCCCCTCTCCTTTGATTTCTTTCAACATTATGTAGTCTTCTGTGTATAGGTCGTTTAGGTCCCTAATTAAATTCATTCCTAAGTACTTGATTCTTTTAGTTGCTATTTTGAATGGAATTTTCCCCTTAACTGACTCCTCAGCCAGCTTATTGCTTGTGTGTAGAAATGTTACTGATTTTTGCACATTAATTTTATATCCCACCACCTTGCTGAATTTGTTTATTAGCTCAAGTAACTTTGCTGTAGATTTCTCAGGATCTTCCAAACATAGTATCATATCATCTGTAAATAGTGAGAGTTTTACTTCTTCCTTTCCCATTTGTATGTCTTTTATTTCTTTGTCCTACTTGATTGCTCTAGCTAGAACTTCTAGCACAATGTTTAATAATAGTGGTAACAGTGGACATCCTTGTCTAATTCCTGATCTTAGGGGAAAGGCTTTCAGTCTCTCTCCATGGAGTATGATGTTGACTATTCATTTTCCAAATATTCCTTTTATCATATTGATGTAGTTACCTTTGATTCCTATGTTTTGGAGAGTTTTTACAGAAAAGGATGCTGAATTTTGTCGAATGTTTTTCAGCATCAATCGAGATGATCATGTGATTTTTCCTTTTTGATTTGTTAATGTGCTGTATTATATTAATTGATTTTCTTCTGTTGAACCATCCTTGCATTCCTGGTATAAACCCCACTTGGTCATGGCTTATAATTCTTTTAATGTGTTGTTGGATTAGATTTGCTAATATTTTTTTGTTGAGAATTTTTACGTCTATGTTTATTAGGGAGATTGGCCTTTAGTTTTCCTTTCTTATAGTATCTTTATCTGGTTTTGATATTTAAATGACATTAGCTTCATAAAATGAGTTAGGTAGAGTTTCTTTTTCCTCAGTTTTTTTGAAAAGTTTGAGCAGGATTGGTTTTAGTTTTTTATGGAATGTTTTATAAAATTCCCCTGTGATGCTGTCTGGCCCTGGACTTTTCTTTATAGGAAGATTTTTGATGACTGATTGAATCTCTTTACTTGTGATTGGTTTGTTGAGATCTTCTGTTTCTTCCTGAGTCAGTGTAGCTTGTTTATGTGTCTCCAGGAATTTATCTATTTCATCTAAGTTGTCTAGATTGTTAATGTATAATTGTTCATAGTATCCTCTTATGATTTCTTTTATTTCTTCAGGTTCTGTGGTAATGCACCCCTTCTCATTTCTGATTATGTTCATTTGCCTTTTCTCTCTTTTTTTCTTTGTCAGTCTTGTAGTGGCCCATCAATTTTATTGATTTTTTCAAAGAACCAGTTTTTGGTTTTATTGATTCTTTCTATTGTTTTTTGGTTTTCCCATTCATTTATCTCTGCTTTATTTAATCTTTGTTATTTCTCTTCTTCTATTTACTTTGGGGTTAGTTTGCTGTTCTTTCTCAAGTTCCTCCAGGTGTGCTGTTATTTGTGCTCTTTCTTGTCTTTTAATATAGGCATTTAGGGCAATAAATTTCCCTCTCAGCACAACCTTTTCTGCATCCCATAAGTTCTGATAGGTTGTGTTCTCATTTTCATTCATCTCCAGATAGCTACTGATTTCTCTAGCAATTTCTCCTTTGACCCACTGATTGTTTAAGAGTTTATTATTTAATCTCCATAAGTTTGTGAATTTTCTTGTTCTTTGGTGGTTATTGATTTCCAGCTTCATCCCACTGTGATCAGAAAAAGTGCTTTGAATAATTTCAATATTCTTAAATTTATAAAGACCTGTTTTGTGCCTCAGCATATGATCTATCCTGGAGAATGTTCCATGAGCACCAGAGAAGAATATATATCCTTGTGCTTTGGTGTGTAATGACCTATATATGTCTATTAGGTCTAATTCATTTGTCAAGTTATTTAACTTCTCTATTTCCTTATTGATCTTCTGTCTGGTTGTTCTATCTATAGAGGAGAGTGGTGTATTGAAGTCTCCTACTGTTATTGTTGAAATATCTATCACTCCCTTTAATTTTGCCAATGTCTGTCTCATGTACTTTGGAGCTCCTTGATTGGGAGCATAAACATTTATGATTATTATATCTTCTCAGTGAATTGACCCTTTAATTATGAGCTGAGACTCAGCATCAAGGGACTGAGAAAAACCCTAGAATGAGCTAAGAATTAACATCAAGGGATTGAGAGAAACTTCTCGACCAAAAGGGGGAAGAGTAAAATGAGACAGTGTCAATGGCTGAGAGATTCCAAACAGAGTCGAGAGGTTATCCTGGAGCTTATTCTTACGCATTAAGTAGATATCACCTTGTTGTTCAAGATGTAGTGGAGAGGCTGGAGGGAATTGCCTGAAAATGTAGTGCTGAGTTCCAGTAGCCATGTTTCTTGATGATGATTGAACAATGATATAGCTTTCACAATGAGACTCTGTGAATGTGAAAACCTTATGTCTGATGCTCCCTTTAGCTACTATATCAACAGAAGAGTAGAACATATGGAATAAAAATAAATAATAGGGGGAACAAATGTTAAAATAAATTCAGTTTGAAATAGTGGTAAATGAAAGCGAGGGGTAAGGGGTATGGTATGTATAGTCTTTTTTTTCCCTCTATTATCATTTTATTTCTTTTTCTGTTGTCTTTTTATTTCTTTTTCTAAATCGATGCAAATGTACTAAGAAATGATGAATATGCAACTATGTGATGATATTAAGAATTACTGATTGTATATGTAGAATGGAATGATACCTAAATGCTTTGTTTGTTAATTTTTTTAATTAATAAAAAAAGTTAAAAAAAAAACTGAGGGGGGAGATTAAAGTTTTCACAGACAAAGTAGTCCTGAAGTAATTTGTCAACAAGAGACTGGCCCTACAAGAAATACTAAAAGGATTTCTGCTGACTGAAAAAAAAAAGACAGGAGAGGAAGGCCTAGAGGAGGGCACAGAACTGAAGAGTACCACTAAGAGTAATTTAAAGAATACAAAGAGAAAGAGGGAAAAGAATATATAGATCTGACAAATAAAATTAAAAAAAATAAGATGGTGGATTCAAGAAATGCCTTTTCAGTAATAACTTTGAATGTTAACAGACTAAACTTACCAATTAAAAGATACAGATTGGCAGAATGGATTAATAAACATGATCCAGCTATGCTGTAAACAGCTCTATGCTGCCTACAAGAGACTCTCTTAGATACAGGGATGCAAAGAAATTGAAAGTGAAAGGATGGAAAAAGATTTTTCACACAAGTTGTAACCAAAAGAAAGCACTAGTAGCTATACTAATATTGGGCAAAATAGATTTTAAATGTAAAGACATTATAAGAGACAAAAGACCCCTCGCTTTCATTTACCACTATTTCAAACTGAATTTATTTTAACATTTGTTCCCCCTATTATTTATTTTTATTCCATATGTTCTACTCTTCTGTTGATATAGTAGCTAAAGGGAGCATCAGACATAAGGTTTTCACATTCACAGAGTCTCATTGTGAAAGCTATATCATTGTTCAATCATCATCAAGAAACATGGCTACTGGAACACAGCACTACATTTTCAGGCAATTCCCTCCAGCCTCTCCACTACATCTTGAACAACAAGGTGATATCTACTTAATGCGTAAGAATAAGCTCCAGGATAACCTCTCGACTCTGTTTGGAATCTCTCAGCCATTGACACTGTCTCATTTTACTCTTCCCCCTTTTGGTCGAGAAGTTTCTCTCAATCCCTTGATGTTAATTCTTAGCTCATTCTAGGGTTTTTCTCAGTCCCTTGATGCTGAGTCTCAGCTCATTCCAGGATCTCTGTCCCATGTTGCCAGGAAGGTCCACACCCCTGGGAGTCATGCCCCACGCAGAGAGTCCCCCCTCAGTTTTGAAGGAAAATTTGTCTGGGTATAGAATTCTTGGCTGGAAGTCTTTCTCTTTCATGATCTTGAATATATCATAGCACTGCTTTCTCACCTCCAGGGTGCTAGTTGAGTAGTCTGAACTTAGTCTTATTTTGTCTCCCTTGAATGTAGTAGATTGTTTTTCTCTTACTGCTTTCAGGATTTTCTGCTTCTCTTAAAATTTGACAGACTGATTAGTATGTATCTTGGGGAAGGCTTATTTGGATTTATTCTGTTTGGAGTTTGTTGGGCTTCTTTGGCTTGTATATTTATGTCCTTTATGAGGATTGGGAATTTTTCCCCCATCACATCCTCAACAGCTCTTCCTAACCTTTCCTCCTCTCTTCTCCTTCTGGGACACCAATGATTCTTATATTTGCATGCTTTGTTTTATCTATCATTTCCCTGAGATCCAATTCAATTTTTCCATGTTTTTTGACATTTGCTGTTTTGAGTTTTTGAAGTCAGTTATCCTGTCCTCTATATCACTTATTCTTCTTTCTCTTCAAATCTGGTGTTGTATGCCTCTAGTATGTTTTTCATTCAATCAACAGAGTCTTTAATCTCTGTGAGATCTACTATTTTTCTATTTATTCTTTCAAAATCCTCTTTATGCTCTTCTACTATCTTCTTGATCTCCTTTATGTCATTTGCTATCCCACTTATTTTATTAAGCAGAGTTGTATGAACATCTTTGATTAGTTGTTCCAACATCTGCGCCTCCTCTGGTGTTTTTTTTGGTTTGTTTGTTTTGTTTTACTTTTAGTCCGAGAATCAAACCTGGTACTCCTACATGGAAGGTGCGCATCTACCACTGAACCACCCATGCACTCTCTCCTCTGGTGTTTAAATTTGGTCATTAGGCAGGGCTATATCTATCTCCATTGTGATATGCTTTGTGATCTTCTGCCATCTTCGTGGCATGTAAATATCTTGATTGATTTACTTTGGCAGTTGATTTCTTTCAGTAGTGTAAAGCCTTGTATTTGTGGGATGATTGTACAGCAGGGAGCAGGGTACCGGGTGGGGCACTCAGTGCAGTGATTTGTTTCAGGGCAAGTGTAGGTGCACTTTGGGGATGTTATGCTGGTGCTCATGAACATGGGTGCCCAGTGGAGGATGTAGGTGTACAGGTGCTGTACAGGTGCACTGGTCTGGGGGGCGTAAACTTGGTGTGCATTGGTCTAAGGCATGGGGCTCTTTGTGCACATGTGTAGAGCTGTGGCAGCAGGTCAGCAATATGCCTTCAAAGATTGGGGGCAGATGTGACCCAGCTGCTCAGGTCAGCACTTTCTCAGAGCTGGGAAGGGTGGCTGAGGGCCATATTCGTGTGCGGATCTAGGACTGCTATAAAGTACGGTTCTCAGAGCCGAATGACGTGACTGGAGGCCCGTGCTCATGCAAGAGCCTGGGAGTGCCGTAAACTGATATGCAGCACTTGGCGGGGGGTGGGGGGTGTGCGTCTGTGTGACAGTATGAGCAACAGGGCAAGGGTAGCCTGGGTATGGAGGTTAGTGCCCACAGCCTTTATTCCCTGGTAGCCACCTGCAGGGAACAGGGAGGGGGAGGTAGTGCTCAGGAGGTGTGCAGGAGAGGTGGGTTGGGCTGCACTTGGGGTGGAGGAGTGAGGCAGGTATGAGTTCTGGGGCTGGTGTGGTGGGGGCGCTGGGAGCCTGGGGAATGGGAGCAGGTGATGGGGTTTGGGTGCCTGTGTTGTGGGGTGAGTTGCTGGTCATGGGGCTGTGCCGGTGAGGGTAGAAAACCCAAGAAATACGACCTGGCTTACTTCCTAGTCCCAGGCTCCCATCCACACACTCCTGTGGGCCCCATGGCACTGCCCCTTCACACCAGGCTCCAGCTTTCTGCCTCTCAGGTCCTTGGCCTCTGCAACCAGGGCTGCCCCATGTGTTGCAGAAGGCTCTCCCAGGTAAGCTGCACTCCTGAATCACTGCCTCAGTTGCCCTCCTGTCCCTTCTCTAACTTTTCCATGGAGCAGGGCTAATCTTGAGCTACTCTATTCCCAAACAAGATTTTTATATCTGGCAAAACTGTCTGTCAAAAAGGAGGGAGGGATTAAGATGTTCCAAGGTGTATTAGCTAGGGTTCTCCAGAGAAACAGAATCAGCAGGAAATATCTATAGATATAAAATTTATAAGTGTCTCATGTAACCGTGGGAACATAGAGTCCAAAATCTGTAGGGCAGGCTGTGAAGCTAACGACTCCAATGAAGAGCCTGGATGCACTCCGCAAGAGAGGCTCACCAGCCAAAGCAGGAAGAGATCCTGTTTCTTCTGAATCCTCCTTAAAAGCCTTCCAGTGATTAGATTAAGCATCATTCATTGCAGAAGACCTTCCCCCCCGACCTTGGTTGATTTCAAATGGAATCAGCTGTGGAGGCAGCCAACATGATCGTGATTTAATTCCATGAAATGTCCTCATCACAACAGACAGACCAGCACTTGCCCAACAGACAAACAGGCACCACCACCTGGCCAAGATGACACATGAAGTGACTGACATCAGGTGAAAAAAAAGCTGAAGGAGTTCATCACCACCAGACCAGCTCTACAAGAAATGCTAAGGGGCCTTCTGTAGGTTGAAAGGAAAAGATAGTAGACAACTGACTGAGGGTTCATGAAGAAACAAAGATCTCCAGTAAAGATAATGGCATGGGTAGTTAGCACTGAGGTAGCATTGTATTTTGGTTTGTAACCTCACTTTTTACTTCTTATAAGATATAAAAGACAGATGCAGAAACTGTAGTGATAAATCAATGGTGTTGGTCTCATAATGTATAAACATGTCATTTTTGATCTACATAAAGGTGGGGAGCACAGGGATATTGGAACATAGTTTGTGTATGCTACTGAAGTTTTTAAGTTGGTATCAAAGCAAACAAGATTGTTATAGATTTGGGATGTTAGATTTAAGGCCTATAGTAACCACAAAGAAAATGTCAGAAAATATGGAAGTACGTAGAGATAGAAAGTAGAGTACAGGTTACCAGGGGTGGGGGTAGGGACGGTGGAGAGTTCATGCAAAGAGTGTAGGGTTTCTTTTGGGGGTGGAGGGAAAGTTTTAGTAACGGATGGTGGTGAGGATATTGCAACATTGTGATTGTGATAAATTCCCCTGAATGTTATGCTTGGGAGGGATTGGGATGGGAAGATTTATATTGTATATACATTTCCATAATTTAAAAGCAAGAAAGAAAAACTAAAGAGATAAATGACAATTGAATGCAAGCATGATACTGGATGGGATCTGAGAATGGGAGAGACGAGGCTCAAAAGGACATTATTGGCACATAAGAAAAAAAATGGAATCTATATAGAATGCAAGCTTTATATCAATGTTAAATTCTTGAACTTGATTACTGCACTTACAGTAATTACATAAGTGAATATCTTTGTTGCACGAAATGTACATTGAAAGTATTATGTGTTCAAGAAATATAATGTGTGCCATCTGTTCTCAAATGCTCAGAAAATGATAGATAGATAGATAGATAAAGAATGATATGGCAAAGGTGATAAAAATATTTAAACTGGTGGATCAGGATACCTGGGGGAGTGGATGCATGTTGGAGTTCTCTATATGGAGCTTATGTTATTTCTGCAACTGTCCTATTAATTTGAAATTATTTCAAAATAAATGTTTTTTAAACAGTCACACAGGAGAGGGGTGCAAGGTTAGTTCAGTGGTAGAATTCTTATCTGCCATGTGGGAGACCCAGGTTTGATTCTTTTTTTTTTTATTAATTAAAAAAAAATTAACTAACACAACATTTAGAAATCATTCCATTCTACATATGCAATCAGTAATTCTTAATATCATCACATAGATGTGTGATCATCATTTCTTAGTACATTTGCATCGATTTAGGAAAAGAACTAGCAAAACAACAGAAAAAGATATAGCATGATAATATAGAGAAAAAATAAAAATAATAATAAAAATAAAAAAATATATAAAAAAGGAAAAAACAAAAACACAAACAAACAAACAAAAAATATAGCTCAGATGCAGCTTCATTCAGTGTTTTAACGTAATTACATTACAATTAGATAGTATTGTGCTGTCCATTTTTTAGTTTTTGTATCTAGTTCTGTTGCATAGTCTGTACCCCTTCAGCTCCAATTACTCATTGTCTTACCCTGTTTCTAACTCCTGATAGTCTCTGTTACCAATGACATATTCCAAGTTTATTCTCTAATGTCAGTTCACATCAGTGGGACCATACAGTATTTGTCCTTTAGTTTTTGGCTAGTCTCACTCAGCATAATGTTCTCTAGGTCCATCCATGTTATTACATGCTTCATAAGTTTATTCTGTCTTAAAGCTGCATAATATTCCATCGTATGTATATACCACAGTTTGTTTAGCCACTCGTCTGTTGATGGACATTTTGGCTGTTTCCATCTCTTTGCAATTGTAAATAATGCTGCTATAAACATTGGTGTGCAAATGTCCGTTTGTGTCTTTGCCCTTAAGTTCTTTGAGTAGATACCTAGCAATGGTATTGCTGGGTCGTATGGCAATTCTATATTCAGTTTTTTGAGGAACCGCCAAACTGCCTTCCACAGTGGTTGCACCATTTGACATTCCCACCAACAGTGGATAAGTGTGCCTCTTTCTCCGCATCCTCTCCAGCACTTGTCATTTTTTGTTTTGTTGATAATGGCCATTCTGGTGGGTGTGAGATGATATCTCATTGTGGTTTTGATTTGCATTTCTCTAATGGCCAGGAACATTGAGCATCTCTTCATGTGCCTTTTGGCCATTTGTATGTCCTCTTCTGAGAGGTGTCTGTTCAAGTCTTTTTCCCATTTTGTAATTGGGTTGGCTGTCTTTTTGTTGTTGAGTTGAACAATCTCTTTATAAATTCTGGATACTAGACCTTTATCCGATATGTCGTTTCCAAATATTGTCTCCCATTGTGTAGGCTGTCTTTCTACTTTCTTGATGAAGTCTTTGATACACAAAAGTGTTTAATTTTGAAGAGCTCCCATTTCTTTCTTTCTTTCTTCAGTGCTCTTGCTTTAGGTTTAAGGTCCATAAAACCGCCTCCAATTGTAAGATTCATAAGATATCTCCCTACATTTTCCTCTAACTGTTTTATGGTTTTAGACCTAATGTTTAGATCTTTGATCCATTTTGAGTTAACTTTTGTATAGGGTGTGAGATACAGGTCCTCTTTCATTCTTTTGCATATGGATATCCAGTTCTCTAGGCACCATTTATTGAAGAGACTGTTCTGTCCCAGGTGAGTTGGCTTGACTGCCTTATCAAATATCAAATGTCCATAGATGAGAGGGTCTATATCTGAGCACTCTATTCGATTCCATTGGTTGATATATCTATCTTTATGCCAATACCATGCTGTTTTGACCACTGTGGCTTCATAATATGCCTTAAAGTCTGGCAGTGTGAGACCTCCAGCTTTGTTTTTTTTCCTCAAGATACTTTTAGCAATTCGGGGCACTCTGTCTTTCCAGATAAATTTGCTTATTGGTTTTTCTATTTCTGAAAAATAAGTTGTTGGGATTTTGATTGGTATTGCATTGACTCTGTAAATCAATTTAGGTAGGATTGACATTTTAACTATATTTAGTCTTCCAATCCATGAACACGGTATGCCCTTCCATCTATTTAGGTCTTCTGTGATTTCTTTTAGCAGTTTTTTGTAGTTTTCTTTGTATAGGTTTTTTGTCTCTTTAGTTAAATTTATTCCTAGGTATTTTATTCTTTTAGTTGCAATTGTAAATGGGATTCGTTTCTTGATTTCCCCCTCAGCTTGTTCATTGCTAGTGTATAGAAATGCTACAGATTTTTGAATGTTGATCTTGTAACCTGCTACTTTGCTGTACTCATTTATTAGCTCTAGTAGTTTTGTTGTGGATTTTTCCGGGTTTTTGACATATAGTATCATATCGTCTGCAAACAGTGATAGTTTTACTTCTTCCTTTCCTATTTTGATGCCTTGTATTTCTTTTTCTTGTCTAATTGCTCTGGCTAGAACCTCCAACACGATGTTGAATAATAGTGGTGATAATGGACATCCCTGTCTTGTTCCTGATCTTAGAGGGAAAGTTTTCAATTTTTCCCCATTGAGGGTGATATTAGCTGTGGGTTTTTCATATATTCCCTCTATCATTTTAAGGAAGGTCCCTTGTATTCCTATCTTTTGAAGTGTTTTCAACAGGAAAGGATGTTGAATCTTGTCAAATGCCTTCTCTGCATCAATTGAGATGATCATGTGATTTTTCTGCTTTGATTTGTTGATATGGTGTATTACATTAATTGATTTTCTTATGTTGAACCATCCTTGCATACCTGGGATGAATCCTACTTGGTCATGATGTATAACTCTTTTAATGTGTTGTTGGATTCGATTTGCTAGAATTTTGTTGAGGATTTTTGCATCTATATTCATTAGAGAGATTGGTCTGTAGTTTTCTTTTTTTGTAATATCTTTGCCTGGTTTTGGTATGAGGGTGATGTTGGCTTCAAAGAATGAGCAGGTTTGATTCTTAACCTATGCACTTCCCAAAACAAACAAGCAAACAACAACAACAAAAAACAAACAAAAATTCAATAAATTGTGCTGCAATAAAGGAATACTAATGTGGAAAAAAAATGAAATGTGATCCCCACCACCATACATCATGCAAAGATTAAAAAAAAAGAACACAGGAGAAAATGAAAAGTTCCTAATGTATCTAATGGAAGTTCCAGAAGAAAAAAAAATAGGAGAAAAGCAGCATTTGAATAAATAATGGTAGAGAATTTTCAATTTGATAAAAATGAGCCCCTAAAATGAAATCTGAGTAGGATTTTTAAAATAAAATTCCAGAGTAGGATAAAAAATAAGCATATTCCTAAGCATGTTATACAGAAATTACCAAACAATAAAGATAAGAAAAAAAAATCTGAAAATCTATGAGAGAAAACAGATGATCTAAAAATGAAGACTTTCTGCCTTAAGCCAATTTCTCATCAGAACACTAGATGTCAACGGATTAATATCTTCAAGGTGTTTTGAAAAACAATTAGAATGCTACATCCAGCTAACCAGCATTTAAGGGTGAATGTAAAATAAATAAAATCAGATATACACAGACTGAGTGTTTACAAATCTTTTGCTGAAAGAATTTATGAAAGACAAACTTTGTCAAGAAAATTGAACTCAGAAAGAAAGGACTTCTCTTTCAGCCAAGATGGAATAACAAGGACCAGACTTATCCTCTCACCTGTAACAACTAAAAATTGGACAAACTATATGAAACAGTGGTTACCAAGGCAATGGAAACAGGCAACAAAGGCCAGAGATGGGAAAAAACAAAGTGAGCTCCACAATTGCCACAGCTTGCTGCCTAATTAAAGTTTCCAGGCCATAGTGCAGGGAGGTGAAACCCAGGCAGAGCCTGGAGATTTCCTTGAGTTGAGGTGTCAGAGCTAGGAGTCTGAAGAGCCAAGGAGACTACAATTTACAAGGGAGAGGATAAGAGATGAGAGTCACACAGTACTGAGCGCTGATCAACACATGCATGTGAAGGAATTACTCAAGGCTGAGGAAAAAAACCATCTGGAAGGATTAGAGGAAACAATTTGCAAAAAGCAATTTCCTCACATAGGACCAGGAATAGTAATGTTCTCACCAGCCAGAGTGGAAAATATCACAGTTCTTGGGTGATTGGGTTAAGTACCTAGAAGGGTTTTGCTTCAGTAATGGGAAAAAGTAATTATAAAATAAATACTTCTCTCACCCTGCCAAAAAAGCTTAAAAGCAAGACTTAAAAGGATAAAAATGTTTCCAAGTAACTTAACCACATCCCAAAATAAACTCAAGAATATTTATAGGGATATAAAAATTATACAATACCCAACTAGGTAAAATTCACATTGTCTGACATTCCATAATTACCAGGCATGTAAAGAAGTGGGAAATTGCTACATATAAGGAGAAGAAAATCAATTGCTCAAACTGACCCAGAAATGGCATGTGATAGAATTGGGAACTGAGTAGATAAAAACAATGATCATAACTAAATCCCATACATTCAGGATGCTAGAGAAAAGATTATGCAGGTTAAGTAAAGGCGTGGGAAATATAAAAAATAACCAAATCAACCTTCTAAAGGTGAAAATTACAATTTTTGAGATGGAAAAAATATCCTGGATGGGATTAATGACAGTTTTACATTGCAGGAAAAAAGATTTGTGAAATTGAAGTCACAGCAAAAGAAATTATCCCAAATAAAATGTGGAAAGAAAAGAAAGAAACAAACAAAAAATGCAGAAAGAAAAAAGGCTTAAAAATAAACAAAAATATCATCAGTGAGCTGTGGGACAGCTTCAAGTGGCTGACATGTGTATCTGGAGTCCCTAAATGAAGAGAGGGAGGATTAGAAAAATAATTTGAAAAAATAATGTCTGAAAAAAATTCAAATCTGATGAAAACCATAGATTCAGAGACTCAAGAAATTCAAGAGAAAATCTTCAAAGTAGCCAGATGGAAAAGATATATTACATACAAAGAAACAAAGAATGATGACTTATTAAAAGCAATACAAGTTAGAGGACATTGGAACAGCACCTTTAAAGCAGAATTCTGTACCCAGTGAAAATACATGATATAATGAAGGTAAGAGGTTTTCAGTTGACCAACATGGCAGCATGTTAAATCTTTGGATGACTAGTAGAAACTAGAAGAATCATCTTCCTCAGAACTCAAAAAAACAGTTAAAAGTTTACAGTAACTGTATGAGTGCTAAAATACAGCTTTAAAAAACAGTAGGAGGCCTGTCTACGTGGGACATGACTCCCAGGAGTATGGACCTTCCTGGCAACATGGGACAGAAATCCTAGAATGAGCTGAGACTCAGCATCAAGGGATTGAGAAAACTTTCTCGACCAAAAGGAGGAAGAGCAAAATGAGACGAAATAAGGTGTCAATGGCTGAGAGATTCCAAAAAGAGTTGAGAGGTTATCCTAGAGGTTATTATTACACATTATATAGATATCACCTTTTTAGTTAAGGTGTAATGGAGAGGTTGGAGGGAACTGCCTGAAAATGTAGAGCTGTGTTCCAGTAGCCGTGTTTATTGAAGACGATTGTATAATGATATAACTTTCACAATGTGACTGTGTGATTGTGAAAACCTTGTGTCTGATGCTCCTTTTATCTATCTTATCAACAGATGAGTAAAACATATGGAATAAAAATAAATAATAGGGGGAACAAATGTTAAAATAAACTTAGATTGAAATGCTAGTGATTGATGAAAGGAAGGGGTAAGGGGTATGGTATGTATGAATTTTTTTATGTTGTCTTTTTATTTCTTTTTCTGATTTGATGCAAATGTTCTAAGAAATGATCATCATGATGAATATGCAACTCTGTGATAATATTGTGAATTACTGTTTATATATGTAGAACTGAATGATCATATGTTAAGAATGTTTGCGTTTCTTTCTTGTCATATATATTTTTTTAATTTAAAAATTAAAAGAAAAAAACAGTGGGAGAAACTTGTGGTAGAATTGCTGGCTCCTCTCTCACCCTTTCCCTGGTACAATGTGGAGCCAGTCTGTGCTCTCATTGTGGGTCCCTGACTCTGTTCCAGAGGAAGCAAAGTTACATCACATATATACTACAATGCCTATATGTTGATGGCAATCACTGGGTAATAACTTGAAAGATTAAGCCAGAAAACTTGTGTTTGCCTGCCTCTGCCCCCTGAACTTTCCTTGCAGACAGAAGAAGATTATGGAAAGCTAAAGCTGTGTAAGAAACCATTAAGTCAAAGTATCCCGTAGAAAAGGATTACCAGCTTTCAGACAAAAAATGGAGCATCCTAGAGAGAGAGAAAACCTGTTTCACAGGGATTAGAGGAGGCATTTGGATTATGACGAATGGATAATTCTAAAGGCCAGGAATAATTAAGCCCAGGAAAAGACTCAGGCTCAAAAAAAAAGACAGAGAATACCCTACATTTCATTTTGCCTCAAGCGAACTCTGAAGGAGAGCCCTAGACAAAACAGCTAATTTGTGTTTGAAAAAAAAAAAAGAGGAAAGGAGTCTTGTGCATTTGTTTGTTTTTATTAGCTTCTGGCACTCAAGGTAATCTCTGTCATATCACTATCTGGATACAAACTTCAGGAACAGACAGCTCAGGAACAAAATTCCAAGCCTAATGTTTAAGATATTAAAATATCCAGTGTAGGGCGGGCCGCGGTGGCTCAGCGGGCAAGAGTGCTTGCCTGCCGTGCCGGAGGACCCCGGTTCGATTCCCGGCCCCAGCCCATGTAACAAACAAACAAACAAACAAAATATAATAAAACAAGAAAATGTTTAAAAATGTTTCCCTTTCTTCCTCCCTTCCTTCCTTCTCTGTCTTTCCTTCCTTTCCTCCCTCTCTCTTTAAAAAAAAAAAAAAAAAAAAATATCCAGTGTATAAGAAAAGATTAAAAGGCAAAGAGGCAGGAAATGATGGCCTATACAAAGGAACAAGTTAAAAATCCAGAAACCACCATAGGAGAAGATCAGAGTTTGGACACACTTCACAAAGACTTAAAAAAAAAAATCCTTCATATGCTCAAGGAGATAAAGTAAGACACAGAGAAAGAAAGAAAGGATATAAGGAAAACAATGAAGGAAAAATATGACACTCAACAAAGTGAGAGAAATTTTTAAAAGGAATTAAACTGAAATTTGGAGTTGAAGACGACAAAAACTGAAATGAAAATTCAATAGTGTTTCAACATCAGATTGGAAGCAATGAACTTGAAAACAAGAAAATTTAAATGATTTAGGCTGAATAGACGAAAGAAAATAGAATGAAAAAAACTTGAATGGAGCCTAAGACACCTGTGGGACATCATCAAGGGGACCAATTACACATTATGAAAGTCACAGAATGAGAAAGATAGAAAGGGGAAGAAGGAATATTTAAATATATAATGTCATAAAACTTCCCAAATTTAATGAAAGATGTGAATTTGTATATTCAAGAAGCCTAACAAACCCCAAACAGAATAAACTCAAAGAGAACTACACCCAGACACATTGGAGGCACACTGTCAAAGATAAGAACAAGTACTGAAGGCTGCAAGAAAAAGACAACAGGTTATGCACAAGGAAGTCCCAAGAAGTATACGTGCTGATTTCTCATCAGAAACTATGGAGGAGGCTCATCCAGAGTGCCGGCCACAAGGCATCCTTGTGCACTGTTTTTTGTTTTTTGTTTTTTCTGCTGTAGAGAAGCTGAATTTCCTGGGTTTAGGCTCTATAATGCCATGCTGCCCATGAATGTCTGTGGTCATTTCTCCTTTACTTGTTGGGAGACAGTCTGGGGAGGCAAAGCAGTCTTCTTTGGGCCCTTACTTCAAGCCCAGCACTTTCCTCTGTAGTCATTTTCCTGTTGTCAAAGTCCTCACCCTGTCCCCCAGAGGATGGAAACCTTACAAGCTGGAACTTGGCTCCCTGGCCTTCCTTCTTCTAGGACCTTGGTTCAGAACAGAGCTATGCTAGTCCTTTAAGCAACACACTAGTTGGGGGTTCTGCAAATCAGGTCTGCTACAGGTCATGGGGGAGGACATTTAAATTATAAGGGTAAATACAAGTTAAATCAGGTTTTTACTTTTTGCCAAAATGAAAGAAACATTTTCCTCCCTCCCTTTCTTAGAACATTTCCTTGAGAAACCTGTGTGTAAATCCTGATCTGTCCATCTGGTATGTGTGTAAATCTTTTTAAAGGTTAAATAAGCCTCTTGCCAGCTTTACAATTTAGGGAAGTTTTTCATAAAGTCCCCAGGACTGGGCAGGGCTTTGAAATGTAAACATGGAAGAAGATTGCACCCCTATATCAGTCACCCTAAAAGTTTAGGGTAGATATCATGCTCCAAGTTGTCACCACCTACTTCTCAAAGAGGCAGGTGTTGTTTTTCTTCCAGGTTAAGGGAATTAACCAGCATAGTTGGCTGCTCCAACTACCAGACGATTTTAAGATGAACTTTGAAAGAATGCACAGCAAATACTATTGTCAACTTTTCTTACATGAAGACATATTACTGTTAATCTTGAGAAGATGCCTTCTGACAGTTTCCCTTTTCCAGTCGAAATTCAGGAGACACAAAGCCCATATGAACCAGGAGAGAGTGAAGTCTGATGGGACAATGGAATCAATAAAAAAAAGTAGATATCACAGAGATTAAAGATGCTCTAGACCAAATAAAATATGTACCAGAAACACACAATAGCATATCTGAGGAGGCAGGAGAAAGAATAAGCAAACTAAAGGACAGGGCAACTTATTTCAAACACACAAGAGAGGAAATGGCAAAAAAGATGGAAAAATTTAAATTGGATCGCAGGGAAATGATAGACAAAACAAAATGCACAAATATAAGAATCATCGATGTCCCAGAACAAAAGTAAAGGGCTAGGAAGATTAGTGGAGGGTATAATGGAGGAAAACTTCCCAACCCTTATAAAGGACATAGATATGCAAATCAAAGAAGCCCAATGAGCTCCAAATAGAATAAATCCAAATAGGCCTTCCCCATGATACATACTAATCAGTCTGTCAAATGTTGAAGAGAAGCAGAAAATCCTGAAAGCAACAAAAGAAAATCAATCTACTACATACCAGGGAAGTCACATAAGACTGAGTTTGGACTACTCAACTGGCACTATGGAGGCAAGAAGGCAGTGGCATGATGCATTTAGGATCCTGAAAGAGAAAAGCTTCAAGCCAAAAATTCTGTACCCAACAAACTGTTCTTCAAAACTGAGGGAAAGATTAAAATTTTAAGACAAACAAATGCTGAAAGAGTTTGTCAACAAGAGACTGGCCCTATAAGAAATACTAAAGGGAGTCCTGCTGGCCAAAAAAAAAAAAAAAGAGTACAGGAGAAGGAGGTCTGGAGGAAGGCACAGAACTGAAGAGTGCCAGTAAGGATGACTTAAAGGATAAAAAGAGAAAGAGGAAAAGAATATATAGATCTGACAAATAAATTCCAAAAGATAAGATGGTGGATTCAAGATGTTCTAGTTTGTTAGCTGCCAGAATGCAATATACCAGAAATGGAATGGCTTTTAAAAAGGGGAATTTAATCAGATGCTAGTTTACAGACCCAAGACTGAGAAAATGCCCCAATTAAAACAAGTCTATAGAAATGTCCAATCAAAGGCATCCAGGGAAAGATACCTTGGTTCAAGAAGGCCAATAAAGTTCAGGGTTTCTTTCTCAAGGTGAGAAGGCACATGGCAAACACAGTCAGAGTTTCTCTCTCATCTGGAAAGGCACATGGTGAAAACAGTCAGGGTCCCTCTTTCATCTGTAAGGGCACATGGTGAACACAGCATCATCTGGTAGCTTCTTCTCCTGGCTTCCTGTTTCATGAAGGTCCCCGGGAGATATTTTCCTTCTTCATCTCCAAAGGTTGCTGGCTGGTGGACTCTGCTTCTTGTGGCTATGTCATTCTACTCTGCTCTCTCTGAATCTCTTATTCTCCAAAATGTTTCCTCTTTTATAGGACTTCAGAAACTAATCAAGATCCACCCAAATGGGTGGAGACATGGCATCACCTAATCCATCTTAATAACCACTCTTGATTGGGTTACATCTCCAGGGAGATGATGGAATTACAGATTCAAACATATAGTATCAAATAGGGATTATTCTGCCTTTGCAAAATGGGATTTAGGTTAAAACATGGCTTTTCTAGGGGACATACATCCTTTCAAACCAGCACACAAGAAATGCCTTTACAATAATAACTTCAAACATTAATGAACTAAACTTACCAATTAAAAGATACAGATTGGCAGAATGAATTAAAAATATAATCTAACTGCTTACAAGAGACTCATCTTAGACACAAGGATACAAATAGATTGAAAGTGAAAGGATGGAAAAGAATATTCCACACAAGCTGTAACCAAAAGAAAACAGGCATAGATACACTAACATCAGACAAAATAGACTTTAAATGTAAAGACATCATAGAAGACAAAGAAGGACACTATATAATAATAAAAGGGACAACTTACCAAGAAAAAATAACAATCATAAATGTTTATGTTCCCAATCAAGGAGCTCCAAAGTATATGAGACAAATACTGGCAAAACTGAAAGGAGTAATAGACATTTCAACAGTTTTAATAGGAGACTTCAATACACAATTCTTCTCTATAGATTGAACAACCAGACAGAGGATAAGCAAGGAAGTAGAGAAGTTAAACAATTTGATAAATGAATTAGATCTAACAGACATATATAGGTAATTACACACCAAAACACCAGTGTATTATTTAGGGTTCTCTAGAGAAACAGAATCAACAGGAAACACTTGCAAATATAAAATTTATGAAAGTGTCTCACACAACTGTGGGAACACAGAGTCCAAAATCCAGAGGGCAAGCTGTGAAGCCAATGATTCTGATGGAGGGTCTGGACAAACTCCACAGGAGAGGCTTGCCGGCCGAAGCAGGAAGAGAGCCTGTCTTTCAAAATCCTCGTTAAAAGGCTTCCAGTGATTAGATTAAGCATCACTCATTTCAGAAGACACTCCCCTTGGCTAATTACAAATGGAATAAGCTGTGGATGCAGCTGACGTGATCATGATTTAATTCTATGAAATGTCATCATCACTATAGACAACCCAGCTCTTGCCCAACCAAATAGGTACCACCACTTGGCCAAGTTGACACATGAACCTGACCATACAACCAGAATATACATTCTTCTCTAGTGCTCATGAACATTCTCTAGGATAGCTCATATGTTGGGGGTACAAAACTGTTCTTTATAAATTTAAAAACATTGAAATTATTCGAAGTACTTTCTCTGATCACAATGGAATGAAGCTGGAAATCAATAATCACCAAGGAACAAGAACTTTCACAAATATATGGAGATTAAATAACACACTCTTAAACAACCAGTGGGTCAAAGAAGAAGTTGCTAGAGAAATCAGTAGCTATCTGGAGACAAGTGAAAATGAGAATACAACATATCAGAACTTATGGGATGTGGCAAAGGTTGTGCTGAGCAGAAAACATTGCCCTAAATGCCTACATTGAAAAACAAGAAAGAGAACAAATAGAGGACTTAACAGCACACCTGGAGGAACTTAAGAAAGAACAGTAAACTAACCCCAAAGTAAACAGGAGAAGAGATATAATAAAGATTAAAGCAGAATTAAATGAATGGGAGAGGGCGGGACACGATGGCTCAGCAGGGAGAGTTCTCGCCTGCCATGCTGGAGACCTGGGTTCAATTCCTGGTGCCTGCCCAAGCAAAAAAAAAAAAAAAAAAAAAAACAAGAAGAATGGGAGAACAAAAGAACAATAGAGAAATCAATAGAACTAAAGGTGGTTCTTTGAGAAAATAAAATTGATGGACCACAAGCAAGGCTGACAAAGAAAAAAAGAGAGAGGATGCAAATAAACATAATCAGAAATGAGAGGGGGGTCGTTACCACAGACCCTGAAGAAATAAAAGAAATTATAAAAGGATACTATGAACAACTATACGCCAACAAAGTAGACAACTTAGATGAAATGGACAAATTCCTGGAAACACATGAACAAACTACACTTACTCAAGAAGAAATAGAAGATCTCAACAAATCAACCACAAGTAAAAAGATTCAATCAGTCATCAAAAATCTTCCTACAAAGAAAAGTCCAGGGCCAGACAGCTTCACAGGGGAATTTTATCAAACATTCCAAAAGAACTAACATCAATCCTACTCAAACTTTTCCCAAAAACTGAGGAAAAAGGAACACTACCTAATTCATCTTATGAAGCTAATATCACTTTAATACCAAAACCTGGTAAAGATGCTATAAGGAAAACAACAGGCCATTCTCCCTAATGAACATAGATGCAGAAATTCTCAGCAAAATACTAACAAATCGAATCCAACAACACATTGAAAGAATTACACACCACAACCAAGTGGGGTTTACACCAGGAGGGCAAGGATGGTTCAACACAAGAAAATTAATGTAATGCAGCACATTAACAACTTGAAAGGAAAAAATTACATGATTATCTCGACTGATGCTGGAAAAGCATTTAACAAAACTCAACACCTTTTCTGATAAAACACTTCAAAAGGTAGGCATCAAAGGTAACTTCCTCAATATGATAAAGGGCATACATGACAAAAGCCAGTAACCAGCATCGTACTCAATGGAGAGAGATGAAAGTTTTCCCCCTAAAATCAGGAATGAGACAAGGATGCCCTCTGTCACCACTATTATTCAATATTGTACTAGAAGTTCTAGCTAGAGCAGTCAGGCAGGAAAAAGAAATAAAAGGCATCCAAATTGGAAGTGATGAAGTAAAACTTTCATTATTCACAGATGACACGATATAATACTTGGAAAATCCCAAGAAATCTACCACAAAGTTACTTGAGCTAATAAATTCAGCAAGGTGCTGGGATATAAAATTAATGTGCAAAAAGCAGTAACGTTTCTGGGTGGGCCACAGTGGCTCAGCAGGCAGAGTTCTTGCCTACCATGCTGGAGACCTGGGTTCGTTTCCTGGTGCCTGTCCATGTTAAAAAAAAAAATCAGTAACGTTTCTATACACAAGCAATGAACTAACTGAGGAGTCAATTAAGGAAAATGTCCATTCAAAATAACAATTAAAAGAATCAAGTACCTAGGAATGAGCTTAACTAGGGACATAAAGGATTGTAAACAGAAAACTACAAAACATTAAAGAAATAAAAAAAGATCTAAATAAGTGGAAAGATATTCCCTGCTCATGGATAGGGAGGTTAAATATAGTTAAGATGTCAATTCTACCCAAATTGATCTACTGATTCAATGTAGCACTAATCAAAATTCCAACAACCTACTTTGAAGAATTGGAAAAGCTAGTTACCAAATCCATCTGGAAGGGAAAGAGACCCCGAATAGTTGAAAGCATCCTAAAAAAGAAGAATGAAGTGAGAGGATTAACATTTCTTGGTTTTAAACTTACTATAAATTCACAGTGGTCAAAACAGTGTGGTACTGGCACAAAGAAGTATAGACCAATGGAATCAAATCGAGAGCACAGAAATAGACCACCAAATCTATACAGTCAACTGATCTTCACTAAGACCCCCAAGTCCACTGAAATGGGATGAAATAGTATTTTCAATAAGTGGGCAAGGGAGAACTTGGTATCAATAGCCAAAAGAATGAAAGAGGACCCCTACTTTATGCCTTATACACAAATTAACTCAAAGTCAATCAAACCCCTAAATATAAGCCTAGTACCATAAAGCTCCTAGAATAAAATGTAGGGAAACATCTTCAAGACCTAGTAATAGGAGGTATTTAAAATATGAATAGGCATTTTTATGAAGAGCAAATACAGATGGCTAAAAAGCACATGAAGAGGGAGGTGCGAGGGAAGCTCAGTGGTAGAATTCTCACCTACCATGCAGGAGACCCAGTTTCGATTCCCAGTCCATTCACTTCCCCCCCCCCAAAAACAGACAAGCAAAAACAAACAAAATACAACAAACATACAAACAAAAAAATTAAACAAATGGTATTGCAATAACGGGATACTCGCATGGAAAAATAATGACGTATGACCCCGCAATGAGCATTAAAAAAAGCACATGAAGAGATGCTCATTCTCATCTGCTATAAGAGAAATGTAAATCAAGACTACAATGAGATATCACCTCACACCTGTAAGAATGGCTGCTATTAAACAAGCAGGAAACTACAAATGTTGGAGAAGTTGTGGAGAAATTGGGATGCTTATGCACTGCTGGTGGGAATGTATAACGGTACAACTGCTATGGAAAACAGATTGGCGGTTCCTTAGGAAACTAAATATTGAGTTTCCCTATGAGCTAGTAATACCACTACTCGGTATATACCCAGAAAAGCTGACAGCAGGGACACAGACATTTGCACACTGATGTCCATAGCAGCCTTATTCACAATCGCCAAAAGATGGAAACAATACAACTGCCCATCAACAGACGAGTGGATTAACAAAATGTGTTATATACATATGATGGAATATTATGCAGCAGTAAGACGAAATGACGTTCTGAAGCACATGACAAGACGGATGAGCCTTGAGGACAGAATGCTGAGTGAAATAAGCCAGACACAGAAAGATAGATACTGTATAATTCCACTTTTATGACCATGGTAAAGGTAAAATCAGAGGCTTATAATACAGAATATAGGAAACCTAGAGATACACAGAAGCTATAGATGGATGAACAAGTAGCTAATGAGGTTGAACTCACATGTAAGGGAATAGATAGCAGTGAAGGCGATTCATTCGTGGGTCTATAGGTAATATTACCATATTAAAGGTGAACATGATTGAAAGGGGTTGTATAGACCCATGTGTCCCACTGATTAACACTAGAAATATAAATAAGTTCTTGCATGAATTACTTTAAAGGTAAAAAAAAAAACCCAACAATAGAGAAAGGACATGAATAACTAAAGTTAGAAATGAAAATGGTGACATTAATACCAACTCTACAGAAATAAAAAGAATTATAAGAAGATACTATGAACAACTACCTACATTGCCTCAAGAAGAAGAAGCTCTCAACAGGCTAATAATAAGTAAAAAAGATTGAATCAGTAATCAAAAATCTCCCCCAAAGAAAAGAGGAAATAATAAACTGCACCATCTGGGAGAATTGCTGATATTCTTGCAAGCAGTGGGGACAACCAATTCAATAGACTGAGCCCTTGATCTTGGGATTTGCCCCTATGAAATGTATTCTGCAAAGGAGAAGCTAAGCCCACTTATAATTATGAGATTGAGAAAGCCTTCTTGACCAAAAGGGGGAAGAGAGAAATAAGACAAAATAAAGTTTCTGTGGCTGAGAGATTTCAAACAGAGTTAAGATGTTATCCTGGAGATTATTCTTAAGCATTATATAGAGATCCCTTTTTCGTTTATGGTGTCTTGGAGTGGCTAGAGGGAAGTACCTGAGACTGATGAACTGTGTTCCAGTAACCTTAATAATTGAAGACAATTATATAACTATTTAGCTTTTACAATGTGACCATATGATTGTGAAAACTGTGCGTCTGATGTTTGTTTTATCCAGGGCAGATGGATACAGAATCTGATGTTCGTTTTATCCAGGGCAGATGGACAGATGAATACAAAATAAAGATAACAAATAATGGGGGGGGGGGGTGATAAAGGGTAAAAAATTGGGTAGGTTGAGATACTAGTGGTCAATGAGAGGGAAGGGTAAGGGGTATGGGATATATGAGTTTTCTCTTTTTTCATTTTCTTTCTTTTGTCTGGAATGATGCAAATGTTCCAAAAATGATTATGGCAATGAATACACAATTGTGATGATATCGTGAGTCATTGATTGTATGCTATGGATGGACTGTATGTGTGTGAGTATTTCTCAATAAAAAAGAATAATAACATTTCCCCCAAAAGGTCAGGACCAGATGACTCCACTGGTGAATTTTGCCAAATATTCCAAGAATTAACACCAATGTCTCTCAAAGTCTTCCAATAAATTGAAGAGGAGGAAATACTTCCTAACTCGTTCTATGAGGCCAACATCACCCTAATATTAAAAAACACATAAAGATACCACTAGAAAAGAAAATTACAGATCATTATCCCTTATGAACATGGATGCAAATATTTTCACAAAATACTCGCAAACCGAATCCAACGGCATATTAAAACAATTATAGACCACGATCAGATTATTACTAGTGTATGGAAACATTACTGATTTTTGCATTTTCATCTTGTACCCTGATACTTTGCTAAATTCATTTATTAGCTCTAGTAGCTTTGTTGTAGATTTTTCAGTATTTTCTGTATGTAGGGTCATGTCATCTGAAAATAGGGAAAGTTATACTCTTCCTTCCCAATTTGAATGGCTTTATTTCTTTTTCTTGTCTAATTGCTCTGGTTAGGACTTCCAGTACGATGTTCAATAACAGTGGTGACAGTGGGCATCCTTGTCTGGTTCCTGACATTAGAGAGAAAGCTTTCAGTCTTTCATTAAGTAGAATGTTAACTGTGGGTTTTTCATATATGCCCATTACCGTTTTTAGGATGTTCATCCTATTTCTAGTTTTCTAAGTGTTTTTATCAAGAAGCGGTGGTCAGTTTTGTCAAATACTTTTTCTGCATCAATTGAGATGATTGTGTGGGTTTTTTCCCCTTCATTAACATTTCCCTTCTGTTTATGTGGTATATTACATTAATTGATTTTCTTATGTTGAACCATACTTGCATACCTGGGATACATCCCAGTTGATCATGGTGTAAAATATTCTTTCTGCCCCTTTATCTCTTTCTTTCCATAATATGTATATTGGTATGCTTGATGATGTCCCGCAGTTCTCTTAGGCTATTTTCACTTTTTATAATTATTTTTTGCTCCTTTGCCTGACTCTTTTGTTGTTGTTGACAAGTCTTATATTTTAGGTATTTTAGAATGCATGAACTGGAATCTTATGGGTTTTAAAAAATTTTTTTATTGTGAAATATAACATATATACAAAAAGCAATAAATTTCCAAGTACGTTTTAACAAGTAGTTATAGAACAGATTTCAAAGTTTGGTGTGGGTTGCAGTTCCACAATTTCAGGTTTTTCCTTCTCGCTGCTCCAAGACACTGGAGACTAAAAAAAGTATCAATATGATGATTCAGCAGTCATACTCATTTTTTAAGCCCTATATTCTCTGTTATATCTCCTCCTTGTCCTTTGATCCTTCTTCTAATCTTTAGGGATATTTGGGCTAGGTCCATTCTGACTTTTTAATGTTAAAAAGGAAAGTCGACAATATAGAATAGTGGCATAGAACTAGCTGATGTTCTTGGAGAGGCTGGCTCTTCTGGGTTTCAGGACTTAGCTGGCCTAGGAACCATCTGGAGGTTATAGGCTTCTGGAAAGTAAACCTATTGGGGAAACTTTCGTAAAATCTCAGCTAGAGCCATAGATGCTCTTTAGGATTAACAGGAATGATGTTAGTTGGGGTTTGGCAAAAACCGTGGCAATTAGCAATGTCTATCTGAAGCTTGCTTAAGAGTAGCCTCTCAACTCTATTTGAACTCTCTTAGCCACTGATACCTTATTTTGTTACATTTCTTTCCCCCCTGCCTGACTCATTTTAATTGTCTTCTATTAGGGTTCACTGATTTTTTTTTTCCTATGCCAGCTCCAATCTTTTGTTGAAACCTTCCTGGGAATTTTTCATTTCAGTTATTGTGTTCTTCAACTCCAATAGTTCTGTTTGGTTCCTTTTTAAAAATTTTATCTCTTTATTGAGATTCTCGTATTGTTCATCCATTGTTTCCTTATATCTTTTATTTCTTTCTCTTTATTTTCCGTCATTTCCTTGAGCATATTAAAGATCATTTTATTAAAAAGTCTTTATCCAGTATGTGTACAATCTTTTCTTCTACATTGATGTTTTCTGTATTTTGATCCCCTTCCTATGTATGGGCCATCATTTCCTATTTCTTTGGGTGTCTTATAATCTTTTCTTAAATATTGTACATTTTAACATTTTAAATGTTTACTCTGGGATTTATTACTTGCGATATCTTTCATTTGTATCCAGCTAGTGATATGTTAGAGATTTTCTCAGGACCCAACAAAACCAAACAAACCTATTCAAAAAAACACCTTTTACAGTCATTGCGAATTGGCTTTGTGTTGACAGGTGCTCTCTTCTCAGAGCCCAGCCTTCCTATCAGCAAGGTCAGCCCAAGGTGAATGAGAAGTGCAGAGTCCTCCTTGTCTTCTGAGCCTGTGTCTTGTCCTGGGCTTTTGCTTGATAGCGACCTTAGGAGTTTCCCTGTTTACAGGAGTTTCCCTTTTATAGGAATTTGAATGCTCCCTCTCCTCTTCAGAAACAGACCTTCTTCCTTTCCTACATGTTCCACCACAGGGTTTAAGCTCAAGGTGACCCAACTCAACTGTTTCTTCTACTGCTTTCATTGTCTCAAACTGCCTTTGCCTAAACTGCAACTTCGGGGAGGGGGGACATGACAGAAAGGAGATTCTCAAGCTAGTCTTTCCCTGAAGGAACAAGGCCAGGGACCCTCAAAGGGAGCCCCAGCTAGCTCCAAATTGACCTGGGAGGGTGTGAAGAAAGGGTCTAGAAGAGCGCCAGGATCTTCTCCTTTGGCTCTCCAAAGTTGCAACTTTCTTGACTTGGTAACTGCCCAGCAAATGCAGCCCTTTGTCCTCTGTAACTCTGAGGAAACTTATGGTCTTTACGTCTTCTCTCTTGCTTTTGTCCAGGGTGGGTTGGAATAATGACTGCCCTCAAAACCCCACCCCCCAGCAATCTGAAATAGCTAATCAAAAGCAGTGATCAGTGATTGGACCACACACACACCCTGTGATCTTGGGGAAACTATGTTTTTATGCCTCATTCTGGAACTAGCAAACTATGTCAGTACCTCACTGCTGTTGATCACAAGGTTGGAGGATGGGTGATGGTGGCCACTGTCCTGAGAGTGCAATTCGCCACTATTTACCACACTTTTCTAGCCTCTTCCTTCTGCTATTTTCTGGATACTGCACAGTGTTCTACTGGACTCCAGCGTTTTGATATAGTTGATTCAGACAGTCCTTGCCTGTTTAATAGTTGTTCTGTTAGAGGAAGGATTCCTGGAGCTTCCTACTTCCCAACTTCCCACAATCCCTGATCTCCTGCTTTAAATACTAAGACACAAATAGAGTAAAAGTAAAAGTATGGATAAAAATATACTATGCTAAAGCCAATCAAAAGAAAATAGGTTCCAGAGCAAAGAATATTGCCAAGGACAATATGAGTTTTCTATAATGATAGAAGGATCAATTTATCAGGAAAACATACCAATCCTAAACATCTGGCACCTAATAACAGAACTTTGAAATACTCTAAGCAAAAAAATGATACAACTGCAAGGAGAAATAGACAAGCCCACACTTATAGTCGGAGATTCCAACACTTGTCTCTCAAAAATTGATAGATACAAATCAGTATCTATCAATTACAGATTGATCAAATCAATACAATCAGATACAAAAGATATATAATATTTTTATACACTATCAACCCACCAACTAACAGACATTATAGAAGACTTCATCCAACATCAGAAGAGTAAACATTATTTTCAGTTTGCATAGAACATTTACCAAGATAGACCATATTCTGGGTCATGAAACAAGTGCCAATAAATTTAAAAGCACTGAAGTCATGGTAACAGTCAGAACAGTTAATAACAGAAAAATCTTTGGAAAATCCCCAAATATTTGGAAACCAAATAACTTACTTCTAAATAACCCATGGACTAAAGAAGAAATAAGATGAATTAAAAATTATTTTTAACAGAATGAAAATGGAAAATGCAACACATTAAAATATGTGGGATGCTGCTTAAGTATTATGCACAGGGAAATTTATAGCACTAAATGACTATATAACAAAAGAAGAAAGGTCTCAAATCAATGGCCTCAGCTTTCTCCTTAAGAAACTAGGAAGAGAGCAAATTAAACCCAAAATAAGCAGAAGAAAGCAAATAATAAAGATGAGAGCAAAAGCCAGGGAAATACAAACAAAAACAGCAGAGAAAAATCAAAATCAATGAAACTAAAAGCTTGTTCACTAAGATAAATAAAATTGATGAGCCACTATCCAGACTGACCAGAAATAAAAAGAGAGAATGTGCTGACTTGAAAGTGTTGTGTACCCCAGAACAACCTTGTCCTTTTGCTTGATCCAATCTTTTGGGGACAGTCATGTTTCTTTACTATTGTAGGGTGGAAACCTTTGATTAAATTATTTCCATGGAGACTGAGCCACTCAATTGTGGGTGTAACCTTTTGATTAGATGGAGAGGTGACTTGGCCCATTCAAGGTGGATCATGATTTATTTACTAGAGTCCTCTAATAGGGGAAACATTTTGGAGAAACCTCAGATGCAGACACTTGGAGAACAGTTGCTTTAGAGTTGACCGAGATACAGACATTTGGAAATGCTTGGAGTGCTGACAGAGAGAGCAGATGCCTAGATAGGGACATTTGGAGATGGGGAACCCAGCAGATGTCACCATGTGCCCTTCCATGAGATGTTAAGCAAACCAGAACCCAATGTTGTGTCCTGGAGAAGCTAAGCAAAGGCCCATAGACACTTAGAGAGGAAATCACTGGCATCAGAAGCAGGAAGCAGTGGAACAAGGAGCAAGGCCAAGCAGATGCCAGCTGTGTGCCTTCCCATGTGGCAGACATTGGCCTTCCTTGAGTCAAGGCATCTTTCTCTGGATGCCTTAGTTTGGACATTTTTATGGCCTTAGAACTATAAACCTGTAACTTAAATTCTCTTTTTAAAAACTGTTTCCTTTTTGGTATGTTGCATTCTGGCAGGTTTACAAAATTAATACAGAGAGGAAAGGCAAATGATCAATTTTGGGGATGAGAGAGGTGACATCACTACATATTCTAAATATATCAAAAGGTAATAAGGGGCGAACCATGGTGGCTCAGCAGGCAGAATTCTCTCCTGCCATGCCAGAGACCCGGGTTTGATTCCCGGTGCCTGCCCATGCTAAAAAAAGAAAAAAGATAATAAGGAAGTTTCATGGGTGGTTCAATGGTAGAATGCTCGCCTTTCATGCAGGAGACCCAGGTTTGATTCCTGGACCATGAACCGCCCCCTCCCCCCCAAAAAAGATAATAAGGGAATTGTATGAACAACTTTATGCCAATAAACTTGATGTCTTAGATGAAATGGACAAATCCCTTGAAAGATACCACTACCAAAGCATACTCAAAAAAAAAAAAAAAGGTAACCTGAATAGCCCTACATCTATTAAATATATTGAATTTGTAGTGAAAAACCTTTCCACAAAGAAAAATCCACGTCTGCATGACTCCACTGAGGAATTCCAGAAAATATTTTAGGATGAAATTATGCCATCTACATAAAATATTTCAGAAAAAAAATGAAAGAGGGAATACTTCCCAACTCATCCTATGAGACCAGCATTACTTTTATACCAAAGCCAGACATGACAGTACAAGAAAAGAAAACTACTGATCAATATCCCTCATGAATACAGATGGAAAAATTCTTAACAAACTTTTAGCAAATTAAATTCAACAATGTATAAAAAAGGATAATGGATAATTCCCTAAAGGATAATGCACCCAGGAATGCAAGGTTGGTTTTAAAATTTCAAAAGCGATCAGTATAATTCACCATATTAAAAGCTGAGAAAGAAAAGCCATGTGATCATTTTAACAGAAGCAGAAAAAAATTTTGGCAAAATCCAATAACCACTCCTGATTAAAACTCTCAATGTATGAGCAAGAGTAGGGTAGTTCCTCAACCCAATGATAGTCTTCTATTCCCCTTAAAACCAGAATCAAGGCAAAGATACCTGCTTTCATCGCACTTATGCAACAAGGTACTAGATGTTCTTGCCAATGTTGCTGGAATTAATAAGTAAGTTTTATAAGGTTTCAGTATACAAGATCAATATGCAAGAAACAGTTGTAATTCCATGTACTAGCAACATACAATCAGAAATTAAAATTTAAAAATATCATTTACAATAGCATAAAAACAAAATACTTGAGGATTACTCTAAAAAAAGATTTGCAAAAAATGTTTATTTGGTACAAAATTTATATTTTGACTAGTGCAGTTCCTAATATAACTTATATGGACAGCTTAATTGAACACCATAAGTACATGGAACGTTAAGTAGGGCATAAGATTCTGTATGTTTGTCCAGAGTGATGCCCCAATAAATCCCAGAGTGATTTAAATAGTGAGTAAAAAAGTATTTGCAAAGTCCCCTTAGGGGAATGGTGAGAAAGGGGGAAAATTCAACTTTCCCAAGTGGAGAATTCTTGATATTCTCACAAGCAGTGGGGACAACCAAAGCAATAGGCTGAGCCCCCAATCTTGGGGTTTGTTCGTATGAAACTTAACCCCACAAAGGATAGGTCAAGCCTACTTAAAATTAGGCCTAAGAGTCACCCCCAAGAGAAACTCTTTTTGTTGATCAGATGTGGCCGCTCTCTCCAGCCAACACAACAAGCAAACTCACCGCCCTCCCCCTGTCTACGTGGGACATGACTCCCAGGGGTGTGGACCTTCCTGCAACATGGGACAGAAATCCTAGAATGAGCTGAGACGTGGCATCAAGGGATTGAGAAAACCTTCTCAACCGAGAGGAGGAAGAGATAAATGAGAAAATAAAGTGTCAATGGCTGAGAGATTCCAAACAGAGTTGGGAGATTATCCTGGAGGTTATTCTTACACATTAAATAGTTATCACCTTGTCAGTCAAGATGTAATGGAGAGGCTGGAGGGAACTGCCTGAAGATGTAGAGCTGTGTTCCAGTAGCCGTGTTTCTTGAAGATGACTGTATAATGATATAGCTTTCACAATGTGACTGTGTGATTGTGAAATCCTTGTGTCTGATGCTCCTTGTATCCACCTTATCAACAGACGAGTAAAATATACGGAATAAAAATAAATAATAGGGGGAACAAATGTTAAAATAAATTTAGTAGATTGAAATGCTAGTGATTGATGAAAGGGAGGGGTAAGGGGTATGGTATGCATGAATTTTTTGTTGTTGTCTTTTTATTTCTTTTTTTGAATTGGTGCAAATGTTCTAGGAAATGATCATGATGATGAATATGCAACTGTGTGATGATATTATGAATTACTGATTACATATGTAGAACAGAATGATCATATGTTAAGAATGTTTTTGTTTGTCATTATATTTTTTAAAAAATTAATAACAAAGGAAGAAGTGAAAAGAAAAGATGTGCAAGACCTATCCACTGAACACTATAAACATTGTTGAGAGGACTAAACGCCAAATAAATGGGGAGATGTACCATGCTCTTAGGTTAGAAGACTCAAAATTGTTAGGATGCCAACTCCTTCCAAATTCATCTGCAGATTCAACAAAATCCTAATAAAAATCTCAGCAGGCTTTCATGTAGAAACTAACAAGCTAATTCTAAAATTTATATAAAAATGCAAGGGACCGAGTGGTGCAATGGTGGCTCAGTGGCAGAATTCTCACCTGCCATGCCAGAGACCCGAATTCGATTCCTGGTGCCTGCTCATGCAAAAACAAGACAAAACAAAACAGCGATGAACCTAAAATACACTAAACAACTTTGAAAAAGAAGAAGAAAGTTGAAAGACTTACATTACTTGATTTCAAGACTTCTAAAACTTCAGTAATCAATACAGTGTGGTTTTGGCATCCAGACAGAAAAATAGATGAATGGAACAAAATAGAGAATCCAAAGAAGAATCTTGTATGGTCAATTGAGTTTTGGAAAATATGTTAAGGCAAGTCAGTCAAAAAAGAATAAACTTTTTAAAAAAGAGTGCTGAAACAATTGGATATCGATAGACACACACACAAAAAAAACCAAACAAAACAAAAGCAAAAACTAAAATCTAAGATCAAAACTTGACCCATAACTAAAAATGGATCATAGACATAAATGTAAAACCCCAAACTGCACAATTCCGAGAAGAAGATATAGGAGAGATTCTTTGTGCTTTGGGTTTGGCAAAGATTTCTTAGATCAAACACCAAAATAAGAAACTGGATACAATACAAAAGAAAAATTTGATAATTTGGATTTCATCAAATCTAAGAACATCTGTTCTTTGAAAGACACTGTTAAGGGAATGAAAAGATAAGCCACAGACTGTGATAAAATATTTGAAAATTGCATATCTAATAAAGGATTTGTGTCCAAAGTATGTAAAGAACTCCCAAAACCTGCTAAGAAAATACGCAGCTCCCCCTAAAATGGGCAAAGATTTGGACAGGCAGTTCATGAAAGAAGATATATGGTTGTTAAATAAGCACATAAAAAGATGCTGAAATCTTTCTGTCAGTAAAATGCACTTAAAAGCACAATAAAATACCACTACACACCAATTGCAATGTCTGAAACCATACCAAGTGTTGGCGAGAATGTGGAGCAACTGGGCCATTCTCACACAGCTGGTGGGAATGTCAAATCGTACGATCATTTTTGAAAACCCACTTGGCAGTTTCTTAAAAAGTTAAACAAACTCCTACCATATGACCCAGTGTTTCTACGACTAGGCATTTACCCAAGAAAAATGAAAGCATATGTCTATACAAAGACTTTTACATGGATGTTCATTTCCACTTTATTTGTAAAAGCCCTTAACTGGAAATAACCAGTGGTCCTTCAGCAGGTGAATGGGTAAACAAATTGTGGCATGGCTATAGAATGGAGTACCACTCAGCAATAGAAAGAATAAACTATTAACACACACAAGCAAAAACAGCTGAATATTGAAATGATTATGCTGAGTGAAAGAAAGACAAAAAAAAATAGAGTACATACTGTATGACTCTATTTATATAACATTTTAGAAAATGCAAGTAATATACAGCGATAGAAAGCAGATCAGTGGTTGCCTGTGGATAGGGACAGAGAGTAGAGGAAACTTTTGGGCATTATATATATTCATTATCTTGATAGTGGCGATGATTTCACAGGTGTAGACATATGTCAAAACTATCAAAATCGTTCACTTTAAGTATATGCAGTTCATTGTATATTAATTATACCTCCATAAAATTGTTAGAAAAAACTCCCAGAAGGAAGTGTGGGAGGCAAAAGGTAATGGTGAGCAAAGAAACTGGTAAACTTGTTGGTGAGTCTAAGTATTGGTTATGCACAGCAATGATGAAAATAATTTCTATTTTTTTTGGAGATTTTAAGACAAGATGGAATGAAAACACCAGATTTTGTATTGATGGGGAGAAGTCTAGGGATTTTTCTCGACTCTAGATTTTAAATGTGCATAATGTATACTTATCTTCCATGCTAGCTGAGGGATCAGAGGGAGGAAATAAAAAAAATCGATCCAAAAGACTTGAAATAAGAATGCCGGAGACCCGGGTTCAATTCCTGGTGCCTGCCCATGTACAAAAAAAAAAAAAGATTTGAAATAAGAAAAAAGAAGAAGAAGAAGCCACAGTAAATGGAAACACACAAAGATAGTAATTCGAACCATGGGAAAGCAGTAGTTAAAAATCCTGCAGAAATCCAGGAAGGCTTCCTGGAGGAGGGAACATTTATTTCAAGTGGTTTTAAAGAATGAGAAGAGGGTGCTTAAATGGAGAAGACAGGAATGTTATAATAGAGAGGGTTGCATGAACAAATGCACATGGAGTAAAAAGGACATGGTGGGACCAGCACATAGGATGTGACCCCAAGGCAGGTGGCTGCAGGGGATAGGCAGGAGGCTGCAAATATGGGTTGGGGCTACATCACTGAAGGACTTGAATGAGGGCAGAGGGAAACCATAGAGAACTTTTCTAAGAGAGGTGACACGGTCAGAGTGTTTTCAAAGTACTCCTCTGGGGTGGCATAGAATTATTGAATTATTTAATAATTCAGCATGAATTATTGAAGCAGTACTGGAGGCAGAGAGACATATGAGAAGGTAGAGGGGGAGGCCCTGGGAACAGAGAGAACAGGTCTCCTTCCCCTCCCTCCACAACTCAGCTCTTTCCTAGCTGCTGCCAGGCCCTTTGGTAGGAAGACATTTCTGGGGAGTTGTGACTTCCTGGCTCAGAGAAGAGGGGACAGAGAGAGGTAAGGTGTCTAATTCCCCGACTCTAGAGGTGGCGAGACTGAGTTGGAGATAATTGTTCTCATGGCAAATCAGAGGCAGCACTGTATCTGTGGGCAGTTGCTGTTTGAAAGTGTCCTAAAGTCTGACCTTCAGATCCACTTAGGAAGGGGCAGCAGCTAGGAAAGAGCCCCAGCCTGGGGGTGTGAAGGGCGGCGTCCTGCTGCCCCATTTTGCACTACTGTGCCTCGTGGCCTCTCGGGTCCATCATCTAACCCATCTCTCCAGTCTCGGAGTGAGGGTGCTGGACGCGCTGACCACCCAGGGCTCGCCCCAGACCCGGAACTGCACGTGGGTCAGCAGTTCCGGTCCCACATCTCCGTGTCCCACCCTAACATCCCAGCTCAGTCCTCCCAGGACTGTGACTCCCTCCCCACCACTGGCCTTTGATTGCTTTCTTTCCTCCAAACGAAAATAGCTTTATTGTTTTCATTATTAAAATCACGTAGGCTCATTGTAAAAGTTCAAGTGATAAGAGAAGTATAGGGGAGAAAGCAAAATCCAAGTGAAGTCCTATCATCCAAAGGTACACTCCACTAGGATTTGGGGCAATAGCCTTCCAGACAACTTCCTGTGTGTGCATGCACACACACAGAGTGCAAACGCTCTCACACAATTTTGTGTAAATGGCATCATAATACTTTAACTGTGATGCAATCTAAGTTTTTCACTCAATAATATGTCATGGATGTCTGTGTAAAATGTTTTGTGTGTGTGTGTAAAATATTTTTTACCTTGTTATTTAAAAAAATCTATTTTGCATACATACTCACATGCAAATATACAATTTATGTAAATGTATAAGTGTAATTGGCATGAACATGAGCGACCCTCAGCTACCTCTTTATTTTTAATGCCTAGTATCCTTTATAAATGGATAGGTTATGAATGCTGCTGCAATGAACAGCTTTAAACATATATCCTTTGGCGTATTTTAGGACAAATTTCTGGATGTGGAATGGTTGGGTCAAAAATGTGAACACTAGGGTGGTGCAATGGTGGCTCAGTGGCAGAATTCATGCCGGAGACCCAGGTTCAATTCCTGGTGCCTGCACATGCAAAAAAAAAGAACAATAAAAATATTTTATATATATTGCCCAATTACCCTCCAAAAATTTAATAGTGCCAGTTTTCATATCTATCAAGAATACAGGAGTACCTAGTTCCCAATACCCTTTCAGACAGAAGGCATTATCAGTCTTTAATCAAATGTGTGAACATGTCATTTCATTATTTTTATTTTCATTTCTTTGGTTACTAGTGAAATTGATTACCTGCTTACTAGCTATTTGGGTGTTTTTGTGAAATGGCCTGTTTTTCTTTTGTGGACATTTGTTTGCCTTTTATTGGTTTTTAAGAGCTCTTTGTATATTGGGGATTCAGTGTTAGGACACCTGGTTTCTCAGGATCCCTAGAATTGGGCAATGTGGTTCCTTGGACGTTAGATTCCCATGAGACCGGAGCAGTTCTGCCTCTGGTCAGCGGAGGGCAGCAGTGGGCAAGATTCACTTCCAGGCTGGACACCCTTAGGCCTGAGTAGGAGCTGGGCAAAACACACACACGCACACGCACACACACACACATACACATGCACACAAATGCACCCACCATAAAGAGACTTCCAGAGAGTTTCTCAGGAAGCCACCTGGTCAAAGACTCCTAAGGGCCCCCCTACAGAGATTTCCCCCTAGCCTCTAGAGAACTAGGCTCTGAAGTCAGACTGGAGTTCAAAATCCAACCCCGTCATCTTGTGGCTATAGGTTGGGTGCAACTTTCCCGACCTCCCTACCTCTCAGTTCCCTCAGCTGTAGAGTGGGTTCAGTACCACCCACCTCCCTGGGTTGGTGGAAGTTGGGTGGACCAAGGAATGCAAAAGCCTGGACTGCTGAGGTGCTGGGTGAGTGTGAGCCCTGTGCTGGGGCCGGCCCAGCCCACCCCAGGCCCCATTCCCCGTTCACCCATTCATCAAGTCACAGCTGCTTTTGCTCCTTCCCAAGCCTGCTTCACATTGGACCAGGAAGACCCACGGGAGCTGCATGGAGGGAGATTACTGGGAAAGAGACAGAAGGGGAGAGCTGACGAGGGCCTGAACCAGGCAGCAGGGAAAGGCTCAGTGTGGGGGGCATCTGGAGAGATGCCTTTTTGTGGCAGAGGAGACCAACACCTGGTGGTGAGAGGAGGGGGCCAGGGGGTTTCTGGCCTGAGGGACCGAGTGGGTGGCCAGGAGAGGTGCAGTTTTGTTTTGCTTCAATTGTGCTGAGTTTGAGATGTTTGAGGAATTTCCAGGATCCTCCCAGCAGCGGGAAATCACAGCTCTGGCCTGACCTCTCCCTCCTTTCCATGTTACACTCCCTCCTCCCCTCTCCCCAGTGTTTCCTGGGCACATCTCTGCCTAGGATCACAGCTGTTCTAGACTTAATTTGGGAGGAGAGGAAGGATTGTCTCTTTCCCTGCTTCCTCCCTCTCAACCCCTCAGCCCCCCATCCCCTCCCACCCCCACCCCCACCCCGCCCCATCCCAGGTCTGGGAGGGCCACAAGGGGAGCCCTTTTTTTTTCCAGCTGAGGTTCCCCACCCCTTCCCCAGACTGGGGTGCCGACTTATGATGGGAAACTGGAAAAATGGGTTTCTGATGGGCATGAGTATGGCTTCGGGTGGGATGAGTCATGAGCGAGTGAGCAGGGGGAGAAGTCAGCCGAGCAGGAGAAGGTGAGGGCTTGGCCCAGTCCCTGAGGCTGAGGAGGTGGGCAGGAGAGAGGAGGTGAGGTCCTGGAACTCCACAATGGGAGTGGGGAGGGATTTGGGTGGGAGTCGGGGGTGGGATTACAGGGAAAAGGGTGTCTGTATTTCCCTCAATCTCCAGCCTGGTCCCCGGGCCAGGGAAGATTGTAGACTTCCATTCCTTTGTTTACATTAATAGTGAGGACCACGGCTCCATTCGGATTGCAGCAGCTCCATTAGATGCCTCCTGCTAAACTCCTCAAAACATTATTTTATTTCATCCTCAATGACCTATTGTCAATCTCTGTTTTTACAGATAAAGGCATTGAAGCTCAGATTAAGCCATTTGCCCCAAGCCACAGGAGTCAGAGCAGAGCCCTCTGCTCACCCCCAGAGGCTGAGGCCTGTCCCCTGCCCCACATCCCCTTGCCCCCCTGCCCCCCACCGCCTCCCACCCCCAGCCCCCACCCCCACACCCCACACCCCACGTGGTTGTTGTTGGCCTGTCCTGCACCCATCAGAGGGTGACTGTCTGGGGCTGACTTGTCCTCGGGGCAGGTGAGAGGCTGGGCCTGGAGGAGCTGGGCAGGGAGCTCCATGGGCCTGGGTTTTACCTCTTCTCAGTCAGGGCCTGAATATGTGACTTGGGCAAGTCTCTTTGGCTTTCTGGCCTTTTGTTTCCTTGTCTATCCAATAAGCTCAGTGGTTCCCAACCTGGGGTTCCGGGCATGCAAAAGTCCTGGAGGTCTAATCAGAGTGAAGGTGCCCAGAGGACGCTGGGAGACTCGCCCACCATTAGGTCACCTTAGCCACTTTACCCTTATGCTGTGGGACTCCGAAAGTTCTTTTACTCTGTGGGCTGAATGCAATAGTTGGTGCTCAGCGGGGAACATGACAGGGCAAGGGTCAGCAGAAGGAGGGTAGCAGGGGCTCTTTGGGTTTCCTTAAAGAGGTGCTGTTCTGTGGTTCTGTGTGGAAGGGACAGGGAAGCCTGCGTATGTGGGAAGGGCGGCGGCCGGCAAGCCACACCTGCCTGTGTGGGAGATTGCCTGTTGCTCCCCTCCTATCCAGCCAAGGTAAGCAGTGGGTGCTGGGTGTGGCTTCCGGAATCTTATCAATGCCACAGGAATGTTTGCAGGTTTGGGGTTTAGCAAACCCCAGCCATAGGCACAGGAGTGGGATGCAGGCCAGGGCCTGCCCTGGTTGTGGGTGGGAACCGCAGGGAAGGCCCCCACCAGGTAGGTTTGGGTTGAGGCCAGGTTTGGGGTGGGGCTGGCCAAGGAAACTGCACAGCAAGCATCAGGCATCTTACACTCTGCCCCCTGCCCCAAGCTGGCCTCTCCTCCCTATTGCCAGGCTCCATTCCAGCTTTACCCCCACCCCCAAGTTCCCCACATCAAACCCAGAAGCTGCTATGATCTTTACTATGTCCTCATTTATCAAAGCACAGAGTGTCTAAACTGTACCAGGCATTTCTCTTCATGATCTTACTTAATCCTTATAACCTACCCAATAAGGAGGGTATATCTTATGAAGTGAATCATGCTCCCCACAAGGACATGTTCAACCCCTAACCCCAGTCCTCTGGATGTAAACCCATTTGTAAGTAGGATCTTTGGAGATGGTATTAGTTATGTTGAAGCCAGATGGATCAGAGTGGGCCTTAGTCCAATATGGCTAGTCCTCATAAGGAGAGGATATTTGGACACAGTCGTAAGAGTCAGTCGGAGACAGAGACAATTGACCATGTCACAGAGGCAGAGAAAGTGTTATGGATGACTGGCAAGCTACCACCAACACACTATAGGCTTCAGAGAAAGCACGATCCTGCTCACACCTTGATTTGGACAATAAATTCCTGTTGTTTCAGCCAACAAGTCTGTGGTATTTGTTATAGCACCCCTGGAAAACTAAGACCATATATATTTTTAATAATTAGTTTACAAATGGGAAAGTAAGTCTCAGAGAGTCTGAGTGATTTGCCCAAGGCCACACAACTACTAAGTGTTGGAACGAGGCTTGGAATCCAAATGTCTGGCTCCAAAACTGGTTCACCTTCATTTCACTAAACTGGAAGTTCCAAGGGAATAATACTTGGTGCTTACCCTTACGGGGTGTCCAGTCCGTTCCAAGAGGGATAAACAGACAGATAGATAACCTCACACAGCATGATCAATGAGCAGAAAATGCAGTGTGTGTGAGAACTGGTGGCACGATGGCAACCTTTTCTCCTACTGTGGACTCTTTCCTCCATAAGCGGGGCATGACTACATCCCTCCAGGCTTAGATCACCCCAGCAAAGGAAGATGAGAAGGAGAAAGAAACAAAGAGTATGTGTGTGTTTTCTGATGACAGCTGTCCCTGAGACCAACTCCAGTCTGTCTCTCCCAAGAATGTCAACCAACCAAAAATTTCCCATTTTTTATTAAGCCAGTTTGAAATGTGCAACCCAAAGACACCACATTAATGCCACCTGTAAAGCATGTAAATGGCTTCAAAATGAAACTCTTGACTTTTATGCCCCAAACCTATAACTTTCTTATACTTCCCCAATTTGGCAGATGGTTCCACCCAGTTGCTCAAGTTTTTTTTCTCACTTCTTCCCCCAATATCCAAGCTGCAACAAGCCCTGTCAATTCTACCTTCAAATTTTATCGCAGTTCTTACCTATCATGCAAGAGACTCAGGTTCAACTCCTGACCTGTGTACTACCCAAAGCAAATAAACAAACAAAAAACATGCTGTGAACAAAATTCCCTATGGTATACATAGCACATATCTGCCTCTATGTGTGTATGTAAAGACATAGAATTAGATATATGTAGGGATATATATATCAAATCCATCTATTTCTCTCCATTTGCCCTGTCACCCCAGTCCAGGCCATTATGATCTCTCACCTGATTACTGCAAATAGTCTTATTATTATTCCTGCTTCAATTCTTGCTCCCCTATGAATATTTCTCCACACAGCAGCCAGAGTGCTCATTCAAAAATATGAACCAGGTCGCTTTACTTTCTTGCTTAAAATTCTTCAATAATTTCCTACTGCACTTGGAAAGAAATACACACTCTTTGCCAGGGCTTCTAATATCTGACTTATCTACCTTCTAATGTCATCTTGCCTACTATCTATTCCAAAACCTGTCAAGCTCATCTCTACTTCAGGGCACTTGCATTAGCCATTTACTCTGTCTGGAAGAATCTACTACTGCCCATGGCTATTTCCTTCTTATCAGGTGGACCTCCAGTTCATCTCTAGCTAAAGCAGCATTCACTTCCCATTCCCATGCAAAGTACTCATTATTCTATCACTCTGTTCACCTTCTTCATAGCGATTTTCAGAGTTTGCAGTTTTGGGTGAATCAGAAATAGATTAGCCATATTAAACACTGAGGCCCAGCTTTGGATCATCTCAGTCCCTGATTGCATTGAGGTAATCTACCCTTACTTCCTGTCAGAAGCGAAAATATATCATCTCTTGAGGAAGATAACATGATCCAGAGCTTCAAATTAACTCTACATTTTTCATGGACAATTTAAAATTTAATATAAAATTAATATAAAATTTTTCAAAAAAAAACTCACATGAATTTACCATCAAATCAAGAGAAAAATAGAAATAGACCCACAGAAATCTCGGATCTTGGCATTAACAGACTTTTAAATGAATAATTGATATGTCAACAAATTAAATGAAAATATGGTGAACTTCAGTAGAGAACTGGAAATTATGAAAATGATAAAAAATGAATCTAGAACTAAAATATGTAATAATTGAAATTAAGAACTCAATAGATGGGTTTCACTGAAGAGTAAACACAACTAAAGAGACGATTACTGTACTGGAATTAGACCACAAGAAAATGTCTAGATTGAAGCAATGAGAGATTAAAGGATGAAAAACTTAAGAAAAGAATGTAAGGATCATATGAAGCATAATGAAAATATTTGCCTTGCGTGTAATTGGAGACTCAGAGTGAAAAGAAAGAAAAAAGAGGACACAAGCAATATTTGAAGAGATAATGGTTGAGGATTCCCACATCCAAAGAAAGACATCAAGACACAGGGTGCATGAAGCATTATGAGCCACAGAAAGAATGAATACAAAGGACACATGATGATAAAAGTTTTGAAAACTAAAGAGAGAGAAAAATCTTAAAAGCAGTCAGAAGGAAATACCACCTTCAAATGAAGTTACAAGACAACTGACTTCTATACCAAAACCATGGAAGCTAGAAGATGATGGAATGAATGATACCTCACATTGCTGAAAGAAAATCCTGCAATCTAAGATTCTGTATCCATTACTGCTATAGCCTCATATATTTCTGCTCAGTCTCACACTAATTCCATTTCAGTCACACTGGCTTCTTTATTATTCCTTGTACATACCAGACACATTCACTCCATAGGCTTTTTTTGCACTTACTGTTTACTATGGTTTGTTCTTCTCTCAGATATCAGTATAGCAATTGCTCTCATCACTTTCAAGTCTTTTCTCAAATGTCACCATTTCCATGAGGGCTAACTGACTATATGAGGCCTGTAACTGACAATAAGTCCTGACTACCCTATTTGAAACCATAACATGCTTACTCCAACTGGCACTCTGGATCCCTCTTCCCTGAATTATTTTTCCTTATACATTATCGCTAACGTACATACTATGACTTTTATTTATTTATGATATATATTGTTTTGTAATCGAGCTCCATCTATTTAAATATATGATCAATGTGAGTGATTTATTTAAAATATGTATTTTAAATAACTTCCTTTTTATAAGAGGGTCATCGGGGTACTTAATTTGCCATGATGATAGAAACAGAAGTCCCACTTTATTACTTACTTATCCTTGTTTTGATTACTTCCCAGTGTCTTTTACTGTAGGACAAAGACACTAATCCTGTCTTAAGGTAGAAGGAGAAGGGATATATGTATATGACTACGTTTTTAAGTATGGATGTTTTCAGTTGCAAGTTACAGGAAACACAGCTACAAGTGGTTTAAAAATTAAGAACATTTATTATCTCACATAAGAAGTCATGCGGAGGTAAGTTTTCTCCAGTGTTAACTCACTGCCCACATCAATTTGCTTTCCATGTTCACATTTTGTTATACCAGAAGGTTTATTGCCATGCATTTCACAAACAGATATAAAAATATCTTGCTGAAGAGGGATGATTTCTTCTTATGCACCTTTTTTTTTTTGGAGGGAGGGGAGTGCACAGGCCTAGAACCAAACCTGGATCTCTCGCATGTCAGGTGAGCATTCTACCACTGAACCACCCATGCATCCTGTGCCTCTTTTAAAGGCCTAAGATACCCATCTTCTGTAGTGCTCCTCAGCAGACCTTCCTGTTTCATTGACCAGGACTGTATCACTAGGGCATTCCCATACTGCTTATAGGCAAAGACAATGGAGTATTTTGATTGTCTTACACTGATCATGATTCATCTGCTTCAGTGGGAGGGGTCCAGGCCCTTATGTGGCAGAAGACTGCTTGATATCTGAACAAAATGAGAATTCTGTTGCAAAGGAAGGGAGTGCTGTCGAGTAGGCAGCCCATACAATCTCTTACAAAGCATCTTACAGTTTATCCCTTAACATGTTATTTCACATTCTTGAGCTCCAATCCTCATCTGGTCAGATGTGTTTAACCATGCCATTTTGCAATTGAAACTCAGAGTTGTTGGGTGACTTGCTGAAGACACCCAGAGCTAAGACATTTCAAGATCCTATTTGGGGCCCACCATCCCTGCCTGTCCCTAGGAGAGTGCTGTAGTGATTTTAAAAATTGGCCACAAAACTTCCAAAAGATGGAAGCAACCCAAGGGTGCATCAAAAATTGAGGATAAGCAAAATGTGGTTTATCCACACAATAGAATATTATTTGGCTCTCGAAAGTAATGAAGTATGTGCTATAACATGGATGAACCTTGAAAGCACTATATTAAGTGAAGGAAGCCAGTGACAAAAGACCACATACTATATGATTCCATTTATTTGAAATCTCTGGAAAGGCAAATCCATAGAGACAGAAAGTAGATTAAAGGTTGCTTATGGCTGGGTGAGTGGGTGGGAAAAGGAGGATAGGAGGATAACTGATAAAGTGTCCAGGGTTTCTTTTTCAGGTGATGAAAATGTTCTAAAATTGATTGTGTTAATGGCTGCACTACTCGGAATATTCTAAAAACAAGCGAATTTTACCTGTTACATGGGTAAATTGAATGGTGCATCAATTAAATCTCAATAAAGGTCCTTCAGTCAGGAGCCATGGAAAAGCAGATGGTCCTCAGAGCTGGGGAGGGCAAGGGACTTTCTTTCTCTCTGGACTTGTTTTCTGAGGGCGTTTCCTTCATGGTTGAAGATTTCACCTGCTGGTTCAAATTCCAGTTTTAATCCCTAGAACACCTGCATCCACACCTGCTTGCCCCGTCTTTGGGAATTGAGAAAAGGGCTCGGGTTTGTATAAATTTGCATTTGTTTTACAAATTTTCTGGGACCTCCATAACCTCTTCTCTGTCTCTTGCCCTGGTCTCTCTTCTGAGCTCATGACCTCAAGACCCAGTGGCCTGCCAGGCTGCTCCCTGTGCCCCCTGTGACATCCTACAGTATCAAACTCAGTATATATATAAATGAATGATTCATCTTCCGTTTAAAACCCACTCCTTCTATGGTATGCCCTATATCTGTAGAAGGAAAGCTATTCCTCCATATCTTAAGCCTGAAACCCAGAAATCATCCTCCCTTTTCTGTACTCATTCTTAGACATTCTTTGTTCAGTATTTAGGCTTTAAATATAATCTCTACATTGACAACTCCTGTATTTTTGTCTCCAATCTTAACCTCCTCTCTAAACTTCTCTCCAACAGATCCACCTGCCCACGTGACATCTCTACATGGATGTCTTAAAGGTATGTCAAACTTAACATATCCAATACTGATTCCTGGTTTGCCTTCCACAAATCTGGTTCTCAGGCAGTCTTCCTCTTCTCCGGAAATGTCAATGCCTTTCTCCCAGTTGCATGAGCCATACATTTTGTAGTATGTAGACTCTTGTTTTGCTCCACACATCCAATAAGTCAGGAAATGCTGTTGGCTCTGTTAAAAATACATTCAGAATCCTGTCATTGCTCAGCTTGACTCTATTTCTCTGGAAGCCACTGTAATTTTTCTCCTGGATTATTGCAAAGTCCTTCTAACTGGTCCCACTGCTTCCAATTTTACCTATGTCTGTTTCCTACACAGCAGCCTGAGTGATCTTCTTAAAATGAAAAACCAAGCCTGTCATTTATTTACTCGAAACTTCTGCTGGCTTCCCATCTGTTGTGAGTTGAATTGTGGCTCCCCCAAAATATATGTTGAAGTTCCAGTGCCAGTATCTGCAGAGGTGACTTTATTTGGAAATACTCTTTACAAATGTAACTAACAAAGATGAGGTCATATTCTTCACACCAAAAGCTCAAGCAACAAAAAAGAAAATAGATAAATTGACTTTCATAAAAATTAAACCTGTGCAGCAATGGACATTATCTAGAAAGTAAAAATACAACCTATAGAATGCAAGAAATACTTGTATATGAGGGATATGATAAACATCTAATATCCAGAATATATAAAAACTCTTACAGCTCAACAGCAAAAAGACAAATGACTCAATTTAAAAATGGGCTTGAAAAGACATTTCTCCAGAGAAGATATACAAGGGACCAATAAGAACATGAAAAGACGCCCAGCATCATTAACCATTAGGGAAATGCAAATCAACCACAATGAGATACCACTTCACACCCACTAAAATGGCTACTATTTTTAAAATGGCAAATAACAAGCATTGATGAGGATGTGAACAAATAAGAACCACAGGCCATGGTTGGTAGAAATGTAAAATGGTACAGCCACTGTGGAAAAGAGTTTGGTGGTTCCTCAGAAAGTTAAGTATAGAGTTACTTTTGGGGATTGAATCATGTTCCTCATAAAGATATGTTGAAGTCTTAATCCATATTCCTTGGGTGTGAACCCATACCATCTTTGAAGACATTATATTATTAGTTAAGGTGTGGATTCATTTGTGAATAGGATCTTCAAAGATGCTATTTACATGATACCGAATAGAATCAGAGTGGGCTTTCATGTATGTGACTGGAATCTTTACAAGGCAGAGGAAATTTGGATGCATTCAGTAGGTTGAAGCCAGAAGTCAGTGGAAATGAGAGAAGTAGACATGAGCAAAGGCAGATCACCATGTGATGGAGGCAGAGATATAAGTCAACAAACCACAAGCACGGTGGCAAGCCAGCACCAGAACATTAAAGACCCCAGGAGAAAGCATGGCCCCTCAAGACCCTGATTTTGTGCTTATAACGTCCCAAAGCGCGAGACAGTGAATTCCTAATCCTTAAGCCAACCAGTGTATGGCATTTGTCGTAGCAGCCCTGGCAAGCTAAGACAATTGCCAGACGACCTGGCAGTCCCACTTCTAAGTACAGGCCCAAAAGAATGGAAAGCAGGGAGTCAAACAGATATTCACACCAATGTTCACTGCAGCATTTTTCACATCAGTTAAAAGGTAAAGGAGCCCAAATATCCATCAACAGATGAATGGATGAAGAAAATGCGGTCTATACATACAACGGAATATTGCTCAGCGGTAAAAAGAAAAATGAGATTCCGATGCATGCCGCAACATGGATGAGCCTTGAAGACATGATGAAATAAGGCCAGACACAAAAGGAGAGATGCTGGTTGATTTCACTTATGTGAAATAACTAGAAGATGTGAATTCATAGAGACAGAAAACAGAGTACAGATTACCCAGAGCGATGCTTAATGGAGTTTCTGTTTGATGTGATGGATGTTGGTGATGGCAGCACAACATTGTGAGTGCAATTAATTACACCGAAGTGTTTGCTTGAAAGTGCTTAAAATGGGAAATTTTATGTTATATTGTTATCACAATAAAAAATGTTTAAAAAAAGGTGGGGGAGGTCTGGTTTAAAAAATGTAAAAAAAAAAAAAAGAGGTCATATTGGATTAGGGTGGTGGCTTAATAAGAAGAAGGAAATTTGGGCACAGAGACACAAACACAGAGGGAAGAAACCCAGGTGAAGATGGAGGCAAAGGTTGGATTTCATTACAACAAGCCAAGGAATACCGGGGGCTTCCTAAAGCTGGAAGAATATTTACCCAGAGACATCAGAGGAAATGTGGCCAATACCTTAATTTCAGTCTTTTAGCCTCCAGGACCGCGAGAAAATAAACTCCTGTTGTTGTAGGCTACCCGGTTTGTGTACTTTGTTATGACAACCCTGTAAACTAAGACCATCTCACTCAGAATAAGAGTCAAAGCCCGGCTGATGGCTGACATCACCTGCCCCCTTGCCTCTCTAACCCATCCCTTCCCGCTGTTTCCCTCCAGCCCCCTGGCCTCCTTGCTTCTCCATGAACACCCAAGGTGCTCTTACTGCTAGGTCTGTGCGATTGCTGTGCCCTCTGCGAGGAATGGTTTTCCTTAGTTTCTCCACAGGGCCCCTTCTCACTTCCTTTCCATCTCTGCACAGTTTTTAAGGGAGATGCCTTCCCTGGTGGCCCTCCACCCCTTCCCTGGCGCTCCCTGTCCCCCTCGCCTGGCTTCCCTTTCCTCCACACCTGATGCCTTAGGCACTCCTTAGTTGATTATCTGTCTTCTTCCATTGAATGGATGCTCCGTTGAGTGCAGGGACTAGATCCCTGGTCCCTAGAACAGTGCCCAGAGGGTAGGAGGCATTTTAAATAGTCATCTGTGGAATGAATGCCCGGATCCCAGATAGCTCCCTCCCCCAAGTCCTATCAGTCTTAAAGTCATTTCTACTCGGCTTTCTTAAAATCGCTGTATCCCCCAGTCCCCTACACTCCCCACCCCTTCCACGCCTAGGGTCACCACTCGCCTTCTCTCCCCTCCACTATTGCAATCCTCTATTAACCTGTGTCCCTCTCTCTAGTCCCTTCCCTCGTTCTGCTCCCCATCTGTCAAGGCCCTTGCCACAGCCGAGTAATAACACGATTTCTAATTGTTTTTCTCTAATATAAAAGCAGTTCACATTGGGTGCAAGGGTAGTTCAGTGGTAGAATTCTTACCTGCTATGTGGGAGACGAGTCTGATTACGGGCCCTTGTACTTCCCCCCAACCAAAAAAAAAAAGGAAAAACAACAAATGGTGCTTCAATAACATGATGGTCATACAGTATACAAAAAAAAAAATACACCTTTCTAATGGAAAATTTAGAAGACAAAGATAAATGATAAAACAGGGGGCACACCCCAGTCTTGAGGTTCGTTCATATGAAACTTAACCCCGCAAAGGATAGGTCAAGTCTACTTAAAATTTAGGCCTAAGAGTCACCCCCAAGAGAGCCTCTTTTGTTGCTCAGATGTGGCCTCTCTCTCCAGCCAACACAACAAGCAAACTCACCACCCTCCCCCTGTCTATGTGGGACAAAACTCCCAGGGGTGTGGACCTTCCTGGCAACATGGGACGGAAATCCTAGAGTGAGCTGAGACTCAGCATCAAGGGATTAAGAAAACCTTCTCGACCAGAGTGGGGAGGAGTGAAGTGAGACAGGGTGTTGATGGCTGGGAGATTCCAGGCAGAGTCGAGCGAGAGGTTATCCTGGAGGTTATTCTTACACATTAAGTAGATATCACCTTGTTATCCAAGATGTAATGGAGAGGCTGGAGGGAACTGCCTAAAAATATAAAGCTGTGTTCCAGTAGCCATGTTTCTTGATGCTGATTGAATAATGATATAGCTTTCACAATGTGACTGTGTGATTGTGAAAACCTTGTGTCTGATGCTCCTTTTATCTACCTTGTTAACAGATGAGTAGAACATATGGAATAAAAATAAATAATAGGGGGAACAAATGTTAAAATAAATTTAGTTTGAAATGCTAGTGATCAATGAAAGTGAAGGGTAAGGGGTATGGCATGTATAATCTTTTTTTTCTGTTTTCATTTTATTTCTTTTTCTGAATTGATGCAAATGTTCTAAGAAATGATGAATATGCAACTAAGTGATGATATTGTGAATTACTGATTCTATATGTTAATGTTTTAGTTCATTTGTTAAATTTTTTTAAATTAATAAATAAATTTTTTTAAAAATTAAAAAAAAAGGGGCACAAACTCCTCTCACGTTCCTACCATCTGAAGATAAGCACCATTTACATTTTGAAGTGTTTTCCTTCCAGTTTTTTTTTTCTGTGCCCATTATTATTATTTTGCATAACTGTGCTTATCCTGATTCAGGTTAATGTCTTACTTTGACAAAAAAATGATAATAATAACAGCTAATGGTGACGCCCACCATGTGACTTTAAGCATGCTATTTAAAGCTTCTGTGCCTCAGTCTCCTCATCTGTAAAATGGGAATGATGTTAATACCTACAACCTCATTGGTAGGTTGTGAGGATTAAATCTGAAAAGTGAAAGTGGTAAGTCTCGAGTAAGTGTCAGCTGTTATCATCGCCATCATTTCCCTCATTATCCTTATTGCTGGGTGCGTACTCTGTGCCAGGTACATTCCAAGCATTTTGCATGTATTAACTCATTCGATCCTCACAACCCCCTATGAAGTAAGTGTGGCTATAATTTAGCATGCTAATCCAACCTAATGAGGCTTCAGTGGTTTTGTAACGGGAAGGAAGAGAAAGCTGGTTACGGCTCTCTCCAACTGACTAGCGTTTGAAGCTGCCCCCCTTCTGTAGGATCCATAATATTAATAATAATAGATGGCATTCACTGAACACTTCATGGGCGTCCAGTGCTGAGCGTTTGCAAATGCAGTCACTCCTCCCGCAGCACCAGTTTTCACAGCCTGAACTGTACGTAGCTTGGTGGATCAATTATGGAACACGGTTTACCAGTGGTTCACCAGTGCAAGCTGGAAGCAGCCTGGATACTGCAGCTGCCGAGCAGCTGCCGACTAGGGTTTGCTTTGCTTATCCTAACGACGGTTGCTTCTCAAGGTGTGTTGCTTATGGCACTGGTGGTGATAGGAAAAGGAAGGCCAGTGCTCCGGAGGAAAATCTAGATGTAATTCAAGCCAGTTTTCTCAGGGGTGTTTAACTTTCATGGCTGTGCATGTGTTGCTATGACAAATGCCTTTATTAAAATATTGGCAAGAAAAATGACTTTGTGATTGCTGCACTGAAAATCTCTAACCTAGCTACGCTTGTCATATGCTTTTGTGATTAATTTCAAAACAGCAATACTAATGATAATCACCTTTGCTCACATTCATTGAAGTTATTGTATGTGCTAAGAGCTTTATATGCATGATCAATTTAGCCCTTACAACAACAATTTCGTCTGTGTTGTACATTGGCTCCATTATACAGATGAGAAAACCGAGGCATAGAGAGCTGAAGTGATTACTTCAGTGGTTTTATAACGGGAAGGAAGAGAAAGCTGGTTACGGCTCTCTCCAACTGACTAGCGTTTGAAGCTGCCCCCTTCTGTAGGATCCATAATATTAATAATAATAGATGGCATTCACTGAACACTTCATGAGTGTCCAGTGCTGAGCGTTTGCAAATGCAGGTACTCCTCCCGCAGCACCAGTTTTCACAGCCTGAACTGTGCGTAGCTTGATGGATCAATTATGGAACATGGTTTACCAGTGGTCACACATCTAGGAGGAGGTAGAGCTGGAGCTTAAACACATGCACTCTGGCTCTACCCAGAAGCCTCAGCACTGTGCTATACACTACAGGACTGTTGATATCATGAGATTTTTTTAGAACTGCAATTATTGCATGATGGTCAAATAGGCCACATTATCTCATTGAATTTTTGTACCCTCTTTGGGAAAGAATTACTGTCATTTTTGTCATTTTCCACTGAAGGTAGAGGCACAGAGATGTCAAGCAAATTGCCTTTACACAGTCATTCAGTCAGTAAAGTGGCTGAATGTGAATTCAAAATGACACTTAGCAAAACCCAAAGTCCTCCCCCTTCCCCTCCTGAGTCAAGGCCCCCTGCTAGTCCTTCCCATAGCACCCCACACCTATCAGTTCACGACTGACCACGGTCATCATTTTACACACACCTGTGTGGTTATTTGATTGTCTCCCCCACTGGAAGGGGAGTTCTGGGAGGGCAGGGTCCCTGTAGGGTTTTGCTCATTGCTATGTTCCATTTAGTATTTGTGAATTGAATGACTGATTGATGTATTACTCCAGAGGCACTAAACTGGACCCAAGGGCACAGAAAACACACTCAGACCCACAGAGGCAGTTTCTAAAGCTCAGACCTGGGTCTCACCCAGTCTTGACCACAGGGAACACTGGAGGATGTCAGCTTCTCAGACTACTGGCAGGTGGGGACTGGATTACTTTATTTATTTTTTAACTTTTTAATTTTATAATATAACATATAAATAAAGCAAAGAAAGAAAGAAAGCAATACTTTTCTAAGCACTCTTCAACAAGTAGTTACAGGGCAGATCCCAGAGTTTGTCATGACCTACTGTTCTAGTTTGCTAGCTGCCAGAATGCAATATACCAGAAATGGAATGGTTTTTAACAAGAGGAATTTAATAAGTTGCTAGTTTACAATTCTAAGGCTGAGAAAATGTCCCAATTAAAACAAGTCTATAGAAATGTCCAATCTAAGGCATCCAGGGAAAGATACCTTGGTTCAAGAAGGCCGATGAAATTCAGGGTTTCTTTCTCAAGTGGAAGGGCACATGGTGAACACAGTCACAGTTTCTTATCTGGAAAGGCACATAGTGAACACGGCGTCATCAGCTAGCTTCTTCTCCTGGCTTCCTGTTTCATGAAGCTCCCCGGGAGGCATCTTCTTTCTTCATCTCCAAAGGTCACTAGCTGGTGAACTCTGCTTCTCCTGGCTATGTCGTTCTGCTCTGCTCTCTTTGAATCTCCCATTCTCCAAAATGTTTCCTCTTTTATAGGACTTCAGAAACTAATCAAGACCCACCCAAATGGGTGGAGACATGTCATCACCTAATCCAGTTTAACAGCTGCTCTTGATTAAATCACAGCTCCGGGGAGATGATCTGATTACAGTTTCAAACATACAGTTTTGAATAGGGATTATTCTGCCTTTACGAAATGGGATTTTGATTAAAACATGGCTTTTCTAGGGTCCGTACATCCTTTCAAACCAGCACACCTACCATTCCATCATCTCCTATTTTTCCTTCTAACTGCTCTAGAACTTTAGAGGCTGGAAAGAATATTTGTTGTTTTATCATCACAGTCGACTTTTTTTTTCTTTTTTGTAGAGAAAAATAACATATATTCTAAAAAGCAATAAATCTCAAAGCACATCACCACAATTAGTTGTAAAACAGATTTCAGAGTTTGGTATGGGTTACAATTCCACAATTCCAGGTTTTGACTTATAGCTGCTCTAAGATACTGGAGACTAAAAGAAATATCAATATAATGATTCAGCAATCATACTCATTTGTTAAACCCTACCTTCTTTGTATAACTCCATCACCTTTGATCTTTCTCCCACTCTTTAGGGGTATTTGGGCTATGCCCATTCTAACTTTTTCATGTTGGAAGCGGCTGTTGATAATATGGGATGGGGGATGGAACTAGTTGATGTTCTAGAGAGACTGGCCCCTCTAGGTTTCAGGACTTATCTGGTCCAGGGAGCCATTTGGAGGTGTAGGTTTCTGGAAAGTTACCCTTGTGCATGGAACCTTTGTAGGATCTTATATAATGCCCTAGGTGTTCTTTAGGATTGGCTGGAATAGTTTTGGTTGGGGTTTGGTAAGTTATGATGGGTAGCAAGGTCTAACTGAAGCTTGCATAAGAGTGACCTCCAGAGTCACCTCTCGACTCTATTTGAACTCTCTCAACCACTGAAACCTTATTTGTTACACTTCTTTTCCCCCTTTTGGTGGACTTGGATTACTTTTATTAACCTTAAACCTGGACCCAGTTCTTAAAACCATGGCCTACCCAAATCCATCCCCCATTTTCCCTTGCTGGAAAGGCCTGTTTTTTTTGGGATCAGGCCCAATAAAGCCATATATTCAAGGAAGAGGCACCTCCTCCAGCCCTGGGACATGGGTCATGATTGGTCTACGCAATCGTGGTGATTATCTTCCCTTTGCCAGAGATTGGTTTAGTCAAGGACATGGGATCTGTCTTCCCATCAGACTGTGAGCTTCTGATGGCTAACAGACCACCGTGACAGTGGTCAGAAGCATGAACTTGGGATGAGACACCTAGGTTTGTATGCCCACTCCACCATCTCCTAGCCCTGTAACTATGATGCATCTGTTCACATCTCTATGCCTCGTTTTACTCTCTGTAAGATGGGCTCCTACTTTGCATGATGGTTGTGAGGATAAATGAGTTCATATATATAAATACTTAGGACAGTGCCTGGCACATAGCAAGCACTCAATAAATCTTTTTTATTATCTCTGCACTCATGGTGCTTGGCACCTACCAGACATGCAGCAAGTGTTTGATGAACAAATGAAGGGAGCAGTGGAACTCAGACACCAGTACCTTTGGGCACTGATGTGGCCTGAAGTCAAATACTGTTAAAAGCATGGGCTCTTCAGTCAGACAAACTGGGGTTCAAATCCTAGCTGTGTGACCTGAACAAGTAACCTTACCTCCCTGTGCCTTCCATTTTCTCTTTGATAAAATGAGAAAGTCAATGCCTACCATGAAAATTTATTATGCCTATGAAACAGTCACCTGGCACAGAGCATGGCATACATTAGGGGGCTCAAATACCTTAAGTTTGCATCCTCCCTTGTCATAATTTTTGCCACGGGCCACATCAGAATTACGAACGTTAGGAAGTTGGCTTCTGTCCAATTAAAATCTCAAAGGATAAAGTTGTCTTTGTGATTTAAAGACCCCCTCCCCACCCTGTGCTGTCCGGACCCGGGACCATCCAGGGGCCTTTGAACTCACTCTGCTCTGGCAGGAAATGGAGCCCCCACAGCAGAGAGATCGGAAGGAGCAGGCCCTGCCCTCTGCTTCCCGCTGAGTGAGAGGAAGCAGGATAAGCAATAGGCTGTAGAGTGGCGCTGGGCAAATGCTGCGGACCCAGATGCTGATCCTCATCTCCCCTCTGGCCCCCTGTGTGAGTTGACCAAGGCCTGCTCCTCCCTGGGCTTCCTTGGCCTCATCTGTCCAATGGGGTTGGGCTCAATGGCCTCGGAGGTTCCTTCCAGGGCAAGCATTCTGGATGCAGGAAGCGAGACTCCTGGGCTGCCAGGGACATCAAAGGGAGGTTCCCCAGAGGAGGCCTCACAGCTGCCTGCCCTCTGGAGCAGCTTCTGGCTTCCTGCTCTGCATGGAGCCTGCTATGCAGCCCTGGGAATGGCTGAGGTCTCAACCAAGGTCGGTTATTGGGCTCCCTCACTCCTCTCCAGTCACAAGTCATGTTTTGAGATACTCGACTCCATTTTCCTCTGCTAGCCACCTGTGACGGAGGCGTCCTGCTGTGTATTCTTCAAGTTTAATTCACAGAAGATGTCTGTTTGTACTCTAGGGCATAGGAGGACTTTCCACTTAACCCTTCCAGAGCCTCCAAGGACTCTTAACACATCCCATCCCCACACCTCATCTGGCCTTCGAGGCTCTGTGATGCCTGTTTTCATTTGGGTACCTTAAAATAACAGAAATTTATTCTCTCACAGTTTTATGGAATCTAGAAGTCCGAAGTCAGGGTGTTAGCAGGGCCATGCTCCCTCTGAAGGCTCTAGGGAAGAAGCTCTCCTTGCCTCTGCCCACTTCTGGTGACTCCTGGTGTTCTTTGGATTGTGGCAGCTTCACTGCAATCTCTGCCTCCACTGTCACGTGGCCTTCTGCTCTCCTGTGTGTCCTCTCCTCTTTTCATAAGGTCCCTCCTAATCCACTATGATTGCATCTTAACTAATTGCATCTGCCAAGACTATTTCCACATAAGATCACATTCTGAGGTTCCAAATGGACATGAGTTTTGGGGACACACTATTCAACTCACTACATAGACTATTAGCCAGCCTGGCCTCCCATCCTCAGATTCCTGCTGGGTGGTCTCTCCTTGCTCCACTCAATCCCACCTTTATACCCCTGTAGGTGCCGTCCCTGCTCCACCCCCCACATGTCCTCCATGTACTCAGATTCAGATACAGGATTGGTGCTTTCCTAAGTCATCTCATTTCATCCTTGCGATAGCCTCTGAAGGAGACATTATTGCCATCTTCATTTTTCAGGAGATGAAACAGAGCCTCAGAAAGGTGATGTGTCCCGTCAGAAATCTCCCAGCCAGCTCCAGGATGAGTTCAGTCTAGGACCCAGCTTCCTCTCTCCACACCCAGTACCTCATACATGCTCCCTTCTGCTAGTTCCATTGACCAGGACTCTTGGGTTTGCACAACACAGAAATCCAACTTGAAGAAACTGACATCAAAAGGGAATGTATTGATTTACTAGAAGGATATTAGAGTAAATTTTAGAGGGAAATTTAGGAGCCAGACATGGAAGTGCAAATGCTGCCTGTGTTCCTCACTACCTAAGCAGCTTTGAGCAGGTTAAGTTACCTCTCAGTGCTTCAGTTTCTCTATTGATAGACTGGTGCTCATTATAATACCTTCTCCCTTGGGTTATAGAATGACACTTGTATTAGTCAGGATTCTCTAGGGAAACAGAACCAACAGGAGATATCTGTAAATAAGAGATTTTATAAAATTGTCTCCCACAACTGTGGGTGTGCACAAATCTAAAGTCTGTCGAGCAGGCTACAAGCTGACAGCTCCGATGAAGGTCTTCATGAATCCCCCAGGAGAGGCTAGCTGGTTGAAGGAGAGAGGAAGAGATTTTCTTCTGACTTGTCCTTTAAAGCATTCAGCTGATTAGATCAGACATAACTAATTGCAGAAGACACTGTCCTTGGCCAACTGCAGATGTAATCACCTATGAATGCAATCAATGTGTTGATGATTTATTAGGGTTTATTAACTAGCCACAAAATGTCCTTGCAGTAATGGTTAGGCCAGTGCTTGTCTGACCAGACAATTAGGCACCAACATCTGGCCAACTTGACACATGAACCCAACCAAAATAGTACTCGTTATAAGACTTCCTCCATTGGATTATAGAATGGCACTGATTGTAGTACCTCTGTCACTGAACTATAGATTGGCATTCATTATACCTCCTCCATGAGTTGTTGGGAAACTAAATGAATTAGGGCAGTGACTGAAATCCACAGTAAGAAAGATACTTTATATGACCCACCATACACATAAATGTAAAATAGAAGTTCAAAAAACATCCCTTGAGGGTCCAAAGGGGGGGGGGAAATATATATATATAAATAGAAGTATTAAACTTTCCCATCTGGGAAACCCAGGATACTCTCTCTACCATTGGTGACTCCCAAGAAAATAGGCCAACTCCTTGATTTTGAGGCTTGCCCTTTGAAAATTATTTTAGTAGGGGAGAAGCTAAGACTACCCTTAACAAGGTCTTAGAGTTGCTTCTAAGAAATCTCTTTGTTGCTCAGATGTGGCCTCTCTCTCTCGAAGCCCAACTCTGCAAGGAAAATTATTGCCCTACTGCCTTTATGGGACATGACATTTAAGGGTGAAAGTCTCCCTGACAACATGGGGCATGACTCTTGGGGATGAGTCTGGCCCTGGCACCATGGGATCAACAACACCTTCTGGACCAAAAGAGGGGTGAAAATGTAATAAAATAAGGCATGAATGGCCAAAAGAGATCAAACGGAGTCAAGAGGCTATTCTTAAGCCAGTTCCAGTTAGATAGTGCCGATTTCTGTGGTTTGCTAAACCCCAATCAATGTCGAATTGAGACTGTATAAGGGTTTCATGAACTAGGTTTGCTTTCCTGAAACGTATAATTCCGGAAGTTTCCTGGGTCCCAGAGGGTCCAGCCTCTCCAAGATTATCAATTAATCACATCTCCCTATCCTTTAGTGTCAACACCGCTTCTCAACATGTAAAAGTCAGAACAGGCAGTGCCCAAAGATCCCTATAGGTTAGGAGAAGGATCAGAGGAGAAGGAGGAGGTATAACAGAGAAGATAGGATTTAACAAATGAGTATGACTGCTGAATCATTATATTAATATTCCTTCTAGCCTTCAGTGTTTTGGAGTGACTAGAAGGAAAAATCTGAGATGATGGAATGGTAGCCCATGACAAACTCTGGCATCTGTTCTATAACTACTTGTTGAAGTGAGCTTTGAAAATTATTGCTTTTTTTCTTTCTTCGCTTTGACGAAGAAAATGCTTTATTTTACAATAAAAACGTTAAAAAGAAAAAAGTTCATAAAACAATATTTGTCCTTACTATCTATGAGATACTCTGATGTTTTCTATTCTGTTCTGTTCTGGTTTAGTGTAGTCTATTTTCTTTATTTAAAATATGCTGGTACCTACTCCTCAAACTGATTTCATGACTCCCCTTCCCCCACCGGGAGTGTGAAAATTGTTAATGTTTATTAGGACCATCCAGCACCATTACATTTTGCATCTGGGGAAACTGAGGCCCAGAGAGGGGAGAGGACTGCCACACAGCCTCTTTGTGGTGTGAAAATTGTTAGTGTCTATTAAGACCATCTAGCACATTAATTAGCACTCGGTAAAGTTTGGAGCTGATCCATGAAGACTGGAGAGGGATAGGTTTGATTGCATCAGGCACTTCAGTATGATCGGGATTCTCTCTCTGGTCTCTGTCCCTTGCCTTGGCTTCTCTTCCTGTGTGTCAGCATCTCTTCCTACCCTGGCTTTCTCCACTCAGTGGGAGCCATAGCTGCAGGCTGCTTGGAGATGACATCAATATGGCTCAACTACATGCCTTGCTTTGATATTGGGAAAAAAAATGTAATTTAAAAACAAGTGTCCATGCATTTGGAGATGGGTGAAAGAATTTTCAATTGAGGGATGGAATGGGGGAAGCAGAATTGCAATCCCTATGACTAATCACTGCTACTTCTAGAACACCATTTTTTGAAGTGCTTTCACAAACATTATCTTATCTTGCAGATTTGCCAGCTGGTCAGGACCCAGGGGTCATGAACTCTTAACCCCTAGTACATGAGAGACTCCCCTTGGTGGTCTCCCAGCTTCTGGTGATCCCCCTGCTTTCCTGGGAAGAGGAAAACCTCCAGCGAAAACTCTCCAAGACGAGTTCTGCAATGGGTGCTTGTATCACGTGATGATAATAACCACTTACGTAGCACTTGTGAAGTCCCTGGCACTCAGCTTATCCTCACAATAGCCCTGCAACATGGGAAATGTTCTTATATCTTCTTCGGGTTATGGATGAGAAAATTCTGGCACAGAGAGGCTGAGTGACTTGCCCAAGGCCACACAGAATCAGGATTCGAACTCAGGTGGTCGGCTCTAATGTGACTGCACAGCCACGCTGCAGTCCCTATGCTGCTCCAAGCCTCAGTGAGTTCTGCTTCCTCCCCCCAGCCTGCACCACTACCCCAGGTGTGCATGCAGGAAAGCCCTAATGAACTCAATTTATTCATTCAGCAAACACCAGCGGCCCATTGGGTGCGAGTCACTGTTTTAGTCAGGGGGCTAACAATTGTAAGACAAGTCTGATGGAGGGAAAACTGAGGATACAAGTTCTTTCAGAATAAAAACTTCAGTGACTCTTTCAGAATACAGTCGAGACTCACTATTCTTGGATTCCATATCTGTGAATTTGCTTACTTGCTAAAAGTTATTTGTAACTCCAAACCTCAATGCATGTGGCACTTTCACCGTCATTTGTGGGCATGGTCAGAGGGGCCCAATGCACAGGTCCCCAGCTGAAGTGGAGCAGGGCAGGACTCTGGCTTCGTCTTTCAGCTCTTATGTTGTCAACAAGTATCCTTTTTGAGGTATACTTAGTGCTGCATTTTTTGCATTTTTGTGCTTTTTCGCTGATGATTTTTGCTGTTTAAAATGACCACCAAGCTTAGTGCTGAAGTAATCATAAAACAAGGCTATGTATTGATCGGTTGATGAAAAAATGTTGTGTCCAGAAGCTCAGAGGAACCTAACCCTGTGTTTTCCCTAGAAGCCATGAGGCAGTATTCAACCATTCAGGGTTGCGGTGACCCCAAACAGTGAGAATGGAAGGTGCTGTCCCATCGTGGTCCTCATTCCATCCACCCAAGCCCGTGTGAGGAAGGAGACACCCAAAGGGCAGATAGGATCGCCGAGGCAACGCGGTCAAGGAGACAGCTCCATGTACAGAGCTGGACAAGGGTCCGTCATTCTCTTGCTGTGTGACCTTGCACAACTGACTTCATCTCTCTGAGCCTTGGCAACTTTGTAAGATGAGCTCGGCCTCCCAGGACTGCTGGGAGAATTCAATGAGGGGTCAGGGGCCTGAGTGTGAGGCCTGGCCTGGAGGAAGCACCCAGGAAGGGGAAGCTACTAATATTGTTTTCATCTCTGGGATTTTCCTCATGGGGCCAGGAACAACCCTCTATCAACCTATAAATTCCTGTCGTTCGATGAGGCTGAGGGACTTGGCAAGGGGCTGCAACGCTGAGCTCTGCAGGAGTACAGATTTGATTTTGTCTGGTTCAGAGGGTCCGGTGTGGGTCAGCTTTGGCTGACAACACTTGTGGGGGCCTGATGAGGGAATCGGGTGTCACGTGGCTTATTTACAAACAGGGCTATTCCTTTGCAGTAACCCGAAGATCATGTCAGCCGTCAGGACTGGGGAGACACATTCTTACTGAGCATAGAATGTGAGCTTGGGTGTGACATGTGGCATTTCGTTTAACCCATTCATCAACCTTGTGGATAGATGGTATGAGCTCCATCTTTACAGGTGAGACACAGAAAAGGAGGCTGGACACGGAGGACAGTCCTCCCAAGGAGTAGGAATTATTTGTTAAAATGATACTTCAGAGTCCAGAATCAGAGCAAAGTGGGGGGGCTGACACATGCCTAACCCTGAGGCCAGTATCAGTGAAGATTCTTTCGGTTCCAAGAGACATAAAAACCTGCCCAAAGAGGAATTTGACTGCTTCACTGTAGCCAAACCAAGGGAAGGGCTTAGTTAGGCTGAATTCTGGGGTGGCTGGGGACCGGGGTGATGCAGAGTCCTTCTTCTCTGGACTCTTTCCCTCTCAGCAAAGGATTCTCATTCTCTCTGATGGCTTCTTCTGGGACCCTGATCTTAGCTGCCTCTCAAGAACAGGCTGGGAGAAGGATTCGGACTGGCCTGTGTGGTAGTTAGATTCAGTTGTTAACTTGGCCAGGTGAAGGCACCTAGTTCTGTTGCTGTGGGCATGAGCCAATGGTACGTGAACCTCATCTGTTGCTGATTATATCTGTAGTCGGCTAGGAGGCGTGCCTGCTGCAACAAATGATGTTTGACTTAATTAGCTGGTGCTTAAATGAGAGAGCACAACGTAGCACAGCCTAAGCAGCTCAGCATACCTCATCTCAGCACTTGTAGCTCAGCCCAGGCCTTTGGAGATGCAGAAAGAAATCACCCTGGGGAAAGTTGTTGGAACCCAGAAGCCTGGAGAGAAGGCCAGCAGAGACCATCCAGTGCCTTCCCATGTAAGAAAGAACCTCAGTTGAAAGTTAGCTGCCTTTCCTCTGAAGAACTAACAAAATAAATCCCCTTTCATTAAAAGCTGATCCGTCTCTGGTGTGTTGCATTCCAGCAGCTAGCAAACTAGAACAGCCTGGCTTTGGGTCATGTGACACTCCAGTCCCCACGAGAACCACCTTATTGAATAAGGGGTGGCAATCCCCCCCAAAGAAGGGGCCTGGCTGGCAGCACCCATCTATGTTCATGGGAGGGGCATTTTACCCACACCTCGGGGAAGCCTGGAACTGCTTCTCCCTGCCTTGGCAAAACCTACAAAGCGGGACCCTCAATTAGAACCAGGTGCTCGGCTCAGGGGGGGACGAGCTGCTCTCCTGGTGCACCTCTAGTACTTCTGCACCTGGCGATCCCTGTCATCTCCTATTTTATGGCCTGTTCCCTTCACTCTTGCAGGCCACCTGCAGGGATTTGGTTTAATGAGCTACTATTTTGCCTGCTCAGTACTCCTATTTCCTCCTGGGACTTGCTCTTGCTTTCCCCATCCCTTGTCTTCCAAGGGATATTATGGACCCTTCCCTGCTGGCTGCAGCTGATTGGACCAAGGCTGGTCCCCTGACTCGAGCCCGGGCAATGAGCTCTGGTGCTCAGACTTTCAGAGGTGCTGAAGCTCGGCCCTGCAGGGCTGGGCGGCTGTGGTGGCCAGGCTCACCCGAGTGGAGAAAGGAGAGGAGAGAAGAAAGCTGACGTTCTCAGGAGACAATGAGGGAGGGTGAGGTTCTAGTCCCTGGCCTGAATGTTCCCACGATTCTGCTTTTTCCAAAGCTAGGTTATTCAACCCTTTCTTGGATTCTCTGAGCCAGAAAGCCCACTTTCCTGCTTATTTGCTAGCCTGAGATGGATTTTTGTCTTTTGCAACCCAAAGTGTACAAACAGAATTGCCCAGTATTATGTAGGAATAGACGGAAGCCTAGGCCAGTGGACTCATGGCGCCATTGCATTTTGCATCTGGGGGAACTGAGGTCCAAAGAGGGAGAGGACTGCCACGGCACACAGCATATTTGTGGTAAGGCAGGGACCCTGACTGCAGCCCCTGTGTGTGCCACCCTGAGGACCTTTCCCTGAGTCTGGTGCCCCGATTTGTGTGTGACCCAGGTGCTCTCCTTGCCTCGATTTCCCCATCCTGTTTCTCTGGGCCTGCAAATCCTTGTACAAAGGAAGGCACCAGCTGCTGTCACTGCTGGCTGCTTTGGGTTCTCAGGGCCTACAAAAGGCTATTATTATTTAATTACCGTAGATGGTCATTATAAGGGAAGGTAATTGTCTGCCCTTTCATTATGGCACTCCTGCCCTTTTACTCTGGCAGTCCCCAGGCCAGTCATAAAAGGGAGCTGGGTCCAGAGCTGCTCCCAGCACTGGAGAAGACAAGCTTCACAGGGAAGAGCTGTAAACAGTTACTGCCATCAGCCTCACTTTCCGAAGGTGGTCCAGGGTTGATAAAGCCTCTTGGAACTCACAGCCTACAGGAAAAGGAATTCACCCTCACTGAGCAGCCACCCTGTTCCAGGCACGATGTTTTAGTGGTCTCAGGGTGAAATCGTGCACACGAGAAGCTTGGCAAGGTGCCTGGGTTAGAGCAAATACTTAGGAAGCGGTGGTGCTTACTATTTCTAATCCTCACACATTGCCCTGTGAACTAAGAATGATTATCTCCACTTTGCAAATGAGAAGACTGAGATTCCCCCAGGTCTTCACTAGTGGGGACCAATATTTGGACCCTGAGTGTCCGACCTCAGAGCACTCACACTCTTCCCTTACAACCTGCCATAGCTACTACTGGCCCATTTCACAGATGATGAATTGAGACCCAGAGACGCAATGTGGCTTGCTAGGATTTAACAGAGCCAGGACAAAATCCACATGTCCTGCCCTGCCTGGTCAGAACTCGGACTTGCTACTTACTGGCTCTGCTTTACCCTCCCTTCCTCGTCTGCCACCTCTCATCAGCAGAGTCCAGCTCATTCCTGAGGACAGGGAAGGAAATGGATTCAGGTTGGAGTGTTAAGGTTTAAGCTAGAGCAGCCTCTTCTGAAGCCTTTCACCAGAGAATAACTCTTCGATCTGTGCCCACCCCCCCCCCCACCCCCAGGCTGCAGGAATTCATTTGGTGGCATTACAGGTCCATGTGGAATTCTCTATAGGCTTTTTGTGATCACTTGGAAGTCCCTGTGATGACCTGCAAGAATTGGGCTAGGGTGGCAAGCTGGATAAAGGAAGAATTTCTTGGTAATGGTGTCCCAAGCCCTGGTATGGGGGTGGGGGAGTAAAGATCCCCGTGGGCCTCCTTTTTGGGGCTTTACAAAAGGAGAAAGAGGTTCACCTGTTGGTCTGCGGGCCATGGAGAGCTGCGGGGGAGAGGTCTGTTGGTAGATGGGCGATGTTAGGGGGTGGGAAATTAAGGGCAGAGCGGAGGAGGAGGAAGGGATGGCTGCCTTAGAGTCACCTGCTTCAGGCATGGGTGGGGTGGGCCTTGGCAGGGGCACTTGGTGGGAGGCTGTTAATCCTGGGATTCCACCATTGTTTCCATTCCTTGGGTTAAACACCTGGATGCCTCTGGAGTTTGCATCTCTGATAAATTGCAGAGAGGCCTCTGAGAGCATGGGCTCAAATTCCTCACTTGGCTCTTGACATCCTGAAGGTTTCATTCCACAGTTGCCCTTTAGGACCTCTCTATCCCAGCATCCCTGATGCTCTTCCCTCACCCTGTAACCCACCAGTTGGATAACACATCTTTCTGTAAACATACACTTCACTTTGAGATCTTTTTGGTCTTTTTCCTGTATCGCCTTTCTGTCTTCACCAGTGTATCATCACGTCCCAAAGAATCGACCATGTCCTCCATTCTTCCCACAAGATCCTTTTCTGGGAACCTCTTCTCTGTGGCTTCTTACTGGGTAAGGGGAGGGAAGAGAGAGAAAAGAGTAAGACTGGCAGGTGGGTTTTATCTGAAGGGCTGGGCTGAAGAGGAGTGTTTGACTGAATCTGGGTGCCAGCAGGAAAAGGCTCTGTGTCTGATTAGCAATGTCTGCCACAGGCAACTTAGGAGAACATTGGCCTGTGGGCGCCAGCAGGAAAAGGCTCTGTGTCTGATTAGCAATGTCTGCCACAGGCAACTTAGGAGAACATTGGCCTGTGGGCGCCAGCAGGAAAAGGCTCTGTGTCTGATTAGCAATGTCTGCCACAGGCAACTTAGGAGAACATTGGCCTGTGGGCGCCAGCAGGAAAAGGCTCTGTGTCTGATTAGCAATGTCTGCCACAGGCAACATAGAAGAACATTGGCCTGTGTGCATTAACATTTATTCAACACTGTGCGAGCAAATGTATGCCATCCTATGCTAACCCTCACAGCAATCCACATTGGACACGGGTGAGGAAAGTGAGGTCCAGAAGGATTGAGTAAAGCTGTTATTCAAGCCCATGTTTGGTTTCTCTAATCCTGACTCTCATGGGGTATAAATTAGAAACACCAGAGAGTGTACGGGAACTCTGTTCTTTTTGCATGATTTTTTTTTGTAAATCTACACCACTCTAATTTAAAAAAAAAAAAAAAACCTAAACAAAATTGCACTGTGTGTGAACCTGTATTTGGTGCGCAGGGTGCCAGAGACATAAAAGATGACTAAGATGCTATCTTCTCACTAAGCAAACACAAAGTTAAATTGTAAGACTGGGAGTCCCTGAGAAAGGCTGGCCTGTGGGATAGCTCCCTGTGGCAGACATTGCTAATCAGTCATAGCATTCTTTCCATTTGGAGCTCGGATTCCTAGTCCGCCGAAATTAACTGGCATTTCCTATCTCACAGTTTGTGGAAATCCGACAATGTTCCAAGATTTCTTCTAATTCCAGTAACTTACAAAGTCCTGGTCACTTCCAATGTGACTTTATACCTGCAATGCACCTTCGCTGTCTCTCCTCTACTCATCTTTCTGCTCCACTCAGCCCCCATCCAGGCAACTGAGTGCCATTTTATGCCAAGGCTTTAGGAGGGGAATCTTCTCCTGGGTACAAATGGGGGGTGGGGCACAGAACCTGGAAGTCACCTAGCCATCTCTTGCTTTCTCACTCCCCACATCTATCAGTCACCAAGTCCTAGTAATACTGAGGCCTTAATATGTCCTACATTTGTCTACTTCTCTCCACCAACGCCACCATCTCTCACCCAGAAGATTTTGAAAGTCTCCCCATTGACCTCTTGTTCCTTCACTTAACCTGTTCCAGTCCATTCTCTACCCAGCAGTCACATGGGATTTTTGGAAAGAAATCTTACCATATCACTTTTCTCCTAACTTCTACCTCCCCATGACTTCCCACAGCTCTTCAGCTAAAACCCTAAATCCTTACCAGGGCCCACCTGGAACATCTAACCCTCAGTGTCATTTCAGACCCACTGTCCCCTATTCCATGACAGCTCCACTATTCTTTCTGTTCCTTGGATGTGGGAACATTCTGAGACAAGCTCCTCCTTGTCTCAGAAACTGTATATGCTATTCTCTGGTCTGGAAATAGTCTTCTTTCATCCCTTCTCTGGTCATAGCTTAAATGGTCTTAGCCTTCTTCTAGGACACTCTCCCTGATCTTCTCTTATCCACTCCCCTGGTATCACAAACCTCTCCTTGTAGCTCTAGAGACCTAATTAACTGAGTTCTTATTTGTTCAAGACTGTCTCTTTGACATGGAGGACAGCTCATGTCCAATTCTTGTCTCCTTCCACAGCAATACTGTCTTCCCAGCTCTCCTTGCAGTTGACCAGAACCACGAGACTAGTTGACCAATGACAGTGAGGGAAAGCATTATGTTATCACTTCCAGGCTGAAACAGTGAAAAACCCATGCATGATTCTCCAGTCTCTCTTTTCTGCCATGTTAACTGAGAAGGGCACATATTTCAGTGAGTGCAGCTGCAAGATGGTAGGGATTCCTCAGTGTAGGACTCTGAATACCTATAGCAGAGGATCCAGGATGGGCATGTGGCTTGAGTGAGAAACAAACTAGTGTTGTGTTATGTCACTGAGACTTTGGAGTTCTTTGTTACTGCAGCATAACCTGGCTTATCCTAACTGATACAGTGTTCCCCATGAGCAAGGCCTTTTTCTTGCTTGCTGCATCTCCAGTGCTTGGAACAGTAACTGAGACATAACAGGAGGTGCTTTGTAAATATTTGTTGAATGAGCAAATGAGTGAAAAAAAACAGCAAATGTAAGACATGGTTCCTTCCTCAAAGAATTTACTCTAATCCAAGGGATAGATACTTAAGAATACAATTAGGGGCTAAATTGTAAATATATTAAAGAAGAAGGAGGGAGGGCAATGGGTTGGAGTAGTCATGGAGGGCTTCCTGGAGGATGATGCAGATGATTTGCAGAAATGGAGAGGATGAGTTTGGAGTTCCTGTCTATCCCATTGTTCATCTATTCAGCAAACTTTTATTCTGTTGTACTGTGAAAAGTGTTTTGCCAGCAGTGGTGCTCTTGGGAACTAAGAGGAAAACGCCTCTTTCAATCCAGAAGATATGGGATGGCTTCACAAGGAGGTGACTTTTGAGCTGAGGTTTCATAGACAAAGATGTAGAAGATGGGGAGAAAAAGAATAAAGATTCTAGGTAGAGGGACCAGCAGGAGCAGAGGCTTGGAGGCACAAAGGCACAAAATGTGTTTAGGGAAGGGGCCTCTAGTGTGACGAAATTGTAGAGAGAGGGTTGTGGGTACTAGAGGCAAGGAGATGAGTTCAGTCTCTCCATCTCTGGCTCCCTGTACCTCACCCACACAGACTCCATTCAGACCATATTGACAGTATCTCAGAATATTCCAGAAGTTTTCTTAGAGAATATCTAAGCCTAACACCTGAAGGATGAATTGAAGATGGCCAGGAAAGGTGAGGTGAAAGGGGAACAGCATGTGCAAAGGCCGAGAAGGGAGATGGCAAGGCCTGAGATGGCAGTTCATTTTGTCTGGCTAGAGCAGAGCTTTCTAGGTGGGGAGTGGTGGAGAGGAGGCTGGCAAGGTAGACACTGGCCAGGTAATGTCACCCTTCCACCATAAATCTCTTCTAAAGGCTTGCTCAGCAAGCAAGGCCTTCAGGACTCTGCTTTCCACTCCAAACTCCTATGCCTTCGTGCATGCAGTTCTGAATGCCTAGAATGATGATGATGATGATATAATAATATTTGTTGGGCCCTTAGAATGTGTTAGGTGCCGTATCAAGCACTATCTGATTCAACATCTCAACAATGCCATGAGTTGCTACTTACATTTTTTTTCTTTTTAATTAGCCTAATGTTTTAGACCAGTTTTAGATTTCCAGAAAAATTGAGAAGATAGTACAGAGAATACTCATAACCCATGTTAGTTTTCCCTATTATTAACACCTTACATTAGAATGTTACATTTGTTACAGTCAACCAATATCAATACATCGTTATTAACTAAAGTTCATAGTTTGTTTATATTTACTTAGTTTTTACCTAATGTCCTTTTTCTGTTCCAGGATCCTTTCCATCACATTTAGGCTCTTTTTGGCTATTACAGTTTCTCAGACTTCCCTTGTTTTTAATGACCTTTTTGAGGAGCATTGGTCAGGTATTTTATAGGATGCCCCACTACTAAAGTTTGTCTGATGTTTTCCTTATGTTAAGACTGGAGTTATGGGTTATTACTGGGAAGGCCACAGAGGTAAAGTATCACTTTCGTCACTCCTTTCAAGTGTACATGCTATCAAAATGATTTATGACTGTTAAGATTGGCCTTGATCACGCCTGGCTGAAGTAGTTTTCTCCAGTCTAAAGTGACTCTTTCTCCATTCCCATACTATACACTTCAGAAAGAAGTCACTATGTATAGCCCACAGCTAAGGAGTGGGGAGTTGGGCATCTCTCTCTTTGAGGGTGGACTATCTACATGAATCATTTGGACTTTTTCTGCTTAGGAGATATGTCTCTTCTTCCCCATTTATTATTATTTCATTGAACTACTCAACGATGCTATTATGGGATGTTGCTTGTATCATCCCCATTTATCTGGAACCTGGAAGGCTCTTTCTTCTTCCCCACCTACCTTACCCCGAATCAATTTCTGACTACCTTCTCCATCTTTCTAGGAGAAAGCATGGCCTCTGCTGTGTCCTCACACAGTGTTTTGTGATTTCAACTAATTCATGCCACACATATTTATTGTGCCCCTGCTCCGTGCCAGGCAGTGTGGTTGGGGCTTCAGAACACACAGGGCCCTCAGGGGCCTGCCCTCAAGGGGCTCACGGCATTTGCTAGAGCAGAAGCTCCACGAGGGCAGGGACTCAATCTATCTTGTTCACAACTGTGTTCTGGGACAACCAGCACTGCACCTCATGGGTTGCAGGCACTGAATAAATATTTACTGAATTGAAGTGTGCTTTCTGGAGGATATGCAAACCTTGGCAGATGATTCTTTTTAGGTGTGTGTCCTTCCCTGGGGACTGGGTGCTGCCTGAGGGCAGGGCCAGCCCCGATTCATTGCAGTGCAGAGGCTGGGTGGCAGTGAGTGTCAGGGAAGTCTGTGACAGCAAGAGGATCCAGGGACAGGCCGCTTCCTCAGGTAGAAGTGAAGTTTGGAAGCTGCCACAGCCCGGGAGGCCGAATCAGGAGGACGCCCTGACTGATTGGCTGGGGAGGGTGAGGCGGGAGGAGGAGTCACACACAGATGGCTTTGAGGTCTGGAGCTGGGGGACAGCCGGTGCCACCTCTAATAGACTCAGAGAAGAGATGACAGCCTCGGTGGCCCCACCCGGTGGGGCTCGGGCCTAGGGCCAAGGAGGGACGGACCCTACAGAGGAAAGAATGGTCTGACCAGCGCAAACTTCTGCCCCCAGCCCCGAGTCCTCGTTTTTCGCAAAAAAAATAAAATAGAAAAAGAAAGAGAGAAAACAAAAAAGAAAGAAAAAGAAAAGAAAAGAACAAAAAAAAGAAAATAAAGAAAAAAACCTCAGCCTGGATTTTTGAGCACGATTGTTGCCTATCAGGTGTGGAGGTCCATTCTGGGGGGTCCCCTCCCGCCTGCGGTCTGCAAAGAAGAGCCCCAGGGGCAGCCTGGCACGGCCCGGGCTCTGCCCGGTCGGGGCTGTGGCCCGTCAGGTCCAGGTCCCCAGCCCGCCATGACCGGGGAGGTGGGTGGCCGAGGCGGCGGCCGGGCCTGGGCGGGACAATAGCCGCGGCCGCCGGGGCCCCGGGAGCCCCCGCGCTGGGGAAGGGGCTGTCCTAGGGCCGGGCGCCGGTGCCCTCCCCGCACGGCTCGGGCGGGCGGAGGGGGGCGCGGAGTTCCTTTGTGGCTCTGCCTCCGGCGCGGCGCGGGCGGGGGGCGCAGCGCAACTTTGCGAGGCGGCCGCGGCGGCGAGCGCCAGACGAGGCCCCGGGGCCCGAGTGGGGCCCCCAGCGCGCGGCCCGCCCCCGCCCCCCGCCTGGCCCCCTCCTGTCGCGCGCCGTCGCCAGCGCCAGGCGCTGCCCACTCGCGGGAGCCCCCGAGGCCCGACGGGCTGCGGAGCGGGAGAGGCGGGGGCCCGACGCGGCCCCCCCCGGAGCCGGGCGCCTGGCGCGGGGGCTCGCCGAGCGCACGGGGGGCCGCGCGGCGCTGCAGACCCAGCCTCCCGCCCGCTGCCGCTGCCGCCGCCGCCGCCTCGGCGCTTGCAGAACCCAGAAGTGAACAGCAGGCGACCCGGAAGGTTTGCGCGCGGCTCCGCACCGAGCCGGAGCCGGAGCCCCAGCCCGGCCCTGCTCCGGCCGCCGGGCGCGGGGCTGCGGCCGCGTCCCGGAGCCGCCGCCACACAGTCAGGTCCGTGCGGGCCCGGGGCGCGCTGGGAGCGGGCCCGGCGGCGGGCGTCTTCCCGTGCGCCCGGCCGCGGGAAAGTTGCGCCGAGTTGCGGGCGGGGGAGCGGGCCTGGCACGGGTGCTGTCAGCGCGGGCCGGGCGCTCGGAGGGCCCCGGGCCGGCTGTGCCTCGGGCCCGGCCCGGAGCGACGGCGGAGGCGGCGGCACTCGGGGTAGGAAGTGTCTCCGGCGGCGTGTCTGGGTCTGGTCTCCGAGTGTGCGTGTGTGTGTGTGTGTGTGTGTGTGCGTGTATGTGTGTGTGTGTTTTCTTAAGCCGGGCTATTCAAACCTGCTGCAATTCTCCGGTAAACAATGATTCATGGGGCTTAATGCAAATAAACGGATTGCAAACGGCGCGGTTCGCGCACTTTGCAGCCGGCCCGGTGGGGCGGCCAGCGCCGGATTTCTCCCTTTTTTTGCAGATCTGCAGAATATGGCGTCCCTGTCCTGTTTTAAAAATAAGCCAGGCTGCCATTTTTGTTTTTCTTTTGTCTGAAAATTTTAATAAAACTGTCTGAGAATGTGGGAGAGGCGGCTGGAAGCAGAGGGGGCACCCGAAGGGTTGGCTTTTTTCCTTTTCTTTGGCGAGAGCCGCGAGCCTTTCGGGGAGGTGAGACACAATGCAATTGCACTTTAAAGAAAAAAAAAAAAAAGGAAGCCACTGGGCGATTTGGGAGGGAGAGCTGGGAATTTAAAGTTAACTCTAAAAGTTTTTTCTTTTTTTTTTAAAGCTTTTTTTTTTTTTAAGCTTTTTTTGGGGGGAGGGCAGTGAAATGCCGCGAAAGCATCTCAGGGCCCATTTCTATCCCCAGCCAGCCACCTTTGCAGGATTTTGGGGAAAAGTTAACTGTCGGTTTCTCAGAGCTGCGCCGGGAATGAGGAGGGCTGGGGATGGAGGTTTGGGGAGAACGAGAAACATCTTTAGGAAGAGGCTCTATGAAAATGGCACTCTTAAGGAACTATGGCCGAGATTTTGGGGCCCAGGGTTTCTAGTTAAGCATTGAAGATATAACCTCGCTCCTCCCCCACCTTGCCCCAGGGCAGTGTGAACCTCCCAGAGCTGTGTGTGTGGGGTAAGAGTGGGGGTGGGGGGTGGGGAGTGGAGGTGGCGGGTTGTTGACCCTGTTTCCTTCGTGGGTGGCTGGGAGCCTCCTTGTGAGTGGGAATCTTGTGCTGGGTGCTGGGGTTGGTTTATTGGAACCTTCGGGCAAGTGTGCTTGGCAGTTGGCCGTTGGAGAGCCCCTTTCCTGGCCTGGTGGGCCTGCAGGAGTGAGGGGGTGGCATCTGGTGATGAAAGCTTGGCGGTGGGTTCTTGGCTGGGTGCAAGCATGCAACCTCAGTGGGTCCTATCTGAGGGGAGGCGCCGGAGAGGCTGCCTGATGATGAGGGGCAGCTGGTTTGCAAGTCCCCATGGTCTGAGCCTCTCCCTTTTGGTAGCTCTTACCCCTTTCCACCCCACTGCCCTGGAACCCTGGACGCACCTCTGTTGGAGGTGGTTTGAACTTGGCTTAACTTCCTGAAGTATCTCGCTCAATCGGTCCAGGCCTGCTGGCTCTGCGGGCCTCAGTGGGGCTCTGCAGGCCAAGCCTGTAAGGTTTGGGGTGGCTGCTCCTGCCCCAGATGCCAGGGTAGGGTTGGGCCTGGTCTTCCCCTGTTGGTAAAGGCTTTCTGTCCTGGGAGAATCCTGTGCTCTGCTGCTGAGCTTGCCTGCCCCTGCCTCGGCGTCTCTTGGAAGGGAGACCACTCTAATCTCACTCCTGGTCTATGTACTGGCTCCCTGGGAAGAGTCAGGGCTGGAGGGCTGCAGAACTTTGTGTTTCTGATCCACAGGGTACCAAGCCGGCCATTTTTCAGATGGAGAAACTGAGGTCCAGAGAGGGGAAGTGACTTGCCCAAAGTCACACTGCCGGTTAGAAGGAGAGCTGAGAAATATTCAGGCTCCCACTTCCAGGCCCTTTCCAGTGTTCTCTGTTGGGGCCCTTGACACCTGGAAGATTTGTTTTGCACAGAACTGGACTAGAATGGGAGAGCATGCCCTGCTTCCTCCCCTCCCCCATCACAGTCCCTTCTTAGTGAACTGCATTTTACAGTTTGCACAGAGTAGTGTCTGGTTGCTATCACCTCAAGTTCTTCCAGAAACTGTGCAGGGATGAATTTGGTCAAAGTGGGGATAATTACCCCCATTTTTAAATTTAGGAAACAAAGGCTTGGAGAGGTGAGCAGGGGTAGAGGAGGGCTTGAATTCAGGCCTGCAGACTCGTGATCTGGACGTTTTTCCTGGCGGTCTTTGGTACTTGTGGATAGGACTATTTTCTGCCTTCTGGTTTTGAGTCTCCCAGATTCTTCTAACGCTTGTGACTGTGTGAAACTCCAGAGCCCCCCACCCCCACCCCCCAAAGAACATCTGAATAGGAAAGCCCTGAGAAACTGCCTTGGTGCACAAAGGGAAGCCACTGGCTTGAAGACACCTAGCGATTCGGGGCCCAGCCAGGTGTCCTGGTCTCCTTTCTCCCTTCTGTCTGGACACTTGAGGCTGTGGGACGTTCAAAGGGAGAGTCAGTCACCCTGCCCACCGCCAAGGCTCCATCGGGCCCAGGAGAGCAGTGATTGCTGCTGCTGGCGGGGGTGGGCACAGAGGTGGGCACTATAATGGCCCACACCTGACAGACACCTGGGTTTGTCCCAGGGGCTGAGGAGGAGGCTCTCTGGGATCTTGGGGAATGGAGGCCAGGTGGCCCCAGGAGGGAAGGAGGAAGCTGGTGTGTGGGTAAGGCTTGAAGTAGATCTGAAGCTAGCCTGGCTTTAGCCCTTCCCTGGGCAGACATTTCCTTGTCTTGCCTCTCTGTCAAGTGAGGAGTCATTCAGTCCTGTAGTTCATTCATTCGTCTGCCATTGGTTAGTTTATTCATTCATTCAGTTGCTAGGTTATTCCTTTATTTTTTCATTGTGCATTCATTAGTTTATCGATTAATTATTTTAGTAGTCCCTCCACCCACCCACCCATCCATCCAGTCACCCACTCCTCAGCTCACACAGCACAGGTTGGACACTGACATGTAAGATACAGAGTGCAATCCTCAGGGATTTGAAGGCCACAGCAGAGAAGAGGTGACACTGTAGGTGTGTGTAGCACTGGCTGGGGCAGTATTCTCTGGGGGCCTATATAAGTCTCCAGGGAAGGTCTCGTGGAGAAAAGGGGGCTTGAAAACACGAAAGGAGTTACCTAGATTCCATGGTGGTAGATCTGGGTCCTGGTATCAAGTCCTCTTTGTGACGCATGGCTTGTGTGACCTGGGGTGTATTTTCCCCTACTCTGAACCTCATTTTTCTCATCTCTAAAATGGGGTACTCTCTGTGACTCTCTCATGTTGTTAGGAGTGATAGTGAGCCAGTATCTTGGATATCGCCCAGCCCTGGCCAGGCCTGTGGTAGGAGCTCAGTATAAATCAACTGAATTTTAAGGATTTTTGATTACCATCCTCATCCCTTCCACAATTTTGAAAACCATCATGAAGCAAAATGATCCAATCTGAAAGCCCTTATCTGCCTTGTCATTCCCCGGCTGGAATTTTTCTAATATTTCCCTAAGCATTTAGAAGAAGAAGAAAAAAATCCAAAGTCCTTTCCAGGACTGTGTGGTCTGTCTCCTCCCTACCTTTCAACTTCAACTGTCCCCCAACCCATCTCACCGTCTTCAGCCACACAAATGAAGCTTGTTGGCAGGGTCTCTGCATTTGCTGTTCCCCTGCCTGGAATGTTTTCCCCTATATCTTTGCATGGCTGGCAACCTTCTTGTTTTAGGTCTTGACTCAGACGTCACCATCTCAGAGGACACTTCCCTGTCCACCCGCTCTAAAGTAGTTTCCTGCTGTCAAACTCTCTTGTCACACTGGCCTCTTTTTATTTTCTCTTGCAGCTTCTATCAGTATCTGAAGTTTTCTCATTTATTTGCTTGTTTGTACTACTTACCTTCTGCACCACTGCAAACATGCTTGACCCACATCCAGACGGTATGGTGTGGCTGGGGTGGGTGGTGTCTGTAGAGGTGAGGAAATGCTGGGGGGTCCAGGTGTGGTGCAGCCCTGGCTGCTGCATAGGGCCTGGGAGATGAAGTTACACCAAGGTCTGTCCTCGTCTTCACCCAGGAGGCTCAGGGCTGTGGTTAGGAAATAATAAGATGATTAAATCACAGACTCTAGGAATCCCTTACTCTTCCAATCTCAGAACCTGAGTATCTTAGAAGCCTTCCACTTTAGAACCTTTGGCGCTGGAATCTTAGCATGATCCAGTCTTGGATTTAGAATGTAACAGAGCAACTTTCAGTGCTTTATTAAGTGGCCCAGAATGCTCACTCTGTCTTTAGTTCCATTCTTTATGAATATGAATGTATTTAATCCTCACTGTTATTACCCCCATTTTACAGATGAGGAAACCAAGGCAAAGAGAGCTTGGAACTCGCCGGAGTTCAGGGCTGGGATTTGAAACCAGTACTCTGGTCCCCAAGCCCCTGCTCATCCCCACGCCTCCTTAGAATCCCACAGCTGTTGAGGGGAAACTCAACCTCACCTGGCCCTGCAGGAATCCCCTTCCCACATTTTTGACAAAAGGCCCTCTGAGCTTTGTTAGAGACCCCCCTCCAGTGATGGAGAGCGCCTTCCTTCACCAGGACCCCCATACTCCTGCTGTCAGACACTTCTCATTTCTAGAAAGAATTTTTTCTTTACAAAATGTAAAGTGCTGCACTGTGCCTGTGAATAATGCCCAGGAAGGGATGTTAGTGGAATGATTGCCCAATGCTTTGACCTTGTGGCTTCATGACTTCAGTTGCCTCTTCTGCTCCCCCTGGATTGAGAGCTCTGTGAGGGCAGGTAGCCTCAGTGCAATGTTGACTCTACGAATGAATGAATGAGTGCCCCAAGAAGATATAAATCCTCAATCTCTCCTGAGCTCCTTCTATTTCCGTGGCACTTTGCTAGGCCCTTGGCCTGGGAGTTGGACAGGCTCAGTGTATTTGGGGAAAGGAGACACAATGTAGCCCCATTGAAGTCTGTAGGCGATGATATTTATATACACAGTTCCTGGAGAGTCATCCAACGGTGTGGTCATGCGTGGTCAGGAGAGAGGTTGACATCACAGAGCATCTGGCCAAGTCTCATTTTACAGGCTGGGGACATTAAAGCAGCAAGTGAGAGGAATGAGCCTCGTTCAAGGCCACAGGTACCCCATGACACTGCTTGGTGGGTTTTCTGCTCACCACGTGCCAACGGGCTGCCCTGGTATTTGCTTTGGAGCCCACAGGCCAGTGAAAGCTCTGTTGGGGAAGTTGCTCCCCTCACTCCACTGTGGAGAAAGCATTCCTGGGTGTGCCGGGCACTTGTGAGCAGGGATGAGGTGTGTGAGGCCCCAATTCTGTGCTTGGCATGTGGGTGCTATGGCGGAAGTGGGGTGGCGGGGGGCTGGGCTTTGGAAGTTGGGTTGGATTTGGGGAGGTGGCTGAGTGGCATCTGGGAAAGGTATGTGGGAAAGGTTAAGGGATTTGGCTCTGGGGACCCAAGAGGTCCTGCTTTGTCCATGCCTCATTCATGCCACAAAGGGGTCCTGGAGAGGTTCCCCACCATCTGGGTTTTTTTCTCATCTTTGGGCAAAGGCTTCAGACTCCTTGAGGACACAGTCTATGCAGCCATTCCAGGCTGCAGGTCACCCACCTGGGGTATGCATACTCCCCTGCCACACTCCAACACGCAGTCACACGTACTCACATCAGCAGCCATTCCACAGACACCACTGACCCTAACCCCTATCCCATCTTGGCCATTTTGAGGTGTTTTCCTGCTTTTTCAGAAGCATCACCTTAGATCCCCTGGACCAGAATCCAGCGGGCACGTCTGCCAGCGTGTGCCCACATACACGATCCACACACATCACACAGGAACACATGCATCACATTCCTGACACCCACAGGTTTACACACTCATCCATATGCCCAGGTGCATCCCCCCAGTCACGTGCCTGCTCATCTTCACATACGCTCACACTCATGGAAACCTCCACACACACACTCCTGTTCACCGTCCGCACACCACTGCACTCACCCAGGTAAACTGGCTGCACGTGTGATTTTACACGCAGGGCATCTTACATGCACACTCATTTACACCCATGAGAGTGTAGCCTCACTTTCTGGGCCTTGCACACCAACCTTCGTGCATACTTTTGCACGCACTTGGGTACCACAGCCTACCTGGGTTGGCTTGGAGTGCTGGAGTTGGCAGCTCATCTCCATGTCCTACCTTCATTCCACAATATTTCTTGAGCATTCACTGCCTACCAGACCCTATGCTGGATGCTGGAGACTAAAGTGAGGAAAACTGACATGGCGCCTGCCCTGGCCAGGGAGTCAGACATACAGAAGATCACACAAATGAATATATGATTGCAAATGTAAATGCTGGGAAGGAACTTTTTTTTTTATCTGGTGAAGGTTTCCCTATAGCTTTGTGTTTTTCATTTTACTATGATGGGTGATGCTAATGGTGTATGTTGGTGGGGGGAGGTGCTTCTGGGGAGACTGATACCTGAACTGTGACCAGGTGAAGGGCATTCCAGGCAGAGGGAACAGGCTGGGCAATGGCCGGGAAGGGGGAAGAGCTTGGCATAATCAAGGACCTTGGAGGGGACAGTAGCACTGAGAGCTGGGGGAGGATGTTTTAAGAGGAGGAGGTGGGTGTGTCTTTAGTAGCCCCCCACCACACCTCCACCCCATACCCTCCCCACCCCTCTCTGACCAGCCTAACCCCCCCTTTGCTGTTTTGCCCTGTTTGGGGCACACTTTATGTCCTGGTCTCCACCATGCCCCATAGGCTGCCTGCCCTGGGTCCTGGAACATTATGGTTCCCACTTTACAGAGGAGAAAACTGAGACTAGGGCATTTAGCTAACATCCCAAAGGCATGAGCTGGGCTTTGAACCCAGATTATCTAGTTCTCGAATCTGTACTCCTAGCCCCTGAGTTGTCACTTTGCCCGTCTGAGATGCAGGGACCCAGGCTATGATTTAGTTTAACCCCTTTGTTTTGTAGAGGAGGGAATGGAGACCCAGAGAGGGGCAAAGACCTTGGACTGGCCAAGGTCACACGGCGAGCAGATGGCTGAGGGTTCCGACTCCCTTGCCTCTCCCCAGCTGCGTGACCTTGGGCAGGTTATACCTCTCTGAGCCTTACTAATGATCCCAAATAAGGAAGAGATTCCATAGAAGCCAGGAGGATGGGGGCCCTCAAGGGACAAGAAGAGGCTGTGATTGAGAAGGGGGCTTTGGGGTACACTGGATGTTTGCTTACAAAAAGTCATTAAAATGTTGGTTTATGTTCTGAGTATATTTCTGAATGTATGAAATGATCACAGCCTCTGCCCCACAGGGTTGTTAGGAGGTGAGATGAGAAATGCTTGTAAAGCATCTCACAGTACTTGACAGGGAGGAAGTAGGTGCTCAGTAACTCCCATCATCATCATTACACCACCATCACCATCATTTCACTCTTGATAGGAGTTCCCTTGGGGAAGGGAGCTGGGGCCCCTCTGAGGAAAGGGAGGTAGGGAGGGGGGTGTGTTTGGAACCTCCAACTCATCCTCTCGGCCCTGAGGAAGGTGCCGTTGCCCATTTCCCAGATGGGGACACTGAGGCTCCCAGAGAAGGTCACTGCCCTGGCTGTCTCTGGGTGGAGGGGGCAGCATCCCAGCTCCCTTGGGCCAGGGCCTGAGCGGCTGCCCCCACCATCTCTGAGCAGCACCCCCATTACAATGAAAACAGCCCTCCCCAGCCCCGCAGGGCCGCGGAAACCAGCCTAATTGGATCCAGGACCCTCGGGAGCCTTGGTCCCCACAGGAAGTTCCCAGGAGCGAGTTGCCGAGGTTGGCTGGCCCGAAGTCCAGTCGTGGGAGTGGGGTGGGGCGCAGCAGCTGGAGAGAGAAGAGGGGAGGCAAGAGGCAAATTGAGCCTGGGAGTCTCAGGGAGCCTGGAAGATGGGAAACCTCTGCTTCTGTCTCCTGGGCCGTCTCCTGCACAGGCCATCCTTCTGGCCCCCTAATGACCTGCCTGATGAAAACCTTGACCACAGCATCCCCTTCTCAGGGACCCCCCTGGCTCCCCATAGCCTGTCAACCGAGCACCTTAGTCCGGAACCTCTGGCCCTTTGGGAACTGCCCCCACCCACCCTTCCCTTCCCTCACTATGCCCGCGCCAGACCCAGTGCGATGCCGTGTGCTTTCCTGCATGGGCAGTTCCCCCCCCCCCCGGCCTGTTCCCTGGCTCCTCTCTCTTGAAATCTCCCCACCCGCCCCGCCATCAGTAAGTCCCACCTTCACGAGGTGAGCACACCTCCCCCCAGCGCGCAGCTGGACCTCGTTGCCTCTCCCTGGGCAGGGTCCGTGTTGGAGAAAGCATTGCTCACCCAGGAAGCCCAGCAGGTGTTTGTGCCCTTGCACTCCCGGCTTGGAACGCCCTCCTCATTCCCTTGCCCTTCTGGCAAATGTCTCTTCAAGGCCTGCTTGGAAAGTCCCCTGCTCTCATGGATTTCCTCAGTGGACATTTATTGAGCACCTAGTGTGTACCAGGTACTTGAGTCTTTACTGTGTGGCCAGCCCTTGGCTCTGGGGCAGTAGTAGCAGCCTTGTTCTTGTGGATCATGGCTACTGGAGTCGTGATACAATAGTGGGTGGGCAGATTGCATGGGGGGTGTGGCCGCAAATAACAGGCCCAGTTTCCGCCCTGGGTGGGAGTGGAGTCAGCGTGACCCTTCAGCTGAGATCCGAAGAAAAAGCCGGGTGAGCTGTGGGGTCAGAATGTGGGGATGTACCCACAAGCTGGACCCCCAGTTCTGTTCTCGGGGGGGGCTCAGAGCTTTTTGGGGGGGCCTGGACAGGCAAATAACCAGGCTGTTCTAGCAGGTGGGCTCACTGCTCTGGTGCCGGACAACTAGGAAGCTGGGGGAGCCCAGGGGAGAAGCTATAAAGGTAGCCTTGGAGTAGGGTGGTGATTGGGAAGTTTCTGCAAAAGCAGTGATCCTGAGCTGAGTTTCGATGGTTGATAGGAACCTGGCAGGGGTCCAGCTGGGTGATGTGGCCCTGCCCCACATGGAAGGTACAGCTGGCAACAAAGCCTTGGGGGCATGGGAGAGCAGCTCATTTGGGGGGACCTGCAGGTGGTGTGGCGAGGCTGGAGAGAGGGGTGCTGTGGGCACAAACCTGTTAAGAAGAACGTGGTTGGCGGGACACCCTTGGCAAAGGCCCCCGGCTGCCAGGCTGGGAGTTTGAACTGTCCCCCGAAAGTGATGGGAACCCAAGAGGCATTTTAAGTGGGATAGTGAGTGAGCTGTCAGGCTTTCCCTCAGCCTGGTCCTCCGTGCCAAAGCTGAACCTGCCAGGCAGGACCCCCTTCCTTCCTCTGCTCTCTGGGCAGGGATCTTGGTGGGGGGCTAGGTGCTCTTTGTGGAACTTTAAACAAGCCCTTGCCCTTCTAGAGCCCCTCTCCTGACCTGCTGGCCTGAGGCCAGAAACCTAGGTGGGGCCGGTGGGGGGTGGGGGGGGAGGCTTTTGTGATTTGCTCAGCCAGAGCTCGCTGAACCTTTAATTTTATTAAAACTCTTCCTTAAAAAGTCACCTAACCATCCTGCAGAAAAATGAAGAGAATAAGGAAATGAAAGAAACAAAACCCCACCCCTGTTTCTGCCCCCATCCCAAGCCCAGCATTTTGGTGCTTCCTTCCACATATATAATGTTTTTGTATACACGTCATTGTTCTCTTGCTCTCCCTATAACTTTTATCTTGCTTTTTTGCCCCTGACTAATGTTGTATCATTAAAATCCTTCTTTTTGATGGTTCTAGTGTCAGGGTGAAAAGAGTGGGTTCCAGAGCCCAGCTGTTTGGGCTCCAAACCCTGCATTTAGTACTTGACTTTGGGCAAGATACCTAATCCCTCTGTGCCTTAGTCCCTTGTAGGTTGATAGGAGCATTCAGTGAGGCATTACAGTGACAATAAGCATTGGCTGTTATTAAGGACTATATACTTTGTTACCATATGACATGATTTGCAGAGCCATCCCCTATTGTTTGAAATTTTGACTGTTTCAGGTTTTTTTCTGTTGTTAAAAAAAAACAGATTCAAGCAGCTTTATGCATAAAACTTTTCTATATTTGGGTTATTTCCCAGGGATAGATGAACAGGATTGGGACCATTAGGCCAGGAAGTCTGAAAATTTTTAGAGCTCGTGACACACATCACCAGATTGCTTTCAGAAATGATTGTTCCAATTTACATTCCTACGAGGAATGCTGGAGAAGTCCAATTTCACCATCCCTCACCAGCGTTGTGTGTTACGCTTTCTTCTTCTCCCTTCCTCCCTCATCCTCCTTCTCCTCCTCTTTCTTTTTACTACTTTAACAGGTGAACTCATTTACTTTTCACTGCTAGGGAAGCTGAACCATTTTTCTGTGTTTATTAGCTGTTGATATCCTTTTGGGGTCTCTTAGTCTTTACTGAGCACACACGGCCCTTGCCCAGATCTGTCGGGAAGGCAAGGCTTAGATACCAGACACACGGAACAGGGTAACCCAGGAGGCAACAGAGTGCCAGAGTGGGTGGGGGTGTTCCTCAATCCAGAGAATGGCATTTTCAGTTTCCTCCACATTGAATCATTTGTCCATTCATTCATTCAAACATTTCTCAGGTATTGTGCAGGGCTTAAAAAGTAGATGACTCAGCCCTGACAGAGCTGATGTACTGAGGAGAGACAGATGAGAAAACAGACAGAAAATGGAGTGATAAATACTCCAGTGGTGGAAATGCTGGGCACAGAGAGAGCTAAGAGGAAGGGCATTCAACATAATCTGGGCTGTGAAGGTGGAGCAGTCCTGGAAGGCTTTCTGGAGGAAGTGGCCTGTAAGCTAGCACCTGGGGGATAAAAAGTTGTCGTTAACGAGGTGAAATAGGGGAGCAGAGAGCTCCAGGAGGAGAAAGCAGCATGATTTATGGTGAGAAAGTGAGAAGGGAAGTAGAGCATTTGGGGACCTGGGAGACAGGTTACCCAGGCAAAGTGTGAGACAGAGCAACCAGTGAGGCCGAGAAGGTTAATAGGAGCTGAATGTGCAAAGCCTAGGTAATCCAGACCTTGGTTTGAAGGAAGTAGGGAGCCATGGAAGGTTCTAAGGTGGGAGGGGTGTGTGTGTGTGTGTTTGTACTCCATGTACATTTTAGAAAGATCTCAGCGACTGCAGTAAGGGAATGAAGTGGGGGATGAGAGTGGAAGTGGTGAAACACGTGAGGAAGCTCTTAATAGGCCAGAGCTGAAGGAAGCCTGTAGTAGGCCCAAGGAGGTGATGGAGACCTTCCCCTTTCTTCATCCTGTGGAATTCTAACCAGCTTCAAAGTGCAGATTGAATGTCACCTCCTCCAGGCAGCTCTCCTGATGCTCCCCCTACCTCAGGTTTCACATACCTCAAGGATGGGAGTTGTGCAGGGCCTGGCATCAGCTGCCAATTGAGTGCCCACTATCGGCTGACTCTGACCTCCCCCTGCTCCCCCATGCCTCCAGCCCTTCCGTCTGTTCCCCGCCCTTGGGCTACCAACTAATTTCTTTCCTTTTTTAAAAAAAGAATAAATGTATTGTTTTCATTATAAAAGCAACTGAACCACATTCTAGAGAATTTGGAAATCAGAGAAACAAAGACTGAAAAACAGATCCCGTCCCAGCCACCCTCCCAGCGCGCCCAGCCTCCCTCCGGGTGTGGTTCCCTGCAGCTTTCTTTCTCTGACGCAGGTTTTTATTTTCGCCTCTCTGTAATCACAGTACCGGGAAGTTTTGGGTCCCGCTCTCTCCTGTTGGCCTTGTTGGGAGTTAGTTCCCATATGGCTGTGGGGTCTGGGAAGTTCTCATATTTAATATCTGTGGGCTAGTCTGGAGCTAGGGATAAGGGGCTTATCAATGGGCAAGGCTGGTCACATTCCATCCTGGGCTGCCTGTCCTGTTTGTGTCCCTCTGTTCAGGTCTGAACCTTCCCAGGTGTCAAGGACTGATAGCTGGTGCCCCCGTCTCCCAGTGCCCCTTTGTGGAGTTTGCTAGGCTGACCTCAGAGGCCGCCCTCCTAGGAAAGGGTGCTGGGCAGACCTGGTTTCAAGTCCAGACTCAGCTCAGACCCCAGGCAAGTTATTTAACCTCTCTGACCTCAGGTTCCTTGTCTGTATGATGAATCTAATGTATCTATATAATTATGGATGTAAAATGCCCTGACACAGTTCCTAGCCTGCTGTAAGCGCTCAAGAAAAGATAGTTGATATTATAGTACTTTTTCTTTCTACAAAGAGTTTCTTGAGCTAGATGCTGGGAATGAGAGCTGAATGAGCACCACTCCCATCCTTGAAGAGCTCACAGACTGGGACAGAAGACACCCAAGGAAACAGATAATCACACCAAGGTGTGATCCACCCTGGAGTGGTGGACCTGGCCTGGGTGGAGACCTGACTCTTTCACTTGCTAGCTGTGTGACTTGAGGCAAGTTGGTCAGCCTCTCAGAGCTGCAGGTTCTTCTGTTAAATGCAGATCTCATGGGGTCACTGGGAAAATTCTGTGACATGATGCATATAACATTCAGCACAGTGCTGGCACATAGTTGAAATCAGTGGTGGCTGCCATTTTATTATTATTATTGTTATTATTATTCCCATATACAAGGTGCTGTTGGGAACACAGAGGAAGTGACTGACTGGGGGTTCAGGGAAAGCTCCGTAGAAGAGGGAACACTTGAGCTGGGTCTTGAAGGATGAGTAGAAGTTCACCAAGTGGGAAAGGACACTCTAGGTAAGGAGCCTGTGATTCCAGGTTGAAATCTGTCAATGAGGGGTTTGTTCTTTGGGGGATTAAGACACTGTGTTCATCTGAACTTCCCTGAGTGCCCCTCACTGCCTGCAGCAGAAGCCAACAGGCTTAGCTGGTGGGCAGCGAAAGGTCTCTGGGTCTGCCCTGCAGGAGGCATGTGATCACCTTTGGTAACAGTATCCCCCTGCGCCTCCTGTGTCCTAGTGGCTGTTTCTCCTTGCAGGAGTTGCTGCATTCTGGTCTGTCCATTTTTGGGGCCACAGATCTGTCTGTCCTTTGTGTCTGGGTTGGGTGCTGTCTGTCTGCATGCTCCTGGCTGTGCTTGTCTGTGTGTTCATTTAGAGGACCTCCCGGGCCACACTGTGGGGGGTGGGTGTGGGGGACTCGCATGCTTCCTTGGTCTCCAGCTCTGATCAAATAGGCTTTGTGTCCCTGCCTCCTTGGCCCTAGACCTGGTCTCTCCTCTTGGCCAGGAACAGCCCCTGCCTCTTCTCACCTTCATCCTGCAGGGGCCTCCTAATTGGTTCTTCCCACTGCCTCTTGTCCTGGCTGGCTTCTCCAATCCCTTCTGCATTCAACACGGGGACCTTTCTAAACCACAGGTTCCATCCCATCACCCCTGTTTGAAGTCCAGGATCTAAGCCTATGACTTAGGGACCCACCTTCTAGGTCTGGCCCAGGCTGATGGCTCCTGCCTCGTGGCCACACAGGGATACTCATGGGCCTCACATGCCCCCGAGCCTTTGCTTGTGCTGTTGTTTCTGCTGGGAACATTCCCCACTCCTTTGCCTGGCTAACTCCCACTCATCCTTTAAGACCCAAGGCAGGCATCACCTCTCCTGGGAAGGCCTCCTAATCGTCTTTCCAGGCTGGGCCAGTTCCCTGGCTCTGGGCTGCTCATCCCTTACTTGGGAGGCAGGAGCAAGTGACTTGCCCAAGATCACACAGCTGGTGAGTTGGGGCCAAGATCCAAATCTGGGTTTCTTAGGCACTGGGTGAGGGGATAGTGGCTAGGACTCAGGAGGTCACTGTGGAGGTGGAGAGGAGTGGGTGCGTTTGAGTGAGATTTTGGAAAGGGAATCTTGTGGCCGATGGTGGATCTGAAGCAGAAAGGGTAAGTATTGTGGATGACGTGTATTTCCCAGCCAGGAGCATCCAGCAGATGGAGATGCACTGCTCGGAGATGGGGATGACTAAAGGAGATGCATGCCTTAGGGAAAGGCCAAGTCCAGCTTAGGCCTGCTGAGTCTGAGCAGACCATGGGATAGTCATGCAGAGGTGTCAGGGAGTCAGTTGGAGAACTGGGCTTGGAGCTTCAGGCAAAAGCTTGGATTGGAGGTGGAAACTTGAGAGTTGGCTGATACTTAAAAGTAGATGGGCCATCCAGGGACCGAAGCCAGTGGGAGGCTCTCGCTCAACTGTGGGGAGCCCAGCCCTTGGGGAGGCATGGGGTGAGGGATGAACTGTGGAGAAGGCTAAGAAGATGAGGCCAGAAAGGAGGAACCCTGGGGTCATGGCACACAGGGATTCTCAAAGGAGGATGGGCCTAGAAGGTGGCCCATCCTCTTTTACTACTTAGAGCTCAGTGGTGGTGCAAGGAAGGTCTCATAGGTGGGAGTTCTGTTTTACAGAAGCTTGTGGGTCCCGGTTCTGTTTCCTCTGCTTAGCTAGGGGCTAGTCTGGTCCCGTTTGCCTCAGGTGCCCTAGCATTGGCTCCTGGTTTGGTCCACCAGAGGGCATGTCTAGAATGAATGGTTGGATGGATGGAAGGACAGCTCCCATCTGAATGCTGTTTTCTGAGCCAGATCTAAGTGGTGCTTCATACATTTATCTACCCATTCAACTTTTTTTCGCCTTTTAGAGCAAGAAAAACAGAATGAAAGCTTGCTTGCCCCACTGCAAAGATCACAGCTGTGATGTCTCACAGCTGAGTCTTGACTTCTGTCTGGTGTTTGGCCCTGTGTTATCTGCACGTCCTACCTGACCATCAACCTGTCTCCTCTGCCGAGTCCTGGGGTGGACACTCAGGTCCAGCCTGCCTGGCTCCTGCTCCTCCCTGCCCTGGGCACTCTCCTCAGTCTTTTTTCTCAGTCCCCTCTTCCTCAGTGCTCCCCAGGCCCAGCAGACTCCCTAAGGCCTGTGCCACCACCATCCCAACATCTAAGCCCTGCTTAGGCAGCTGGCTACTCTATTTCTCACCTGCTGGGGCTCTGATGAGACTGTCACTGGGCCCTCAAGTGCTTTGTAAATAGTCAACAATGTTGGATAATTGTGTGGGATTGTCTTTAAAATAATTTTGAGTATTATTCATTTCTTCGTTCCATCATGCAACTACATGTTAACCTCTGGATGTGAGGGATATGGAGATGAATGAGACAGTCATTTCCTATTCTTAGACTCCTTGGGGGAAGTTCCCCTGCTCCTCTTCCTCCAGTCCTGGAGCCTCCTCACCCCTGACTCTATAGCCCAGTCTACTCCAAGTTTTCCCCTGGGTGAGTAGGTGCCTGTCTGGGGTTGTAGTTGTGCCGTCCTAAGGCAGGGCACATTCACGAGTCTACAATCAGGAGGCCTTGGCCTTCCCCTGAACAGCTAAAGAACTCAAGAGCTGGACTTTGGAATTAGGCAGACTAGAGTGGGAATCCCAGCTCTCTGCTTACTTGCTGTGTGACCTTGAGTAAGTCACTCCACCTCTCTGAACTTCACTTTCCTCAACTGTAAAATGGGGATGACAAGAGTACCTGCCTTCCAGTGTTGTGTACTTGGCACAAGGTAGGCACTTGTAAATCGCAAACCCCTCACTGCTTTTATTGTTTTGAGGTCTTTCTGGAAAAGGAGCATGGAGCAGTCTGGGAGAGCTCCAGGCAGGAGGTGGTTCTTGCGTTGGGCTTTAAGAGATGGGCAGGGTTTGGATGGGTAGAAGACAAGAAATTCTGCGGGTGCCTGTGAGTGGCCATTTGAAGGCAGGGGCTGCCCCAGCTGCCCCAGAGGAGGGTACTCTGGCCCCCAACCTGGCCAGGCCCAGACCCAAACTGGCCTTCAGGCCCGGAGTGATGGGCGAGGTCTTTTGCATACAGGTATTAAGCCATTTGCCTGTGGATATTTGCTCAACCAAGGACGAGGGTTAGGATTTGCAAAGCAAATTCCCCAGAGGAACTGAGTTGAGCAAATATGATTTCTAGTTGACTCTGTGGCACCTTAGCCCTGTGGTCTTGGACAAGTACTTTCCTTTCTCTCCAAGCCTGATTCTTCACCTATAAAATGGGGGTTATAATAATTCCTCCTGTGCCTTCTTCTCAAATAAAGTTAATAGAAAATTTGTATAAAAGTTCATTTTTAAAGCACGGAGATTAGGTCCTTATTGAGGGTTTTCTTCTGAAACTTCCTGCCTGCAATTCCAGTAGGGGCTTCCCAGGCTCATAGACCCAGGAAAAGAGATTGAAGGGACTTTATTTTTGTCTTTCCTGACAAAATTAACAATTTCTTTTAAGCAGTGATACCAGTTAGGTAAATAATTCCTGCCAGAGAGGGATAAATAAGAGCCGTTTGTTGAAGAGCAAGGTTTAATGGACTAGTTCAGGACGCAGGGTGCCTGTAAGTCATTCTGACTTGCTCTAGGGTCAAAGGCAGACTCAGGGAGGACCGGGAGGACTGAGGTAGCTCTGAAGGCCCCGCCTTGACACCGCCCGGGGCGGAGGTGCCTTCTAACCGGGCAGGACTGCTGTGGAACACACTTTTGCTAATGGGCGCCACACTGCCCTAGCTTCAGGCCTCCTCAGCCCCCTCCTTAAGCACAACGTTTGATGCACCTCAGTGTAGGTAAATGTGGCCTGTGTCCATGCTTTTTTCTTGAGGACAAGGTACCGGAAGTCTTATTTCTTGGGTCAAAGGGCATTGATCATTTCGGAATACATAGTCCTGCCAAATTGCCCTTCAGAAAGGCTATATCTGGTGACCCCGTGTTGCCCCTTTTTTTCTGATGAGGATGTTTGTCCTTGAGGGGCAGAGGTCAGAAGTCCAGGGGTCAGGGGTGGCCAGTTGCCTCCACTCTGTGGCCCTTCGCAAAGTTGTTCCCAGGACTCCCCAGCTTGTCTCTAGCTGCAGGGGGCTTCTGTGTGGACCATGGGTCCATGGGGTTGGCCCTCCAGGCTAGGGTCGTCCTGGGGGGTTGAGATAGGTCTTACACCATAGGGGTGCTGGGAGCACTCCGGCCTGGATGTGACCTTTGCCCTGTGGGGCCCACTGAGGGAGACACTGAATTCCAGGCTTTTCAGCCTGGTGATGTGGTTCCCTGGGCCTGGTGGGAGGTCTGCTCTGCTGCGGGGCTGAGGATCCCACGGGGGCAGGGATCCCGGACACTGGCCCGGACTTGAGTGGGCGTAGCTGACGGGGCTCGCCCCAGGCCGGTGGGGAGGGCTCTCTTCCCTGTGACAGCTGCTCTCTCCCCGCAGGATGGCCGAGCCTCGATTTAACAACCCCTACTTCTGGCCCCCTCCTCCCACCATGCCCAGCCAGGTAAGACCAAGCGTCGCCCCTCCGGCTGCTCTACCCCCATTGGAGCTGCTTGGCTTTGTCCCGGGCTTTGGCTGAGGCCTGCGGGGCGAGGGGCTCGCACGCGCGGGTGGACCGGCAGGCCTGGGGAGGGGCCGGGCACGGCCCCAGCGCCCTCAGCCCCTCCCTGGCCTCTCCCGCCCCGCAGCTGGACAACCTGGTCCTGATTAACAAGATCAAGGAGCAGCTGATGGCGGAGAAGATCAGGCCGCCTCACCTGCCACCCACCTCGGCGTCGTCGCAGCAGCCGCTGCTCGTGCCGCCGGCGCCCGCCGAGAGCAGCCAGGCCGTCATGTCCCTGCCCAAGCTGCAGCAGGTGCCCGGACTGCACCCGCAGGCTGTGCCGCAGCCCGACGTGGCGCTGCACGCGCGTCCCGCCACCAGCACTGTCACAGGTACTGAGAACGCTGCGACGCTGGGGGAGTGGGCGGGGACTGAGGGGGGTGGGCGGAGTCCCGGAGGGGCTGGGCGTGCACCTGGGAAGTGGGCGGGGGACTAGAGAAGTGGATGGAGTCCCGGGAATGCTGGGCACGAGTTGGGCAGAGATTGGGCACACTGGGGGAGGGGCGGGCTTGGGTGGGGATTCTAGGACCGGTCTAGGTTGAGCACTGGGATGACGGGTCCTGGAGGGAAGCCCAGGTGAGGGTGTGAGCTCTGGTCGGACCAGCTACAACCATCCGACTTCTAACGCCCTTTGTACTGGGAGAACACCACCAGTGCGCATGGGAAGGGGGTGGGTCACTGCTCGCTGGGGCTTACTGCCCACAGGGGAAGCTAAGTCAACCTACAGCACTTTGGGAATCCAGAGAATATCCCTGGCTAGTCATGGGGGGTGAGGAGAGACTTCCGTGGAAGAGAATAGGCATACATTGGAGTCTAACTAGGGCAATGGAGCAGGAAGAGGGAACAGCATATGCAAAGGGAGTTGTGTGCAGAAAAAGCGAGAGTATGACAGGCTGTCTGGGATGGGGAGGGCCAAAAGATAATAACAGCTAACTCCAGTCGAGCATCTGTGTGTGTTGATCGATATTCATCTGTTGCCCCCAGCAGCCCTGTGAAGTGGGTGCTGTTAGTATTAGGTTGAACCAGTATTCTGTTCCAGAACCCAGGTTTTGATTCTTTTGCTATATACATAGTTACGCTGAGGGTAGAGAGGAAGCAGCCACCAGATTATGAAGAGCCCTGGGGGTCACCCTAGCAGTTTGGACTTTACCCTTGGGCAGTGGGGAGACATAGAAGGTTTTTAAGTGAGGAGGGAAATACTCAGATTTGGGTTTGTAAAGCTGAGTCTTGCAGTGACGTGCTGGAGGACCAGCATGGACGCAGAGGAATCTTCTAGAGATGGGATGGTGGCCTGAACAAAGTAGTGGCAGTGAAGATGGAGAGAAGTGGATGATTCTGAGGGACAGTGAGGAAGAGTGGACAGGGCTTGGTGCTGGACTGGATGTAGGGGCTTGAGGAGTGGGAGGGGGTGAGGGAGACCCCCATGTTTCTGGCCTGGGCATGGGTCCTGCCTCTAAGATGAGGTCACAGGGGAGGGACAGGGTGGGGGAAAGACGTGAGCTCAGTTTGGGACAGGTTGAGGCTGGGGTGCCAGGGAGAACATCTTGGGGTGGTGCCAGCCCGGCACCTCTGCCTCCCTCCCTCCCTCCCTCCCTCCCTCCTTCTCACCTCCTGCTGCCAGTCAGGCACCTCTGCCTCCCTCCCTCCCTCCCTCCTTCTCACCTCCTGCTGCCAGCCAGGCACCTCTGCCTCCCTCCCTCCCCCCTTCTCACCCACCTTCTCTCAGAGATGCCCAAGAATTATGGGGCCCGGTGAGCTCCCCCCTCCCACCCCCAGGTCCCAGCTGCACTCTGTACATTCCCCCATTATTATGATTTTATTGAATTTATTTTTTTCATTATAAAAGTAACATTTAAGAAGTAATATAAGCATATTAAGGGAAATTTGGAAAAAAAAAGAAACGAAGAGAAAACAATCATTTATAATCCCCAGCTCCTAACCCAGCAGCTTAGAGAGCCTTTTCGCCCGTTTCTTTCCTTTCCCATCTTTTTTGTTTGTTCTTTTAATATGCGTATGTTTTTCTGAGCTTGTGGTAGTGCTATATGCATGACTTTAATTTGCTTTTCCTAGTCACCATTTTATCATAAACATATTTAATACATTCTTTGTTGTAAAGGTGTAATACATAGTAATTGTAGAAAATGTGGAAAATTGCAGACAAGCTGAAAGGAGAAAAGATTAGCCCAAGTCCTACACTTGTTAGCATTTTAGTGTTTTCTCCGTAATTTATTTTATTTTATCCTTTAATTGCAGATGTAATGAATGGATAAATTTACCAGGTAAAGAGTCCAATAATAGAGGAGGAGATGGGCAAACATATAAAAAAATTTCTCTTTACCAAAATTTTTTTTCTCCCTCCCCAGAGAAAGCTGCAGTTAGCAGTTTTGGTGGGTCTCCTGGATCTATCGTTATGCTGTTATGCAGACACAAGTTGTCTATACATGCATATGTAGTCTGGGTGTAGGTTTTGTTTTTTAAGAAAAACAAACGGATTCATACCGCCTGAGACTTGCTTTCCTCACTTGACAATGCATTGCGGCATCCTTTCTGTATCATTGAATTACGAAATGCCTGATTTCAGTGCTGCACAATCCATGGTGAGGCTGGGCCCTGTTTATAGGGCCTCTACTGAGGGCACGTGGGGGGTGTTCAGTTTTGTATGTTCACGTTTTGTCTGGAAGATCTGTGTTCACAGACCTTTATGCTCATGTACAAATAATTCTTTTTAATTTTTTTCCAAATACTTCTTTAGAGTAGATTTCTCGAAGTAGAATTGCTTGGCCAAAAGTTATATACATTTAAAATATTTTCCACTGTAGCCAGATTGCTCTCCGTTAAGATTACACAAATGTGCACTCCCACTGGCAGTGTTTGATGGTATTTGTTTCTCCAAAACATGCTCGCAGACTCTGGATATTATCTTTTTTAGAGCACAGATTTTGGGTTTCTTGTTTTTTTAAAAAAACAACAACATAATTTTAACCACACAATAGAAACCATTTTTATCTCCTTTTTTCCTACTTAACCTGATATTTTAAATATGTTTCTAGTTTCCCACTTTTCTAAATATTTTTTAATTCTGTAAACCTACAGAAAAAGTCATGCAAAAAGTACAGAGTTCCCATATCATACTCCCCCCATGATTAAAACTTTGCATTAGTGTGGTACATTTGTTACAGTTGATGAAAGAACATTATTATACTTGTACTGTTAACTATAGTCTGTAGTTTACCCCAGGGTTCACCGTGTTGTCTAGTCCTATGCTTTTTGCTTTTTTAGATTTTTTTCTAGTAACATATATGCAACCTGAAATTTCCCCCTTTTAACCACATTCAAATATATAATTCAATGGTAGTAAATTCACAGTTGTACTGCTCTTGCCATCATATATTAGCAAAACTTTTCTGTCACCCCAAACAGAAATTCTGTACCAAGTAAGCATTAACTCCCCATTCCCTTATCCCATCCTGGCCCCTGGTAATCTGTTTTCTAGTTTCTGACTCCATGAATTTGCTTATTCTAATTATTTCGTTTATCAGTGAGATCATTCAATATCTGTCCTTTTGTGTCTGGCTTCTTTCATTCAAATGTCTTCAAGCCTCATCCATGTTGTCACATATATCAGAATGTCGTTCTTTTTACAGCTGAATAATGTTTCATTGTATGTAGATACCACATTTTGTTGATCCATTCATCAGCTGATGAAAAGGTGGGTTGCTCCGATCTTTTTGGCATTTGTGAATAATGCCATTATGAACATTGGTTTGCAAATATCTGTTTCCCTGCATTCAGTTCTTTTGGGTATACACCTAGAAGTGGGTATATATCTAAAAAGTTAAGCACAATAATTCTTCACTGTACTTTAACTTTCTGAGGAATCACTAAACTGTTTTCCATAGCAGCTGCCCCATTTACGTCCCTCCCAACAATGCGTGAGTTTTTCTATTTCTCCACATCCTGTCAGACATTTATTTTCCATTTTTTAAGTAGTAGCCATTTTTGGAGCATGAAATGGTATCTCATTGTGGTTTTAATTTGTATTTCCCTAATAGCTTATACTATTGAGCATCTTTTCATATGGTTTTTGGCCATCTGTATATGTTCTTTGAAGAAATATCTATTCAAGTCTTTTGCTCATTTTATAATTGGCTTGTTTGTAGTCCCCTTATTTTTTAAAGTTTAACTTTTTGTTACTGAAGTAACAAAATGCCCATTGTCAAAGAATTAAAAATTAAAGTTAGGTTGTGTTTTAGAAGCATAACTTCATTTTGAATGGTTGGTTAATGCTCAATAGAAAAGATGGATCACAATTTAGTGAATCCTTCCCTAATGATGTACATTCAGTTACCTCTAATTTTTGGCTGTTGTAAATAACACGGTAGTGCATATCTTTGTGCTTCAGGCTTTTTCTGTGATTTGAGTGATTTCCAGAGTGCCTCTGTTATCTAATTCTAATTTATACTAGGGTATCTAAGGAATCTTACACACACACACACACACAAATTTATACTAGGGTATCTAAGGAATCTTACTCACACACACACACACACACACACACACACACACACACACACATGCTCTCAGTTAGTTACCCCTGGGTAGTAACTTAGAAATGAGTAGGCTCAGAGAGGCTAGGTGACTTGCCAAAGCCACACAGCTTGGCAGTTGCTGAGGGCTTTGGGCTGCCTCAGGCCTCTCTAGCTGTCACTCACCTCTGCTCCCACTGCACTTGTCTCCACAGGTCTGGGGCTCTCCTCGCGGACCCCGGCTGTGAGCACATCCGAGTCAAGCGCGGGCACGGGTACCAGCACCCCGTCCACACCCACCACCACCAGCCAGAGTCGCCTCATCGCCTCGTCCCCCACCCTCATCTCAGGGATCACCAGCCCCCCCCTCCTGGACTCCATCAAGACAATCCAGGGCCATGGCCTGCTTGGCCCCCCAAAGTCCGAGCGTGGCCGAAAAAAGATCAAGGCGGAGAACCCAGGGGGGCCGCCTGTCCTTGTTGTCCCCTACCCCATCCTGGCCTCGGGCGAGACCGCCAAGGAAGGGAAGACGTACAGGTGGGAGCCTCGGGCTGTCCCAGGAGCCCTGGCGGAGGGCGTGGCGGGAGGGCGTGGGAAGGGTGGGGCCAAAGTCCAGAGGGGTGGGGTCTTCCAATTAACCCCACCCACAGCCCAGGCCACTGTTGGGCGGAGAGGAGGGCAGCAGAGCCGTGCCCTGGGGCTGCCTAGGATCCGAGGCATGGCATGGGGTTGTACAAGGCCCTGTCTCCCGTTTTCAGTGTCCTTAAAGCTGGTCACTGGTGGAAGCATCTGGGGACTGAGTCAAAAATGCCAACGCCAGCCCCCACCTCCACAGAGTGTGGTTTAATTTGCTGGACCTCCGGTCTTCGGTATTTTTTTGAAAGCTCACCAGATTCTAATGTGTGTCCAGGATGGTGAACCTCCTCCTCTCAGTGTTAGAGCCCCACTCCCTCTTCTCCAGAGCTGGATCAGAACCTCCAGCACCTCACCTGCATCAGGAGAATTCTCTTGCCCTTGTGAGGTGTACACCTGCTTCCCAGACTACCCTAAGTGGGCCCCCAGGTGTGTGAGAGCTTTCTCCTTCAGCTTGGAGGGTGGGTGCCGGGGGGCTGGGATCCTGCCTCCTGTCTTCCCCATCTGGGCCGTGTTCTCCTGAACTCTGCACAGGAAAGATCTGTCCCAGGTGCAGGGTCTCTCTGATGTGAGCAGGTAAAGGTCACTCCCCCTGGAGGCAGGGGGTGGAGGCTCCTCCCAGGTGTGAACCTGCCTCTCGCCCCTCAGGTGTAAGGTATGCCCACTGACCTTCTTCACCAAGTCTGAGATGCAGATCCACTCCAAGTCGCACACAGAGGCCAAGCCCCACAAGTGCCCGCACTGCTCCAAGTCCTTTGCCAACGCCTCCTACCTGGCCCAGCACCTGCGCATCCACCTGGGCGTCAAGCCCTACCACTGCTCCTACTGTGATAAGTCCTTCCGACAGCTCTCCCACCTCCAGCAGCACACCAGGTGAGTGGCCTGCCTGGTGCTGCCCTCCAGCAGCTGGCTTCAGCTCAGCACCTGCAGCCTGATGCTCCGTGGGAGGGGCCAGGACTTTCTCTGGCTGCCCATTACCCTTAGGGTCAAGACCAAACTCCTTTGCTTGGCATTGGAGACCTTTTATGATATGACCCTTGCAGACCTCACTGGCTTCGGCTCTTTCCACTCTCCACTCCAGCCACATTGTTTCTCATCTCCAGGTCTTTGTCCATGCTGTGTCCTTTACCTGAAACACCTTTCTCTCCTTTACCCTGTTTCTCTGGCCATCTTCTGCTCATCTTTCAGTCCAGCTTCCTCCAGGAGTCCCTCCCTGGTCCTCCAAGCTGGTAAGGGGCCTGGCCTCTGTGTTCCCACGTCCTTGTGTGTCCCCGTCACAGCAGTGGCAGGCTGTCAGGCACCTGCCTGGTTATTTGCCCCCAGCTCCTCCATTGTATCAGGAGCTTTTGAGGGCAGAGGGCTTGGTCTTCTCCATTTCCACATCCCCAGTGCCTGCCACATAATAAGCATTCAGGCATTTGTTAAATACTTGTGGGATAAATAGGACTGACTTTTATAGAGCAGATAGTTCATCCGTCTAACAGGTACAGAGCCTTTACTGTGTGCCAAATACTCTTCTAGGTGCTGGGGATATAGCAAGGAACAAAACAAACAAAAATCCCTGCCCTCATGGAGCTTACAGTCTAGTCCAGTTATGCAAATGCTTTAAAGAAAGAAAAGTGATCTACTTGTAAAGTCTCACAGGGGAAAAAAGACTTCAGAATGACTAGCTCATCAAAGAAAAAAATCATAGGCCTTTAAAGAAACAAACTGAAGGTTACCAAGAAAGATGTCTTAGTTTGCTAGGTCTGCTATAATGAATGCCACAAGCTCATTGGCTTAAACAACAGGAATTTACTGTCTTTCACAGTTTGGGAGGATAAAAGTCCAAAATCAAGGTATCAGCAGGGTGGTGCTTTCTCTGAAGTCGGTTGTGTTCTGGCGGTGGTATGGAGGCTGTCCGTCACTCAGTCTCTACCTGTAGCACATGGCTTTCCCTTCTTCCTGTCTCCTTCTGACTGTGCCCACATTTCTTCTGCTTTTCAGGACTTAAGTGATATTGGATTAAGGCCCACCCTGGTTTAGTTTGGCATCACTTTAATAACATCTTCAGAAGTCCTATTTACAAATGGACCGCAGGAGCTGGGCTAGGATTGGAACACATCTCTATGGGGGAGGGGGGATATGTGTGATTCAATCTGTAACCCGAGATTACAGCTCAACTTTTCCGAGAGGAAACAACACAGCAGTTTTCTCACCTGGTTATCACATCTGTAAGCATTGTCATGTGTTGGCCAATACCAGAATGATGAGAATCAGAGATAAAAGAGATAAAGCTATTTGCTGTGGAGTTTGTAACTTACAGAAAAGGACTTGAGGTTTTATGTATTTGGGGAACCAATTCTAGATGGACCTTCTTTTTAATTTGCTTTTTGTTCTTGTTGTTGTTGTTATTTATTTGTCTGTTATCTTTGCTTTATCCCAGGGTGTACAATATTTTGTTTGTTTCTCTAACTATGGGGCATGATGGGTAGGTTTGATGGTAAAAAAAAAATTAATAAACAAGAGGTGGGCTGTCTGCAGGGCAAGGTATCAGTTTCTTTTCTCATCCTGTTTGTTTTATCAGTTTTTTGATTTTGTCATTAATTTGGTGTGGATTTTTTTTGGCCACTTGTGTGTACATAGGTGTTTTCAGTGACATGTTGATTAATAAACAAAGTCCTCCTGCTTGTACAGTTATCAAAACTAGAGCATGTGATATTAGGGTTTGAGCATTAAATTCTGTCAGTAGACTTTGTAATCGTTTTAATCGTTTTTGATTCGGTGTATTTTTATGTTCCCATCATATTGTCTGAGATCAGGGCCCTAGAATTAATTCACCTCTGCTAGGTCGTGCCCATAAGACTGGTAATGGTACGTGTACCCTCATTTTGAGGAGTTTCTAAGTTTGTCAGTGTTCCCAGACCAGCAAGAATTGACATTTTTTAGTAGTTGGAAAGGCTAGGGTTCCACCAGCCACTGAGCATGTCCAGGGCAGTTTCCTGGAGGACTGGAAATACCTCAGTTCCTCCTGAGATGCAGTCCCAATTCTTGCGATCAGGCTTGTCACACCTAATTAAATGAGATTTGTCTTTAAATGTGACATTTCTGGCATGGTTGGGGTTACAAATTTGATTTACTCAATTATATCCAGTTAGGAAGGATGACAGATTCTTGTTGAACCTGTTTATGTACTTAATGATCGTCAAAAGAAAAACATCTCAGTAAAGGCACTTGGAATATGTTTTAGCACTTGTCCTGAGTATTTGTAGACAAAGCCAATCACATGTTATTTTCAATAGCATTATTATTTTAAAAATTCCTTGGTGATTTATTGGTTCAAATCTTTTGATTTATCCCATAAAGCGTGTTGTGGTCAACACTAATTGATAAGGGTACTTTAAATCTAGAAACAAAATATTTTTAAAGAAATATCCTCATTCATACTTATTGTGACAGACTGTGCATGTAAATAAGTTTGCTTTGAGTCCATCTTTAAAAAGTGGATACACACACACACAGACACACACGCACATACACACGTGTGTATGATCAGCCCAGGGACACTGAGCTTCTCTTCTTTTGATTTTCTAGTTCCTGAGCATGGGCAGCTCTCACGCTAGTGTTCAGCTCATTAAAAACATGGAGATTCCAAAACATGCCCAGTTATTCTGAGCATCCCTCTCTTTATAAAGTGAAAGATCAACTCTTTGGTGTTGCTCATTGGCCTTCTGGAAACTCCAAGGGCATTTGCATGTAAAAGGCATCTTGATAATTTTATTCTGAATTTACAGCTTGGATTTGAGAAAGGCAAAAATAGGCAAGAAATGGGCATAGGTCTTTGGTGCCAGAAGTCAAAGAAGGCTAGCAGCCTCGGTCTAGTTGAAAATAAACACCATAGAACATAATAATAGTTTTTAAGAATCCCAGTTTTTTAAGATGTAGACTTTTACTGAAAAGCATTGTTTAACAACATGACAAAGCAACAAAAGATCATCAGGCATTTTGTCCCGGTGTTCCTCGACCCAGGGATTACACTCCATTTCTGAGGAACAAAAACAATATGTTTTTTGTTTCTTTTTTTTCAAAGTTTGAATGATTTGAGTTCATAATGGCAGGAAAAGCAGACAAACAACATACAAGGATCCTATCAGTATTCAGAAGACAAATTATTAGTTGTTAGGCACTGGTATATGTGATTAAACTGATGTGTCCTTGACCCAGCGGCAAAGAGGTGGGTGTCCCAAATGCCCGAAGTACCAGAACTTTCTTTCATCAAAGAGACAAAAAAGCCAACCGTAAAGAAACAACCAGATTCCAGATTCCTTGTCCTCTGCCTTTCGACAGAGACCCTTTCCTGTTGTTGGCCCCTCGGCAGAGAACTAAATAATCAGACCATGTAATCAAATACATTTTATCAGCATCAACACCAGTTAGGAATGGAATAAAATAAGGTCATGTTCAGAACAGTGCCAGCCTTGTTCAAGTTAATGGAGATAGAATTAGACACAGGGCTGAGCTAGATTCACCCTGAATGCTGAGAAAGAAGTGCCTGCTGCACTTTTTTGAATAGTGGAGTCCTTTGGGCAATGGGGAATCTAGAAAATCTTGGTGGGCTCTCCAGCTGAAAAAGGGAGACACAGTGAGTAAAGAAGGGTAGGCAACTTGCCAAATGTTGCAGGAAGTCTGGACTTCATAATAAATATCACATATATTTAAAGAAAAAGAGAAATTTGTAGTTTGTCTTTTTATCTTTTTAAAGAAGAAGATCGTCAAAATTTATAGTGCATCTGTTCCTGTTGGGAAAACAGCAGTGCTGTCTTCTGTCTTGAACAGAGGCTCGTCCCATACCTGCAGATCATGTCGCTGCCAGAGTCAGAGATAAAACTTTTGTAAGGGAGCTAGTCATGTAAAGGAAAGGGTTCAAGGTTTTATTGATTTGGGGAATGAATACTAGACAGAGGGACTCTGGATTTGTTTGCCTGTCCACAAAAGTGGTTTTGTTTTTGTTTTTATGTTCCTGGCTATGTGATGTCATATACCTGAATGATGATCATTTATGGCAGGGGTAGGTATGGTTTTGTTTTCTCAAGTCTGATGGAAATTGTGATAACGACAATTAATCCTAGTCAAAGATCTCTATGCACTTAGCTGGTTAGTGGTACTTTAATATACTCAGCACCTATTAAGTCCTTGTTCACAGTGAATTTTTATTTCTACATAAGAGATACAAATCTGAAAAGTGCCATGGAGAGGGAATCATTTCAACGGATGTCAGCTTTTAGTGTATCCACCATTATTTTAGTTACAAAGTGCAACCTGCCTGAAGCTACTCCATTTAATATAGTTTCTTACTCAGGAAATAGAAGAGAAATGGTAAATAATGAATTCTTAATACTTTTATTTAAATGTTGAATAAATTCCCTCTTTGTTGTTTTTCATACATGACTTTTCTTATCTTAAATAGAAATGACTATATTAAAAAACTAATGCTACAAAAATATCTTCCGACCACCCTTTACATGAGGTCATTTAGTCTTTACAACACCCTGCCTTACAGGTATGATTATCTGCGTTTTAGGGATGAGAATACTGGGGCTCAGGGAGGAGAAGTCACTTGCCCAAGGTCACTTAGCTGAGAGGTGGCAGAAGTGGAAGTCGTTGGAGCAGCCCATGCCTCAGAAATAAGGAAGGGTCTGGGGATGTTAAGCTGGGGATGAGAAGCTCACGTGGGGATGGAGGTGCCAGGCAAGGGGCAGAGCGAGTCTTTGGGGCCTCCAGGGTGGAGCTGGGACAGCTGATGGCTGTTCAGGGACTCAGCTCAGCTTTCATGAGCTGCCTATGGGAAACAGCTGCTTGGAATCGGTAGTGAGTTCCCCATCTCCGCAGATGTGGGAGCAGGGTTGGGTGCTCCCCTAGTGGGAGGATTCCTACACAGAGAGGATCCTAACCTTAGGATTGAGAGCCTGGACCTGACTTGAGATTCAGAGCTGTGGGGCCGGGTGTGGAGGTCATCAGTGGGTTCAGTCGCTCCCTGCAGCTCTTTCTGAGCTGGCCCAGTGGGTCACACACACACACACACACACACACACACACACACACACACACACACACACACACACACACACACACACACACACACACACACACAGTGGGTGACACACACACACACACAGTGGGCGACACACACACACACACAGTGGGTGACACACACACACACACACACACACACATACACACACTGGGGCAAGTCAGCAGTCAGATGTAGCCCTGGGCCCAGAGGACTCCCACCACAACCTGGGAGACTGGCAGGGACAGAAACTCCCCCAAAAGAGAGAAGTATGGGGGTAGGGGTGGGGAGGTTGGTCACCTGGCCTAGGTATCAGAGGGTCCCTGAGCACTCACCAGTCCGAGAAGGAAGTGGGCTTTCCCGGCAGGGAATGGCATGAGCAAAGGCTCAGAGGCTTGCTGGGGGGACTTGCCTGCGTGTGTATTGGGGGAGCTTGGTAACATGTCCTGCCAGGCTCGGAGAGCAGTGGCAGAGGAGGAGGCTTTGGAAACTGAGGCCAGAAGATGTGTGCCTTGAATGCTGGGGCAGGGAGTGTGGACCCATCCTGGAAAGAGAGAGACAGTGGAGGCTGCTGGGCAGGGCTGTGAGGCATAGGCCAGAGGATCCCCAAGCCTGAGGCTGAGAGTCCAGGGTGGAGGCTTGGATGGTAGGAGGCCAGAGGGGGAGTTTTCTGATTTGGAGGGCTTGGCTGGGTCCCTGAGGAAGGACCTGAAGTCCCTGGAAGACGGTCAATCAGTCAGTCAACAAACACTAGTGAAATACACCTCAGGTCGGGAAGTTTTTTTATTACGTTGCAACCAGTGACTGACTTCTAAGGGAAAGAAGTCACTTTCCTTCATTCCTTCTTCAACTATTTATCGAGCCCTCTCTGTGCTAAGCCAGTGCCAGGCGTGGGGGTGATAGTGGCGAGTGACACCAAGGGAGTTCCCACCCCGCGGGGAGGGCAGCCAAGAAAACAGTGACCGGACATTGACAGGATAAGTACCAGTGAGGGGAGCTCTGGGAATGGGGTCTGTGGTGCTCGGGGGCCTGGAAGCAGGGGGTGTCTGTCCTGGCCTGGGGGGGGTGTTGGGGGGTCGGGGAAGGCTGCCCCCATGAAGGGCTTTTATGCTGAGAGTAGAAGGAGTGTGGGTATAAGCAAGGTAGTAGCTGCCGGAGATGTGTTCCTGGTAGAGGGAACTTCTTGATAAAGGGCTCGAGGGAGGACAGAGCTTCATCTGCTGAGAGGAGCTGGTGGGAGGCTGTGGGGCTGGAGCTTGGGGGCAGGAATAGGGAGGGACTCTGGCTGGATGTCATGGGTTTAAAGCAGAACAAATGAATGTGCTGGAGACCCCTGGGCCCCTCCTCGGGGAAGGGGCGGAAAGGATCCAGCATTGGATGGAGCTGGCCCAGATGGCCTATAAGGCGGGCAGAGCACTTAGTGATAGTCTGTGAGCTGGGCCCGCCTAGGAGAGAAGGATGCACAGGCAGCCCCCGAGGATCCAGAGGCATCAGTGCTGGGGTGAGGTGGGTGAGGGGCTCCAGGAGCCCCCAGGGTGCAGGTTGGTGATTGTGCTCAGGGCAGTCTGGGAAGAGCCCTGCTGCTTGCATGGGGCGGGGGGGCGGGGAATGGGCCAGCATTGAGTGGGCAGAGAAGGGGTGACCTCCCGTGCTGAGGACAGTGGGGCACATGGGGCACAGGTGTGGCAGCAAAGAAATAGTTCTCTGTGGCCAGGACGGAGGTGCCTGAGAGCAGGGAGGCGAGGCTAGACCGCAGGGCCTGCTAAGGAGTTTGGATTTTATCGGTGTTTACAGTGGGCGGCCAAACTTGCTGGCTTATTGACACCAGGGGGTGTTTTTCCTTCAACCTGACATCCTTAAGTCCGTCACCAGGCCTGGCCAGAGGGGCCCTCCGGCCGCGTGGGCCATTGGGTGCAAGTCATCAGGATGGGCTGGAGGGCAGCAAGATGGGCTGGGGTAGTGCAAGGCTGTAGAGGCCACGGTTTAACCAAATGTGGATTCTCTCTTCACTTAATGCTCTTTGGCAAATTAGGCAAAGGAGGTTCGGGCCCAGCTGGCATTTTGTCACCTGCCTGCTTGGCACAGTGGCTTTGCTAGGACAGCTGATTAAAGGCAGGCCCAGAGTGACAGTGGGGAGGTCTGAGTGTGGAGAGGAGGGGGTACCCGGCCCCTGAGCTCAGCCCACAGCCACCGGTCTTGGTCCTTTCTCACCTGGACTGTCCGACAAGCACAGATTGTAATGCAGAATTGAACAGAAAATTCCAAAGGTGGCGGCTCCGATGAGGCCCCACCCTGGTCACCCTATTTAAAATTGCACCCCCCTCCGCTCACCCTGTTCTCTTTTTACTCACAGCACTTACCACCTTCTGTGACTGACTTCTTTTGTTTGTTTTCCCCGAGGCAGTGTTTTTTGTCTGTTTTGTTCACCGATAGCTTCCAAGTGTGTTACGCGGTGCCTGTGACAAATGTTGAATGAGTGAATACTGATAATTTGGGCAAACATTTATTGAGTGCTGACTTTGTGCCAATACTAGACTAAGCTCTTCATGTGTGTTAGATAGCCTAATCGTCACAAAGCCCAGTGAGGTAGATACTGTGTTTATATACCTGTTTTGCAGATGAGGAAATTGAGGCTCAGTGATTTGTCCAGGGTCATGCAGCTAGTAAAATTGTGGAGCCAGGAAGACAACCCAGGAGTGGGAGACTCCAAAACCACCCTCTTTCTGCTCTCTTGTCAGCCCCAAAGGATCCACCTGGGGGGACAGGAGGGGCTTGCAGGAAGGACCAGAGTGGCTGAGCTTCAGGGCCAAGCTGTCCTGCATTCTTTCAGCGGCTGGGGTGACCATGTAGGCATCATGGACACTTACCTGACATGGGGAGGAGACAGGAAATGGAATCAGTTAGAGGGAAATATCTCCTCCTAAGGGAAAGAGGCAGGGTGGGCAGGGTGACAGAGCTGTGATTCGGTGGTCTTTTCAGTGGGTGGTCTGCAGGATGGGTCTCTTAGATGAAAAGGGCAGAGTCCCCCAGGACTAGCCAGTGGCCTGGGCTGGGTTTCTGAGTGGGTTCTGGTGGTGAGTTGGGTTCAGCAGGGACCTTTGGGGAGCAGGGAGGCTCTGGTTACAGGCATGGTAGTAAAGTGTACAAGAAGGAAGGGGGAAAGAGGTGGCCTTTGAAGTCCCCAGCTCTTCCCTAGAGCTCACCCTTGCCCCCTGGGGAGAAGGCGTGGAGTAGAGACTGGGAGGCTTGGGGGCCGGAGGGGTGGCCCAGTCCAAC